>NC_060144.1:581310609-581939537 GCF_021461385.2 Schistocerca piceifrons
TACTCAAGAATGGGCCGCACGAGCGTTCTATACGCCACCTCCTTCACAGATGAGCTACACTTTCCTAAAATTCTCACAATAAAATGAAGTCGAGCATTCACCTTCCCGACTACCAACTTGACCTTCCTGAGTTTCGTACGAGCGATGCTTTCTAAAACCGTGCTGAGTCGTGGACAGTAGCTCTTCGGTCTCAAGAAAAGTTATTATATTCGAAATCAGAATCCATTCTAGAATTCTGCAGCAAACCGATGTTGAAGTTAGTGGTCTGTAATTTTACGAGTAAGTTCTTTTACGCTTCTTAAATGCAAGAGTCACCTGCGCTTTTCCAGCCGCCTGACACTTTGCGCTGGACGTGAGATTCGCGACAAATGCAAGCTAAGTAACGGGCCAGTTGCTACAGAGTACTCTATGTAGAACGGAATTTTCTCGTGTTCTCAGAAAGATCTTTTGCTAAGGTATGACGCTGCCAATAGTTGTAAGCTTCGTGCATCGATCGTTTTACAGACCGACGTTCTCTTTTGAACCGAGAGCCTTTGCTTCCTTTGCACTTTACGATTATTTTTGTGATACTGCTGTGGGTCTTTTACCTCTTAATCCACTTACTCGGCACATATTTCTCAAGAGCAATATTTACAATCCGTAGTTCTGACGTTACACTTGACAATGGAAGAAAAATTTAAGAAAAGCTGAGGCAGTTTCATAGGATTTGTCGACCTACAAAAAGCATTCAACAAAAAATGGTTCAAATGGCTCTGAGCACTATGGGACTTAACAGCTGGGGTCATCAGTTCCCTAGAACTTAGAACTACTTAAAACTAACTAACCTAAGGACGTCACACACATCCATGCCCGAGGCAGGATTCGAACCTGCGACCGTAGCGGTCGCGCGGTTCCAGACTGAAGCGCCTAGAACCGCTCGGCCATACCGGCAGCAAGCATGTTAAAATCCTAAGCAAAATAAGTAATAGCTTTAGCGAAAGACGAGTTATATACAAGGCGAACAAGAACCGGTACGGGAGAATGAGAACGAAAGTCGAAAAACGAAGTGCGAGGACTGAAAGAGGCGTGAGATCAGGATGTAGACTTCATCCTCTGCTGTTCAATAACATTGCCGTCCTTTGTGACAAGGATGAAGAATTAGCAGTTCAGGAAGTTGTTGAATCGAATCAACAATTTGTGATAACATGATCTGAATTGAGAGCTATCCAAAGGAAGACGGACATATTAAGGATCGACGGAAATGAGATTAGCATCACATTTAACATAATTAATTGTGCTATCTGGGAAGAAGAGAAGATGTTAAATGTAGGCGGGCACAGGCGAAGGGAGCATTCCTCGCTGAAAGAAGTCAACTACTAATATTCTCAATCCTCAGTACAAGACTGAAATATTTGACAATGTACGTCCGGACCGTAGCATTGTTTGGGAAGAAATTGTGGACTTCATGTAAACCGGTAATACGGAGAATTGTAACGGTAGATACTGGAATTTAAGGGGCCGGATAAGACAAGACATGCGGTAGTTCTTTGCAGAACCAGTGAGAAAAGTGATGCGTGGACAACATTAACTGGAAGTAGGGGTAGGATGATAGAACATGTGTTACGACATCAGAGAATAGCGTCCGTAGTACTAGACTTAGCTGTAAGGGCCAGAACTTGCGAAAGAAAATAGAAATTGGAATATATACAACAAACACTTGAGGAAGTCGGATACAGCTGCTACACTGAGATGAAAGGATTGGGAGAGCAGGGGGGGAATCAAACAGCCAGAAGATTGACGAGCCAAAAAGCTAGTAAAATAAAATACCGCGGGTTTAACAAGGTGCCGTTGTATTCCGTCACTGCATACGCACGAATTTAACCGCCGTGCCACCTAACAGTGCTAGCTCCCAGTCTGCGGTCACCGTGGTAACGTCTGAGGCCATCGCTGGAGGACAAGCTGAGCAGTGGCTCGTAACAAAACGGTAACGTTTCTTCGCTAAGAGTGTCATTGTCACACATGACACCCAATAATCTCTATAGCATGTGGGTGTAGAACGCTGGTCCCCGATCGCAGAACTTTTACGTGTCTCCAGCTTCCTCCCGTCTGCACCGCCCGTCAAATTGAAGTTACGAAAAGAGTTTCGATTTACCAGTATGAGATTAAGAAGTATTTCTGCTTGTAAAACTTGTACCATCGACTGTAACAAAATCTGAAGCAGGGCTTACGAGGATTCGCCAACTTACAAGGAACCCCTTCAGTGCGAGGTCGGAAGTTCCATCTTTGGTAAGGCTCATCTGAATGTGTTGAGTTAACAATTATGATAGGAAAAATATTAGGGGCTCATGACTCACTATGTGCATCAGAATGGCGACACAATATGAGTGTTCGGCAGGTGCAGACGTCAACCTAAGTATTACATTTTACAACACGGACATCGTCGACATTCAAGAAATGTTAAAAAAAAAAAAAAAACCCATCAACTTGCCCCAGGAACACGGAATGAAAAATGGCGCGCCACAGTGATCACAAAGGTTAGCACCATCAGTGTCGAAGACGAAATGCTTGGGAGTTACGAAATGTGCAGGACGTTCAGCTACGTATCCACTCTCAAAAGAATGCTTGTAGAATCTAACGGAGTGATTAGAACTGATGGAATGTGATGGCATGCCACGGCATGCAAAACAGTTTGTCGTGGAGTTTACTGCGAAACTGGCTATCCCTTAAAGCGTAGCTGCCGATAGTGCGATAATATGCTTTATAGGCACTTAGAGAACAAACATCGAGAGGCTGAGATTGTCCAATGGTTCCAGGTGGTATGAACGGCAATGTCACACACTTTTCAGGAGGGATAGTTTGCTGTAATGGTGTATCATTTTTAGACGCAGACCGGGAATCAAGCAAAAGCAAGTTACTTTGACAGCTATCGGCCAAAATCAGGCCTTATACCGTGGTTGTAGTTCTCTTACGCCTATTTTCCCGTTCTTCCTTTCTGTGACGTACATATTCCCTGCTGCCCTTGCGAGATCACGCGCACGAAAGGAATCGTAGGGGGCAGAACACCTCCAACTTCTCGCAGCAGAATAGATAACTTTCCATCCAATTTACCAACCAGATTAACAGTCGGCATAATTGTATACGGATGCGTTAAGGAACTGATGTTAGTTGATCTTCATACAACTCTCTTGGTACCGCTAATTTCCAGGCTTCCTTTCATATAAATTTCAAATCCAGATTGGCTGGAACTGAAAACAAATTCCTTACTGAACGATGGGATATGTCTGTTTATCTCATTTAAAAATTTTCGGACCGATTCCGCAGTTTGCTGTGCATCACCAAGATGACGCTTTCAAATTTCGATATAGTACGTCGAAATCTGCTCATAATTGTTTTTTAACTATGCTGCTAAAGATCTTCCGTGTGCGTAATTATGTTTGACGCCCGCTCCTCGGACAATAATTGTCCTTACTACGACTCACTGGGGACGGGATTTGTGGCACCCTGTCCGACAAGGGTTATGAACTACATGGCCCAACTCCTGTCGCACTATCACCCTCACTTGTTAGGCAGGTATCGTCGTCATTTTACTCCTCATGCACAGTCAAGCGTATACGACGCCATACATTCCACTGATTCGTCTTGCAGAAACGCTAACATTTCATATCCCAATTCTTTCCCACTCTGACTAATTCCTTGGGTTCTGTTTTGACTAAATGTCAACTTCGGTAACTGTTCTCGTAAATATAATGCAATGTTTCCTTTGTTTATCGTTGCCATTGCTCTGCTTTGTAGCCGGCCGTTGTGGCCGAGCGGTTCTAGGCGCTTCAGTCCGGAACCACACTGCTGCTACGGTCGCAGGTTCGGATCCTGCCCCGGGCGTGGATGTGTGTGATGTGCTTAGGTTATTTAGGTTTAAGTAGTTCTGAGCCTAGGGGACTGATGACCTCAGATGTTAAGTCCTATAGTGCTCAGAGCCATTTGAACCATTTCGAGTTCTGCTTTGTATCAACACCACTAGCACTGTAGCAATGTTGTGAGTTACTCGTCGGCTAAGCGGTTCAAGTACTCTCTGTAGCCTCATGCTGAGCCTGCTAGTGGAATTCTCCAGTCCCGCCCCCGCCAATACTGTGGTTGCATGGTAGACAATATTTGTGGCGTCGAATGCCGTG
The DNA here is from genome assembly GCF_021461385.2 of Schistocerca piceifrons. NCBI lineage: Eukaryota > Metazoa > Arthropoda > Insecta > Orthoptera > Acrididae > Schistocerca > Schistocerca piceifrons. The sequence continues at coordinate 581,314,758 of NC_060144.1, forward strand.
AACATCACTGGCGTTTTGTGACCTCGCACTGATTTTGCCCTTTTGACGGGTTAATTACTAACTGTTTTTTCATAACAAGCAAGATCAAAAGAATTGTATAACGATTGTCCCTCATAAGAACCACCAGACAATTATCGTGTGTTTTGGCAGATACTTGCAATTTCTAATTTACAGTGTGTAGATGGAGTCCACTCAAACATCATGTGTTTCACGCGATGCCCAACGTCGATGGAAAACGTCGTTTTCTTTAGCTTTACAAACAAAAAATGAAATTTCATGGATCCATTCGACAGAATAGTCACATATTTGCAATTGTGTTAGAGACCGCAAAATACTTGCAATACCAAGTGAATTAAATTGACAGTATCTTGATAATCGTCTATAAGGCGAACGTCAACGGAAGAAAAACGCTGATACTGGAGTACAGTCGAAAAACATCAGACGCTGCTGAGGAAATTAGATCAAGAAATGAAACTGTGATAGTAGTAAACAAGTTTTTCTGTATGGGTAGCAAAGTCAATGACGTCGAATACAAACGCAGCAGGTGTGATGGTACACTGGAGTACTGAATACTAGGTACACTACTGAACATTAAAACAGCGTTACCACGGACGCTCGATTTGGCATGATATGTACTACATGCTTGGATATGCAAATGTTCACATTTTAGCGCTACCACAACCGCTTGGCTTGGAATAATGCCATCTACATTATATGCATATTAAGAAAGATTACGCAGTGGGTTTCTCTTTCAGAAATCTCATTTGAATGGTGCTTGTTTGTGAAAAGAATGGCCCCATGTGACTAGCGCCTGAGAGGAGAGACGTTCTTCACTCAGTCATTCAGGTTCATCCAGCTACGCCACGTACCTTGGTACTGAAGTTGAGCTTATTTGCACAAGGTATAAACATAAAACTGATAACAGCATTTTCTCCCAATGAATGAAGTTGTCCAAGGGGATTAAAGAGATTACTAAAACAACCTTACTTAAAAACGCAATTAAAATGTACCTCTTGAGCAATGTGCTCTGTATAGTGAAGGACGACTTGGGTAACGCAGAGTAGGAATTTGGTAAATATATAACACAAATAAATAATCTTCGTCATTAGCAGGTTAACTCAATGCCGAGCGTCATCACCTCGCTTCTTTATTCTTTTCTTAAGTAACTGAATCTTTCAGTAGACCTCTCCATCCACAACGATCCTCAGCTCTTCTTAATATTGTGCGAAGAGGTAGGCTGGTAACATTCCACGCCTGATCCACCCATCTACTGGCTTCTTTTTCTCATGGTCTTCTGCCTTAGATTTTAAATTTTCTCTCCTCTTTTCAAAATGTTTCAAAAGGACTGGAAGTACCTTTGACTGACACTCGAAGAAGGTAAGTTCGTCTATAAAGGAAGCATTGGTTCTTCTTTCCGTCCATAGTGTACGTAACATTTTATAACGATGATAAAACAGCTATAGTTTCGCGTAACACTTTCACACAACTTTTTTTCGTAACTAACTTCTATAGCAATTCAACCTATAATACTACCACCTTATCCTCTTTCTGATCTCAAAATGTCAATCATTACAAAGAGATGGTGACTGTTTTTTTTAGGCTCTCAGATGGGAGGTTACGGCACACAAAATGAATCAAACAATGTCGCCGTGGTTCGCCCATCAGCTGATAGTGTGGATAGTGCTGAATTATGAAAGAATGTGTAAATAATGTGTACAGTGACTTGCAGTGAGAAACGAATGAAGAGTGTAGTATTCGCCTTTTAAGGTACTAAATAACTTATCTGGAAAACAGTAATGAACACTAGGGATAATACAAATTAGGTCTGTTTTAAACAGACTATTTCAATATTAGATGTATAATGTATAGTTAAAAATAGTCCAGTTACGATTTGAATTAACAAACATAATTGTATTCGAGAGATTGGAGACTCAGTCTTCATCAAGCCATCCTGATTCGGGTTTCCCATGATCTCCCTAAATTACTTCCGGCAAATGTCAAGTCGGCCGCTGTGGCCGAGCGGTTCTAGGAGCTTCAGTCTGGAACCGCACTGCTGCTACGGTCGCAGGTTCGAATCCTGCCTCGGGCATGGATGTGTGTGATGTCCTTAGGTTAGTTAGGTTTAAGTAGTTCTAAGTCGTGGGGACTGATGACCTCAGATTTTAAGTTCCATATTGCTTAGAGCAAATATCAGGATCGTTCCTACCATAAGGCTGCAGCCAACTATCTTCCCATTCTTGTCGAACAAGATCTGTAAGTATGTAAATGCTTTTATATATGAATTATGGCGTTATTGTTGCTCTTAAACTATAATACCATGACATGTCCAAAGTGATCTACATATGAATAAACCTACTGGTACTACTGCAACTATGCTACTACTACTACTTCTGCTACTACTGCTACTGCTGCTACCACAAAGAGAAATGGCCTTAGGAACAGTGTGATGTTAATTTGGAGCAACAAGGGCTGTGAGCACAGTGGCCGCTATTCTGGTAGAGGGAGACCACTGGTGCACCTAACGACAACACGATACACAGTTTCTTTTATCAGATGAGTCCGTGTTCTGCGTGCAGCACCAAGATGGAGGTGTCTGTGTGTGACTGGTCCACAGTGAATGGACGTTAGCAGATTCTAATTGTTACCATCACAATGGCCCGGCATCTAGGTTCAAATGGCTCTGAGCACTATGGGACTCAACTGCTGTGGTCATAAGTCCCCTAGAACTTAGAACTACTTAAACCTAACTAACCTAAGGACAGCACACAACACCCGGCATCTAGCATAATGGTGTGGGATCCCGCTGGGTACACAACAGGATCACTCTGGGTAGCATAGCGTATAATTTTGACAGCTTGTGTCACATTTTTCGTGTTAAGGGCGACATCTGTGTCCCATCATCGAGGTCTCCGTGATGTTATCTTTCAACAGGCTAGTGCAAGGCTGCATGTTGCCCTTACTGTCTTGACGTACCTCAACATGAATGGTTTTGACAGTTAAACCTGGCCAGAGAAGAGGTGAAAACAGAGAGGGGGAAGATGTCTTTCCAATAATGTGTCGAATGCATATGTGGGAGAAGCTACAGGAAAAAGGCTTGATACCTACACTTCGAAGTGTTGCAATTTTTGAAACATCCCTCGTGGGTTCCCAAGAGACTTCCATGCCACCATGGTTGATGAACTCTGGCATAGAGCTGAAGCAACGTGGAATGATATACTCCCATGTGTATCCAAGTTCAGTTTCACTCGATTATTAGACAGATTTTAGCCGTTGTTGCTGCCAGAGGTGGCATCACTGTTTACTAAATTTCACACTCTCTATAATCGCCAATTGCCAATGGCCTTGCTGCCGTGGTATTACCAGTTCCCATCACATCACTGAAGTTATGTGCTGTGTGGCTTGGTTAGCACATGGATGGAGACTGTGTGGATCTGCTGAGCGCTGTTCTCAAGTGGGGTGCACTCAGACCTTGTCAGGACAATTGAGGAGTTACTTGACTGAGGAGTAGCAGCACCATTCACAAAAACTGGCGACGGCCAAGAGAGTAGTGTGCTGACCATATTACCCTCCAAATCCGCATCCAGTGATACCTATCAGCTGTGGATGACACGGCTGTCGGTTGGTAACATTTCGTCTTTTGAGATCTGATTTCATGGAGGAAGAGGATAATCCATAATCACCTATAAATTTAATCATTTGTTCATCCTATTATACTGTATATGCACAATAAGTGAAATTTCTTTATCTGTTGTATATATAAAGAAAGCAGGTATTGTGTGTGTGTGTGTGTGTGTGTGTGTGTGTGTGTGTGTGTGTGTGTGTGTGTGTGTGTGTGTGTGTGTTTCTGTCTGGGCTCTCTTCCCAAACCCCTGGATTGATTACAACCAAATTTGACACAGAAACAGCAAGCCTCATGAGTATCAACACTGTGGTGTATATAGCCTCCTTGCTCCAATAGAAGTGAAGATACGGGCAAAAACGTATTTTTCCCACCCCTGGCAAATAGGCTGTCCTGCATGGCAGACATAATGTGTAAGGAGAGAAATGGCTGACTGACCAGTGTGCTTTGTAAGGTAGCCTACATGTCAGGAGTAAGAAACAGTTTTCCAGCCCCCAACATGAAAGCTACCTTACATGAAGACATGCTCTATTGGTGTAGTATCTGCCTGCCTTATCAGCCTTCTTTCATGGCAGCCACTTTATTAGTGGCAAGGAACAGTCTTCTAGCCCTGAATGTGTAGGCTGCCTGCACAACAGGCCTGTTGTGTTGGAGTAGTATCGGCCTGGATGGAGGGACAGATAGGGAGAGGATGGACTGTGAGAATGGAGGAGGAGGTTAAGGACAGAGATAGGGGGGAAGAGAGAATGTTAGACAGGAGGGCAGGGGACACTGTGGAGGGGGAGAAGGTGGACACTATGGGGAAGGGGTAGAGGAAATGGACAGAGTGAGGGGGAAGAAGAGATGGTTAGAGAGAGAGGGGGAGGAGATAGAAAGAGAGAGAGGGAGGGAGGAAGAGGAGGAGGTGAATAGATGGAGAGAATGCTGAGGAGGTACTTAGAGACAGAAGAATGAGGTGGCCTGAAGTGGACACAGAGAGGGGAGAGGAGGTGTGGGCAACATTGTGTCGAACACATATGCAGTTGAAAAGGCTAAGTAGCTATACTTCCTAGTGTTACAATTTTAATGACCAGTATTGTAGGTGAACTGATTTTCTAACATTACTGAATGGAACAGAGGAGAAAAGAGGGTTGTTCCACAGTTTGACTGAGGGAAGACACATGTTGACAAAATGCATCATAAGCCTCAAGACATAGTTATCTGTTAAAGGACAGTCGTGTGTTTGTGGGCAGGAGATGCGGTTTAAAGATTGTAGTGTGAGACCAGCGTTAGAATAACGGTTAGCAGATTCAGATTTATGGTACAGTATTTGGGCAGAGTGGAGGAGGAATTGCGCAAGGTACACTAGCGTGTGAGCAACGCTAAACCAGTCGTCTGACTGTATACAAAAGCAACAACGACAACTACACTGACGGCGTAAAGACGCTATCGGAGGTTTTACTTGGTGATGAATATCGCACACGATACGGCTGGGAGGAGTCCTCTCGGCGTGTAGCGCGGTCGGCCAGGCGGGATGTTTGGACGTGCGGCTTAACAGCAACAACAGCTTTACGGCGCGGCTCACCACGTGGGTGGCACCCCCACCCCCGCCCCCCTCCCCCTCTTGCTGTAATTTTAGAACAGGCGGTCACCCCGCAGCCAGCGCAGGTCGGGTTTGGCTTCCACCGCAGCAGTCGTCTCCTCGCCGTCTCCATTACCCTCCACCCTTCACTCTGTGACGTCTGGTGACGTGTACCAGCAACACGAGGGCTCCCAGAAGGATCTGTCGACTCCGGGGGGGAGAGCGCGACGACTCGGAGTCTACCTGCCGACCCGACACCTGTTCGGAGCCAGCAATTCACAAGGAAGCAAGCGCGTTGTGGGGGAAAAAACTGGTGTATCATTATTGTAGTCCAAAGTTTTGGAGGCTTGGAATAGCTAGAATGTATCGGAATGAGTAAAGGCGCGTTCCCATTATATTGTGCACAGAATAAGAGAGTGTTTCATCGCCAGCCATCGACTGCGTCAGAGAACCTTTGACATAAAAGGCGAGAGAAAGTTATAGCAGTGTTGAAAATTAGCCAGTTGTGCGTAAATAGGGTTGTTGTCGAGTAATTCAGTAAATATTCCAACTAACAAAGTTAAAATGTGCTCTGCAGATTTACCGACGGCATTACAGTTGGGCCAGACGTAGCAAAGCATTTGGGGGATCAGTTCAGTGGAATGAAAAATTTAATGAGGAGAGTTTATGAGATAATCACTAGAAAATGTGAAACAAGGGTAATGCGGTGTAGTTGAAGGCCTAGCAGACGTAAAACAAAGTATATTGCAAAGTCTGGAGCTGCTAAAGGAAATGCACTTGGCTGCCAAAGGACTGTGCGTGAAGTATTCCACAGTTACAGTAGCAAATTCTCGTGAAGGACGTCTTACATAAACCAAAGAAATTCTGTCGATAGGCACAGGCTGTGATTGGCCCTAAATTTAATATCCATTTTTCGACATATTCTGACATGACTGCTCCCTGGTGGTCCGCTCTGCTACTACAACACAGTGGGGATTTCGAATCTCAATTTGGGGTCTCGGGCTCGATTACCGGCCGGGTTGGCGATTTTCTCCGCCCGGAGACTGGGTGTTTGTGTTTCATCATCATTCACGAATGTGGCGATGTTGGAATGAGTGAAGATTGGGAATTTGTACGGGCGCTGAGAACCGTGCAGTTGAGCGCCTCACACACCAAACACATCATCATCAATTTGGGAAAATGTTCCGTCCACCGATTTGTGTCATCTTTCTGCAAGTCATGTAGTTTCATGAAACTCCTGGCGTGCTTGTGAAAGACCTTACATTTTCTCCTCTATTCGATTCATTACCGTTTCACAGGTTTCTCCAGCTGCACATCCAATCTTCAGCACTCTTCTGTAGCATGATATTTCAAAAGCTTCTGTTGTTGTCTTGTCTTTACTATTATTTTATCTTCTCATTTCCATTTTATATACAGGGACTGGCCATAAATGTGGAAACATCGCGAGAGATACATGCTTGAACATAAACCCAGATGCTAGTCAGGCCTGCAGGTTGCGCTGTTGTATTTTACCACGAGCGGTAGCCGTGCAGCGTCCTCAATGCACAGTCTCAGTAGTTGTCAGAACAGTGCTGTGTGTAATTGTGAGTGCGTCACGTAGGAGCTGAGCTATTTCGTACGTGGGCAAAGTATTTCTGCTCTTACGGTGCGTACTTTTGTAACCAAAGTAGCCGAAGCGTTTGGCGTTACAGTAGGCTCCGTATGGAAGATGTATACCGCATACATGGAAAGCGGATTAATGTCACCCGCTAAGTCACAACTCAGACGAAAGTGTGTTAGTGAAGGGCAGTCATTGTAAAGGATTGTCATGAATAGTAAGACAACTGCAAAAGCCACTGCAGAACTGAATGTCCCTCTCGCGAACCCGTCCAGCATCATAACAGCACGACGGAAGCTCCATAAGCAGCGAACTGCACGGCGAGCTTGAATTCCAAACCACTCATTAGTGATGCAAATGCCTGCAACAGGAAAACGTGGAGCTGAAGCCGTAAGACCTGGATTATGGGGCAATGGAAGAATCTCATTAGGTCGAATGAGTCTTGTTTCACACTCTTTCCAACTTGTGGCAGAGTTTACATCCCAAGGGCGAATGTGTCAGGAGCTCGGTGATCATTTGGCAGCCATATCACGGTATTCCATGGGCCCGATGGCTGCTCTGCAAGATCACATTACCGGCAAGGATTATGTCACTATTTTGGCTGATCAAGTCCATCTCATGGTACAGAGTTCTTTCCTTACTGTAAGACGACAGGACTACTGTTCAAAGAGTTCGCAGCGTCCACGACTGATTTTGACAATTACTCACATCAAAAAAAGTTTTGCGTCACCTCGATTTCTAGAGTTCCGGAACCTATATCTGCATAAACATCATTCCCATCATTTTTATTGCTCATAAAAATCACACATTGCATGTTGTACCACCATACAGCGAGACCTTCAGAGGTGGTGGTCCAGATTGCTGTACACGCCGTTACCTCTAATACCCAGTAGCACGTCCTCTTGCATTGATGCATGCCTGTATTCGTCGTGGCATACTATCCACAAGTTCATCAAGGTATTGTTGGTCCAGATTGTCCCACTCTTCAACGGCGATTCGTCGTGGATGCCTCAGAGTGGTTGGTGTGTCAGGTCGTCCATAAACAGCCGTTTTCAATCCATCGCAGCCATGATCGATAGGGTTCGTGTCTGAAGAATATTCTGGCCACTCTAGTCGAGCGATGTCGTTATCATGAAGGAAGTCGTTCACAAGATGTGCACGATGGGGGCACGAATTGTCGTCCATGAAGACGAATGTCTCGCCAATATGCTGCCGATATGGTTGCACTATCGGCCACAGGATGAGATTCACGTATCGTACAACCTTTACGGCGCATTCGATGACCACCAGCGGCTTACGTCGAACCCATGTAATGTCACCCCAAAAAAGCAGGGAACCTCCACCTTGCTGCACCCCTTGGACAGTGTGTCTAAGGCGTTAAGCCTGACCGGGTTGCCTCCAAACACGTCTCCTACGAATGTTTGGTTGAACGCATATGCGAGAGCGTGATGCCAATCCTGAGCGGTCATTCGGCATGTTGTTGGGCCCATCTGTACCGCGCTGCATGGTGTCGTGGTTGCAAAGATGGACTTCGCCATGGACGTCAAGAGTGAAGTTGCGCATCATGCAGCCTATTGCGCACAGTTTGAGTCTTAACACGACATCCTGTGGCTGCACGAAAAGCATTATTCAACATGGTGGCGTTGTTGTCAAGGTTCCTCCGAGCCATAATCCGTAGGTAGCGGTCATCCACTGCAGTAGTAGGCCTTGGGCGGCTTGACCGAGACATGTCAACGACAGTTCCTGTCTCTCTGTATCTCCTCCGTGTCCGAACAACATCGCTTTGGTTCACTCCGAGACGCCTTGACGCTTCTCTTCTTGAGAGCTCTTCCTGGCACAAAGTAACAATGCGGACGCGATCGAACCGCGGTATTGACCGTCTAGGCATGGTTGAACTACAGACAACGAGAGTTGTGTACCTCCTTCCTGGTGGAATGACTGGAACTGATCGGCTGTCGGACCCCCTCCGTCTAATAAGCTCTGCTCATGCATGGTTGTTTACATCTTTGGTCGGGTTTAGTGACGTCTCTGAACAGTCAAAGGGACTGTGTCTGTGATACAGTATCCACAGTCAACGTCTATCTTCAGGAGGTCTGGGAACCGGGGTGATGCAAAACTTTTTTTTGATGTGTCTATTTGCAGCAAGAATGGTGTAAAATTCCCCGGAAAATGATACACGACCTGTCTTTATCTCCTCGAGACGACTGGAAAATGTTTTGAATGCGAAAGGTTTTCCTACACCTTATTGTCTAATTGTAACATACGTTTCCACATTTAGTCCACCCCCTGTAACGTGCGCCGCAGGGAAATACTCAGAAAAAATCTTCGTAACACTTAAATTTTCTCTCGACCTTGACGTATTTCTCATGCTGAGGAACACTTTTTACGCTGTTGCCTGTTTACCATTTATACGCTGTTTACTTCTGGAGTCATCAGCTATTTTACTGACCGAAGAACAAAACTCACCATTTAGTGACTGAGTTGCTAATCTAATGTCCCTAAACATCATCTGACTTACATTGACAACATATAACACTCCTGTCTGCTACTGCTGTACCATAACCTTAAAGTTGTAGGCAGGTCGTGAAATAAAACTATCTTGTTAAAGCAATTGTGGTACAAAGCAACAGAGCAGTGTTACCCTCTGAGAGGAATTTTGTTATGTTGACCGTATTGCACCTAACGGAGGTGGCTTATCGGAAATGAAAGTCAGAATTACGTAAATATTTGAACAGTAAGAAACAAAATTTTGCCTATCTGCACTGTTTAACGGATAAAGAAAACGGTCGCCAGCCTAACTAGGCAAGAGAATGATTAACATTCTCGTTCAAGAAAATAGTTATTAGTAACTTTAACGGATAAACACAACCTATACTTTGTCACACGCGAGTGCAATGAACTCTGACACATACATATGTTTACGGTAAAATTGAAGCTAACAGCTAGAGCAGCACAAACTATTCGCAAAAATATAACAGATACCGAAACACACTATTACTTTCAGGGCTTGTCCAAACAGAATGGTCTTTATAACATAACTAGTAACATTCACTGCAGGATCATTAATTGGACATAGTTTCGGTATTATTGTTCAAACATTTTCCTAACTGGCATGAAATTATGAATGTAGTTCACTGCAAAATTATGAACTGGTCACAGGTTAAGTATCTCTCAACTAAATACTGTTCTGTTTAGAATGAAAGTTACATGGAATTCACTAACGGGTTGTTTCTCACTATCATTTGAATAAAGAAATCATGTTTTTCATAATTAGTGGTCTTTCCGTTACTTGTTACCGAGCATTAATACAATAGACAAACTGTGGATCCTGTTATACTATTAATATGCACTTCTAATACACAAGAGAGACAAACACTTAATAAACATGAGTATATAACGTTTCACAACTGCAGTTTTCCACTTTTACTACAGTGAGAGACAAAATTAACATATATGTAAGATACTGACTCACCTTCTGCGATTTACAACAGGCAGTAATGTGATCATTTACTAAGCAAAACTTTATAAGCCTCAGTCTTAAGAACTTTTAATTTGAAGTTGGCAACAACACATTAATAAGCAGTTTTACTAGGAAAATTATTTTCACTCTTTTTCACTCTTTTGCCACATTAACTTTAACTTGCTTTTTACTATGTTCAAGAGGCGTCAATTAGCAAAACACTGGGCTTTAATGTTCTTTCAGTAAGCACACTCGGAAATCACTTTAGTTCAAACGGAGAGGAACCTGAGAGGTGTTATGATAAGGAGAAAAATCAAGGTAGGTAGATAAATTCAATTATAAATTACCTTATATTTGAGCACACTATTACATCGCATGAGCTGATCCTTCACTGTACATTACTATAGTCCTCCATTACAGTGATTGCGCAATGAGGTGGCGATTGCATGTTGGTAGGTAGAATTGCTGGACTCTGTATCTATCATCGCCACCAAGAAAAGACAAATTCCAGAATAGTTCCAGCTATTTATCCATCCATCCGAGGCATTGGAAAGCGGCACGAAAAGCCTCTCTCGGAACCAGCACAATATGCAACATTTACATGGCAGTGCACAGCTCGTCCCCGACTGACTCTTGGTTCCACCTTTTCTACCTAAGCCAACCACAATTTGCGCGCGCTACACAGTTCCGTTCCCGAGGGGAACCACAACAACTTTTACATACAGAATCACTAAGAACCCTAAGTGAAGGTCAGCAGTTTACACAACAGAGAACAAACATTTTAAATAAAACAGAACCTTTGCACATATTAGCATTTCTACAAAAAATTATTCACACAGAAATTACAATTATATACAGTAAGTTTTGTTCCCTCGAAATGGGACAAAGAATATAAATGGCAGATATACTACATTCCATAGAATCAAATCATGACATCAAAGTTTTTACAAAGAAATGAGTAAACAATTTTGTGTTATCGATTCAGTTAAACACATTTACAGAAGCTCAACGATGTTACATTAAATAAAACAAAAGCAAAATAAATCGGTAGAGTATTAGAGATATGGTGTTACAAACACACTCCACTGTATGTATTTTAGTGATATTTATCTTCTTTTTAAGACAGTACTGGTTCATTTTAAATGATCCTCTAAGAGCTCTGTCGTGTCTGATAGAATTGCATCCTGTCTGTGAGAGGGTACACTAGAGGAACGAAAGTAGACCGATTACGGGATCCGAGGTAGTGCTCAGCACAAAGAACCGCGGCTCGCACTTCAAAAACAACACAACAGTCTTTGAGAACTGGCCGCACAAACTCTTCGTGTTAAGTTTAGCCTATCGCAAAGGTGTTTCTCATACAGTTTCAGGAATATTACGTTTCAATGTCTGCAGTGGTAGAAAATTGTTCCTTTGAAATTGGAAACATATCAGCCCTACCAGTCTTGCTTAAACACTGCAGAGTGCTCTTTGTCTCTGCAGCGCGCTTATATAAAAGGCAGCTGTGTGTTATTAACTCCTGCCCATCGCTTTGTTCATAAAATTAAACTGTTCAGTAATATCTCATATATGACTGACTTTATCATTGTCAATGCGAGTTGACCAAACACCCAGAATTAACGGGTAAATCAAAAGAACTCTTTGTCTACACAGAAGGACTTTGCTAAAACGACAAATGTAACTTCTAGGGCCCTTTTTGCCTCTTACGAGATATTGCATAGGATTGCTAAATGCCGCCCGCTGTGGCCATGCGGTTCTGGGCGCGTCAGTCCGGAACCGCGCGACTGCTGCCGTCGCAGGTTCGAATCCTGCCTCGGGCGTGGATGTGTGTGATGTCCTCAGGTTAGTTAGGTTTAACTAGTTTTAAGTTCTAGGGGACTGATGACCTAAGATGTTAAGTCCCATAGTGCTCAGAGCCATTTGAACCATTTTTTATTGCTAAATGCAAGAAACAACCCACGGTTGTAGAAACTATGGTTTTACCTGCAGCGATTGATACATTATCCATAACGTTTTGTTACTGATTCGCTCATGAGCTGTGCTGTGTTCCTGTCTCTAATTACACAGTGCTTAGAGGAATGTTAGATGTTTCTGAACAGTTAATCGATAAATCGCGTAACAAGTGTTTTCCACTTCAAGTGGACGGAGCATCTGATGTCCATAAAGATGCTCAGTTGATTGCTTACATTCGTTTCGTTGATGATTTTAACATTTGAGAGGAATTTCTTGTTTGTGAGATACTGAAAACGGTTAAAGCTCAAAGACTTTTTGACACCATCACTGTCTTTTTTAATGAAAACGAGATAGCATGTAATAGGCCCAATGGAGTATGCACAGGTGGAGGTCGCTCAGTGACTGTAATTTACGGTGGATTGCAGGTGGTAGTTCAGAGCTGTGCCTCCTGATGCAGTAGGGACTCACTGCTTGTTACGTCGGGAGGTTCTGGCCGCTAAAGAACTTAGCCAACCCGTCGATCAAGTGCTGCAAACTGTTACGGAAACTTTAAAAAATCAGGGTTTCTTAAAGTGCTGTGTGAGGAGACGGGTGCAGACCAGTTTTTAATATCGGTGGATGGCTTTCAAGGGGGAAAGTACTAAAAAGAATGTTTGAACTGAGGAATTGGGTATTTTGTTTGTTAAAAAAGAAAAATCGCTCTCTGGCAGACTGTTTCAGAAACAGAGATTTTCTACTGAAAATGGCTTACCTCACTGACATTTTTGAGAAATTAAATGTTCTAAATTCTTCACTTCAAGGTAATCAGGCAACTGTACCATCCTGGAATGAAAAAGTGAAGACGTTCATAAAGAAATGGGAGCTGTGGCAAAACCGAATGGAATGTGGCCTGCTCTAGTGACAGTTTTAGAGGGCACAGACAATCCGATACTTCCAATGGAGATACGAGTAAAAGGCTGCCTTGTTCATCACCTAACAACACTAAAAGTTCACTTCGGAAAGTATTTCTTCGATGATTTTAATAAGTTTAATTGAATTAAAAATTCACTCAAAAATACTTCTGAACCATCAAGTCTCAATGTAAAAAAAGAAGAAGAACAACTTATTGATCTCAGTTGTGATGGCCGGCCGAAGTGGCCGTGCGGTTCTAGGCGCTGCAGTCTGGAACCGAGAGACCGCTACGGTCGCAGGTTCGAATCCTGCCTCGGGCATGGATGTGTGTGATGTCCTTAGGTTAGTTAGGTTTAAGTAGTTCTAAGTTCTAGGGGACTTATGACCTCAGCAGTTGAGTCCCATAGTGCTCAGAGCCATTTGAACCATTTTTTTCAGTTGTGATGTTTCACTGAAGAGTAAATTTAAAGAAGTTCTTTGTTGGAATTTCGGATGCATACTGGCAAGGAGTTCTCAACGCTGAGCCAATATGCAGTAAAGATCATGAAGCTTTTTGCAACAACACTCTTTTGCGGGACTGCTTTTTCATGTTTGACAGCTATGAAGTCAAACTACCGTTCAGAGCAAACTGTAGCAAAGAACTTCGAGTGGGTGTTGCTGCTATTTCACCACGTCTTGAGAAACTCTCTTCTCAAAAGCAACCTCCTCCATCACACTGACCTTTGTAATCTAAAATTTTAATGCTATTGTAATCCGCGGTTGCTGAATCGTAAATATTGTTCATTTCATAGTTTTGGACAAATAAAATTACGATAAACAATTTGTCACTCGTTTTCTTTATAGTAATTCATGCAGTTTTGGTTTCTGATGCATAAAATTCTTCTAAATTTATTCTGGCAAAACAAAGAATAAGGAAAAGGAACCACAAAATAATTACTAGTTGTATTAATAACATAGGTTGGGGCGGACTGATGCTACACCGGCGGAAAAAATATCGCAGCACCAAAAATTAATTGATTTAGAGTATTGAAATTTTGGGAATACGTTTGTCTAGGTAATATATTCAAGCGAGTAACATTGCAAGATCACAGATTAATGTTAGCGCGAGATAAGCTGATGAAATGTGAAATTCTGGTACATTAGTACCTGGTGTAACCACCAGAATGTTGAATACAGGAACGCAAACGTGCATGCATGGTGGTGTACAGGAGTCGGGTGTCAGTTTCTGGGATGGAGTTCGGTGCTTGCTACACTTGGTCGGTCAAGGCAGGGACGGTTATTGCTGGTTGTGGAGGACGCTGGAGTCATCGTCTGATGATGTACCATATGTGCTCGACTGGAGACAGATCTGGTGATCGAGCTGGTAAAGACAACATGTCGACACTCTGTAGACCATATTAGGTTACAACAACGATATTTGGGAGAGCGTTATCAAAAATGGTTCAAATGGCTCTGAGCACTATGGGACTCAACTGCTGAGGTCATTAGTCCCCTAGAACTTAGAACTAGTTAAACCTAACTAACCTAAGGACATCACAAACATCCATGCCCGAGGCAGGATTCGAACCTGCGACCGTAGCGGTCTTGCGGTTCCAGACTGCAGCGCCTTTAACCGCACGGCCACTTCGGCCGGCGGAGAGCGTTATCCTGTTGGAAAACACCCTCAGACAGTAACTCCAGGTGTAGGTCCAGTGTGTCTAGCAGGTAGACAGGTTGGTTGCAGGCGGTCACCTCGCCTCATTCTCCGTCACTGGCACCGAGGCGGAACCGGCTTTCATCTGAGAATACAACAGACCTCCACCCTGCCCACCAATGAGCTCTCGCTTGACACCACTGAAGTCTCAAATGGAGGTGGTTTGGGTCAGTGTAACGCATGCTACAGAGCGTCTGGCTCTGAGCTATCCTTGAAGTAACCTATTTGTAACAATTTGCTGTGTAACTGTGGTGCCAACTGCTGCTCAAGCTGCTGCTGCTGCTGCAGTACGATGCACCAGAGCCATACGCCGAACACTGCGGTCTTCCCTCTTGGTAGTACCACGTGTCCGTCTGGAGCCCCCCTCTTCTTGCGACCGTACATTTTCGTGAGCACCGCTGCCACCATCATGTACAGTGGCTGCATTCCTGCCAAGACCTTCTGCAGTATCACTGAAGGAACATCCAGATTCTGGTAGGCCTATTACACTACCTCCTTGAAACTCAGTGAGCTGTTGATGATTGCGTCTTTGTCGCCTTAAAGGCATTCTTGACACTCATCAGCTCACTCACGGCCGCCTGTATTAGAGGCCGGAGTCGTCAAGCTGACAACGACGTAGCCTGTGACGTCAGTAGGCCGGCTAGCGTGACCACCTAGGCCGAGACTAAAGTTTAGATTTCGGCGATTGCAGACGACGTGTCAGATATAAATACGCAATCACTTTTTTTTTGTAGATTTGGTCCCTATAAATAAGACAGTAACCTAGAAAAGCTAATTTGTCACAGTATTACGCCGACTTTATGTCGGAATTACGCATTTTATTCTCGTTTCCTTGTAACGATGAACTTTTCAATAACTCACATGTTCTTCATATTATGACGTTTCTTACCCGAGATTTGGATATACAAGTTCAGCAAACAATTTTGTGAGTTGCCTACTAACATTATTTGCAGACTTGCAATTATTTCAGTCTGTTATTTGGAATGTATTATGATATTCCTTCCAATATAAATGACAAACATGACAAACACCTTCTTGGAGGCTGCACCTTACTTAAATACGCTAGTAACCCAGGGAATATTTTTGGCACAGCTTCTGGTAAAAGCTGGCCTTTGACGAGGAAACTCGTGACAGTTCCCATCAGAATCCTTGTAAATCTCCACTCTTGATACGTCACTTTCTTCAAAATGTTTAATGCAAACAACACTTCCATTTGATGGAGTCGAGTCCTTTCTGGGGATATTTCTTGTCCACCGTTTTCTGTTTTTCTCTTCAGTAGGGAATCTGAACACTGAGATGTAACCCTCTTCATTGCTGGATTTGTAGTTGCTGTTGCAACCAGGAACACAACATTTTTCTGGCATCTGCAAATAGAATGATGCATTAATTGCTAACATCTTAAATCAAAATACTATTATGTAAAAATAGCAAATGAGAATTTGACTGGACTGGTTTTTTCTACTGCTCGGACATCACGAAACACAAGTCTACAATAGAATCAAATGTGTAGAAATATTCATAATATTAACACAAATCACTTAGGAGAAGATTCTGATACTAACCTTATGAATTCAGAACTTTATTTTCGAATTGTATCTAGAATATAGTAGAACATTTGTTGCAATTGTGTAGACGAAAGTCGTTCACGTAGCACACTTGCACATATACATGTAAAAACACTACAAACTTCACAGAATTGTATACTTACATTGTGTTATATCTTCTACTGTAGTCACGACTACCTGCTATAATTTTTGCAGAGTCCAGTATAGCATAATTACACTGTAATGTTGGATAAAACAGACATCGCGAAAGTACGTAAACAACTGCTTCCGTTCGCTACCTTATAGCCACAGCCATGCGGTAGGCCTTAACGTAACGTTGCCACATTTCAGTCCTCCGGCCTCTAATACAGGCGGCCGTGGCTCACCGCATCCAGTCTCGAAGGTAACTAACGCTCACGGCCGTTACAGCGTGTACTTAAAGCAGACCTGACTACTGGCGCCAATTTTATGCGACGGGAGCGAAATTTCAGATGTAGAAACACGCCTACCAACATCCGTTTATGTCGCACAACTCCTTGTTGATATTGTAACTTTTTCGTCAGTGTATTAACAACGCACTTTTTAATGAGACATTGATGTGTAACTAAGATCCTGAACCTGGAAATACCGAATACGACATTCATTGTGGAAAGTGACATCACTTAAATTTTTGGGTTAAGTTTAACTCAAAAATTTAAAACATTTATGGAATCTGATAGAAGATTTCAATAAATATTTCTTTCGATCTTCAGTAGTGGGGCATAAAGTAGTCAGCCACCTCCCCAGTGATATTACAAGGGTTAATAATGCCTCATCCAATAATAACCACGCTGGCCCCATATAATTGTAGGATAAAGGAAAAAGGAAAGGAATTTACTATGATGGTTTTCTGCTTACGCGCATAATCTGTTAGCTCCACACTACTCCAACCCCGGAAAAAAAAAAAGTTAGCATTACATTGCCCGATGACGGCTGGGTCTTTGCATTTTTCGGCGGTATTGAATCATGTTTCCACTACTTGTTTTGTTCCTTTATCTCGAATGTTAGAGATACCCGCAGCATCCGTCCAGAGTGTTTAGGCGGCTGCAGATGTCATCCCGATAGTCCGGACACGACTGCTGCACGTGCGCTGCTTCCACTACTGTCCGCCAGGCTTTTTGAGTGGGTCTGAGCAGTCGCAGAACCCTGCGGGCGTTGACGTCATACTGAAAATGTCGCGTAAGATGTTGAAAACTGATCTATGACGGGTTTTCACTTTTTGGACTATCACCTCATTTATGATACGCTGCTCTCTGAGCACCGGGGCTCCACTTCTCGTGCGATTCCAGTTTCTTCTCAGAGATGTGGTGTGCCACTTCGTTCTTCGTCATTCAGTCTCGTGTGACCAGATTGGAATCGTCTGCGCCACCTAACAACTTTGTTGTGTAATAGTGCGTTCTTGGCCTGCACTTTCTCCATCACAGCATCGACTGTTGCAACGTTGTTGCCCTTCTGACGTAGAAAGCGAATTAATGTGCGATTATCCATTTTAACAAAACACGCTACGAAATTATCGACCGACCCAGTACAAGGCAAACGAAATTGGATTTTCTTTGTGATATTATTTACATCTTTGAATTTCATTGTAGAAATGATAGACACCTGCACGAACGGAAACGTGCTACATATGGTGCAAAATAGGGGACTGACGTTCGATGTTGTTTGTAAGAGGATGCCGATATTACTTGCCTATTTTTCGCGTAAAGTAACCTGTGTTGCTCAACAAGATTTCAGAACGCGTTGACAGACATGACATCCCCCCCCCCTCCCCCCGTTCCTCTTCCGAGGCGTTCAACATCTCGCGGATAGGAGACTCCGATTTTCAGACTACTGTGCGGCGTACCCGGGTGTCGGGCAGCTGCAGTGGGCGGAGCGAGTGACAAACGATGCGCAGGTGTGTGCAAAAGATGTTCATTTAGGTCTTAACTGCGTAAGATCAGAATTACGGTGCAGATTTTCGAGGGTGATCGACTGCTAGCTGCTTTTCTCTGCTCAAAGTATGAGGTCAAATTGGTGATTTTCTCGTGTCAAAGAAGACGATAAACAAACAGGCCAATTATTTTAAAACACAGAAATAATTTACACGATTTACAGACAAACGGCACACCGGATTTCCTTTCCTTAGATTACCATGACGACTGTAGCGTCAGGAACGGCATGAAGCGACAATGTTAAATAACAAAAAGTAGTTGTGAAATCTTGGAAAAGCGGCCCCCTTAGTAGACGGCATCAACGCTAGGGGAAGAAGAAGAGGAAGAAGAAGAATAACAACAACAACACGAAGAAAAATAAGAAGAAGATTCCACGTTAACAATGGGCAGCGCCACTGACATCTTTAGCGGCGTGTTAAGTTACTGTGGCGCAGGAATTACAGAGTTTACCAGGGCTACACGCATGTACCAGATATCAAACAAAAAATTAATTACATTGTTTTATTTTTTTGAGATGATAAGTAGCGCTTTAGAAACGTCCCTCGTAGATGTAGATTTAGATGAACTATCTCTCAGATGGCGTGTCTGGAAGCGAAAAGCCTTCTTTGGTATCGTTACAGGCCAACTAAGGACCACGCCAAAATAACTGTTTATTTCTCTTTTCCTTCATCTTCCTCCAAAATTCTTTCATTTTCTTAGAAGAAGCTCTTTTTCTGTCATCTGAGCAACTAGCAAGAATTCTTTTTCTGTTTCCTTAAGATTCCTGAAAACCTTCGAATTTGTTGATGCCTAGTCTAAATTTATCTCTTTTTCAGGAAGGTCGCCTATTTAGTCTGCGTTTCTTCTAAGTCATTTTTTGTCTTGCCTCATCAACCATTTTCTTCGTAAGTTTTCCTGTTTGGAAAAATGGTTAAATCTTGCTTGTTGTTCTGTCCTTCAATCTCTCTACATCTTCATAGGATGTAGCACGTTTTTTCCTGATCTCATCTGTTATTTTTGGACATCACGAATGTATATTTCATTATTTGGTCTCAAAACCATTTTTCCATCCTTGTTCTTGATTGGACCAAATATTTTTCGCATGATTCTTCTTTCTATCTTTTTCAAATCTTCCACTACCCTTATGCATCCAGATGGGAATAGTGTTTCGGTCCACAGACGACTTCCGGTTTTACCACTGCATTACAAGGCCTTAATTGTTTAACTTACAGTTTTCTCACTTTCTTGTGTGCTCGTTTCATTCCTTCAGTTCCGGTTTTAATTACTTTGTGCGACATGTGTCTACCAAAGCTTTAATTTTTTGAAACAACAATATTGTCTCCTTCAGAGAAGTTCCTTTCGGTAGCCAAATTCCGCTGAAAGGCTTCAAGTGGTAGAGCCTTTAACACATCGGTCATATTCTTTTGAATGTTCTCCAGATTCCCAAAATAATGTCCTTTTAAGACATTTTTCAGTTTTAGGAAAAGAAAAAAGTCACAAGGACGACTCATTGTCATATCAGGTGAATAATGGGCTGTGGAACAACAGGAATTCATTTTGAGGTCAAAAATTCGTAGACTGATGTGGCTTCATGACATGGGGCGTTGTCCTGATGCACTACAATGTCTGATCCCACTCATTTCACACTTACACTGAGCCGTTCGGGGATATCTTCGTAAAACACTTGGTTGATAATTTGTTAAACGTGGTCTGATCTCACAAGAGCAAGCACAGATTCGATGTTTTCGTCTGTTTTTGAAGTTGAAGGTCGCCCTGAGCGAGATTGAACTTCTGCGTGTTCTCGGCCTTCCAAAATCTTGTCCTTCTGATAAGGAATATTCCCCATAAGCCTGTTCTAACTTTTCGACAGTGATATTCGCAGAGTCCCCAAGTGTAACACAAAATTTTATGGAATAACGTTGCTCCAAATTCCGCAGTTCCATTTTCGTAATACACAAAAAATAACTCAAGTACACTGATGACCCATATTACATAATGACTGTACTGATCTGAAACTCGGACAGAGGGCCTGTAAGGGATAGAGACATCGGTCCCCACGAGCAGAACAACACAGCGTTGCCAGACCAAGTCACAGTGTTACCAGTCTCATTACTTTTCTCATACATCTCGTATATATTCTTCATATAAAATAATTTCTTGTTGTTACTGTGATAGCGGGAGGGGGGGGGGGGGGTTCTCAATGTTCACTGGGTGAAGAGAAATCATTCCGAAAATTTATTAGACACTATCCAGCTCGCAAGAGTACTAACACAATTGGCTCAAGGTTTGCAGATATATGGAAGTCATTCCATTTTAAAATCATGATAACAGACTTCAAAAAACTTCCTAGAAAGCAAAAAAAAAAAGGATACTGCAAAACCTCAAATTGAGATAGTATCAATTTTGTTAGGTCGCCATCTCCTTATACAATTGTAAAGAAATCAAGAACATTAGAATTAAGAGAGGAATGGAATTTCATTCGGATCACTAGCCAGCTGAGATCCACATGCGATTTATTCCTTTGTTTTCGAGGTGATAATCGAGGGGTAATCTTCACAGAGGACCCATCGGGTGAGGCAGAAATCAAAGCGAGGGTCCAAGCCATAAACCGATCGTAGTTCAGTCTGAGTCAGCTTTTTAAATGGCGCAGTCTCTCAAGGACTTTCACACTCCAGCTGTACAAAAACAGTGATCCAACCCAAATGGCTGCATGGTTGCAAAACTTGGTGTGTCCGGGAAAAAGACTTAAATAATCTTCTTGTTTTCGTTCGAAGTCTTAAGAAAGACCTATGGTCTATCAAAAGACGGAATCAATGATCAATGGAGAATGGAGAAGCCGGAGTTGTTGTGAGCTGGACGAAATCTAGAATAGAGCAAACGTTGTAGGCCTGATGGGAAGCAAGCGGCTAGTATGGGCAGGACATGCCGATTGGATGAATAAACACTGAGGGCATTTCAATTCCATGGATTTTACTCTATGCAGGAGAAAACCGAAGGAAAGGTGGTGAGATGGAATGCTCGAGGACTCACTGCAGATTGGCATAGTGGATGGTTGGCCACAGAAGGCATGAAATAGAATCCAACTTGTATCTGCGCGAGGTCATCTGGGCCTGATCGCGTAACGTACAGAATATAATTAGAACTTTATGAATATGCCAGACTTCAGGAAGAATGAAATAATTCCAAATGTAAAAAAAAAGCAGTTGCGGACAGACGTGAAAATTACCGAACTATCAGTTTAATAGGTCATGCTTGCGAAATACTAAAGCTAATTATTTACAGAAGAATCGAAAACCTGGTAGAAGCCTACTTAGGGAAAGATCAGTTTGGATTCCGGTGAAATTTACGAACATGCGAGGCAATACTGACCGTACGCATTATTTTAGAAGATATATTAAGCAACAGCAATGTTATTTTTATAGTTTTTGTAGAGTTGGCTTGGAGAAGGCTTTTGACAGTGTTGACTGGACTACTCTCTTTGAAGGCAGCAGGGATAAAATACAAGGACCGGAAGGCTATTTACAACTTGTACTGAAACCCGACGGCAGTTATAAGAGTCGAGGACATGAAAAGATAGTAGTGGTTGCAAAGGGAGTGAGAGAGGTTAGTAGCCTATCCTCGATGTTATTCGATCTGTACACTGAGCAAGCAGTAAAGGAAACCTAAGAAAAATTTGAAATAGAAATTAAAGTTAAGGGAGAAGAAATCTTTGAGGTCAGAGACAGCAAAGGACTTGGAAGAGCAGTTGAACGAAATGGACAGTGTCTTGAAAGGAAGATGTAAGATGAACATCGACAAAAGCAAAACTAGGATAATGGAATGCTGTCGAACTAAATCGTGTGACGCTGAGTGAATCAGATTAAGAAACGAGACACATAAAGTAGTAGACGAGTTTTGCTATTTGGGCAGAAAACTGATGATGGCCGAAGTAGATAGAGGATATAAAATCCAGATTGGTAAGCCGGTCGGGGTGGCCGAGCGGTTCTAGGCGCTACAGTCTGGAACCGCGCGACCGCTACGGTCGCAGGTTCGAATCCTGCCTGCATGACATGGATGTGTGTGATGTCCTTAGGTTAGTTAGGTTAATGTAGTTCTAAGTTCTAGGGGACTGATGACCTCAGAAGTTAAGTCCCATAGTGCTCAGAGCCATTTGAACCAGATTGGTAATGGCAAGAAAAGCTTTTGTGAAGGAGAGAAGTTCGTTAACATCGAATATAGATTTAAGTGTTAGGGAGTGTTTTCTGAAAGTACTTGTATGGATTGCAGCCATATATGGAAGTGAAATCGTTTGGACAAGGAGAGAATAGAAGTTTTTAAAAAGAGGTGCTGCAGAAGAATGCTGAAGATTAGATGGCTAGATCGCATAGCCAGTGAGGTGGTAGTCAGTAGAATTGGGGAGAAAAGAAATTTGTGGCACAGCCTGACTGCAAGAAGGGATCAGTTGATAGGACACATTCTGAGACATCACAGGATCAGCAATTTAGTATTGGAAGGAAGTGCGAGGAGTAAAAAACGTGGAGGGAGACGAAGAAATTAATACAGCAAGCAGATTGAGAAGGATGTAGGTTTCAGTAGTTATTCGGAGATGAAGAGGCTTGCACAGGATAGAGCAGCATGGAGGACTGCACCAGTCCAGTCTTGGGACTGAAGACCACCACAACAACAATAACAACGTGAATGTGTCTCGTATATGTTGATACAGGTGAAGATCCTGTCAAATGGCTCAGCTGGAAGCGAATTGCTCTTTTGATGTATCAAATCGACACTAGTTTCCGCGTTGGCACTGCGCTACCGATTTCTCGGCGGTGGTTCCGGATTTGCTGTCGGGTCGGTTTGCGTCCGAGCGTGGACACACACACACACACACACACACACACAGACACAGAGAGAGAGAGAGAGAGAGAGAGAGAGAGAGAGAGAGACTTCAGCTGGGAGCTCTTCTGCGCTCTTCTCTTCCCGGAAACTCCGCTTTACGGCCTCGTCTCCACGGCGGCCTTCCTGCCCAGACGTATTTGTTTTCGGACGCGTCGGCGGCGTTATAAAAAAGCCTGCTTTATTGTTCATGCCGTGTAAGCAGGCGAGCTCGTAACTAGCCGAGTGTGGGCCGTTCAGTTTAGCGCGCGACGGCCAGCGCTGTCCCGCGTGTTCCTCCAGCGTGATTTACGGCTAGCCTGCTTCCTGGACGGCTGCGTCCGCCTCTTGGTTCGTGTACTTTCCCCAATAAACTCCCAGTCAAATTCCTAGGACTACACACAGGGAGAGTGGGGCGCCTAACTATTTTATCTCAAAAAGCTTGGATTCCGTAAAGATTTTTTTTCCTGGTCATCAGTCTTGTGACTGGTTTGATGCGGCCCGCCACAAATACCTCTCCTGTGCTAAACTCTTCATTCAGAGTAGCACTTGCAACCTACGTCCTCAATTATTTGCTCGATGTATTCCAATCTCTGTCTTCCTCCACAGTTTTTGCCTTCTACAGCTCCCTCTGCTACCATGGAAGTCATACCTTCGTGTCCTATCATCCTGCCCCTTCTCCTTATCAGTGTTTTCCTTTCCTCTCCCTTCTGCTTAGAACCTCCTCATTTCTTACCTTATGAGTCCACCTAATTTTCAACATTCGTCTGTAGCACCACATCTCAAATGCGTCGATTCTCTTCTGTTCCAGTTTACAAACAGTCCATATTTCATTACTCTTCTGTACTCCAGACACACATTCTCAGAAATTTCTTCCTCAGATTAAGGCCGGTATTTGATATTAGTAGACTTCTCTTGGCCAGAAGTGCCCTTTTTGCCATAGCGAGTCTGCTTTTGATGTCCTCCTTGCTCCGTCCGTCATTGGTTATTTTACTGCCTAGGTAGCAGAATTCCTTAACTTCATCTACTTCGTGACCATCAATCCCGATGTTAAGTTTCTAGGTGTTCTCATTTCTACTACTTCTCATTACCTTCGTCTTTCTTCGATATACACTCAGTCCATACTGTGTACTCATTAGACTGTTCATTCCGTTCAGCAGATCATTTAATTCTTCTTCACTTTCACTCAGGATAGCAATGTCATCAGCGAATCGTACCACTGATATCCTTTCACCTTGAATTTTAATTCCAAAAAATGGTTCAAATGGCTCTGAGCACTATGGGACTCAACTGCTGAGGTCATTAGTCCCCTAGAACTTAGAACTAGTTAAACCTAACTAACCTAAGGACATCATAAACATCCATGCCCGAGGCAGGATTCGAACCTGCGATCGTAGCGGTCTTGCGGTTCCAGACTGCAGCGCCTTTAACCGCACGGCCACTTCGGCCGGCTTTTAATTCCACTACTGAACCTTTCTTTTATTTCTGTCATTGCTTCCATGCTTGAACAATAGGCGCGAAAGGCTACAGCCTTGTCTTACACCCTTTTTAATACGAGCACTTCGTTCTAGGTCGTCCACTCTTATTATTCGCTCTTGTTTGTTGTACATATTGTATATGACCCGTTCTAAATATAGCTTACCCCTAGTTTTTTTTCAGAAATTCGAACATCTTGCACCACTTTACATTGCCGAACGCTTTTTCGGTCTTGGTTTTCCTTTAGTCTTACTTTCATTATTAACCGCAACGTCAGAATCGCCTCTCTCGTGTCTTTGTTTTTCCTAAACCCAAACTGATCGTCATCTAGCGCATCCTTAATTTTCTTTTCAATTCTTCAGTATATTATTCTTGTAAGCAACTTGGATGCATGAGCTGTTAAGCTGATTGTGTGATAATTCTCGCACTTGTCAGTTCTTGCCGTCTTCGTAATTGTGTGGACGTTGCTTTTCCGAAAGTCAGATATGCATGTCGCCAGACTCATAAATTCTACAGACCAACGTGAATAGTCATTTTGTTGTCACTTCCCCAATGATTTTAGAAATTCTGATCGAATGTTATCAATCCCTTCTGCCTTATTTGACCTTAAGTCGTGCAAAGCTCTTTTAAATTCTGATGCTACTACTGGATTCAATTAGCCTTTCTCCTCTCTCATCCCTTCTCCCGGGCCCATATTCTCTTGTAACCTTTTCTTCTACTCCTTCCCCTACAACTGCATTCCAGTCCCCCATGACTATTAGATTTTCATCCCCCTTTACATACTGTATTACCATTTTAATATCCCCATACACTTTCTCTATCTCTTCGTCTTCAGCTTGCGACGTCTGCTTGTATACCTAAACTATCGTTGTCGTTGTCTTCTTAATCGACTCCTGCTTCTTCTTCTACCACATCAGACCAATCTTCCCCCTCATAGAGCATTTCAATGTATTCTTTCCACCTATCCGCTCTCTCCTCTGCATTTGATAGTGGAATTCCCGTTGCACTGTTAATGTTCCCACCCTTGCCTTTAATGTCACCGAACGTTGTTTTGACTTTCCTGTATGCTGAGTCTCTCCTTCCGACAATCATTTCTTTTTCGATGTCTTCATATTTTTCCTGTAGCCATTTCGTTTTAGCTTCCCTGCATTTCCTATTTATTTCACTCCTCAGCGACTATCATTGCCATATTCCTGATTTTCCCGGAACATTTTGTACTTCCTCCTTTCACCGATCAATTGAAGTATTTCTTCTGTTACCCATGGTTACTTCACAGCTACCTTCTTTGTACCTATGTTTTCCTTCCCAACTTCTGTCATGGCCCTTTTTAGAGATGTCCATTCCTCTTCAACTGTACTGCCTACTGCGCTATTCCTTATTGCTGTATCTATAGCGTTAGAGAACTTCAAACGTATCTCGTCATTCCTTAGTATTTCCGTATCCCACTTCTTTGCGTATTGATTCTTCCTGAGTAATGTCTTAAACTTCAGCCTTCTCTTTATCACTACTATATTGTGATCTGAGTCTATATCTGCTCCTGGGTACTCCTTACAATCCAGTATCTGATTTCGGAATCTCTGTCTGACCATGATGGTTCAAATGGCTCTGACTTAGCTTCTGAGGTCATCAGTCCCCTAGAACTTAGGACTACTTAAACCTAACTAACCTTAGAACATCACACACATTCATGCCCGAGACAGGATTCGAACCTGCGACCGTAGCGATCGCGTAGTTCCAGACTGTAGCGCCTAGAACCGCTCGGCTACCATGGCCGGCTGTCTGACCATGATGTAATGCATCTGAAATCTTCCCATATCACCAGGCATTTTCCAAGTATACCTCCTCCTTTTGTGATTCTTGAACAAGGTATTCGCTGTTACTAGCTGAAACTTGTTACAGAATTCAATTAGTCTTTCTCCTCTCTCATCCCTTGTCCCGAGCCCATATTCTCCTGTAACCTTTTCTTCTACTCCTTCCCATCCAACTGCATTCCAGTCGCCCATGACTATTAGATTTTCGTCCCCCTTTACATGCTGCATTACCCTTTCAATATCCTCATACACTTTCTCTATCTGTTCATCTTCAGCTTGCGACGTCGGCATGTATACCTGAACTATCGTTGTCGGTGTTGGTCTGCTGTCGATTCTGATTAGAACAACCCGGTCACTGAACTGTTCACAGTAACACACCCTCTGCCCTACCTTCCTATTCATAACGAATCCTACACCTGTTGTACCATTTTCTGCTGCTGTTGATATTACCCGATACTCATCTGACCAGAAATCCTTGTCTTCCATCCACTTCACTTCACTGACCCCTACTATATCTAGATTGAGCCTTTGCATTTCCCTTTTCAGATTTTCAAGTTTCCCTACCACGTTCAAGCTTCTGACATTCCACGCCCCGACTCGTAGAACGTTATCCTTTCGTTGATTATTCAATCTTTTTCTCATGGTAACCTCCCCCTTGGCAGTCCCCTCCCGGAGATCCGAATGGAGAGATCATCATGACACTTCTTCAATTACAGGCCACATGTCCTGCGGATACACGTTACGTGTTTTTAATTGCCTTCTACATCCTCATGCCGTTGATCATTGATGATTCTTCCACCTTTAGGGGCAGTTTCCCACTCCTAGGACAAGAGAATGCCCTGAACCTCTATCCGCTCCTCCACTGTCTTTGACTAGGCCGTTGGCAGAAGGAGGGTGACTTCTCATTCCGGAAATCTTCGGCCGCCAATGCTGATTATTAATCAAAATTTAAGCAGTGGCGGAATTTGAACCCGGGACCGGAGACATTTTGATTATAAATCAAAGACGATGCTCCTAGACCACAGTTGCCAGTCATTAATAAATACGCTAATTTAATTAATTTATTTTTGATTTGATCTACTGAGGACCGCATGAAATATCTCTTCTTTCTTTTCTCCTTTTATACGGTTCCGCAACATCAGAAACCCTGAAGCATTGTCCATCTCTCTGTCTGACCCACTGTTAACTCCTCTTTTTCTCAGGCACGGGTAGAGATAATAGTTGACATTTATGTCACACTCTAAGGTCAGCAGTCCCTTCACGCAGTAAAACGTTTAAGCTTCTAAGTCATTGCAGTCGAAAGCTACAGCCATTTCATACAGCAATTTCAATACTCGCAAACTCACTCATCAAAACCTATGGGGTACTTCTAGTTGACTTCGAACTATAAATTTTGACAAGAAGCAAGTTTTCACAGTACAAGTAAAGGAAAAAATACGAAAATTGTTGATTTGTAATTACATCACATGGAAGATATTTTAGGTCATTTATTGTCTGTTTTTCTGTCTGTCTGTTAAGACCCCCTTTTTCTTAGGAAATGGCAGAGGTGGATGTGAAATATCAGGGTCTACGGTCCGTTGGCTGTGTAAATAATTTAAGGTTTAAGTCAATGCAATCAAAGGATACAGTCACGAATGTCATATATTTTGATACAAACTCACTCATCAAAACCTGTATATGAACTACACCGCGTAGTCAGAAACAGTATGATAAGCTTGTAAGGGTGTTGCAGGGTAGGCTGTGCTGAGAAATAATTATTATGAAAAAAAGTCGATACGTTGCGCCATTTCCAAGTTAATTAGCAATGAAGTTAGCCAAACAGGCCGTTGCGCGTGCCAATTTCAGCGGACACCGAGCGAGGTGGCGCAGTTGTTTAGCACGCTGTACTCGCATTCGGGAGGACGACCGTTCAATACCGTCTCCAGCCATCCTGATTTAGGTTTTCCGTGATTTCCCTAAATCGTTTCAGCCAAATGCCTGGATGGTTCCTTTGAAAGGGCACGGCTGATTTCCTTCCTAATCCTTCCCCAACGCGACCTTGCGCTCCGTCTCTAATGACCTCGCTGTCGACGGGACGTTAACCACTAACCACCACCACCATCACCACCAATTTCAGCGGCCCGCCAGAGATGGTGTCGCCATAGATGTTCTTCATTTGATTTCCTAAAATCGAACAAAAGAGCGTTACACAAATAGGACCTGTGACGGTAGTAAGGATCAAACCCGAGCCAAAGTCTGATCAGTTTCGTGTGCTATTAGCTACGTTGTGAGAACAATTAGCAATAATTTCATCTGGCAGGCCGCTTGGATCTGCGAGAGCAGTGGTCTGATTGGCTAATTGAAATACCAATTAACTATGAAACGGCGCAAGGTATAGAACTTTTTTTTCATAATTATCGTGCAAACACCCTTAGAAGGTCTACAGACTGTTCCTGACCACCCTGTATACAGGGTGTTAGGGGTACAGGTACAGATACTGTGATAATTAGTACCTTAATGTGTACAGCTTCATTGTGTTAGTTGATTTCTTAGGTCATGTTTAGTTGAAGGTACTAAACAACCTAAAAACGTTCTACTCGTAATAGCTACAACTATTAGCCTGCAAATGAAGTAAGTCCTGATGTAACGGTGTTCATAAAGCTGTCCTCATTGATCAGTAGAAATATCTTCTTTTATACTGCTAATACCATGTTTGCATAGATGTCGGCCCTGGTGGTCTAGCATAAAAGAGCATTCCGAGAAACCGAGAAATCGTGGGACCATATCTCGGTCGGACAACGGGTTTTTCAGTCTCCGTTTTAACCCAGCCTTCACCTGACAACGATGTGGGGAGTCAGCAGAAACAACACTTGCATCGAAAACCGTATTAACTTGTTGATCCGCTTTCCCACTTGGGTAAATGGGATACAGGGACAGGTATTTTGCCAGGCCATTGAGCCACACAAGTTATTACTATTATCTGTATAAACAATTAAGTTTGTACAGAACCCTCACAATGCGCGTCCTACTCGCATTTGTCCGGTTTTTTCTTCCAGTAGTTTTTCATTCTTTCCCTGTGTTGTTATCTTCGTTCTTCCGTCCGTATCGCGCTTGTGTTTTTCTCTGTTTTCTCCTGAAAACTATTGAAACTTTTTACTTTTACTCTTTATTTTTTCCTTTCTCCGATTTCTTCCTCAGTTATTTCCATATACCTCAGTTCTATTTCAACACATTGATGTTTATGGCTTTCGCGCGGTCTTGGGTGCCTTGTCACGGTCCGCGCGGCTCCCCCCGTCGGAGGTTCGAGTCCTCCCTCGGGCATGGGTGTGTGTGTTGTCTCTAGCGTAAGTTAATTTAAGTTAGATTAAGTAGTAGGTAAGGTTAGGGACCGATGACCTCAACAGTTTGGTCCCGTAAGACATTGCCACAAATTTCCAATTTTTATGGCTTTCTGTCAAAAAAAGTTAGAAATTATTTTCGTTGTTCTTTTCTCACCCAGCCTTTTAGGCGTCCATATAGCTCGTCTCTTCCTCATTGTGCCTAACATTGGACCTTTTCTTTCGTAAACTTCATTGTTACTTATTAATTTCCAGTTCCCTTCGTCATATTTTGGTCTCAACATTTCTTTCACTATATTCGTTTCCTTCTTCCCAATTTCACCTAGCTGATTACCTGTATTAAATGAAGTGCATTTTGCAGTATAAAACCATTATGGTCCTACGACAGTGTGGTAGTGCCGGAGTTTTGCATTTATGTCCAAACATTTCGCCGAACACGGTGGTCCTCCGTCTCGGAGTGCCACGTGGCCGTTCGCAGCCCGGTCTTCTTGCGACCGCACATTTTCGCGACCACCGCTGTCAGTAATCATGTAGAGTGGCTGCATTCCTGTCAGGTCTTTCTGCAGTACGGCATAAGTAGCACCCAGCTTCTCGTGGCCTTGTTAAACGACTTCGTTCAAACTCAGTGAGATGTTGGGAATGCCGTCTTTGTCGCCTTAAGCTCAGGACGTCCAATCTCAAAGATAACCAACGCTGATTACCATTACAGCTTGTATTTAAAGCAAACCTGATTACCTACCAGCGCCACTCTCATGCGGCTGGCACAACGTTTGAATAGACATCATCTTTCAGATATAGAAACACGCCTAGCAACTTCAGTTTGTTACACAATACCTTCTTGGTGCTGCTATTTTTTCTGTCGGCGTGTTTCAACAATCAAATGCACTTTTTCGGTTCAAAATGGTTCAAATGGCTCTGAGCACTATGGGACTTAACTTCTGAGGTCATCAGTCCCCTAGAACTTAGAACTACTTAAAACTAACTAACCTAAGGACATCACACACAGCCATGCCGGAGTCACGATTCGAACCTGCGACCGTAGCGGTCACGCGGTTCCAGAGTGTGGCGCCTAGAACCGCTCGGCCACTCCGGCCGGCATTCGGTAACAAAGAGCTCTTGTAATTATAGGCAAAACTACAGAGTGTCGCAAACATGTCTGTATTACTTGTAAATAATAGATTTCAGCTATCAGTCGTCCTTTTGAAATTTTATTGGTAGATCTAGATTTCATCTATAAACTAGCCATTCTCAATGCACTATCATTTTTGATCAACTGTGGATGAAGCCCGACCAACAGGCATTGAATGTATTGATCAGAAATGATAGTGCATTGAGAATGGCTAGTTTCTAGCTGAAATCTATATCTGCCAATAAAATTTCAAAAGGACGACTGATAGCTGAAATCTATTATTTACAAGTCAATAAAACAGTCGCTGCGTGCAACAGTCTCTGAATGGAGGGTAACTTGATGTATGTATTATATTTAGAAAATAATAATAATAAAATAATAGTGCTTTCGCGTCACATAGACTGGAACAGACGCTGGGGTAAAAAAAAAAAAGAAATAAACCACAACCTCTCTCGTTTATTAAGCCTAGTTCGCGTAGCTAGACGTTTGCTGTACACATTTGTGATGTGATATGTGTATGACAGTTTGACGTGAGGTGGACTGGAATTCCAGCCGAAACCCCGTCAGCGAGCCGGGCAGCAGCGTAAGATCGGCCGCACGTGTTTAGGGACGCAGCCGCCGCCGTAAAGTTCCGCGTTTATTTTGGAGGCGGCGTTTATTTGCAGGCGAAAGCCCGTCGTTTGCCTGCCCCGTTAACGCGCCGCCGTGGATGATGGACGGCCCGGATAATGGCGGACGGTGGCTGGCCCTGCGCGAGGTGATCCGCAAGAGGTCGCGTCGCTGCCTCTGTCATCAGCGTCATCCGGTCCGCTGTCGCCAGCGACGTCTAGGCTGCAGCGATTCTTCTTGTCCTCGCCCTTGTTTCAGAACACACTGAGGCGGCAGAACTCACGGGATATCTCCTAAAACCGTGTTGGACCTCCTTTTGCCCGGCGCACTGCAGTAACTCGACGTGGTATGGACTAAACAAGTCGCTGGAAGTCCCGTGGAGAAATACCAAGCAATGCTGCCTGTATAGCGTCCATAACTGCGAAAGTAATGCCGATGCAGGATTTTGTGCACGATCTGACGTCCCGATTATGGCTCATAAATGTTCTGTGGGATTAATGTGGGACATCTGGGTGACAAAATCATTCGCTCGAAATGTTCACAATGTTCCTCACCAATTGCGAACAATTGTGGCCTGATTACATGGCGCATTGTCATCCATAAAACTTCCATCGCTGCTTGAGGATATGGAGTCCATTAATGGCTGCAAAAAGTCTCCAAGTAGAATGACCACTAAAAATAAATGCGAAATATATCTATTTAAAACAGCAGATAAAAATTCACTTAATACATTCCTAAGAGTGAGTCTCCATTCCTTCCAAGCTAATTGTGTAAGTGTAGACGAGATATGGCACAAATTCAAAGATACAGTATTGACAGCAGTAGATACATACCTACATCTACATCTACATCTACATTGATACTCCGCAAGCCACCCAACGGTGTGTGGCGGAGGGCACTTTACGTGCCACTGTCATTACCTCCCTTTCCTGTTCCAGTCGCGTATGGTTCGCGGGAAGAACGACTGTCTGAAAGCCTCCGTGCGCGCTCTAATCTCTCTAATTTTACATTCGTGATCTCCTCGGGAGGTATAAGTAGGGGGAAGCAATATATTCGATACCTCATCCAGAAACGCACCCTCTCGAAACCTGGCGAGCAAGCTACACCGCGATGCAGAGCGCCTCTCTTGCAGAGTCTGCCACTTGAGTTTATTAAACATCTCCGTAACACTATCACGGTTACCAAATAACCCTGTGACGAAACGCGCCGCTCTTCTTTGGATCTTCTCTATCTCCTCCGTCAGACCGATCTGGTACGGATCCCACACTGATGAGCAATACTCAAGTATAGGTCGAACGAGTGTTTTGTAAGCCACCTCCTTTGTTGATGGACTACATTTTCTAAGCACTCTCCCAATGAATCTGAACCTGGTACCCGCCTTACCAACAATTAATTTTATATGATCATTCCACTTCAAATTGTTCCGCACGCATACTCCCAGATGTTTTACAGAAGTAACTGCTACCAGTGTTTGTTCCGCTATCATATAATCATACAATAAAGGATCCTTCTTTCTATGTATTCGCAATACATTACATTTGTCTATGTTAAGGGTCAGTTGCCACTCCCTGCACCAAGTGCCTATCCGCTGCAGATCTTCCTGCATTTCGCTACAATTTTCTAATGCTGCAACTTCTCTGTATACTACAGCATCATCCGCGAAAAGCCGCATGGAACTTCCGACACTATCTACTAGGTCATTTATATATATTGTGAAAAGCAATGGTCCCATAACACTCCTCTGTGGCACGCCAGAGGTTACTTTAACGTATGTAGACGTGTCTCCATACCGCATAAGTTAATAAGAGAAGGGACTGATCCACTATGGTACACAAAACACGTCAGTACACTTGCAGAAGCAACGAAAAAGCATGCCAAATTCAGAAGAACGTAGAATCCCCAGGTCTGGCTAAATTTCACGGAAGCTCGAAATTTAGTACGGACGCCAATGCGAGATACTTTTAATAGTTTCCACAATGAAACATTGTCTCAAGATATGGTAGAAAACACAAACAGATTCTGGTCGTATGTAAAGTACACCAGTGGCAAAAAACAGTCAATGCCGTCATTGCGGCCGGCTGGTGTGGCCGAGCGGTTCTAGGTGCTTCAGTCTGGAACCGCGTGACCGCTATGGTCGCAGGTTCGAATCTTGCCTCGGGCATCGATGTGTGTGATGTCCTTAGGTTAGTTAGGTTTAAGTAGTTCTAAGTTCTAGGGGACTGATGACCTCACATGTTAAGTCCCATAGTGCTCAGAGCCATTTGAACCAGCCGTCACTGCACGATACCGATGGAAATGTTACCGGTGATTGTGGCACTAAATACGGTTTTCCGTAGTTCCTTCACGAAAGAAGATGAAGTAAATATTCCAGAATTCGAAACAAGAACAGCTGTTAGCATGAGTGACGTAAAAGTAGAGATCTTAGGTGTTGCGAAACAAATCACTTAAGAAAGGCAAGTCTTCCGGTCCATATGGTATACCAATCAGGTTCCTTTCAGAGTATGCAGACGCAATAGCACCTAGCTTGGCAATCGTCTACAACCGCTCACTTGACGAAAGGTCTGTTCCTAAAGACTGGAAAGTAGCACAGGTCACAGCAATATCCAAGAAAGGAAATAGGAGTAACCCATTGAATTACAGACCCATATCACTGACCTCAATTTGCAGTAGGATTTTGGAGTATGTACTGTACTCGATCATTACGAATCACCTTGAAGAAAATGACTTATTAATACATAACCAACACGGATTCAGAAAATATCGTTCTTGTGCAACACTGCTAGCTCTTTATTCCCATGAAGTAATGAGTGTTGTTGACAAGGGATCTCCGATCGTTTCCATATTCCTAGATTTCCAGAAGGCTTTTGATAGCGTTCCTCACAAGGGACTATTAATCAAATTGCGTGCATATGGAGTATCGTCCCAGTTGTGTGACTGCATTCGTGATTTCCTCTCAGAGAGGTCACAGTTCGTAGTAATAGACGGTAAATCATCGAGTAGAACAGAAGTGATATCTGGCGTTCCGCAAGGTAGTGTCATAGGCCCTCTGCCGTTCCTGATTTACATAAATGATGTAGGTGATAATCTGAGCAGCCCCCTTAAATTGTTTGCAGATGACGCTGTAATTTACCGTCTAGTAAAATCATCAGACGATCAAATCCAATTACAAAATGATCTAGAGATAATTTCTGTATGGTGCGGAAAGTGGCAATTAGCACTAAACAAAGAAAAGTGCGTGGTCGTCCACATGGGTACTAAAAGAAATCCGATAAATTTTGTGTATACGATAAATCGCACAAATCCAAGGGCTGTCAGTTCGACTAAATACCTAGGAATTACAATTACGAGCAACTTAAATTGGAAAGACCACATAGATAATATTGTGGGGAAGGTGAAACAAAGACTGCGCTTTGTTGGCAGAACACTTAGAAGATGCGACAAACACACTAAAGAGACAGCCTACATTACACTTGTCCGTCCTCTGCTGGAATATTGCTGCGCGGTGTGGGATCCTTACCAGGTAGGATTGACGGAGGACATCGAAAAAGTGCAAAGAAGAACATCTCGTTTCGTGTTATCGCGCAATAGGGCTGAGAGTGTCACTGATATGATACGCGAGTTGGGGTGGCAGTCGCTGAAACAAAGGCGATTTTCTTTGCGGCGAGATCTATTTACGAAATTACCATCACCAACTTTCTCTTCCGAATGCATAAATATTTTGTTGACACCCATTTACGTAGGGAGAAATGATCATCATAATAAAATAAGAGAAATCTGAGCTCGAACGGAAAGATTTAGGTGTTCCTTTTACCCACGCGCCATTCGAGAGTGGAATGGTAGGTAAGTAGTATGAAAATGGTTCGATGAACCCTCTGCCAGGCACTTAAGTCTGAATTGCAGAGTAACCATGTAGATGTAGACTCCCTGTCAATTTTCGGTTCAGTTGGACGAGAGGATCCAGTCCCCGCCATATAAACACAGCCCACATTATTACGGCACCAGCTTGGATAGTGCCTTGTTGAACACCTGCAGTCCAAGGATTCGAGGGGTCTGCGCCACACTCGAGCCCTACTGTCACCTCTTACCAACTCAAATCGGGACTCATCTGGTCATGTCACGGTTCTCCAGTCGTCTAGGACCCAACCGACATGGTCAAGAGTCCAGGAGAGGCGCTGCAGGCAATGTCGTGCTGTTAGCAAAGGCACTGAAGTCTGCTGCCATAGCCCGTTAATGGTAGATTTCGCCGCTCTGTCTTAACGGATACCTTCGTGGCACGTCCCACAGTGATTTCTGCGGTTATCTGACGCAGTGTTGCTTGTCTGTTTGCGCTGGCAATTCTGCGCAAACGTGCTGCTCTCGGTGTCCTTAAGTGGAGGCCATCGGCCACTGCCTTGTCCGTAGTGAGAGGTAATGCCTGAAATTTGGTGTTCTCGGCACCCTCTCGACACTGTGGACCTTGGAATATTGAATTCCCTAACAGTTTCCGAAATGGACTATCCCATGCGTGTAGCTCCAACTACCATTCCTTGTTCCAAATCTGTTACTTCCCGGCGTGCGGCCATAATCACGTCTGAAACCTTTTTACACGAATCAACTGAGTATAAATGACGACTCCGCCAATACTAAAATGTAGACTTTCACGACCGGAAATGTCATGTCCATTATAATTATCCGGGCTGTTACGCCGTGGTCGGTTGATGAATTCTGTGTCAATTCCCACCGTTTCGTCCCCGTCTGCGGGGGACATCTTCAAAGGGGTCTGTAGCTCGATGGAGGGACCAACACACCCACTGGCTCAGTCAGTAGCGAGCCAGTGGGTGTGTTGGTCCCTCCATCGAGCTACAGACCCCCTTGAAGATGTCCCCCGCAGACGGGGACGAAACGTTGATAATTGACACAGAATTCATCAACCGACCACGGCGTAACAGCCCGGATAATTATAATGGACATGACTCCGCCAATGCACCGCCATTCTATACCTGGTGAATGCAGTGCTGTCTCCATGTGCATACGAGGGTTGTCCAGAAAGTAATACATCGCATTTTTTTCTTCTCAGCCGGAAACAACGCTACGACTGCGAAACGTTATGTATGTATTCTTAGGAGTCTCCTGAGTCAGCGCGCCTGATTTCCGTCACTTCCGAGAGATAGCGTAGCTGCAGGGCAGTTTCAAAATGGCGTCTATTGGTGACGTACGTTACAAGTAACGTGCCGTCATAAAATTTCTCACTGCAGAGAAAGAAACTGTGGGAAATATTCAAAAACGCTTGTGTAAAGTCTATGGAACATCTTCTGTCGACATAAGTACAGTTAGTCGCTGGGCAAGGAGGGTGAGGTCGTCAGAAGCCGGTTGGGCGGAGCTCCAAGATTTGCAGCGGTCGGGGAGACCATCCACGGCTGTCACACCTGACATGTTACAGCGAGCTGATGTCGTCATTCGTGAGGACAGACGCATTACGATTCGGCAGTTGGCGCTGCGTCTGTCAGGGATTCACACAGTCAATCTCTAGCTCCGTCACCAGGACGAGGATTGGTACTGACAGAGCATTCACGCTCTTGTTTCGCACTGGACGAAGGCTACAGAACGGGATGGAGATTACGTGGAAATACAGGGTGTATGGATAAAATACTATTCTTTCGTGTGTGTAATTTTCTTTATGTTCAATAAAGAAATGTTGAAGAAGAAAATGCGGTGCTTTACTTTCTAGGCAACCCTCATATATCGATATTGATTATTATTCCACGACTTTTGTCACCTGTGTTGATCATGGGTAAATTTAACCATATTTATCTTCTACACTGTCGTGAAATATGAAAATATCGATTACTGCACATAGAACAGGGTCGGCCATGGAGAGCAAAATTTCACGCGCACACAGTGCCGTGCCCGCGTGGTGTGTGACGCTCGGCGTGTCTCGGCTCTACTCGGTTCCACTCGGCTTTGGTCGTGCCTCCTCGGTACAGCGTGTCATTTCATTTAGCTTTGCGGTGCAACACACTCTTCCGGAATTTGGTGCAGCTTATTTAAGGTCGGCACAGCTTTTTTTTCAATTCTATGGAAGCTTGGTGTAAGCACTGTTTATGTTTCGCTGTTTGTTGGTGATGTATAGAAGAGATCGCAGGTGCAGTGGCTTTCTGCGAAAAAAGATGCAGTCTAACAATCTCTCGCCGCAAGCCTTTAAAGACGCCCGAGAATCACAGAGGAGAAGGATCAGAACTCTATTCATTACGCAGTCGCGTAATCGACGGTTTCCACAAATGTGCTATGAAACGCCATTACACCACCATGCAGAAAGGATTTAAAGATTTAGTTTACGATGAACGACCAAAGAGTTACAACGATCAGCGCATTAGATTCTTTGTTGTGTGCATGCAGAAGTACTTCGTCCTAAATATGCAGGCACTGGACACGTTACGGAATTGGTGGTTCGAATAGTAAATTTTCTGAAGCCGCGCGAATTATTTCGTCATCAGCTGCAACAGTTTTGGATGGAATTGAACGAAGAGTATGGGACGTGACGTAATACTGCAGAGTAAGTTGGTTGACTTAAAGGACATACCTGGAACGAGTTTTACATTAAAGGCCAGCTGTTGTTGACTTTCTGAGGGAAAAAGTAAAATAGGAACGAAAATTAGAAATGATACTGCAGTGCATGCATGTCCAAAGAATCAGGCACTGTGGCGACTACAGCTGTTTTGAAGTACATGAAATGTATCCGCAGATGCGAATATGGACAACCTTCAAATGTATACTGAAATAACGAGATTGACTCGAGTCCTAGTGCGGCACAAATTTTGAATGTCGCCATTCCATTATACAGCCGAAGGTTGTCGATTTTCGCAACTGGGAATATATTTCAAGTCCTTATATTTCATGGAAAATTAGGAGATCCGGAATGGACTGCAGACCTTGTATTTTAAAGAGAATTGACTGAAAACTGCCCTCAGTAAGACATTGCAAGGTAACAGGCAAGTTATTTTTGATTTCATGGTGAAAGCGGAAGCATTTAGGGAAAAGAAATGGCATTGTGGAAGGGAGAACGTCTGCCAAGGAACACCGTATATTTCTCCAAGCTCAGTGACGTTAAAGAAAACACGAATTTTGAACAGTCCATTGTGGTATTAAAAGACTTTCGTCAACCTCCTTGCTGCAATGGTAACACCGGTTCCCGTCAGATCACCAAAGTTAAGCGTTGTCGGGCTTGGTTAGCGCTTGGTCTGCCAAGCGTTTTCGGCAAGCGACTTCATCCAGCCCGTGTGAGGCCAATTTAGGAGTTACTTGAGAAGCAGCGCCTCTGGTCACGAAAACTGACAACGGCTGGGAAAGCCGTGTGCTAGCCACATTCCTCCAGATCCACATCGTGTGACGCCTCTGGGCTAAGGATGACACGGCGGTCATTCGATACCGCTGGGCTGTCCGAGGCCTGTTCGGTGCATGGAAAGGTCAGGTTACTAATTTCGGTCAACGATGATCGCTTTCAGAGCTCAGTAAGTGGAGTACACTACACAACTCGTGTCATTGTGTATTTTGATGCTAATGTCTCATTAATTAGCAGTACAAGCTTTTGTCAGAAAAATACGAACTTTGGGTACCAAGGACGTCATTACGCCACACACGTTGATACTTTAACCATACAGTCCTCGACAAAAATTGCAAATTTTGAGTACCAAGGACGTAATTACGCCACCTTTGTTGACACTTTAAGCCTTAAAGTTTAAGGAATTACCTTCTTAATAAACATTTGTGACACATGATTTATAATGAAATAAATAATTGCTGGAATGCTGGACAACATTACTGCGAATATGTCACAGCTCATAAAACTAAATAAGTCACGATTAAGTGGCAATCTGAGTGACGAAAATCTGCGAAACGGTCTGCATGTGTCCGTATGCCAACGGTTTGTACGAGATATAAATTGTATTGTCTTCAGCGGCCAAAAAATAATCAAACAGCACGAACGAATTGTTTTGTTTATGATCTTTGTTGTTGAGGAATACGAATTATGAAACGAAGTCGCATGTGGCATTTTCTCAGTCTGCCTCCCCCTACTGCCCCGCCTGCCGAAGTGGCCGTGCGGTTAAAGGCGCTACAGTCTGGAACCGCAAGACCGCTACGGTCGCAGGTTCGAATCCTGCCTCGGGCATGGATGTTTGTGATGTCCTTAGGTTAGTTAGGTTTAACTAGTTCTAAGTTCTAGGGGACTAATGACTTCAGCAGTTGAGTCCCATAGTGCTCAGAGCCATTTGAACCATTTTTGAACCCTACTGCCCCGTCCCGCTCGGGCAGCGTGGTGTTGCACAGGGGGGAGTGTTGCACTTGGGCAAGAGACATTGGCACGTGTGCACGAGCACTGCACGCCAGCTGGGTTCTTGGCCATTCCTGACATAGACGGTATAATAGAAACAATATGTAATCACAAATATAGGTGATTTGAGGGCTTGCAGGGGGTGAAATTTATTATACAGGGTGTTTCAGAAGTGATGGTCAATAATTCAAACTTGTAAAAATACGTGCCAGAAGTAGCTAAAAAGCTCCAATAAACATGGGTCCGCAAATCAACCATTGCAGGAATAACGCAATTTGCTCTGAGCACTATGGGACTTAACATCTGTGGTCATCAGTCCCCTAGAACTTAGAACTACTTAAACATAACTCACGTAAGGACGTCACACACATCCATGCCCGAGGCAGGATTCGAACCTGCGACCGTAGCAGTCGCGCGGTTCCGGACTGAGCGCCTAGCGTTCAAATTAAGATATAACTTTCTCGCCGTTTATGCCAGCTAAGCTTGATAATGGTCATTGACTGAAACTAGTAGCGAATTGTGCAAAATAAAGGACAGCAGAAGGTTTCGCCAACAATTTTAACAATAGGTTCAGATAGTTCCCTACAGATTGTGAATGGGTTATCGTGCAACCGTCCAGGGGATTCTAGCAAGCTCCCTGTCAAGTGAGTGGAGATTACGAAACTGCACAACTGGCGACGGTCAAAATTTCTCTAAGAACTTGAAAGTATAAAACTGTAGGTGCCGTTTTTATGTTGGAAATATTTTAGTGTTAAAAAGAAACAAAGATAAGAAGTCAGTCGTCAGCTGCAAAAGAAAACTTACACGTTGTTCACTTTATCGATTTCGACAGTTTAAACTGTCATTTTCAGAAATGAAAAAGGCTAACATCATATCAATACAGATTTTCTTGTGCAGCTGACGACTGAATTTTTATCTTTGTTAAATGTTCTGAAGCTGCTGAACTACTGCTATGAACAAAAGTATTTAAATAACAGTAAAGTTGAGTTTTCTCTATTATGAGTTGGATGATGATAATAATCATATTATCCGATTATATTGCCAGGAAATATCGATGTTAAAAATGGTTCAAATGGCTCTGAGCACTATGGGACTAAACATCTTATGTCATAAGTCCCCTAGAACTTAGAACTACTTAAACCTAACTAACCTAAGGACATCACACACACCCATGCCCGAGGCAGGATCGAACCTGCGACCGTAGCAGTCCCGCGGTTCCGGACTGCAGCGCCAGAACCGCTAGACCACCTATCGATGTTACTGATATATTGTATAGACAAATATTGATTAAAAATGGCGCGTATCCGATACCAGTATATCGATATTTCGATGGGTCGCTGTTCGATATACCAACGCCAGCATGTAGCCATATTTGAAATATAATTTGTGATATGAATGTAAAATAACTCGTAGCACATCATTACGATTTGTTGTGTGGGTGGGCCATGGAGTGTGAAACCAACTAACTAACTGAAAGTCAGTACGACTCTTTGACACTCGGAAGTGCATCACATGAGCTACGGATTCCCAGCTTTCCCCAGTATAGAAACCACCACGGCTCCCTGCATCATGCATCCTACATCCATTTGAACCTCCCCACATTTCTGCTCGTCTTTCTTTGAGCACTTGGTCAGTGTGCAGTTCGAATAGGACGGGAGGCCTTCCCCACGCCTTCCTCGACTACCTGCGCCCCCTTTCGCGCGACCTCCGACTCCTCTCGCGTCTGCTGGCGCCTGCGGCTCTCAGCTGGGGCGCGTCACTGTCGGTGTGATTAGCGCCAGCCGCCTGCTTACACGCACGCCTCGCTGCCCTTTTTTCTGGAACTGTGCGCCCGCGCGCGTTTGTTTGTGCTCGGCTCGGCGGCTCCTTGTTTTTTGGACGCCTCCCCGGCAGTTTCTGTTTGGACGTGGAAAAGTCCCGGCAGATGTTCCAGCGCCGCCACGATTTGTTTTCTCGGCGGTTGGCCACTGTGCAGGGGACGCCTAACCACCGAGCGTCACACGTGGAGGCAACTGGATTCTCTTTCCGGAGGAGGAGAGGAAGAGGTCTCCCAATATTCACACGTCAGCGCCGCACTGCCACACGACGGTGACATCGTCCCTGATTAGTTGAGGGCGCAGGGCGCCACGCTTTTACCCACGATCTGTTTTCTTCCGCTATTGCATTGCTGCTCACACATACTGAGGCCACTACCCCTGAACAAAAGGCGCCATGTGGTTTTCAAACTAGGAAAGGCTGCGAAGTCGGTAACAATGTGGTCAAATCCTCGAGTGTCAGAGGGCCCTGACATTTTTCCCCCTGTTTCCGTTTGGTCTCAAAATACGCATTTTTGGCGTTTATGTCGAGTGCACACGTTGCAAAACCTTTCAAATGCTTCTCGTTGTTGTTGTCCTCAGTCCACAGATTCCTTGCTAGTCTATCCAGTACAGGCTACTGTGTCTCTTTTTAAGTATCGCAACCTACAATCCCCTCCCCCACCCCGACCCCCACCCCTCCATTTCCTTCCATTGCCGAGATGGCACTTCTTTGATAACGCAGTACGTGCCATCAATCGATCCTGTTTTTCAAGTTATGACGTCATTTTTTTCTCCCATTCAATTCGCTACCTCCTCATTTGTTATTCAATGACCATATCTAATCTTCAGCATCTTCAGTAGCAAAATGCATCTCAAGTAACAAAAAGCGACTTGTATCTAGCGCAGTTTGTAGATTAAACAGCGTTAGCAACTGTAACTAACACACGCTTCGTGCAGTTGTTTCATCTAGCCATTCGTGAAACTCTCGCTAGGTGGTGAACCTTATATTATCATATTCCTGTGCATTAAAACGGCACTTACAACAGTAACATGCCTTTACTACTATGGATAGAGTCTCCAACGCTAGAAATAAAAAAGGATTTTTAACACTATCAATGACCATTAAAGCATAATAGAGAGATACAGAGGCTGGAATTCGATGCTGAATGTTCACTATTCTGTTGCTTCCCATTCCTTGTAAGCAGTGGAATGTGATAATAATGTGGCGGTTGCTACAACTCCCTCCAGATCAGCTGGCTGAGTCCTCTGGAAGCCCGAAACAGCTGCACTACGTAGAAGCCTGAACCCTGGACCTTGCCGTTGGTGGGGAGGCTTGCGTGCCTCAGCGATACAGATGACCGTATCGTAGGTGCAACCACAACGGAGGGGTATCTGTTGAGAGGCCAGACAAACATGTGGTTCCTGAAGAGGGGCAGCAGCCTTTTCAGTAGTTGCAGGGGCAACAGTCTGGATGATTGACTGATCTGGCCTTGTAACAATAACCAAAACGGCCTTGCTGTGCTGGCACTGCGAACAACTGAAAGCAAGGGGAAACTACAGCCGTAATTTTTCCCGAGGGCATGCAGCTTTACTGTATGATTACATGATGATGGCGTCCTCTTGAGTAAAATATTCCGGAGGTAAAATAGTCCCCCATTCGGATCTCCGGGCCGGGACTACTTAGGAGGATATACTTACATGGATATGGTGTCTGTTCTTTCGGACTCAGTGTCCGAAAGAACAGACACCATTTCCATATAAGTATATAGTTCTGGCAATAGATGAATAGAGCGTCTGCCATGTAAGTAGGAGATCCCGGGTTCGAGTCCCGCTGGGGGCACACATTATCACCTGTCCCCGTTGATATATATGAACGCCCGTCAGCAGCTGAAGGTATTAATATATAATCCTAACTACTCAGGAGGACGTCTTTATCAGGAGAAACAAAACTGGCGTTCTACGGATCGGAGCGTGGAATGCCAGATCACTTAATCAGGTATGTAGGCTGGAAAATTTAAAAAAGGAAACGGTACGTTAAAATTAGATGTAGTGGGAATTAGTGAAGTTCGGTGGCAGGAGGAACAAGACTTTTGGTCAGGGTTATAAATACAAAATCGAATAGGGGTAATGCAGGAGTAGGTTTAATAATGAATAAAAAATAGGTGTGCGGGTAAGCTACTACGAACAGCATAGTGAACGCATTATTGTAACCGAAATAGACACGAAGCCCACGCCTACCTCTGTAGGACAAGTATATATGCCAAATAGCTCCGCAAATGATGAAGAGATTGAAGAAATGTATGATGAGTTAAAAGAAATTATTCAGATGGCGAGGGGAGACGAAAATTTAAAATTTGATAGTCATGGAGGACTGGAATTTGATAGTAGGAAAAGAAAGAGAAGGAAAAGTATCAGGTGAATGTGGGGGTAAGGAATGAAAGAGGAAGCCGCCCGGTACAATTTTGCACAGAGCATAACTTAATCATAGCCAACACTTGGCAGAATTATGAAAGAAGGTTGTATACGTGGAAGAGGCCTGGAAACACTGGACGGTTTCAGATAGATTATATAACGGTAAGACAGAGATTTAGAAACCAGGTTTTAAATTGTAAGACATTTCCAGGGGCAGATGTGGTCTCTGGCCAC
This sequence comes from Schistocerca piceifrons, assembly GCF_021461385.2. Taxonomy (NCBI): domain Eukaryota; kingdom Metazoa; phylum Arthropoda; class Insecta; order Orthoptera; family Acrididae; genus Schistocerca; species Schistocerca piceifrons. The sequence goes on from NC_060144.1 coordinate 581,358,965, forward strand.
AATCTATTGGTTATGAACTGTAGATTCATCGAACCACTTTCATACTACTTCTCTACTATTCCACTCTCTAATGGCGCGTGGGAAAGAGGAACACCTAAATCTTTCCGTTCGAGCTCTGATTTCTCTTACTTTATTAGATGATCATATATCCCTACGTAAGTGTGTGTCAACAAAATATTTTCGCATTCAGAAGAGAAAGTAGGTGATTGAAATTTCGTAAATAGATCTCGTCGGAAAGATATAGCTTTGATACCTGACGGTGATTGCAGCCGTTTTCGCAGAAGACTTTTCTTACGCGGCTTAGTCCTAGCGGCAAATTTTCTGCGTCTGCAACGACTTCAGCGTGGTGGACGAGGGTGCTCACAACGCCGCGTTTTTGAGCCGGATGGCGGTGGCTAAGAACGTGCAGATATCGATCTGTGTGTGCCGGTTCCCTATAAACACTATGCCTGATATGAGTATTGATTTACCCGCGAACGAGGACGCCAAAGAAGGGCAATGCACCATCTATCTACATCGCAAACCTAATGTGGTCGTGAATGCCGTTCTGGTGTTCTAAGAATTCTCACCGTTTTTCGCGTCCGTGGCGACAGATGATAAACGTGTCGCTGACGTAACGATAAAAGCAACTTGGTTTATCTGGAGCCATGTCCAAAGCGATGCCCTCAAATTCCTCCATAAAAAATTGGCTATGGATGGAGCTAACGAACTCCTCATTGTTTAACAGAATCTTCCGTCGGTTCTTGGTAGAACAACATTATAATAATAAATGAAAAGCACCAGTTTGCTTTTGTTCTACAATATCACTTTTATTGCTAACCGGTTTTCGGCTTACAAGGCCATCTTCAGACATTTACTGAGTATTATCACCAAAGAAGTTAAGTGTTAGCAGACAACATTGGAAGAGAAGTAACACATATAGAGTGAAGTAGAAACATACAGTAATTAACATCTTTGCAATGAAATAGTAAAAACTGAACAGTACATAAATAACAATGGAGTTGACAGGAAAACCTTTAGCACAAAATAGGAATAGCATGCCTACATGACAGTTTCTATTAATAAACAAAACTAATAAAATATGATAAAATTAGTGCTAGACAAGGCTGCATCAAGAGGTATGAAACATGGAGAGTGATACACAACCAATTAAAAAAGAAGAGACAGTTGTCAATGTAAATACAGAATTCATAAGGAACTTAAGCAATATCAATAAGGTAAACAGAAATTAATAAATGCAGTAAAATGGAGGTGTTTGAGGGAACCTACAGTTTGAGAGTGTGGTGGCACTGCACACGGACGCGGGACGGAAACATTACCACATTTAACTCTCTAGGCTTCCAGGTACGCTGGCCAGAGCAGAACATATTCGACGATTTGCTATAGTGAGCCATCACATCGGCACCTCGGCAGCCAGAAGAATCTATCATCGTGTCACCTCTGCCCTGCTGGAGGAAAGGTTACATTTTCAGAATGAGATTTCCACTCTGCAGCGGAGTGTGCACTGATATGAAACTTCCTGGCAGATTAAAACTGTGTGGACGACCGAGACTCGAACTCGGGACCTTTGCCTTTCGCGGGCAAGTGCTCTACCATCTGAGCTACCGAAGCACGACTCACGCTTGGTACTCACAGCTTTACTTCTGCCAGTACCTCGTCTCCTACCTTCCAAACTTTACAGAAGCTCTACTGCGAACCATGCAGAACTAGCATTCCTGAAAGAAAGGATATTGCGGAGACATGGCTTAGCCAGAGCGTGGGGATGTAGCTCAGATGGTAGAGCACTTACCCGCGAAAGGCAAAGATCCCGAGTTCGAGTCTCGGTCGGGCACACAGTTTTAATCTGCCAGGAAGTTTCAGGTTACATTTTATTAGGAGGGAGTTGGATTCAGACGGTCGCGAGCTGCTGGCTGTCCACCTGCAAATGACAGAGACACTCAAATGCCTCTGAGCACTATGGGACTTAACTTCTGAGGTCATCAGTCGCCTAGAACTTAGAACTACTTAAACCTAACTAACCTAAGGACATCACACACATCCGTGCACGAGGCAGGATTCGAACCTGCGACCATGGCGGTCGCGCGGATCCAGACTGTAGCGCCTAGAACCACTCGGCCACGACAGACACACTCCCGGAACTAGACTGGGAGTGGATCGACGCAACCACTGTACCACAACAGGTGTCATCACAGAATAAGACCACAGAGAAACAGAAATGGAAATTATCCGGTTCTAACAACAACAACACGATGCAGGACGAAAATCAACGGAACGAACTGTCACCAATATGTCAGAGACAGATGTCGAAGCGGGTGCCATTGCGGCACTTAATAAAGCTCTCAACTTCGCACCAGCGTCTCGCAGTATCCCTACCTGTGATATTATAAGAGGGGCTGTACAAACAGTCCGTAGGATGCCTAGGGAGATGGAGATGAAATTCGGCGCGAAACCTGCCAAATTATTTCAAAATCTAAACCACCGGCATCTAACCTGACTAGGGCTGAATGCAAAGGACTACACACATTCCGCAACGAGCCCTCATTGTTGTTCTGCCAGCTGACAATGGCAATGCATCCGTCATTCCGAATGAAGCTGACTACCATGCTAAAATTCAGCTGATTCTCGAGGAGTATACTTCCGGAAACTGTCACAGCACCGGACGTCAAGAATAGTGAAGAAAACGTCAGAACTCCCAAAACAATCATCATCGAAAGAGGCCGTTATTAAGAATGTCCTTCCTCAGGCGCTGCCAAAGATCCACAAAACGGGTTCTCTTACTCACCCCATTGTGAACACTACTGAGTCACCAACATAAAGACTGGCCAAAGATATGGCCACCCTCTTCACGCCGCATGCGGATCACATAAAGAACGCCGAGGATTTTATCAACCGAATTAAACTTGTGCGTATTGGCAAGTTGATATACTGGTCAGCTTTGATGTGGTCTCCCTATTTCAGCGTGTTCCTGTCAAAGACTGCATATATCTCCTCTACCAGTTATTCGATATTACAGTTGTGGAACTGTTTAAGCTCACGTTGACACCATCAAATTTCCTGCATGGAGGCCTATATTTCGACCAGTTTGACGGCGTGGAGATGGTAAGTCCGTTAGCTCCATCAGTAGACAACATCGTTTTGGAGAAATTTAAAGACATCGCTTTGGACAGGGCTCCAGATAATCCAAGTTGCTTTTATCGTTACGCCGACGACACTTTTGCCATCTGGCCTCACGGACGTGAAAAACGGGGAAAATTGTTAGCAACACCTGGACGGCTTCCACGGCTACACTAGGCTCACGATGGAAGCGGAGATAGGTGGTGCGATGCCCTTCCTTGGCGTCTTAGTTCGCCGGAAAGCCAGTGGACACCTCAGCCACACTGTGTACAGGGAACTCACACACATCTATCGCCATCTGCACGCTCTTAGCCACCGCCATCAGGCACAAAGACGTGCCGTTCTGAACACCCTTATTCACAGTGCGTCTCAGACGCTGAAAATCTGCCACTAAAACTAAGCCACCTCCGAAAAGTCGTCTGGGATAACTTCTACAATCACCGCCAGGCATCACAGACGATTTCTGGTGTGACGCAGGAAAAAAAAAACGGCGAAGAAGAGAGCAAAACATCTTGCACCTTTGCGTTTCTGTGACACAGTGTCGGAAAGCTTACCCAGCTCCTGAAGAGAGACACCATCACATGAGCGTTCATAAAAAATACGACAGATAATGAGGCCTGCCTACGACGATCTAGGGCACAAAACGTTTGGGGTATACAAAGTACGAAGTCAGTGTGCCTGCTACTATCTCGGGCAAACAGTACACAATGCGGAGCAGCGCCGGACGGAACAAGAGATGTACTTATGCCCATGCTATCGTGAAAAATCAGTCGTGGTACAACGCGCTTGAATGTTGGACGTTCACATCCTTCTTTTATTTATTTATTTTTGAAAGTTTGCTACTGATTCTGCTGCACGCAAACTCTGAGTCATAGATATTGTTATCCCGAGTGGTATCGAGCGAACAGTTGTTGAGAGAAGTCGAACGCAGAGCGGCATGGAGGGAAGTCGCATCAACAGAGGTCGCAGCCTGCCCTGATCTTGCTAGTAGCGCCGGAAGAGATTTTGGTATTAACAGAGGATTTTTGGTAATTTGCCTTTTTTCTTCGCATAGTCGTTGGTTACCTGTACACTAGAGGGATTTTGTCAGGTTTGTTTATGCGTGCATTGAAAGTAATATTCATATCTTTGTTATGACCAGATACATAATTATTGATTAAAACATTGTAGAATAATTAAAATTTTCGGTTATCAGACTGCCCAAAGAAAAGAAAATCCGGCCGCGGTGGCCTAGCGGTTCTAGGCGCTTCAGTCTGGAACCGCGCTGCTGCTACAGTCGCAGGTTCGAATCCTGCTTCGGGCATGGATGCTGCTACAGTCGCAGGTTCGAATCCTGCTTCGGGCATGGATGTGTGTGATGTCCTTAGGTTAGGTAGGTTTAATTAGTTCTCAGTTCTACATCTACATTTATACTCCGCAAGCCACCCAACGGTGTGTGGCGGAGGGCACTTTACGTGCCACTGGCCGGCCGGAGTGGCCGAGCGGTTCTAGGCGCTACAGTCTGGAACCGCGCGACCGCTACGGTCGCAGGTTCGAATCCTGTCAATGTATGAATCTTCAATTTCAGAATGTAGTAAAGTTTTCATTGATTCCTCTCATTTTGTACACTGCTTAAGGCTTTTTGACTAAACCCCTGCCGCGCCGGATTAGCCAAGCGGTCTGGGGCGCTGCAGTCATGGACTGTGCGGCTGGTACCGGCGGAGGTTCGAGTCCTCCCTCGGGCATGGGTGTGTGTGTTTGTTCTTAGGACAATTTAGGTTAAGAAGTGTGTAAGCTTAGGGACTGATGACCTTAGCAGTTAAGTCTCATAAGATTTCACACACATTTGAACATTTGATTTTCGAACTAAACCCCTCCTGATCATTTAATTTCTATAAAAGTAAAAGAAAGGAATTGTTGCATCAGTAGTTGTGACCATGCATTGCACTCGGCATGGGTCGCGGTATTTCTTTTGAATTACTTTAGCACGTTCCGGGATACAATATATTTATGCAGCTGCAGCGACAAGACGAGGTAAGTTGTCTGTTGCATGCAGGGGCATTGCAGTATAATTGTTCGGAGATGTCAGAGAATATTTTAAAAATCACAGTCGGGTACTTGAGAATTGATTTTTCATAATTTATATGAAGAGCAATTAGTTCAAATGGCTCTGAACACTATGGGACTAAACTTCTGAGGTCATCAGTCCCCTAGAACTCTAAACTACTTAAGCCTAACTAACCTAAGGACATCACACACATCCATGCCCGAGGCAGGATTCGAACCTGGGACCGTAGCTGTTGCGCGGTTCCGGACTGAAGCGCCTAGAACCGCTCGGCCACACCGGGCGGCTTAAAAGACAGTTTCATACTAAGTAAAATTATTATGAATAATTAACCTAAAGGGTATTGTGAGGTGTTAGATAACTGAATTTTTTTGTGAAGCAAATAACTTATTATTTTTAAGAGTTAGTTACTGAACATAAGGCCATTAATTTCCCATGAAACATGTACTACACCTGGGAGCCTAGACAACAGAGGAGATGGCCAACATTGAGACCAGCGTCTTGATCAGACGATGTGAGAGTACTGCTTGCTGTCGCCTTCTGGGGTATACGCTAATTTTTCCTTATTGTGATGTTTTCAGCGGAGATACGTTTGATTATAATGGTGAACTACTGTGCAGGTACTGACTGTACGAAAATATGTCTGAAAAGAAGTAAAAACTTTGCTCCAAAGGTTGATTTGATTTGTAATGATTAAAATCTCGCGAATACATTTTCGGATATGTCACCGAGTTTTATGACTACCGAGCAGATATGGATGGTGGACTATTTAAAAAAGTGTTTGAGTGTAAATATTACGAATTTATTGATAAATATATCAGTCTTGTAAAAGTATAGGCGGAAATGTATAAAATATTAGTTATGTCACCCTTTCTTGTGTCTCATCACGATAGAAACGCTGTAACTTCTTTTTACAAATTATCAACACTTTCCTCTTGATAAAGTATGAAGGAATGTTCGACCCTTTCTTTCAAGAGAGAAAAAAGTCAAGGCAGACGACTATACTACGCTATGCAGTAAAGAGATTTTGAAATCCTGAAAGCTTGCAAGGTGCCGGGGCTAGCAGTGTATCTAACACTAAATTCTTCTAGAATCTTCATATATAAATGATACTCTAAGCCCCCCCCCCTATTCTAACTCCGACTTTTGCTGTTGCACATGGATTAAAAAGAAACGTGAACTGACTGTAATCGACCCTGCAAGTGGAGTAGAAAAGAGTTTGGCACCATTTGATGAATAAGTTAAATAAAGGAAAGTTTCATGAACGTAGTGAGAAATGAAACGGTTGCTCTACCGATTAACAGAATGACAGTTCTGTCCAAAATAACAATATGATTTGTTATGACTAAACTCAAAATAATAAACAAAACACATGAAACATTTACAGTACATCAAATTGGCTCAAATTGGATACTCAAATAAATGCTCTGAAGGTGAAGTTGTCCCTCAACTAGATTGTGACATTTATGACGAAGTGGTATGTGGAGCCAATTCCTTGCAACTCAAATCTTAAGAGAAAAACACAGCCAATCCAACATTACTTGCTGCTACAGTAGTGAGAACTCAGACAATGAACACCCAAGGCAGAAAAAGTTAGAAAAAGACGAACAGGCGTGCTTTGCTGAGCTCTGATTATCACCTAGGAAAATCACTAATCTGCCGGTGCTGCGGACATACATTACCAAGCTGTCTTCTTAACTGCAAGAACACGGTCTGGCGTACCGGAGGCGATGACTGGTTGCTTCGACGTCCCGTTGTGGTGATGATAATGTCGCGAGTATAGCCCGAAACAAATTATCCTGGTCTGGTTGTTCCAGGCTAAAGACTTGCTAGCAATACAAATGCGCCTCTGAGGCAGACAAAGAAGGCTCGCCACACAATCACTGATGGTACAATGATTGATTTTAACAAGTGAAGTCACACAGTAACTCCGATACAGTCAACTTTAGCCAAAACTACTCAAGACAGACAACATAGGCCGCTTGTACGCAGAACGCTCAATTGCCAACTGTACACAGAAAGTTACGTTGAAGTCGGAACTTCAGCAACTTTGTCAAACAGTTACAATTAAATAAAAGTATATTAGACAGCCAACGGAAGGCAGGCTGTCCAGAGCAGCGAGAGCTCAGTCTTGTAACCTACTCCAACCAAAAGGCGAGAGACGACTCCCACAAGAACACCCGTATAAACCAAACACAGAACATTCCCGCCCCCACGACAGTGACCGTGGTTAAACGTTCCAATCAGAAACTCGAAAACCGGCGGAAAATTCCACTCTATTGCCGAAGCACTACCATTCCACCAATGGAGATTCTTGGTGCCAATTTCTGTGCCGATTTTGCTACATCACAGAGCTATGCCCTGAGCAAGCCAATCACAGTTACGATTTTGCAGAAAACGCTGGAATTTGTCCGCCAAGACTGCCTGGGAACACTTCCCACGCCTCGCTGGTAACCCGCCAGAAAGTGTTTTCCCTAAGTTTCCTCGAAGTAACGGAATCTCTAGCCCAGCCGCTCCTTCAGGCCCCTGCGGACGTGTCTCCGCCGCTATTATGACAATGTCGGCATCTGGAATGCATTAACTCCACTCCCTCACACCTGTCGGCTTAACCCTCTCAAGATCAGCAGAGCCCGCCTGTCACCGGACCACACGGGTGACGAGAGACGCTGTGTGGGAAGTCCGCGTGTGAAGGAATACCAACTTTTCACCGCATGCAATTAGAGAGGAAAATCGAATTACTCAGAGTGAGATAGAAATATGAGAGGGGGCTTCCGCCACCTCTCTAGCTAATGTTGCAGTCGCTTAAAGGTACAGTATTATTCCACCTGAAACTACATTTAGTTGATAGCTGGTTTAGTTTGTGTAAAAATACATGACAGACAAAGTGGGAAGACTTGTTGAATAAAAGCTGTCACTATTTGAGCTTCAGTTGTCGCCATACTGGGAAATGAAGAATGTGATATATATGCTTGTAAGTGCTGTTTCCATATTTTTGTTGTATTGACAGAATTCTCCATCGGTGCCTGACGAAACAAGACAACAATATAACAAAAAGGAGAAATTTTATCCTTTTTTATATTTAATATTTGTTACTTTATCTGAAGATGATTTCAGAACGCTGGGATATATGTTTGACCTCACATCGAGAAACCGATTGCTTTCGGCCAACAAAATTTTAATATTATCTGTCTCACTAGAGCAGTTTTCTCAGCAACGATTTCCAGATTATTGTGTACCTCTTTGTAATACTGTTTCAGTATCCGTAGTTATTTTAATGAGTCAAAACCGCATGTTACGGATAAAGTGGATGTCATATCTAATAACCGCGTAAAAACATTTTACACACATTCTAGAGGAATAGTCTGGAAACTATGTGTTTTCCACCACAGTGACACGTTGTCTTCCAGCTAATTGCGAACTATGAAGGTAATACATAACGTGGAAGAAAGAAGACTTTACTAATTAAATATGAGCGTGACACTTCTAAAAAGCGTGACAGAAAGAAATAAAAAAATACAATGTTTCAACCTATGTCTGTTTCATTTTTGCTTGGGCGAATGTGAGAACTATAATCAACGCATAAACAGTGGTAATGTCGCAGAATTTGTATTATTTATAGTACTATATGTAAAATACTTTCATAAGACGTCAGTCAGTTGATAAAATCAAAGCTTTACTTCAAGAGTAAACAAGATAATATTTGTGTGTCGTCAGCAATTCGCACAGCGTGCAACGAAAGGCACTCGTCTTTATTTCATCCGTCACGTGAGTTTGATGGTTGTTTCAAAGCTCAGCACGGCAGAGATAGGAGCATATGCAGTCTGTGTGATCTGTGGTCTAAGACTGTTAGCAACAGAAGGCGCAACTGTCCTGCGTGTTAGCCGTTTACTCTTTGCTGCTATGTTCGCCCCCATCCGAACCGGGCAAACGTTCGCGAGTCGCCTCAGCTGCATTTCTAGACTTTGAACAAAGCCTTCAATCTCAGGTGAGAAATAGAAATCGTCGCATTTCCGTGAATAGGCTCCCATTTGATTAGCTTTAGTTTATGATTGTGACTTTGATAGATATTAAAAATTGTTTCGTAAGGTCTAGAATTCCTATCCAAACGTTTATTAACTGCGGGATAGAAGTGAGATTTCTTGTGTGGATACTTTTATTCTCTGTACTTCTTGTTTACCATATAACTTTTTTTATGGGTTCCTAAAGTTACTGATGCTGTCAAATACTTTTACATTACTTTTTTAATATCCTAGTTTCTTAGGTATTCGTACCGATAAGAGCGTAAACCGGAAGTAATATGTTACAAATCTTCTTAAACTCATAAACTCTGCAATTTTTGCATTATAAATAACAGCAACCATTGAAGATGAATCCGTCAAAAAGTTGACTTTTCCTGTCATTTCCAAGGATCGGTGGGCATCTAAGTTGCAAACCCACTGCGAGCAAAGTATGTCGAACGTTTAAATCCGAAGAGTCACGAAGCGGGAAACACGGCTAATTGTTTTATACGTTGGCTTAAAGCAGTAAATGTTATGTGATGGACGTACGTATATGGGGTGAGGCTAGCGTGATTAATGAGTCGGATTCTCTTACGTGGAAAGAGTTGATTCCACGTTTGAGCAATACAACGAAATCTTTGGCGTTTTGTTGGCGGTATGGACCGCTTCCTACACGCGATCCGAAAAATTGCGCGTACTATGCCGCCGCAAATTCAGTTACCCTATATGCAAGAAAGGCGGGAAACTTAATTATCCTTATCAGCTCAGCTCATTGGTATTGAACATCTGTTTCATTAATGGAAATTGAACATGGAAGTTATAGGTAGACCGAGATTGCCACATGCTTAGAAGTATCCTATTGGACATCACAACAATGTTTTTGACAAACATCGTTATAAATATAATTACTGACGGTTTCAATCGCAGTAATTCAATCTGAACTCTTAGGTTTCTGCATAATCACATACTCGTCTATCATGACACATCCGCAGGAAATGGAAATTGTAGCTTTCCCATTCCACTTCCATTACTGAATAAAACTGTTATACCCATGTAGTGACTGGTTCTCAAAGTACGTCGCGATATTCAGTACCAAGTTGTATCTTTCTGTTTTCAATACGTTCGCCTTTTGTTGCATCTCGTGTAAATATCTCGAGAGTCGACCGATATATATCGAAATGGGCCTCAACTTCACACCATTCCTGGGAAATTACCACTTTTCCCATTTTCCTTCCCCTATATCTTATAGGATCATATTATGGAGCAACTTTTCATTAAGGAAGAAAATGTTTGTTGCTTTAAAATAACTAATAAGGATAATACGTACTGTCTAATCTGGAACTCCTTGTAGGCAGATCTTAACACTTTTGAGTTCCATGCTCGTAATATTATATTCTCTTCAGTGCTCGAAACATTGTGATGCCCTTAGTATTACGGTACAACGTCTTAGTGAGGACTGCCAACCCCACAATATTATGGGCATGCCAATTTCTTGTGTTCGTAATATTACGAGAATAGCAGTCTTTCCATCGTTGGAGACCACGTAATATTACGAGCACGGCACTCAAAAGTGTTATAGACAGCAGATTCACAATAGATTTACTCTCTAACGAACGTTGTTGTCAACAATCAGCTGCAATTACGCAGCAGTTTTAACATCTACTAAACGCCTAACACCATTCATGTTTCACAGTCGCTGTTGCAGGCTGCCTATATAACGGCTTCCAGGGTCAACAAAAAATCTGATTTTCAGTATTTCATGTAACTATTGACCCCGTTTAAGAATGAAAATGCTGTCATAATCAATTCATTAAGAGGTAAAATATTAAAGTAAGACAGTAAAGCAAATATTGCTCTAAGAAACTGTATACTGTATACGTCTTGACGCAGCGAAACTCATCATGCGCAAATACCCAGATTATATTCCGCCAGTATTTGAGAGTGAGAGCACTAGTGACTTATAATAAACTGATTTCAAATGATTTCAAACTTTTACGACACTTTTTTCTCGCTGATACTCCTACAAAATGAAAGTATGTCGTTACTACATTTTCGCTGTTCATGTAGTAAAACTGCCGCATCAAACACAAGGTTTTTATTTATTAATTATTTACTACTAAGTCGACTCACAACACATTTTGTAGACAGTATTCACATGTAACACTGAATCCAACTGCATAATTATATCATCATATGATGTCATAAACATTGAGATGTATAAAAACCAGCTTTTGTTGAAAACGGAGCGCATTTAGCGACTTCCAACAAATTTTAAATATAATTCAAGCCTTCTTAACATTTTCTCACTTACATGCTTAACATGAGTTATTTGACACGTTAATTGACAGCAAAGTAATCAAAGGTTTGAAGCTCTTTCATAGGAGTTCGATTCTTTAGAGAAGCGGAGGTTTACTGGTTCATAAATATAAGACTGGGAGAAATTGTTTACACTAACCATTATTCACAAGGGAATGGTCCAATCCGACATGTCGAAATCTACCTTGAAATTTTTCATACAGGAAGAATACAAAAATCAAATTGTTGTCAAAATTTTAGATGCTAAGGCGCGTTGCAAGCTCTTTCTTTTTTTATGTCAAAGCTACTCAATTTTGCCGTACGAAGAACCGCTTATAACGGCGATTTGTACAGCCCTTCCTGCCTGATGCGCAATCTGCGAATAAACAGACACAGCTGCAACACGAGAAAGTAGAGCCGCGTAGCGCGAAATACAAAGTGCACAGACGCGAATTTCAAGCATTGAAACCATACCGTACCTCACATCATTCAGTTCTTCGAATAGTTCGTAGTTCCTATCGACAGCTAAACTGTTGCAGATGTATTGTTACATCAGCGACTAACAGAGGTTACATTGTATACGACTTCCATCAGTCGGAACTTAAATTTGTTGACATTAAGTATTTTATAGCACAGTTGTTATGATAGTATTGAATAATGTTTATTTTATTAACAATGACACACTTCCTTGCTTATTCCCTGTAATCCTTGCGAAAATGCTAAGTGCCTAGTGGATGACGAAAACACATATTTGCCTTACACCAGGAACATCCAACAAAATAGTAATACATTCAAGCACTTCACAGTTTTATTTAAGTATAACTGGAATGGAGTAAGAAACGGTCGTTTCCGTTGTACTACATATTGTACTGTGTACTAGACATACTTGATCAAATTCTTAAAACCTGATAATGCAAACTGACAATGCAGAAATAGCTAAAATTTAACAATACAGTTCCACTAACGAACCTGAAATGACGAAAAGCAATCGGAGATTATATTGTTCGACAGTTTTCTAAAAAATGCTTTACACTGTAGAATAATTTTTTTTATCGAGAGTGTTAATCATACTATTAGTTCCGTATGGAATCCGAATTATATTAAGTCTTTTCGTCATCCTCGTAAAGACAGAGGTGTCGTTATGTCCAGCCCATGAGTCCTTCAAAAGTAGTGAATTATTTTCTGAAAATGATAAGAAGACGTTTTGGAGGTAACATTGAAAATTATTATCTCCCATTTTTCCAGATTTTGCTACGTAGGTTACAAGATTTTTGCAAGTAAACAGTCTGTTTCTTTAATTTTTGGCCTGCAGACAGATGTAAAGCTGTGGAAACAGTGATCCACTGGTACTAATCACTGGCCTTGTTGTGTAAGAATGTGTCATAGCATTCATCGATTGTCTTATTTCGCTCGAAATAACAAAAATAAAGTGCAGCATGCAGGTAGTTCTGGCACAAAACCTGACTGATTGTTTTACATACTGCATTTCAGTGGAAAACAAGAACCTCTGTTTTGACGTCAGTTACGAATTTCTCTCTAATATTACCTCATAATAATATCTCCTCTACACATTTACTTGAGGTAAACGTTGTAATTTTGCGACTTCGTATAATTTCCTGAATCTGTTCAACCAGGTCGAAGCAGCCTGGAAATCAATAAAGTTAATCGAGCGCCCAGACTCTGTAGATCTCCCGCAGTAATACTGCACCGACTCTCACTAACAATTACAAAACTTCGGAATAGTTTCTTCTTTCACACTTTTGCGAGTGTCATTTTGGCACATATTTCGTACTTTCTTCCATTTATACAATTCATGTCCACATGTTACGAGACGAAACCGGCTTTTTCACACTGCTTGAGTTTAAGCGCTCTCTCCCGTCTTCGTTAAACAAAAAAATTTGCAGCATTTTCTTTGTCACTGAAAGCTATTACTGAACATGTATTAATTTGGTCTTGGAAGATAGCCTATTTTCGTTCTAGACTGTAAGTAGCACAAAAATCGTCGTTCGAACTACAATTCATGGAATCACCATATTATTACCTGTTTCTTCTAATACTCCTATTTCCACAATTTCTAACGAAATGTCGACGTCTTTCAAATTAATGTTGAAAAAATAACTAATAAATAACAGATGTGTAGGTCTCCAGGAGGAGTAGGTGATTTCGATTGCACACCACGTTCTTCATAGTTTATCTTTGAAAGGTTGAAAACATTAATTGGACTCCACATTACTGTGAAACTCTGGAACCGGCACAAAGACAGAGATATTAGCAATCACAGCTAATTATTATGGATATTTAATGAATAGCAAATTTGAGCGAACAGTAACTGTGAACAACTGTGGCAGAGAAACTATCACCGGAAGCTAAAATTCACTTTTACAGATTACGATCGCTTGTTTACTGATGTGCCGTGAACCAAGGATATGTGCCCGCCGTGTCGTCGCTGCGCTGTCTTCTACAGCTATTGTAGGCGGAACTATGAATTTGGCAGTTTCCAACATTTCAAAAAAAATACTTGCAGTTTGTCTTAAGCAGATAAAATTTTGACATTGTTTTTTCGGTGTATTCTTCCCGTATAAAAAATTGAGGGTGGGTTTCGACATGTTGGATTGGATCGTTCTCTTGTCAGCCATATCGTACCACTGAAAGCGAGGCATTGACCCTTGAAAATCTTTGACTACTTAGCAGTCAAAGAATATGTAGATAACGTAAAGTAACTAACTTGAACCACAAACTGAAGTGATAAGTGCCTGACAAGTTATCCTACTCCACTGGGATGGGAAACGGTCTATACTCGTGAAAGTGACAAATCGGAGCTATGATCCTCGAAACACACAAACTGCTCTCTGCTTTTCATCTCATCTGCTCATTTCTTTTCCTCCAACATTATTTCATCTTTTCACCACATCTCTCCTACCTTTCCTCAGACCATTTCAAACTTGTCCCGTTACTGCTTTCACCTTGGATACGTAAATTTAACACTTTTATTCTGCGAACATTTCATTTTGCTGCTTTTTCTACTGTACTGTACTGTGTACTTCTAAATCTTTTTTAAGTTCTCAGATGCAACTAGTTCTTCCATCCTTTTCTCAGAAATGCTGAAGATCTATTTTGTCAGCATATTTTCAGTGATCACGTATAAATGTCCAAACATTTCAGGCTTCTTTTCCTTTCTGTTTGATATTCCTTCTGTATTTTGTTATATGTCACCATCGCTCCTTATTTTCTAGCCTTCTTAGTTTCTTATTAAAGCTAAAATTTTCCTCATGATTATTCTTACCAATGTTTCTAGTTTGTCTGACTTGCAATTCTATTTTGTCTAAGCTGTAATTCAGTGCTAGGCATGCACTTATTTGTTGTTGGCCTGTGAGAGGTTTACTAGATAGTCAGCAACGAAGTCAAGCTCTGTGCATATCATTTTTCAAGCATTTATCAAAACACACACACACACACACACACACACACACACACACACACACACACACACAGACACACACAGTATGAAAAAGTCACAACGCCAAAAAGGAGTTGTGCGACTTAAACGAAAGTTGGCAGGCGAGTTTCTACATCTGAAAGAGTATGACTATTCAAATTTCGCGCCGGTCGCATAAGAATGCCGCTAATAGAGCTGCTATGAAACAAATCAGATTTGCTTTAAATACAGGCTCTAACGGTCATGAACGTTAGTTACCTTTGAGTTTGGACGTGGTGAGTTGAAGCTAGTCGAGAATGTCTTTAAGGCGACACAGACCTAATTGTCAACACGTCACTGACTCTGCACGAGGTTGTTTAATAGCGCTGCGAGACGCTGGGTGTTCCTTCCGCGATACTGCAGAAAGACTTGGCAGGACTGTAGCCATTGCACAAGAACGCTGGCAGCGGTGATCACGAGAATGTACTGTCGCAAGAAGACCGCGCCCCCGGTGCTAACGTGACACAGCCGAGAGGGGAGACCATCGTGTTCGGCGTGTGACTCTGTAGCATCGCACTGCATCTGCAGCAGCAATTTGATCTTGAGTGGGCACCACTGTGACAGAACGAGCTGTTACAAATCGGATACTTCGAGGACTGCTACGAGCCAGATCGCCTGTAGCGTGCGTTCCACTGACCCCAAATCACCGCCCATTGCGAGTCCAGTGGTGTCAAGAGTGAGCTCTTTGGAGGGCGGGGTGGAGGTCTGTTCTATTTTCTGATGAAAGCTTGTTCTGTCTCGATGCCAGTGATGGGCGTGCGTTGGTTGGGATGCGAGTTGGGGCCCTGCAACCAACCTGTGTGCGTGCTAGACACACTGGACTTACACCTTGAGTTACGCTCTGGGGTCCGATTTCGAATGACAGCAGGAGCGCTATGGTGGTTATCCCACGCGTCTTGCTGCAGATTTGTAAGTCAGTCTGCTGATTCAACCAGTTGTGCTGCCATACATGAATAGCATTTCAGGGGAAGTTTTCCAACAGGATAACGCTTGTCCAGATGCCGCTGTTGTAACCAAACGTGCTCGATCACCAGATCTGTCACCAATCGAGCACATGTGGGGCGTCATTCCAGTGTAATCCATAAACAGTATTAACCGTCCCTATATTGACCGACCAACTGCAACAGGAATGAAAATCCGTCCCACAAACTGAGTACGGCGCCTGTATGGCACAACGCATTCGCGTTTGCATGCTTGCCTTCAACATTCTGGCGATTGCAGCGGTCATTAATGTACCAGAGTTTCACATTTGCAATGACATATCTCACGCTTACTTCAACCTGTGATCTTGCAATGTTAATCATTTAAATGTGTTTCAAAGACAAAAGTTTTCCTGAAATTTCATTGCTCTACATTAATTATTTTTAGTTCGAAACTTAAAGACGAATGCAATTTTCGCATGATGTGGCAGTGACAAGTAACACAGCTCGATTAAACTTCGCTCGTACTTAGGACGAACTGCTGCAGTATAGTACGGAAGTGTAAAGGAAAGAAATACGCAATGAAACGAACAGAAATTACACTTTTATTCGAAGACAGTTTACCGCGACTTGTGATAGTCCCCTGGACATAAGAAAAGGCGGAGCAAGGTTCTTAATAGGGTGTGTGAACGCCTGGACGGTATTGCACGCTCTGCAACGTGCTCCCATCTCCCATGGCAGCCAAAGGTTGTGGTAGGGCGCTCCATTCCTCCACCAGCGCGGTTGACGACTGTTGGATGTTGGTTGGAGCATGCGGACGCGATGAGATACGTCTCCCCAACGCATCCATAAGAGCTCGAAGGGTTTGAGTTTGAGGCACGGGCGGGCCAGTCTGTTCGCGCAGCATCCTCTCGTTCCAGGAGCTGCTCCGCCTGCGCTGTTCGATGCGGTCGCGTATTGTCGTCCACAAAAATGAAGTCAGGGCCGAATGCACCGCTGAAAAGACGCTCATGGGGAAGGAGTACAAAGCCACAATACCATTCACCGGTGAGGGTACCGTGTTCAGATATTTGGAGATCAGTGCGCCCGTGCAACATTACAACTCCCCACATTATACCGCCTGGATCACCAAAACTATTACGTTCGACATGTTCCTGGGTTCATTACGTTCTCCCATGTGGGAACATGTTTTCCGCATTTCGTAATGTCAGTTTCTTCACATTGGGACGGGGGGGGTGGTGTGGGGGGTGGTGGTAGGGTGATAATGTGCTATGGGGGAGGAGGGTACCTTATGCCCACTCTAAAAATATTGAAACAAAAAGAAAGTTTCGGTAATTGTTCTTCACTTATTGAGTAGCATCCACGCACTTTCAGTAAGATGTGCGAGCGACAGGGTATTTTATGCCCATTGTAAAAAAAAATTTTAATGAAAAATTCGTCCTTTGTTGTTGAATTTTACTCACAAAATATTTTTTAAAGAGGTACTGATTTGTAAGGCCATGAAACCGAAAATATTGAATATAACATTCATTGGTGGAAAGAGTCCACCCCGATAACGCCGGCACGGTAGCTCAGCGGGTTCGGTCAGAGGGCTAGCTGCCCTCTGTAATAAAACAAACTGAGTTAATGGGTCAACAATGAACTGAAACGGGTGTCTTTCGCCGTCCGCCCAGAGCATATCCAACGAACGAAAACGAACAAAAATGAGATTTTAAAAAAAAAAAAAAAAGACAGCTGAGTGGTCAGCGTTACGGATTGCCGTCCTACGGGCCCGGGTTCCATTCCCGGCTGGGTTGGGGGTTTTCTCCGATCAGGGACTGGGTGTTGTGCTGTCTTCATCATCATTTCATCCCCAACCGCCGCGCAGGTCGTCCAATGTGGTGTCGATTGTAATAAGACCTGCACCAAAGCGGCCGGACCTGCACAGCAAGGGGCCTCCCGGCCAATGACGCCGAACGCTTATTTATTTTTTTTATTTGTGGAAAGTGACATCTACTGTTAAGACTTAAATCTTCGGTTTAATTTTAACTGATAAATTTAAAACATGTATGCAGTCTGGTAGAAGAATTCAAAACAAATACTTTTTTCCGAAATTTTAAAATATAAAGTAAGTGACTAGATCACAGTATTTTCATAATGATTGCCTTTAGTAACCCTCCGCCTCCTCCCCCCCCCCCCCCCCCCCTCTTGCCTACCCTCAGTATTGCGAGGGCTAAAAACTACATGGTTTCGACGTTTTGCCTTTTTATGATATTCGAATGTAAACGCTAAAATAATAGCTAGTTCAAGAATAAAAACTGGACTGTAAAAAATTAACAAATGTATTTTGGGAAACATTTTAAATTGTGAAAAAAATAGTTAATACATTCCTTTAATTTTAAGTTGTAAGACGACCATTTTGAATTTTTCACTGTCATTTTCTTTCTAACTAGCTGAGTAGCCGCCGTTGCCCAGGTATGTATTTATTCCAGTCTGCTGCTACTCAGTCTCCTACCTCCACCGTATCTGTCTGTCAGACTTCTCCTAACCCCTTCTCTCTCCACGTTACCTCCACTCCATGGTTTTTACCATCACAGTATCTGCTTCCAAACAGTAAGTAATACGTCCGGTTGCAACCAATCTAAGGCTCTAGGAGGAGCTTTTGCCCACGGCTTTGACTGCTTACTCACATGTCACATATATTTAACGTGTTTCACAACATGTCTGTAAATATATTTGACCTGTGTATCCAGCCAGTTTCACCCTGCAGTTTCATTTTCACGCAACTCAACGTTTATGACGCCAATTCTTCTGAGCTGTCTGGTATAATGAATTAGTTTTGCAGCTACATCCAATGGTGTACGTGCATACTGCCTGAGAAATATTCGTGGACAGAGTTAGTAATAAAGAAGTAAGAAGTTGAAACGTTATGTTTGATGCGATAGTTTTACTGTATGAACAGCGAAAATGTAGTAAGGAATTGCCTTTTTTACTTTCATCATTTTGTGGCGAATTTTAGCGAGAAAAAGTCTCGTAAAGGTTTTAAATTATGTCTAAAGTTGATTTGAAGTGAGCAGTTGATCTCATTGTCAAATACTGGATGAATATACCATTTCACCAGGAGGCTAAGTGTAACGTCGTTTTCTTACTTTGTTGTATTTTAATTTAGTTTTACCTTTTTTAACTGTAATAAACACTGAATGAAACCTGAACCGCTAAGTGTTGTGTCACGTCGCCTCTTTGCATCCACGTAATGCTACACACACGTCAGCTCTAGATCAGAATAGATCAATACAACGACAGAAGAATTATTTCAGTGAAGCATTTAAAATTTTTGATTTAGAAAATGGTCAAACGTGACCTAAACCTGACTAAATTACACACACACGCACGCATACACACACACACACACACACACACACACACACACACACACACTCACTCTGCAATGTTTACTTTAGTCATTATCCAAACGATTTTCAAAAATCCGCTAAAGCACAGTGCTTATATACTGTACTGGAATGAGATTCAGTACACCTTACCCTGTAATTATTCCATCTGAAAAACATGCTATTATCAAAGTAGTTCAGTAACCAGTAGTGAAGGTGCTAAACTGAGTATGGTTTTTGTATCTTCACTCCAGCACAATCTGTCACAAATTTTTACTGTTTTTGTTACAATTACGAATGACATTACTAACATTAGTCAAAGAAAAATGGAACCAATTGTAAATTTGACTGCTTTATGTTAATTTTGCAAAACCTTAATATTCAATTAACCATGAACTAAATTTGACTGCTTTATGTTAATTTTGCAAAACCTTAATATTCAATAAACCACGAACTATACCAAAGCGACCACTCCAAGGAATAATTAAAGCTTTAACTTAGTTTAAAACTAACTTTTTCTATTATTGTTCAGAATCAACATAATAGCAATTTCGAACAGTAAATTACCTAACTACTTTTCATACTACTGAAGATAATGCATCTACATCAACATCTACGTCTATGCTCTGCAAAACACCGTGAGGTGCACGGCAGAGGGTACGTCCCACTGTACCAGTTATTAGGGTTTCTTCCCCGTCTATTCACATATGGAGTGTGAGAAGAATGATTGTTTGAATGCTTCTGTGCGTGCAGTCATTATTCCAATCTTGTCCTCACGATCCCTGTGTGAACGATATGTAGGGGGTTGTAGCACATTCCCCGAGTAATAATCTAAAACCGGTTCTTGAAACTCTGTTAATGGACTTTCTCGGGATAGTTTACGTCTGTGTTCAAGAGTAAGCCAGCTGAGTTCCTTTAGTATCTCTGTGACGCTCTCGCATGGATTATACAAACCTGTGACCATTCGTGCTGCCTTTCTCTGTATACGTTCAATATCCTCTATTAATCCTATTTGGTACGGATCCCACACACTTCAGCAATATTCTAGGATGGGTCCAATGAACGATTTTTAAGCAATCTCTTTTGTAGACTAATTGCACTTGCCCAGTATTCTACCAATAAACCGAAGTCTACCACCTGCTTTACCCACAATTGAACCTATGAGATCATTCCATTTCACATCCCTACAGAGTGTTACACTCAGGTATTTGTATGAGTTTGCCGATTCCAACAGTGACTCATTGATATTATAGTCATAGGATAATATGTTTCACCGTTTTGTGAAGCGCACAATTTTCCATTTCTGAACATTTAGAACAAGATGCCAATCTCTGCATCATGCTGAAATTTTATCAAGATGTGACTGAAAATGTATGCAGCTTCTCTAAAATAGTACTTCATTATAGATAACAGCATCATGTGCAAAAAACCTGATTTTACCATTAATATTGTTTGCAAGGTTATTAATGTACAAAGTGAACAGCAAGGACCCAAGACACTTCCCTAGAGCAGACCCGAATTTACTTCTACATCTGACGATGATCCTCCGTCCAAGCTAACATGCTGTGTCCTCCCTACGAAAAAGTCCTCAATCCAGTCACAAATTTCGCTTGATACCCCATATGATCGTACTTTTGACAATAAGCGTAGGCGTAGTACTGAGTCAAATGTCTTTTCGGAAATCAAGAAACACTGCATCTACCTGGTAGCTTTGATCCAAAGCTTTCAGTATGTAACACTAACACTACTGCACAAACATTCATACGCTACTCTTCCACTAACAATAGGACTTTTCAGTGTAATACAGGAGAAAGGTAGTGATCGTTATTTTAAGTATTACTAACACAACATTCTAACTGACCATGCTAATGTATTCTTCAGAATATGTGACCGCATTATCAATATATAAAATTCTAGAACATTTTGGCCACACTTGACAATGACAGTGGCCACAGAAGCCTTTGCTCACATGCTAACGTATTGTTCACAATCGCACAGCAATCATTTTCACTAATGCAACTGATCGTCCTGTTCCAGTTCGAATGAGGAACTTAGATAATGTAGCCTTTTAACAGAAGCAGAGATGGTTAAGCAGTGAGGAGTCAATACGTAACAGTATCTTCATGTCTACTATTAAAAACTAGCTACTGCTCGCCTTGCAGCGTTTGTTGACCACAACTCTCACTGGACTTTAGCATTGATGTAGCCTGCAAGAAATCCTGCATCTGAAGAGACTACATAATTGAAACGATGTATTACTGAAAATATACCAAATCGGCGCCTCCACCCAACATTATGCAATATTATTCACTGTTCTCAAATAATTGCTCTGTGTGCACACCAGCTGTCGACTGCACTGCAATTCTGTCTCCCTATGACTTACTGCTAGTATCTTTCCGCGTTGTGCGCCGAGGTAAAAGGCTCCATACCAAATGTCGTACACGCTCTGCTTTTTTGGTTGACGACCACATTCAGAAATTTATTGTATCATTCTATTAGGATGGATCACGGGGTGTCGGGTTGGGGATTTTCTCTGCCCGGGGACTGGGTGTTTGTGTTGTCCTCATCATTATCATCATTCGTGACAATGGTTAGACTGCACTGGGTACAACAATTGGGCTGTGTAAAAATTGAGACTTTGTACGGGCGCTGATTACCCCGCAGTTGAGCGCCGCACAAGCCAAAGTTCCCTTAGGAATATATCAGTTATTTACAGCCGTATATGAAATTACTAATAACGTAAAACATTCGGTTTAGAACATTCCTTCAATAAAGCAAATAACTGTACACATTACATAAGTATCAAGGATTAATCACTGGATTCACAGACAGGGTATACAAAACATATCAATACTTAATAAAAGATGGCAAAATAGTGAAATATAGGATTATTACGTTACAAAGTGAGTTTTATAATTCACAAAGACTTTGCCGTTACGAAATAGTACATTTTGCCATATGTCGTGACACATGTACTGTAAAGAGAGCAGAGGTGACTGGGTTTGCTCGAGTGCACCGTTTGGTTTAAGTGCACAGCGGCACGACGGCACGCAGGGGGGCGTGGCTGACCTGCGCGGCTGCGCCGGGACCGCACGGAACTGGTAAAACTCTGCGCGCCGACCGCACAGGACTTCAGGCTGTGCTCACAAAGAACTATTTGGCGCTGTACATGTTTGTGCACATGGAGCACAAACTATAGTACTTTCAGTAAAGCACGATACACCATCTTAAAGAGGAGAAACACATGCCAGCAGATACACAGATGTACCATGAACTTTATGTGTATGATTAGATACAGAGCTATGTAGGTATCTGTAACGGATTTTTAGTAAATAATTAACAACTATTGTAATTTTATACCCACAACAGAGCTCGACTCATCAGTTGATAGCGCCCATTGGCATGCGTCGTTCGAGCTTTGCAACACTAAACTATTTTCGTGGAGACGATCGCGACCCTTCGAAATATTCTGTATGTAGCTCAGTGGCAACTTAGAAAAATTTGTAATTTATTCTGCCAATAGTTTCATGGAACGTATATTTTTCGTGTTTTAAGTTGGCTCGGACGTTATAATGACGAGTCGAACACTAACCCAGTCTGTTTAGTGAAAACTATTTTTATTTCAGTGCTAATCGATACTTAGGATCGTTGCATCACCTAACTGCCGGAGTTGTACTTCTTTAGCTGTGAACACTTGGTGTGTTACTGGTTATTTTAATTGTGTAGTGAGTTTACTACCCACTGTATTGGGGACTCGAGCTATTTAAATCTGTTATCTTTGTTGATGAGATTAATCACCAGACTGCATTCAGTGTGTGGTGAAGCAGAATAAACTATTATTATTGAACTTTAAAAATTGTATTTGGGGAAAGTTTATTAGATTACTGCACTTATATTCAACCTAACTTAGTTTAATCTGATTCATACAAGAGGAACAATTTATCATTAAGAAAAGTGCACAGGCAAGTTTGACGGCAACCACTAAGACAATGAAGAGACAGAACCATAAAGTTTTGTTTCAAAATATTTAAATGTACAAGCCATAATGTTTTTTGGCAAATCATTTACATTTATCCAACAGCACATAATTCTGATAGCAATCATTAAATTGAACTGATCAATAGCCTCGAAACAAACACTTACTTTAGAAGCATTGATAAAATGTCAAAAGGGCAGAAATGGAAAATATTACAGGCTGAGCTTCTCATTGCTCTCACTGCTTCACAAGCACTAAATTTGACTATTTGTAGCTACATATTTATACTTGTTACGGAGTGGCTGTATGTTAGTTGTTTGAATGTTAAAAACTGCTTCATGTCATATCTGTCCTTAAACCATTATACAGTATTCTGTAGCGGTCTGAGCGTCTTGCAAGACTGAAGTGCAGTCATTTGGTACAGGTGATTTGCTGCAGGCAACTTTCTAAGTTTGCAGTGTACATCAATGTATTGGCAGTATATTCGATCCATACAGTTTTAAGCAGTAGAGTTTTGTTTGGACACTCGTCCAATATATTCTGTGTTTGTATAGTTCAGAGCGGCTACATAATTGGCCTCCACCTGTCCACTTACATTATGATTATATGTACGAGCTATTCAGTTACAACTGAAACTATTCAAAACAAATCAGTTATTGAGTCTCAACTGTGTGTCTCTTACACTATGCATTGAGCTTATATGAAATTAGCCTCTTTCCTAGCTATGCGTTTTGTACCTACACGGATTCCTGCAAACCAGCCATCCCCACCATCTGTGAAGATGCCAACAATACATCCAGTGTCAGCGCCATCAACTGTAGCTCTGGCACGCTTCGACCAGCCTAGTGCTCGTGATCCTTGAGTGGTCGAGAGCTGCCATCACTGGCGCCCCTGGCTCACGTCCCCAGACTAGCAACTCTGCTGCGCTCCACTCCAACTACTCAGTGCTTTTCGGACTCGCTTGCATCCAACATAGGTTTCTGACCTGCGGCTTTGCTCATTCCGTGGCTTCCCGTTGGGACTCTGCAGCGCCCGCAGTATACAGGGTGGTCCATTGATCGCGACCGGGACAAATATCTCACGAAATAAGCGCCAAACGAAAAAACTACAAAGAACGAAACTTGTCTAGCTTAAAGGGAGAAACCAGATGGCGCTTTGGTTGTCCCGCTAGATGCCGCTGCTATAGGTCAAAACGATATCGACTGCGTTCTTTTAAATAGGAACCTCCATCTTTATTACATATTCGTGTAGTACGTAAAGAAATATGAATGTTTTAGTTGAATCACTTTCTTCGCTTCGTGATAGATGGCGCTGTAATAGTCACAAACATATGGCTCGCAATTTTAGACGAACAGTTGGTAACAGGTAGGTTTTTTAAATTAAAATACAGAACGTAGGTACATTTGAACATTTCATTTCAGTTGTTCCAATGTGATACATGTACCTTTGTTAACTTATCATATCTGAGAACGCATGCTGTTATAGCGTGATTACCTGTAAATACCACATTAATACAATAAATGCTCAAAATGATGTCCGTCAACCTCAATGCATTTGGCAATACGTGTAACGACATTCCTCTCAACAGCGAGCAGTTCGCCTTCCGTAATGTTCGCACATGCATTGACAATGCGCTGACGCATGTTGTCAGGCGTTGTCGGTGGACCACGATTGCAAATATCCTTCAACTTTCCCCACAGAAAGAAACCCGGGGACGTCAGATCCGGTGAACGTGCGGGCCATGGTATGGTGCTTCGACGACCTATCCACCTGTCATGAAATACGCTATTCAATACCGCTTCAACCGCACGTGAGCTATGTGCCGGACATCCATCATGTTGGAAGTACATCGCCATTCTGTCATGCAGTGAAACGTCTTTTAGTAACATCGGTAGAACATCACGCAGGAAATCAGCGTACATTGCACCATTTAGACGGCCATCGATAAAATGGGGGCCAATTATCCTTCCTCCCATAATGCAGCACCATACATTAACCCGCCAAGGTCACCGATGTTCCATTTGTCGCAGCCATCGTGGATTTTCCGTTGCCCAATAGCGCATATTATGCCGGTTTACGTTACCGCTGTTGTTGAATGACGCTTCGTCTTTAAATCGAACGCGTGCAAAAAATCTGTCATGGTCCCGTAACTTCTCTTGTGCCCAGTGGCAGAACTGTACACGACGTTCAAAGTCGTCACCATGTAATTCCTGGTGGACAGAAATATGGAACGGGTGCAATCGATGTTGATGTAGCATTCTCAACACCGACGTTTTTGAAATTCCCGTTTCTCGCGCAATTTGTCTGCTACTGATGTGCGGATTAGCCGCGTCAGCAGCTAAAACACCTACTTGGGCATCATTTGTTGCAGGTCGTGGTTGACGTTTCACATTTGGCCGAACACTTCCTGTTTCCTTAAATAACGTAACTATCCGGCGAACGGTCCGGACACTTGGATGATGTCATCCAGGATACCGAGCAGCATACATAGCACACGCCGGTTGGGCATTTTGATCACAATAGCCATACATCAACACGATATCGACCTTTTCCGCAATTGGTAAACGGTCCATTTTAACACGGGTAACGTATCACGAAGCAAATACCGTCCGCACTGGCGGAATGTTACGTGATACCACGTACTTATACGTTTGTGACTATTACAGCGCCATCTATCACAAAACGAAAAAAGTGGTCCAACTAAAACATTCATATTCTTTACGTACTACACGAATATGTAAAAAAAATGGGGGTTCTTATTTTAAAAAACGCAGTTGATATCCGTTTGGCGTATGGCAGCGCCATCTAGCGGGCCAACCATAGCGCCATCTGGTTTCCCCCTTCAAGCTAGACGAGTTTCGTTCTTTGTAGTTTTTTCGTTTGATGCTTATTTAGTGAGATATTTGGCCCTGTCACTATCAATGGACCACCCTGTATACAGAGATAGGCGTGCCGGCAGTGGGTCATCCAGGACACCGCAGTTGGACCACATCGTTTTTTTAGACGAGTTTTAGTTGAGTATACAGTATCACTATGGACGTGTACAGGAGGTGGTCAAAAATATGCAAACACCAAAAACACGCCGAATTACCATACCTAATACGGTGCATGAAATTCTTTGGCACTCAAAACAGGTCGCATTGGTCTCAGAATGGATAAATACAGGTTTTGAAAGGAATCTCATGCCATTCTTGCAGGAAAATAGTGACAAATTCAGGCAATGATGATGGACGTGGATAGCGTTCATACTCCCTTCTCGCCAAAGTAGAGCACAAGGGCTCAGTAATATTGAAATGGGGTGACTATGGTGGACAGGGCAGGTCCGAAAATTCATCCTCGTGCTCACAAAACCAGTCCTGAAGGATAGAATCTGACCGAATAAGGACCTTGTCGTCTTGGAAAACAGCATCAGTATTGCGGAACAGACATTGTACCATGGGATGTGTCTGATCAGCCAAAATGGTCACATAATCCTTGGTAGTAATGCTACCTTGAAGAGTAGCAATGAGGCCCATGGAATACCACGATATGACTTCCCAGTTCATCCCTGAATCCCCGTCATATTTCACCCTTCTGACGTAAACTCGGCCACAAGTTGAAAACAATATTCAACAAGATTCATCCGACCAAATCACTTTCTTCCATTGCTCCATAGGCAAGATTTCGTAACTTTGGCACCATGTTTTCCTGTTTCGGGCATTTGCATTAATGATGTGCGACTCTAGAATTCAAGTACGACCAGCAATTTCACGCTTCTGGAACTCCCTTCGTACTGCTTTCGTGCTGACAAGGTTATCGGGTGCGATATTCAGTACGGCAGTTTCGTCTGCATCTGTTATCCTCGTCTGTTTCGTCACAATCCTCTTCAGTGACCCTTTGTCACGATCACTCAACATATAATTTCATGCGTGTTGTAACTTAGCGGAAGATATTCTCCCGGGTTTCCGACCGAGCGAGGTGGCGCAGTGGTTAGCACATTGGACTCGCATTCGGGAGGACGACGGTTCAATCCCGTCTCCAGCCATCCTGATTTAGGTTTTCCGTGATTTCCCTAAATCGGTTCAGGCAAATGCCGGGATGGTTCCTTTGAAAGGGCACGGCCGATTTCCTTCCCCATCCTTCCCTAATCCGAGATTGCGCTCCGTCTCTAATGACCTCGTTGTCGACGGGACGTTAAACACAAAACTCCTCCTCCTCCTCTCCCGGGTTTCCTGTTTGCGGTGTAAATCTTCGGTATGGTGCCTCATAAAACACGGAACATTTCGGTTGTCTTGGTTACAGAAGCATCCACCATACAATCAGGTTCGAATTCACTTTATTCCGACGTAATGCACTCAGAACAATATAGAACACTGTTCTGACCATGACTGACAATTTCCACGTATTCAGAAAACTGCACAGGTGCCGTTCTGGTCAAATAAAACAGCGCATCCTGCAGGCTTGGCCATCATCTGCGTTGATGTTCAAGAGTGCATTTCTCTCTGTGTTCTCATATTTTCGTCCAACCCCTGTACAAGTGTGGAAGATCTAAGCAGAATGAAAGTTTCCAGTCGTATTTGTCACCGTTATACGTGCAGCCCCAGCACCTGACACTATGTTATGGGGTCCCATTGGCCGCAAAACACAGTCGCCTCCTGTTCGCACAACAGCCAATTCACACGGCAGCCCTTACATTTGTGACGTGTTCGGGACTGTTGTAGTGCTCTATCTTCGTGGTCTCTACGACATTACATTTCAGGAAGGTAACGCAAGATATCACAATGTCCGTACTGTCTTGATTGACCTGTTCGCCTGTTGGCTGGCCAGCACGATCACGCGACCTCCCACCCACTGAAAACAACGGGTCATGAGCTACTGGGCGCCTGCTATGCTACCATTCACCGGCCACTGCAGTTGATGAACACTGCCACAGAGTTGTCGCAACATGGAATGGCGAGCCCAAAACTGTCATCGAGGCTCAGTTCAGCTCGTGCCCAACCTGGTTAGAGGGATTACCAGCAGACCCCGATTCTTTAAAGAGTCGATCTTCTATGTTTAAAACTGTTTCAAACGTCTGATTATTTTGCAAATCACTGTGTGTGTTCAGTAGGTCCCTTTGAGCATGTAAGCGAGACAAATTATGTTTAAAGTTTGTTGTAAGTCGCTGAGTGCTCTCATTATCAGACGCTAGACCAGTCGGCTCCCAACCTTTTTTGAGACCATTATCCCGGCACGAGATGAGGTGTCATACAATATTCTGAATAGAGTTCCGGCTGTAATTAAACATTAGATTGAAAAAAAAAACACTTCACGTTTAAAGTGATAGATAATTTATAGTAATTAGTTCACGCCCAAACAGCTAACATTCAAGCATTTTCTGCTATTTTCACTAAATTAAAAAATAATGCATCAGTGGGATGTCTAGCTGTGATTATTTCTTACAGTTATTTTTTCATATCTGTTTTGGTGCCCGCCATTGCACTTCGTTAAGTCATGTTCCCAGTTTCTTGCCACTGGACCCAATTCGAAAATCTGTTTTCACTCCAATAAATTGTAGAAAATGGAAACCGGTTTTATAAAAGAGTTTTTCGACTAATGATAGCAACTAACCACAGACCTTTCGCTAACATAGGACCAGTTATATTTCATGAAAATTTATTTATAGTTTGTTGCCTTATCGTGGTCAAGGAAATTGCCCTTCCATTCGAATTTCGCTATCAGAAAACGCTCCTTCATCCACAGAAACTTTTCTTTGTACCCAGACATTTACTTGTCAGTTTTCCTAATCGGAAAAATATTTTATGCTAGTATTTTTTACCCATGATGAGCGATAACTACTACCACAGAACGAACAGTAAAAGAAATAAACAGAAGACTAAAAATGGCCTAGAGTGCTCCTGGCAAACTAAATGTTTTCAAAATTAAGTTTTCAATGGGTATGAAGCTGAAAGTTTACGTACAGTTTGTATGACCAGTTTTAAACCCATGACGTGGAGACCATCCCAAATTTGAGTGTGGCTCATTGCTCACCGGAGAGATGCATGTTGCAAATTACCGAAAGAGACAGGGAATGGGCTAGGGAACAGACGAGAATGGAAGATGTAATTACGATAGTGATTGAAAAATTGGAGGTGTCCTGAATAGTAGACAGAAAGATGGGTGATCGATGGCCACAGGAAGTTGTTTTGTGCGTTCTGAGAAATAAGAAAAGCCTGAGACGACAAACTAAGGGAAGGTGGGTAGAGGAGGTTAGAAGACAAGCGGGAGCAACAGTGATTCGTATCGCTGAAGACAGCAATGCATGGAAATTTCTAGAGCACGTTTTTATCCATCAGTGAGTTTCAGTGCTCACGATGATGATGACGATGATCTGTTATGTATTATACTCTAACGTAATAGTGATAATACTGTAAATTTTTAAAAAATCATAATTTATAGTACTTAGCAAATTTTATTATTACCCCCCACGAAATTTCATCTTGCCTCCCAAGGGGTAATTATTCGCAGTCGGGGAACCACTACACTATGTGAATGTAAATCGGATAATTTGCGCACCATTTTAAGGAAAATCTAGTTTTTCACGGACCTAAATGTTTATGACGTAATATCTCCTGAACTGTGTGTGCTACTGCGATATAATTTTTCAGGTACCTTCATCCGTGTACGCCGATACTGACTGAAAAGTGCTTTGCGAATAGCGTCACTAGACAATAGGTAATAAATATGAACGTCATGCCTGATGCTGAATTCTGAATGCACGAACAGCGGAAACATAATAAGCAATCAACTTTTTTCCCTTTCAGCATTTTGTGGTTGTCATCAGCGAGAAGAAATTTCGTAAAGGTTTGAAATTATCTGTATTCTTTGCTGGGAGTCGCTAAGTGCTCTCATTCTCACATACTGCATGACTGGAGTCAGAGTATTTGCACGTCGTCATTTAACGCGGCATCAGGCCACACACGGTGTGGCCTTGGAATCACATGGAACCCCTGATGTCGCTGCGTCTTCCGGCAGTGAGCATCTTACCGGTCAGCCATCACTCCTGGGTGAATGGCGGACAGTGGTGGGCTCGCGCGTGCCTGGCCGAAAGGCAAAGGTGGGATCTGGCCGCGTGGCAGCTGCCTTACCCCTTTCCAACAGGCACGGGGTGCTTCCTAGTGGTGATGACATCGTTTCCGAGCCACCACAGGATGCCTCGCCTGTTGG
This sequence comes from Schistocerca piceifrons, assembly GCF_021461385.2. Lineage (NCBI taxonomy): Eukaryota > Metazoa > Arthropoda > Insecta > Orthoptera > Acrididae > Schistocerca > Schistocerca piceifrons. Next base: position 581,389,340 of record NC_060144.1, read on the forward strand.
GCCAGTGGCCGATTCTCCGGCAAGGTCCCGACAGTCACAGAGGGCGGGCCTATTAGTTATAGGGAGCTCCAACGTTAGGCGGGTTATGAAGCCCCTCAGGAAAATAGCGGGTAGGTCGGGGAAGAATGCCAGTGTGCACTCGGTGTGCTTGCCGGGGGGTCTCGTCCGTAATGTGGAGGAGGCCCTTCCGGCAGCTATTGAACGCACTGAGTGTGACCGGCTGCAGATAGTAGCACATGTCGGAACGAATGACGCCTGCCGCTTGGGTTCTGAGGCCATCCTTGGTTCCTTCCGGCGGCTGGCTGATTTGGTGAAGACAACCAGCATCGCACGCGGAGTGCAAGCTGAGCTTAATATCTGCAGCATAGTGCCCAGAGTCGATCGCGGTCCTCTGGTTTGGAGCCGTGTGGAGGGTCTAAACCAGAGGCTCAGACGACTCTGCGACTATAATGGTTGCAAATTCATCGACCTCCGTTATTGGGTGGAGAACTGTAGGGCCCCCCTAGACAGGTCAGGCGTGCACTACACACCGGAAGCAGCTACTAGGGTAGCAGAGTACGTGTGGCGTGCACACGGGGGTTTTTTAGGTTAGAGGGACCCCCCCCTTGGGCGAAACGATAAAATACCTGACGGCTTACCAGAGAGGACATTATCATCGTTGATAAAGAACGTCCGTCCTCAGAGACCAAAAACAGGAAAAGTTAACGTAATATTGGTAAACTGCAGGAGTATCCAGGGCAAGGTTCCTGAATTAGTATCTCTTATTGAAGGAAATAGTGCGCATATAGTATTAGGAACGGAAAGTTGGTTAAAACCGGAAGTGAACAGTAACGAAATCCTAGACACAGAATGGAATATATACCGCAAGGATAGGATAAACGCCAATGGTGGAGGAGTATTTATAGCAGTAAAGAATTCAATAATATCCAGTGAAGTTATTAGCGAATGCGAATGTGAAATAATCTGGGTTAAGTTAAGTATCAAAGGTGGGTCAGATATGATAGTCGGATGCTTCTATAGACCACCTGCATCAGCAACCGTAGTAGTTGAGCGCCTCAGAGAGAACCTGCAGAACGTCGTGAAGAAGTTTCGTGATCATACTATTGTAATAGGGGGAGACTTCAATCTACCAGGTATAGAATGGGATAGTCACACAATCAGAACTGGAGCCAGGGACAGAGACTCTTGTGACATTATCCTGACTGCCTTGTCCGAGAATTACTTCGAGCAGATAGTTAGAGAACCAACTCGTGAAGCTAACGTTTTAGACCTCGTAGCAACAAATAGACCGGAACTTTTCGACTCCGTGAATGTAGAAGAGGGTATCAGTGATCATAAGTCAGTGGTTGCATCAATGACTACAAGTGTAATAAGAAATGCCAAGAAAGGAAGGAAAATATATTTGCTTAACAAGAGTGATAGGGCACAAATCGCAGAATATCTGAGTGACCACCATCAAACGTTCATTTCTGAGGAAGAGGATGTGGAACAAAAATGGAAAAAATTCAGAAACATCGTCCAGTACGCCTTAGATAAGTTCGTACCGACTAAGGTCCAAAGCGAGGGGAAAGATCCACCGTGGTATAACAATCATGTACGAAAGGTGCTACGGAAACAAAGAAAGCTTCATCATAGGTTTAAGAGTAGTCGAATCATAGCTGATAAGGAAAAGCTGAACGAAGCGAAAAAGAGCGTAAAGAGAGCAATGAGAGAAGCATTCAACGAATTCGAACATAAAACATTGGCAAACAATCTAAACAAGAACCCTAAAAAGTTTTGGTCATATGTAAAATCGGTAAGCGGATCTAAATCCCCTATTCAGTCACTCGTTGACCACGATGGCACCGAAACAGAGGACGACCGAAGAAAGGCAGAAATACTGAATTCAGTGTTCTGAAACTGTTTCACTGCGGAAAATCGTAACACGGTCCCTGACTTCAGCCGTCGCACGGACGCCAAAATGAAAAATATTGAAATAAACAATATCGGAATTGAAAAACAACTGCTATCACTTAGTAGCGGAAAAGCATCCGGACCAGACGAGATACCCTTAAGATTCTACAGTGATTATGCTAAAGAACTTGCCCCCTTTCTATCAGCAATTTATCGTAGATCGCTGGAAGAACGTAAAGTACCTAGCGACTGGAAGAAAGCGCAGGTCGTTCCCATTTTCAAGAAGGGTCATAAATCAGATGCGAATAATTATAGGCCTATTTCGCTTACGTCAATCTGTTGTAGAATAATGGAACATGTTTTGTGTTCTCGTATTATGACGTTCTTAGATAATACAAATCTCCTTCATCATAACCAACATGGATTCCGCAAACAGAGATCATGTGAAACTCAGCTCGCCCTATCTGCCCAAGAAATTCACAGTGCCGTAGACACTGGCGAGCAGATTGATGCCGTATTCCTGGACTTCAGGAAGGCATTTGATATGGTTCCGCACTTACGTTTAGTGAAAAAAATACGAGCTTACGGAATATCGGACCAGGTTTGTGATTGGATTCAGGATTTCCTAGAAGAAATAACACAACATGTCATTCTTAACGGTTCAAAATCTGCAGATGTAGAGGTAATTTCGGGAGTACCGCAGGGAAGCGTGATAGGACCTTTATTGTTTACAATATACATAAATGACTTAGTTGACAACATCGGTAGCTCCGTGAGGCTATTTGCAGATGACACGGTTGTCTACAAGAAAGTAGCAACATCAGAAGACTCGTACGTACTCCAGGAGGACCTGCAGAGGATTAATGCATGGTGCGACAGCTGGCAGCTTTCCCTAAACGTAGATAAATGTAATATAATGCGCATACATAGGGGCAGAAATCCATTCCAGTACGATTATGCCATAGGTGGTAAATCATTGGAAGCGGTAACGACCGTAAAATACTTAGGAGTTACTATCCGGAGCGATCTGAAGTGGAATGATCACATAAAACAAATAGTGGGAAAAGCAGGCGCCAGGTTGAGATTCATAGGAAGAATTCTAAGAAAATGTGACTCATCGACGAAAGAAGTAGCTTACAAAACGCTTGTTCGTCCGATTCTTGAGTATTGCTCATCAGTATGGGACCCTTACCAGGTTGGATTAATAGAAGAGATAGACATGATCCAACGAAAAGCAGCGCGATTCGTCATGGAGACATTTAGTCAGCGCGAGAGCGTTACGGAGATGCTGAACAAGCTCCAGTGGCGGACACTTCTTGAAAGGCGTTACGCAATACGGAGAGGTTTATTATCGAAATTACGAGAGAGCACATTCCGGGAAGAGATGGGCAACATATTACTACCGCCCACATATATCTCGCGTAATGATCACAACGAAAAGATCCGAGAAACTAGAGCAAATACGGAGACTTACAAGCAGTCGTTCTTCCCACGCACAATTCGTGAATGGAACAGGGAAGAGGGGATCAGATAGTGGTACAATAAGTACCCTCCGCCACACACCGTAAGGTGGCTCGCGGAGTATAGATGTAGATGTAGATGTAACTGTAGTACTTGTCTTAGTGTGTTATACTTTTAAAATAAAGTTATACCTCTTAATGAGTTGATCCTGGCAGCATTTATTTTTTTTAATTTGGTCGATAATTACACGTAATGCGGGAAATCGAATTTTTGTTGCATCTACGCTGCAGCTAGTATCGCGTTCCGGGTTCCGGAATAGCGTTTTAGTAATATACACGGCCCAATCACATTAAGCCTTAATAACCACCTTTCGCAGCGTGAGACGTGCAGGAAGAGATTCATTGAGATTCTGGAAGGCGCAGTGAGGTACTTTAGTATGCACTGTCAAACATAAAATTCCTCGACGAACATCTCGTGGTGATAAATCATTCTCTCAAAGGCTCAGATGTAAACAACGCACGTATCGCAACCCCCAACGATGCAACAGTCTATCGTAAAATCTTCTAAAGTTAAATGTCAAGTCCTAGTAAATTCTAAAAACTAATACTGGACCCATGTTACAGTATGTGCATCCATAAAGAATAATTAACAGAAAATATTCAACTTAACGCCTCTAATTAGTCTCCTGTCACATTAATGGGACCACGTGTCCAAAGCAGGACAGATGCATACTTGGGCTGATCCACTGTGTCTTCCTGAATGACGATAACGCCACCGAAACATTTCCCAGACCATAACGCTCCCTCCTCCGGTCTGGACCCTTCGACGATTGTTGCAGGGTGTTTGCTTTCAGACATTTCACGCCATAAGTGCCAAAGCCCATCTGCTGAGGAAGCACGAACCGTGTTTCATCTGAAAAGACCACCTGTCGCCACTCGATGGACGTCCAGTTGCGCTACTGGCGTGCAAATTCCAGCCTTCGTCGATGAAGACCAGTCAGCATGAGTGCATGACCCAGGCGCCTGCTGCAGATGCCCATAGGCACCAATGTCGTGGAGGGGAGTTTGTTGGTGGCTCCTTGGTTCAGCTAACCGATCACCTGCTCAACAGCTGCACGTCTATTCACGCGCACAAATATCCACAGCCGTCATTCAGCTCCACCATCCCACCATGGTGCACCACTGTTGCCTCGACGCCGGTTCTGGATAGTGCTATTTTGCCATGCACGGTATACTTTAACCACGACGGAATGCGGACAGTTTACAAACTTAGCTGTTTCGGAAATGCTTTCACCCTTCTCCCGAAAGTCAATGATCACGCATTTTTGGACGTCAGATAAATCGCTGCGTTTCCCCATTACGACGACCACTGCACTGTTTCGTGCGTCCCCTCGACACCCTTTATATAATCTCCGATGTTTTCATCAGTTGGAAACCAACAGCCGACACGTAATGTACGAAATGCATTTTAACCATCAGGTATTATCACCTGCTGGTTTAGTTTACTCCGTAAAGGCTAAACTACGCTAGTGTTATGTTCGTTTCGTTCTTCTATGGTATTGTTTGGCTCGAAGCACTGTGAGCTACATTCGCTAGTATTTCAATAACGGGTTACAATAGTTGTGTTGCTGGTTTCACTGTGACAACCTTGATGTCGTATCAGCTTAAAAGGGAAATGAGATGTCTTTTCAACTGATCTGTTTTACCTTGTAAGTATACGTATGTGATTTTGCATGCATACTTTTGTTGACCTACGTCATTTTCGTGTACAATGTACTTTTCAAATTTTTTCAGTTTCGATGTTGACAGATATCCAGTGTGGTGATGTATGACCGAAATCGGTGGATAGTACACTACTGGCCATTAAAATGGCTACACCACGAAGATGACGTGCCACAGACGCGAAACTTAACCGACAGGAAGAAGATGCTGTGATATGCAAATGATTAAATTTTCAGAGCATTCACACAAGGTTGGCGTCGGTGGCGACACCTACAACGGGCTGACACGAGGAAAGTTTCCAACCGATTTCTCATACACAAACAGCAGTTGACCGGCGTTGCCTGGTCAAACATTGTTGTGTTGCCTCGTGTAAGGAGGAGAAATGCGTACCATCACGTTTCCGACTTTGATAAAGGTCGGATTGTAGCCTTTCGCGATTGCGGTTTATCGTATCGCGACATTGCTGCTCGCGTTGTTCGAGATCCAATGACTGTTAGCAGAATATGGAATCGATGGGTTCAGGAGGGTAATACGGAACGCCGTGCTAGATCCCAACGGCCTCGTATCACTAGCAGTCGAGATGACAGGCATCTTATCCGAATGGCTGTAACGGATCGTGCAGCCACGTCTCGATCCCTGAGTCAACTGATGGGGACGTTTGCAAGACAAGAACCATCTGCACGAACAGTTAGACGACTTTTGCAGCAGCATGGACTATCAGCTCGGAGACCATGGCTGCGGTTACCCTTGATGCTGCATCACAGACAGGAGCGCCTGCGATGGTGTAGTCAACGACGAACCTCGGTGCTCGAATGGCAAAACGTCATTTTGTCGGATGAATCCAGGTTCTGTTTACAGCATCATGATGGTCGCATCCGCATTTGGCGACATCGCGGTGAACGCACATTGGAAGCGTGTATTCGTCATCGCCATACTGGCGTATCACCCGGCGTGATGGTATTGGGTGCCATTGGTTACACGTCTCGGTCACACCTTATTCGCATTGACGGCACTTTTAACAGTGGACGTTACATTTCAGTTGTGTTACGACCCGTGGCTCTACCCTTCATTCGATCCCTGTGAAACCCTACATTTCAGCACGATAATGCACGACGGCATTCTGGATACAGAAAATGTTCGACTGTTGCCCCGGCCAGCACATTTTCCAGATGTCTCACCAACTGTAAACGTCTGGTCAATGGTGGCCGAGCAACTGGCTCGTCACAATACGCCAGTCACTACTCTTGATGAACTGTGATATCGTGTTGAAGCTGCATGGCCATCCAAGCTCTGTTTGACTCAATGCCGAGGCATATCAAGGCCGTTATTACGGCCAGAGGTGGTTGTTCTGGGTACTGATTTCTCGGGATCTATGCACCCAAATTGCGTGAAAGTGTAATCACTTGTCTGTTCTAGTATAATACATTTGTTCAATGAATACCAGTTTATCACCTGCATTTCTTCTTGGTGTAGCAAAATGGTTCAAATGGCCCTGAACACTATGGGACTTAACTTCTGAGGTCATCAGCCCCCGAGAACTTAGAACTACCTAAACCTAACTAACCTAAGGACATCACACACACCCATGCCCGAGGCAGGATTCGAACCTGCGACCGTAGCGGTCGCGCGGTTCCAGACTGTGGCGCCTAGATCCGCTCGGCCACCCCGGCCGGCTTGATGTAGCAATTTTAATGACCAGTAGTGTATATAAGTTAAAGAAAACATCTAATGGTTAGAAAGCATTTTTTGCTAAGTTATGTAATCTCCGCTGACAGTGCTGCCACCTGCCGTGTGTGAGTGGTTACTGCACGTTGACGTCGAAATAGGCGGTGGTCACATTAGTATGTGTGGACTGTGTAGATTATCGGTACAAGTGGCTGCTCTGTACGCTAAATGTCACTCTCTGTGTACCCCTAAATACCTACGAATTTAATTCTACATTCTTCTCTCTGTACTGTGTACGCAGAATCATTAAATTTTCGTTATTTTGTTAACTTTGGAATTTGATAGCCAGTAGTGTAGTTAAAGCTCATGCCTAGTGTAGATAATGTAATTGTTATTTTTACCATAATTTCTTCTTCTTTTTCTTCTTGTTCTTCAACTTCTTCTTATTGCTATTATCACTGACAAAATCAGCAATAGTAAACATAGGAAATGAGATCACTATTCTACATTTCATATACTTCCACCTATCGGACACTACGTAACTGACTAGGACAGCGCGCTGTATCGGCAAATACTGTGTGCAGATCACGGGAAAGTGGCATTATCCAGTTGACAGATTGATATCTCTACCAGTGATTTCCATACGCCTACTGAGATCTTTCAGAAGTGCATCTCCTTTTCCACTGACCGCTGGGAAAAGTTTCACTGCTTTGTGCCAGAAGTGCTGAATTCCGCTGTTAAGTTTAATAGCAATTTCGTCAGCCCACACTTTCTTTTCAAACACACTTGTAATGCTAAACGTATTGTGTTCCAGTATTTCATTAGTCTGTAATCAGGCGTCTCACAGTATAGTGCCTTACTAATTTTGACCAGTTTTATGGCTTATGTTCCGCAAGTTATTTACCACTTGTTATTAATTATTGTTATTAGGATTATCATTTTTACTGCTGACTGTTATAAATATTAAGAAGACGCGTGTCAGTTTCTCTTTCCCTGCATTGGTCACGTGCAATCCCATCGCAGTTTGTGTTTGTCCTTGGCAAGGAGACTGTCAACCACCCCTAGAGCCTTTTTCCTACATTTGACAGAGGGTAACCTTAACTTTCTTATGGTATCGCTTGCCACCCCCTAGAACTTTTCCCATCATTCCCTCTTCATTGGAAGTCAAAACTACACCGAAATGGATGTTCTCATGCATGATGCCTTCATTCCAGAATCAGACTTTGAACTTTTTGAACTTTTTTTATCAACATTCTCTATGGTCTGGTTGGTGGTGCAGCCACCTCCTTCGTGCCTTTCTGTTGCTGTTTCTGTTTTGGAATTACATTTGCACCAGTTATCGTCTTTGTAGTGCCTTCAACAGAGCCTCCAGTCTGATTTTGTTCAGTTTACTAGTCTTTCATGTTTCGGTACTCTATGCATTGTCTCATCTCCGAATAAATATTGTCATATGTTATTTATTACTGTTGACGAACTACTGATCATATCACACCTAGCGGAGTTGCTGCATAGCTGCACTGATGTTAATCGCTTTATATTTCATTTATTTATTTGAGAGAGCACGTTTGTAGTTCAGGGACTTCAGATGTCAGCTCACACACACACACACACACACACACACACACACACACACAGTTATATAGAGGGTGTTTCAAAATTGCATCGACAGACTTCGACGGCATTTAGAAGGTGTCTTGAGGAACAGAATGTGGATTCGGGCCCTTGAGCAGCAACGTCATCCAGCGACACTACAGAGAGTCGAAGTTATCCATCCTCTCACCTGTATATGTAGGTATACAGACGGTGGTGGTGGTTGGTGGTGGTTAGTGTTTAACGTCCCGTCGACAACGAGGTCATTAGAGACGGAGCGCAAGCTCGGGTTAGGGAAGGATTGGGAAGGAAATCGGCCGTGCCCTTTCAAAGGAACCATCTCGGCATTCGCCTGAAACGATTTAGGGAAATCACGGAAAACCTAAATCAGGATGGCCGGAGACGGGATTGAACCGTCGTCCTCCCGAATGCGAGTCCAGTATGCTAACCACTGCGCCACCTCGCTCGGTATATATACAGACGGTGATTCCGTGATGATGTGACAAGCCGTCAGAGGTCTTCGAGAAGCATAAATCTGGTCCGGAAACGAATGAGTCGAACGTTATTATCGAAAATCGTTCTGATGTCTCTGACAAATGGATACACGTACTGGTACTGTCGTTGCTAAGATGGCAGCGTAGGCAACTTTCAGACGTGGAAGCGCGGACCAGAAAATAAGTCTGTTAAACATGGGCTCTAAAATGCATCCATAAGACCTATCGGCACTTATTCCGTAGAGCAAATGTGTTTCAGAGTAGCTAAGTTGAACAAGTGCTCAGAGATCCTGAGGTAAGCGTCTTGGAGCCCATGTTTACTGGACGTATTTTTATTTTCCTTTTTTCCTCCATAGTACCACCTCTGATAGCTACCTACCACATAATCTCAGCAACAACGGTGCCGGTATGTGTATTCTACTTCCTGAGGTATAAGAATGACTCTCGCTTGTAACTTTCGACTCGATCGTTTCCGGAACAGGGTTCCTTACGTCGTATTGATACATTTATACTTCTCCATCATCTCTGAAAGTGTATAACATCAGCACGGAATCACCGTGTACATCCCATAGATGCCGATAACTTTTTTAACACGGAGTTTTATGATTTTCACATACGTTTTTTACTAGTGTCCACAGACAACAGCTCTAGCAGTAATTTATAACTGTGAATTCTGAAAGGAGAGTGGATCGACAGTGACCTCCATGGGCACACACAGGGTCGTTCACTACTGTGGAAGAGGAATAATAAAAAAAAACATGTATTACGCAAATCAGTGTTCATTTATTAGGATTTTGATAATCAGTCTTTATTATTACACTTTATGAACTATTAAGTAATCCTGTTCGATAGGTAACGAACATAAAACACAATATCACTATGCACGAAACTCTGAAAAACATTTGTCACACAAATTTACGTCACTTTAGCGGAACTTTTTGACGGTTTTAGTTTTTAAAGGGGGCCATCTTCTTTTGACCTGAGTGGTTAGAATAATATGTTGACTCTGTCGGGTCCAAGCAGGGTCGTTATGGACCCTGTTGGGTATATATGGGTTAAAAAGGCACGTACAGGTGGAGGCGCCTCTAACTCGACACTCTGTAGTGCCCTTGGACGACATTTCCGGACACGTGTTCACAGCCTCATTTTGGTCCTCAAGACACGATTGACACACCCTCGAAATTCGTTGGTGTAATTATGAATCACCCTGTATATACTGGGTAGTTATAATTAAGCTCTCCCTATTTAACATGTTATAACACGGAAACTAATTACCGTACGAGTACCAACTTGGCCTGCCTCGTGATTACTGGGTGTTGTTTGATGTCCTTAGATTAGTTAGGTTTACGTAGTTCTAAGTTCTAGTGGACTGATGACCATAGATGTTAAGTCCCATAGTGCTCCGAGCCATTTGAACCATTTGAACCAACCAACTTGGTAGCATTAATATCAAGGACATGGAGAAGAGAAATAATGCAGAATCAATTCAATTGAAACACTTTTAATGTGCTGCTGCAGCACACCATAGCATTACATACCGGTGTCATTACTGCTACGAAAGAGGCTCAGTATGCCACCCATCAGTGTCCAGAAGAATCTCAAAGCGCAGGACTGAGCTCTACACAGCAGAACGAAGCATGTCCGTAGGTATGCTGGCTACCTCTCCTGATACGCTGCGCTTCAGATCAGCACATGTGAGAATGTTCCACTGGTAAATCCTGTTCTTCAAAAAAAATGGTTCAAATGGCTCTGAGCACTGTGGGACTTAACATCGGAGGTCATCAGTCCCCTAGAACTTAAAAATACTTAAACCTAACTAACCTAAGGACATCACACATATCCATGCCTGAGGCAGGATTCGAGCCTGCGACCCTAGCGGACTGAAGCGCGTAGAACCGTTCGGCCACTCCGGCCGGCCCCTGTCCTTTATGTAGCCCCATAACCAGAAATTGCAGAGAGTGAGATAAGGTGAATGTGCCGACCAAGCATTTGGAAACGATCAGCTGATAATTCGGCCATTTTCAAATGTGATTCTTGAGTTTCTCCCAGCGTATTTGATAATCAAAATATCCACGGGTGTACTGCCGGTCTACAGTGTCCAACGGGCACAATATTTCGGCGATCATACACGTCGCCATCATCAGGTGAACTGACGGACTGAGATCCTGTGAACGTGCCGCCACGGAGATCCGTACACTGTAGCTGCTCAGGGGGAACTGGGTTCGGTCGGAGCGGCGGCCGATTTGGTGAGTTTTGACGTCGTTTCCTTGTTCACGAGGGTACCCCTGCGAGAGTCACTAGAATTGATTAGTCAGAAGTTTGATGAGAAGACCACTGAACTTTTTAGGCATGTCTTGACTTCCACGTATTTTCTTTTTAATGGAGAATACTACGAACAAACGGAGGGAGCCGCCATGGGTAGCCCACTCTCACCGGTGGTAGCGAATTTGTACATGGAGAACTTCGAGGAGAAAGCCCTGTCGTCATCCGAATGGAAACCTACTTGCTTTTTCCGTTACGTGGACGACACGTTCGTCATCTGACCACATGGTATGGATAAACTCTTTCACTTCCTTACACATCTAAACTCCACACACTCCAACATCAAATTCACTATGGAGACTGAAATGAAGGGTAAACTACCTTTCCTTGACATCTTGATCAAGAGAAGGCCTCACAGTACCCTAGGTCATGGGGTGTATCGGAAGACAACGCACACTGATCTGTATTTGCACGCAGACAGCTGCCACCACCCTTCACAGAGGAATGGGGTACTTAAAACTCTAGTACATAGGGCGCGCTATCTCTGACGCAGAGAGTCTACCCCAGGAATTGGAACATCTGAGAACTGTATTTCGAAAGAATGGGTACTCAGAGAGGCAGATTCAACGTGCTCTCCACCCAACCACTACAGCACAACCTGTGGAGATGGATGAAATCACGAGGGAGGAGGTAGGCACTGCGTTTATCCCATATACAGGCGCACTCTCGGGGAAAATCGCCCGCATTTTGAAGAAACACCGGGTCGGAACTCCGAATAAAACTCGTGCACTGGTGGGGAGCGCCAAAGATGACCTCGGTTTGAGGAAGGCCGGCATGTACCAGATTCCGTGTCAATGTGGCAAGTCGTATATTGGTCAGACGGTGCGTACCATCAAGGATCGATGCCGTGAACACCAGAGGCACACTCGACTGATCTATCCAAGCTGAACATTGTTTGTCGGAAGATCACGCTATGGAGTATGAACGCACGAGGATTCTGGTACAGACGTCGAGATACTGGGACAGCGTTGTTAGAGAGGCCCTCGAAATTCGCACCAATGACACCCTCATAAAACGTGACTGTGGCTATAATCTTAGCAAGGCTTGGGAACCAGCGATTGGGTTAATTAAGAGTAAATCGAGCAAACGTGTAGTTGTGACGACCACGGCGGACAGAGCCATCACACCTACGTCATCTCAGACGCCGTCGCAATCTGTTCCACCGCGCGACCGTGGTGCGGGGCGCGGACGGCGGAGTGAGCGCGCCACGGGCGGAGGGTATTTAAATCGGCCACCGCCGCGACCAAACCCAGTTCCCCCTGAGCAGCCACAGTGTACGGATCTCCATGCCGGCACATTCACAGGAGCTCAGTCCGTCAGTTCACCTGATGATGGCGACATGTATGATCGCCGAAATATTGCGCCCGTTGGACACTGTAAACCGTCAGTACACCCGTGGATATTTTGATTTTCAAATGTGTTTCAGAGAAGCAGGTGAACTTCATGAGCGGTGTGCGGTGGGGCCCCATCTTGCGTCTCTCTCCTGTAGGGCGGGTATGACATACTGGTGAAGCACATCGCAGTAACACTGGCTAGTCACAATGCACGTCTCCGGTCCTTGAGCGCCAACCTGCTCAAAAAAGAATGGGCCAGTGGTGAACGAACGTAGCCATTTGAAGCCACACCGTGCGGTGACATGTTCACGATCCAGAGGAACTTCATACGCAGTGACTGGAGATGAATATCCGCACACTCGGCGATTTTGTGCCTTCATTTCACCCATCAGAGAAAAATGAGCTTTTTCTGTCCATAGGCTGGTACAAGGACAGCCTTGGTCAATTTCAATCCTTACGAGAAAGTAGAGAGCGAAGTCAACACGTCGTTGTGCGTCTGGCTGCTGTACGATATGGATCTTGTACGGATGCAATTGTAGAATTGTTAGAAGCACCTTTCGTACAGTGGACCATGTGATGTTCAACTGTTTGACACAGCATGCACACTGCCTGACGATCGGGAATTGCTTTCAGCATTGTCTGCCGTAGCCACAACGAATTGCCCGCCGGAGTGGCCGAGCAGTTCTAGGCGCTTCAGTCTGGAATCGCGCGACTGCTACGGTTGCAGGTTGGAATCCTGCCTCGGGCATGGATGTGTGTGATGTCCTTAGGTTAGTTAGGGGGACTGATGACCTCAGAAGTTAAGTCCCATAGTGCTCAGAGCCAACAGCGAATTCATCAGCCACGTGTCGTGCAAACGATCGCCGGCTCTCTTCCTGGATCGATGCCCAGTTCTCCAGTTGATTCTCCCAACTTCTTCATCATGCTTTGCAGAGCAGGTGGAGAAAGAAGATCCTTCCGTAATGCTTTCAGGCAGCAATATTCTTCAAGTGCAGCTGCAGCATTACTGTTTTTTTGATAATACAAAAAATGGTTGAAATGGCTCTGAGCACTATGAGACTTAACTTCTGAGGTCATCAGTCCCCTAGAACTTAGAACCTAACTAACCTAAGGACGTCACGCACACTCATGCACGAGGCAGGATTCGAACCTGCGACCGTAGCAGCAGTGCGGTTGCAGACTGTAGCGCCTAGAACCGCTGGGTCACCTCGGCCGGCGATAATATAGCTTCACCGAAAACGCCCTGCTCCTTTTGTTTGCTCATGTTGACACGTCAACAAGTGCACTGTGACTGGTCAAGCGTACGAGACTAGGAATCTCAATGCCCGATCACGGTACCTGGTCGCCGTAGTTGGAACTGGACAGTAGTGCCGCAACGCACGGAAATCGTGCACCCCATACTCTGGACGTTAGTGCTATCATGTTTGGTGCTCGTACAGGAATTAATTTCCGTGTTATAACGTGTTAAATAGGGAAAGTTTAATTATAAACACCCGGATATATTCTGGTAAGAAGGAGACTCAGATTAACGCATATCTCGTAGAATACTTGCAAATCGTATGTGGCTTATTGTCTGCGCAGTGCAGCTGTTTCTGGCACCGTGCAGCATGGTCCTGCAACCGATCCCGAAATTGCAAGGACAGGCGAAGAGAGTGAAAACCAAAGTACCGCCGAAGCGGGTCAAAAATGTGCCAGAGATCCCGACCAGATCCGCCTTCCTGAGGGTGGCGTGTGAAGGTGTCCAGCGGCTGGGCGGCATCCACGTGCCTGAGGTGCGCGGCGGAAAGGGGAACAAGTACAGGCTGGGGGACGCGCTCACCAGGTACGTCAGCCAGAGAGCAGAGGTGTCCAGGCCGCTGGCCGGCGGCAAGGCTGGTGACTCGAAGCCAGCCGCGAGGGTGGCTGCCGGGGCCGACGCCAGGAGGCAGAAGCTTCAGCGGCCGCTGCAGCTGCCAGGAGGGCGTAGTGCGCCGCAGCAGGCGGGGGCCGTCCGCAGGAAGCCGTCTGCGCCGCCAGCGCAGGCGCAGGCGCAGCGGAAGGGCCGCGCGGAGGAGACCGCCGGCAGGGCGCCCGGGACCGCCGCCACCGCCGCCGCCCCCGCCCCGAGCAGCGCCCGCAAGCGCCGGAAAGGACTCGCGAAGCGCCGACGGAAGCCGGCAGAAGCCAAGTCTGCGGGCGCGGCTGCCTCGCGCCCCGACACCGGTCCGGCGGGAGAAGGAGAGGCGCCCGGGTCCGGGGCCGCGCAGCAGCCGGCGGCGGCGGCGGGGGCGGACCGCAGGCCGGCCAGAAACATGGAGCTGCTGCGGAAGATGCCTCCGCCGCTCAAGATGAGCGGCGGCCGCTCCACCCGCCCCCTGCCCTGGCGCCTCTGACGTTCCCTCCGTGTAATCAGCTGATCTAATAAAGGGACGCTTCACTCCAACAACCACATTATTTTTTCTTTCGGTTCTGTCCGTACACTACGTGAATCAAAGCCTGTGCGACAAACGTCCACGGGTGATAGATCACCTCACGGGGAACAATTTTCGTTAGAGATAAAATGTTCGCTGGCACTTCCTGGCGACGACAGGCGTTTTATTGAATTCGCTGGCCCTGGAACGCCGGTTTTACCTAACTAGCAGGATCTACCGACCAGTGTGCCGCATCCGCTACATTGAATTTCCACGAACACGTAAGGCTAACAACAGACACAGCAGAAAAATACTACACAAACTAGTGAGGCTAAATTCAAAACAGTGCAGACTACCTCTACCAGTCATATGGACATACCACTGCGTGCTCTTCGAATCAGCTTTGCAGCTAGCACGTGGGCACATAGACTGAATGTGGTCACCAACAAAGCATCCGTCAGACTAGGGCCGAGAAGTGTCCTACGTAGGCTATCTGGAGCCTTCGGTACCACCTCAGCGAGTGCACTGTGTGTGGTGCTCGGAATATGCCCCATAGATATCACGATCAAAATGGTTCAAATGGCTCTGAGCACTATGGGACTTAACTACTGAGGTCATCAGTCCCCCTTGAACTTAGAACTACTTAAACCTAACTAACCTAAGGACATCACACACATCCATGCCCCAGGCAGGATTCGAACCTGCGACCGTAGCGGTCGCGCGGTTCCAGACTGTAGCGCCTAGAACCGCTCAGCCACTCCCGCCGGCTCACGATCAAATACAGAGCTGCAAGGTACTGGTTAAAGGTGGGGAGACTAGATAAGGTACACACAATAACCGGTGTGCTGATAGAGACAATACGTCACCTTGAAAGTTGCTGTTTGGATACATGGCAAGGTGAGTGGGATATAAATGATAAGGGACGTAGACTGCACAACTTCCTCCCTGACATAAGGGAGCGGTTGAGAATGAGAAATATCGATCCCAGCCGCAGTACTGTACATTTTTTAGCCAGACATGGACCTTATCCCACGCACTTAAACAGTGTGAGTCTGAGGCACACACCTACATGCACATGCGGGGAAGAAGGTTGCCCAGAACACACTTTCTTTTTCTGCGGGCAATATGCAAACAATACTCATACACTACACTTAGACTACAAAGGTACAGACATAGATATATACACAGCAATAGGGAACAAAGAACAGTGGGTACAATTAAACGCACTGACAAACAGTATTTCAAAAACAACACATGAAGAGTACAAGCGGACACAACATTATAGACATGCCTATGTGCAGCGTAACAACAATCTCCAGAGGGTGGACAACGATACCCACAGTGACAGCGAAAATAGTGACAATGAGGAGGAACAGGAGGAGGAAGCTGAGATGTGACAGTAAATAAGCATAAGGTGCTGGCGATCTAGCCAAGAAATCACCAAATGCTGTAAATGGATGGGCATCTACAGTAGTTAATACATAGGATTAGTAATAAATAGGATATGCAACATTATTTCTCTACTAATAACCATTTGTGTGTGTGTGTGTGTGTGTGTGTGTGTGTGTGTGTGTGTGTGTGTGTGTGTGTGTGTGTGTGTGCGACTGGCGGTCAGCGGCTCGAAGAAACCATTCGGAGGTATTCACCGTCAGTCACATTTGGTGATGGTACTAACAAATCTCTCCTCTATCCTATCATCTTTTATATTCTTCTTAAAAAACAACAAACTTTTATTTATATTTCAACCTTGAGTTATTTTTATTTTGAAAAGTATCATTCTTTGTAAGTGTAGATAAAACAAAAGAAAAGAAAACTGTAAAAAGATGAAAAACGAAAATTGTAAGATGTACGACCTGTTTTAAACATGAGGTAACAGGTCTATAATTTGGCAATAAATAAATAAATAAATAAAAATAAATAAAATCCGCCACCTACCCATCCCAAAAGATAGGTTCGGCGAGAAAACCTTATGAAAGAGTGTCTCTACGTGGTGAAACATATTTTAGAAGCTCGGCTTACCGCCTTTCATTCGGACAGATCACGGCTTATAGGCAACACACATTGCATACGAACACTCCAGAGTGCCTTACCCTATCATGGGCATAATCAGTTATTAAAGACACCTAACGTCGCAGGGAATCTTCGGCACACATTTTACCTCTAACAAAACGTGTGATCTATCGTTCATGAATGGGGTTGTGAGAAAAACTTCAAACGCGCTGTGTATACGAGGGCATGCGTGAAACTAAGGTATTCGAAATTTTTATTCTGTTCTCAGTATCGGTTGAGGCGTTACACGTCATGCGCATTACTCGATCGAGTTTACCGCTTCGCTGACGCAAGTTGTAACCCTCTACCGCTAGAGTGTTCCAAACTGTAGAGTGTAACATGGCAGTAGGTGATCTAACTACGTCGGTTTGTGATAAACAGCGTGCTGTAATCTAGTTTCGAATTCCAAGAGTTCGTCCTCACGCGGAGCACCCTCTCCTTCAACACGACAACGCCAGACCACACACGAGCGCTGCATAATCTGCCACAACCGACGCCTTGGGTTGACTCTCATCGATCATCCTCCATACAGTCCCGACGTGGCCTCATCCGATTTTCATCTGTTTCCAAGACGTTAAGACAATCTTTGAGGACTTCACTTCGATAGTGATGAAGCAGTGCAAGCAGCGGTGAGTTTGCGGCTCTGTGACCGGAGTCAAACATTCTACATGCAAGGTATCTACAAACTGGTTTCTCGTTGGGAGAAGTATGTTCGTCACCAGGGTGACCGTGTTGAGAAATGAAGATGTAGACATGAAGAATAAAGATGAAGGAAGTCAATGAAGTTCATTTTATTTAAAAATACGGAGAAATTTTTCAGCATGCCGTTGCATACTCTGAAGGGATTTTTTCAATTACGATCACGTATACAGCTCGGGACGAAGTCTGCTTGAATGCATTTTTGTTCGCTATATTTAATGTAATCTGGTGTCAATGGTCTCTATCAGAGGGGTACATAGGTCGCTAAAATATATTTCTGCATTCTTCGCTTAATACTAGTTCTAGAGACTTTGTTCTCTGTCGTGGGCTGAGTGGCGTCTCACTTGAAGCGTCCGCCTGTTAACGTTTTTCAGCACTTGAGTAAAGCTCTTTTTTGCGAGTCAGTCATGGGCACACCCATTGAAAGTATTGTAATGAAGTTTGAAGACACCGCCACCTGGCTGGAAGCTCGAGAACTCTTCGCCAGCTGTATACGCCGGGAAAGCATACATTCACATATTGTAATGAATCCTGGTACTTTACATTTTAAAATTAAAAAAAGAAAATTATTTCAATGATACGTTGTACCAGGCACTATAAATGTTTTATTTAAACTTTATCCACAAATTTAAACCCTTGCCGTAGATGTGACTTTTCATAAATAATGTCATTTTCATTATTTTGTGGTTCAGGACCTTACTTCAATATAAATAATTCCTTGAAATGTATGTTTTCAGTAAAAGTCTACAATAAATAACAAAATTTGTATTTTTTTAAATCTTTTTGCGGTGGTCACAAATTTCCAAACAAGTGTCAATTTTCCTGAATGCAAGACACAAATCGCCTACTAAACGAGTTTTTTCTTCGATGCACTTTTCTTAGTCGTATTCGGTTAGGCAGTACAATGTATCCTTACATTGCCGTATACAAGACAGATCCCAATGCATAAACAAACGAGATTGGGTCCGCGACGGATACTGACGTGGAATACAGATGACATGCCCATCCAACGAGTATGTTTGTGGGGCGGCTGGTAGAAATTATTTGCTGTTGTATAAATGTTTGCATGTTGAAACACTGCATTTCCCGGCCGATTAACCATATGTGCGGCGGCGGGTGGAATTATTGTTGTTAAATGTTCCTATGATTTATGCTCTCTTTTGCCGTGCTCAACACTGGCTCCCTAACTACAATATTGACAACCAGAAAGTGATTAGCAAAACGTGAAGTCTGTAATTAGAATTCCTAGTGCCCACTTCATCTGAGAATACAATTATAGCTGCAGCTTATAGCTCTGAGAAATTAGGAGATTGTCTGGGATTCATAATCAAAAACGATTTTCTAAAAATTCTCTGTATTCTGAAAGTCACAGATGAAAAGAAAAAGAAAAATCCACACAATCTAGCAGCCATTCAGGGTCTCATGCGCTGATGCAACTATAACTGTCCAAATTAAATGTTTAAATGAATGCTCGCCGTAATTTGATGATTAGGTTCATCAAACGCCACGCTAAATAATGGTAGAATGTCTGTCCCGCGGCGGCACGTGAAAATACGACATACGCAAACTGAAAATCGATAATTAAAGTCATCCCAGAATTAACACTTCAATCTAAAATGATTTCATGGTTACGCGTATCCCGAGTAACTTAATACGGCATCCGAGGCTGTTTATAGCAATGATACCGACGCGACGCGACTCCCGACACAGATGGTGTGCTATTCAGCGTCTGGAGAGAACTGGGGCCTTGCTTCCTGGTGGAGCGCTCTTATATATAAAGCCGCAGTGCGGACGGCTAAGGGAACGCCTGATCAAATTGGCTCTCCCGACTAGCCGCTGGGCTAGTAATGCACCACATTAAGTTAGAACAAATCATAGCTTCTTTTGCTGATGGCCAATGAAGCTCTCAATTTAAATGTGCATTCAGCACACAGGTAAGTAATCATAATAAACGTTTGACGTGGCTAAGTTAAATATTTTGGGCGAGAGAATTAATTTAATTACACTGCACGCAGTAGACGAGCTCTGAACTTGCCCTTTGGAGATACGCTATCGCTATAGTTTTATGGTTATTCAAATGAAACTTCTCACATCTTTGTGGTTATAGCGGATCTCCATTCTAATTAAATATAAACATCCTAGCCTTATTATTAGCCTACTTAATCTATCTTGCTTCCTTAATTTTTAAGACAAAAACCAGAAAATCATGAATTTCCACTAAAATTTTAATTTGTGAAATCCAAAGTACTGTTTCTATTAAATTATTATGAAAAAGGAATCTAAATATAAATTTTTAATTCTCTAACTCTTTTCTGTTGGGCCAATGATTTTTACAGAAAAATGTCCAAATTTCGAAAATGGTTAAACTTATCGAACTGATATTCAACACATGTTGATTTAGTATTACTCCTGACATGCTAGAACCGTTTTAGGTTATTTGCTTGATTTTTAAAGTATTGCGAAACATTTATGACGTCAGAGCCAGTTACAACGGACTGGCTGGCACAGAATGGAAAGACTGATGTGAATTTACTACGGCATGAGTAGGCTGCTTCCCTACACGTTGACATGCTGGAGACGCTCGGCGAAAGCGAGACAGTGCTATTGAGACAGCCATGGCTCATATTGTGAGATATTCTGGTCGAAGAACTCCATCAGTTACTACGCTATTACCTGCTGAGCAATGACTTAAGAAACGAATACTTTGAGAAAGCGTGACGCTGATGGACGCAGACCAGCAACGAGAAGTAACGATACGGAAGTGATTTGTTTTAGCTGCAATACAGTATGATCCGCGTGTCGGCTCCCGAGATACTGCTACGATAATTCTGTTGTTGCTGCAAAGCGTGATTGAATTTTGCTGGAGTTGGTTTCGATAAATGTGCATTTCGGGTAATAGTGCGCGCACCTGCGACTTTTGCGTTGCGTGCAGATGTTGGTGAAAACTTGCGTGATGAATGATGGCAGCTAAATACGGCAAAAAGTGAGTAAGTTGTTGGTAGCCAATCAGAACACTCTTCATTGTTTTCTAAGGTCGGTAAATAAAGTTAGCTGATATTTCATTGCATTACGTTAGAACTCAACCACATCATCGGTAGTTTTCGGAAAAAATCGGAAATAAGGTATAAAAATGGGTTATTTCAATGACGAACGTACAGTTCGGACTACGCTACACACCTATCTTCTACGGTATGGTATTTTCATGTTGAGATTCGTTGACTCGCCAACTGACAGGCAATCTGTCACATCCTGACGTAAGTTAGGCTTTCAACTACGCTTAAGGTCAATCTGTCAGCACATCTCCCAATCACCATATCCGAAACAATTCTAATCAATTCGTATCATCCAGCGAAAGAAATCATTAGGTTCAGCTATTCTTATTGGCTATGACTAACATCACTGAGCTGCAAACATCCGCCACAACACTAGAGCCGCAGATACCGTAAGTACACTTTAGCAATTAGTTTGCACAGGTGACTAATATAAATAATCCCAGCGAGTCTAATTCTTTTATATTACCCACGTTTTATTAACATTACAAAATGACTCACATTCTGCTTTCGATAAAGTCTGGAAATCAACAGGCACTATTTCTCGTAATTTTCAAACGTATTCCTGACTTTGATCGAGAGTTTAAGTCGAGGTGTTACAAAATATATAAACACGCAAGCGCACTACAATTGCAAAAGCGCTCCAAAGGAACATAAATTCTGATGTGAATTATGTATCGAAACTGAATAATTTAGTCACAGATGCGGCCGGTGTAGTTCAATACTAGACCTACTGTAAAACAGGTAAGACCTTTAGCTACAAAATTTGTAAAAATATTGCTTATCTGACTTAAAGTTTCACTTAAATAGCAATGGATGGGCAAGGTAATTTTCGTAATATACACGTTTCTGATATGCATGCCTTTGAATGAGATGTTACTTCCGAATCTTACCAAAGATTTCCCTGTGCACATGAAGGACGTTGCTACAGCCTTCCTGCATTTTCTTTACTTTGTTCATCGAACGTACAACCCAAAAGTAAACAAATGCTAGGTCAGTTGTTGGTCGTCAGTTGCCGTGCACACCCACCGGCGGTTGTTACACTAGTGGAGACAGGTCCTTCTAAAGCAAGAAGCCTGTATCTAGCGAGAGGCAGAAGTACACTGCCCCCCTCTCCTCCCCCCCCCCCCCCAATAAAAATAATCCTCACAAACAAAACTCGTATCCTAAACAGACTAGTTAATAGCGAGTCGAGGGTGCAATAATCGCTACGGAGGAGTGAAATAGCCGTTCGTCTGTAGGTCAGAACGGCAATGGCCCCGCTACCCAGGACATTCGAAGAGTTTACAAGGACTACGGGACTCCATCGGAGGTGAAGGTGGTTGCAGCAAGACAAACGGCATGCACATGAACTCGTCGGTGCTCCAACAAGCTGTAGCAGTCACGTGTGCTCCTCTTCATCCAGTGATGCGGCCCACGACCCACGACGTCAATGCTCCACAGGGGGATCAAGCGTCGACGTCGCAGCTGGTGAAGGCGGGAAGTAGTGTTAAGAGGACGGCGGTATTGGCTGCCTCAGTAGCGCCAGTACCTTCCACATAGGGATGGGCTATGATCGCGCTCGAGAAACGCGCGACGCGAAGGCAATTTCTCGAGAATTTCTCGAGAAGTTGACAGTGCTGCGCTCTCTGAGAAATTGCGCAAACCTTCAGTACACGAAGCACTGAGCCGCTGAGCACTATGGGACTTAACATCTGAGGTCATCAGTCCCCTAGAACTTAGAACTACTTAAACCTTACTAACCTAAGGACATCACACACATCCATGCCCGAGGTAGGATTCGAACCTGCGACTGTAGGGGTCGCGCGGTTCCAGACTGAAGCGCCTAGAACCGCTCGGCCACCCCGGCCGGCTGTTGTTTAAAACAAAGCACAGAATTCGCATAAAACAGAAGCTTTATTCTTACAAAATAAATTACCTTGTACATTCTGCATGTATGCATGCATGCTTAAACGTAAAAGAGAAGTGCTATAGCCTTTTATATACAGAAACTGCGTACATGCGTTTACTTACTGAAGAAAGAAAGGAAGCAAAAGTTGTTGAGCAGAAGGCATTTTTACATCCAATTGCTGCACTGCCATCGATTTTTGGTTAGAAATATGATTGTATTAACCAACTGGCCTTTTAGTCTGCTCCTTTGTTTGTTTATACGTAGTCCTGTTTTCGAAAATATTCTTTCACTGGAAACAGAAGTTGCAGGTATTGCAAGATATTTTTTTGCCACGACAGCTAGACCTGGGAAACTGTTTTCAATTTTTTTCCAGTAGTGTAAAGGATTATCCGTGCGTTGTAGGTACGGTTCTCCCAAATATCGTTGAACCTCCAGGTCTATGCTATCACAACCGCTTTTGATTAGATTTTTATTGGAAACCTCTTCATCGAAAGAAGCCCATAAGGAACTACTGGCGTTTTGTACGACATGGTACTCGTGGCTAGTGTCGTTAGCAGCCGCATGAGCAGATCGTACGGTCTCTACCACGTTTGTGCACTATGCAATTAGGCTTGCAATGGCATGTTTTGAATGAATGGTATTCGTAAATGGTAACGTTTTGGATCTTGGGTCGAGAACTGTGGCAACGGCATATACTTTGTTTGTTTCTATTCATCCTAGCCGGGCTATTAGTGAGTTGTGCAGATGTTGCTGTAGCTCTTGCGCTGTCGTGGTAGCCCACTCCCCATTGCATACAGTTATGAACAGTTGTCTGATTATTGGAATAGCTTTCGAAAGAGAGGTATAGTTTTCAGTTGAGATTTCACTTGTTACCACTTCAAATGGCTGTAGTACACATAAACATTCGCCCAAAATTCTCCACTCGTCAGCTGTGAGGTTCTCTACACCTGAATACAAAGTTGATTAATAGGCTGCAATGCATTCCTTTTGCTCCACTAGACGTTGTAGCATATAAAACGTACTGTTCCGTCGGGTTTCGGTTTCCTGAATCAATTTATGAACAGGTTTTCTCATTAGATCCTGGATCTCATGGAGTTTTTCATTAGCATTGCAACTTGTTTTAAAATAGCTAACAATTTTTCTGGCCTTTTCCCGCATTATGCAGAGCTCACTGTTGCTGTTCAAAGAACTTTTCACAACTAAATTGATGGTGTGTGCCAAACAAGGCACATGTTGCATATCTGTGTTGCCACTGTGAATAAGTTGTACGGCCGCCTTCATGTTACTGGCGTTGTCAGCTGTGATGCTTACAACTTTGTTTTGAGTGTTCCATTTTGAAATCACGTTATCTAACGCCTCACTAATATTTAGCGCTGTATGCTTTTCCGGGAAACGGAATGTCTCGAGAGCTAAAGCTTTCAGGCACCAATTAGTGTTAATGAAATGACCAGTTACAGCAATATATGCCTCACTATTGAGTGAGGTCCAAATATAGGTCGTTAAAGAAACGCTAGTAGAATCTTCCACGGCAAGTTTACAGCCTCTTTCTGTTTATGGTAATCGTCCTCAATCATGAGGCGCAACTTTTTTCGATTTGGTATCGAGTATTGTGGGTCCAACAGTTAAACAAAACGACGAAAACCAGTGTCTTTGACGATTGAAAGCGGTTGAAAATCGTCTGTTATCATGGCCACTAGTGCTTCATCTAGCTGTTGTTGCTGTTTACTTCCCTCTATGGAGAGAAACGTAAGATTTAGATCAGTGCTCCTGCGAGGGGATACGTTATGCTCGGCATCTAGTCCAATAAAATTACATATCGTATCGTGCAAAAGCTAGGATAGTATAGGTTTGATTTTGGGGTATGTTGTAGATTATCGGAATACGATTAAAAAATCAATGTTTTTTAAGCGTGGCGGACCGCTTCGGACACTATCCGAACTTTTGCACGGAATTCACCTTTTGTACCATACGTACCCGGATATTTTGTCTGCGTCGCACTATTGGAAGAATGAGCCTCTGTATCCACGGACGTCGCTGTTTTATTGCTCGATAAATTGTGCAGTTTAAGATGTCTACTCGTGCCCGTTGGATTTTTTGATACATTACGGAGATTTTTACGACAAATGTTGCAAGTAACGTCATCTCCATCCTCCGTAAAGTATTGCCAGCACCATGACGTTCGTTTTCGAGTGTCCATATTGATTTGAATAACAACTTTACTCGAATGAAACCTGCGACGTACTAGTTGCGAGCACAGCGAGCGTGTTTGTCTAGCGGCGGCATTCAGTTCATAAAACAACAGCGGCGCGGCGTATGTTGTGGCAGCCAACTGGCGCGCAA
Source organism: Schistocerca piceifrons (assembly GCF_021461385.2). NCBI lineage: Eukaryota > Metazoa > Arthropoda > Insecta > Orthoptera > Acrididae > Schistocerca > Schistocerca piceifrons. The sequence goes on from NC_060144.1 coordinate 581,414,239, forward strand.
GCGGCACACGCCGCCGAGCCGTTTCTCGTGAGCTTCTCGAGAATTGCTTCAGAACTAGAGGCTCGAGAAATTCTCGGTGCGCTCGAGTCACCGCGCCTCGCCATCCCATCACTACAGTTCCATAGTGGGCGTACGTCAGCAGTGCTGCCTCAGATGCAGCAGCTTCACGGTGTTGTCTGGCAGCTGACATTGTCTCTCCCAGCTGAGGGGGCTGTTGGGCGCCGGTAGACACTCTGCGACTCGGCGCCTATTAGGACACTGGTTCGATCCTCTCGCCGCCCAGCGGCGCAGCCGGCAGGAAGAACACCGGCGGTACTGCAGCAGCAGCCAACACGCAGCGGACGCCGGTTCAAAGGATGGCTGTGTCGACATCTGAGCGTGGCCGGTGGCCAGCTTCTGTACTGTGACGCCCCTTCCATCCTCCTTCACTCGCCGGTAGGAGACGCGACTCGTAGCGATGTTCGGTCCCGTCGGTGTGACGTGGAATACCACCTGTAACTCTCGTAAGAACACAACTCCTCGCGTGGTTAAGAAATATTGCCATCTGTCCGCAACACTCTTCTCAGTTTCTGCGAACTGGTAAACTGCAATCGTTTAATTTTATTTTTATGCCCGGTTATTTCCGTGATGAAATAAAATCGTGATTCTTGATTTCATCATTATGGTCGTTTCTCACATCATACATAGAGAGGATGAAATTTTTCTGTCTACTATTCCGCTGCTATGCCGCTGCTACGTCCAGTTATGAACAACCGTCCGACGTAATTCCAGAGATAACTTACAGGGTGATTCAAAAAGAGTACCACAACTTTAAAAATGTGTATTTAATGAAAGAAACATAATATAACCTTCTGTTATACATCATTACAAAGAGTATTTAAAAAGGTTTTTTTTCACTCAAAAACAAGTTCAGAGATGTGCAATATGGCCCCCTCCAGACACTCGAGCAATATCAACCCGATACTCCAACTCGTCCCACACTCTCTGTAGCATATCAGGCGTAACAGTTTGGATAGCTGCTGTTATTTCTCGTTTCAAATCATCACTGGTGGCTGGGAGAGGTGGCCGAAACACCATATCCTTAACATACCCCCATAAGAAAAAATCGCAGGGGGTAAGATCAGGGCTTCTTGGAGGCCAGTGATGAAGTGCTCTGTCACGGGCTGCCTGGCGGCCGATCCATCACCTCGGGTAGTTGACGTTCAGGTTTCATAACTAACCTTTTTCGTAGGACTCTCCATACAGTTGATTGTGGAATTTGCAGCTCTCTGCTAGCTCTGCGAGTCGATTTTCCTGGGCTGCGAACAAATGCTTGCTGGATGCGTGCTACATTTTCATCACTCGTTCTCGGCCGTCCAGAACTTTTCCCTTTGCACAAACACCCATTCTCTGTAAACTGTTTATACCAACGTTTAATACACCACCTATCAGGAGGTTTAACACCATACTTCGTTCGAAATGCACGCTGAACAACTGTCGTCGATTCACTTCTGCCGTACTCAATAACACAAAAAGCTTTCTGTTGAGCGGTCGCCATCTTAGCATCAACTGACGCTGACGCCTAGTCAACAGCGCCTCAAGCGAACAAATGTACAACTAAATGAAACTTTATAGCTCCCTTAATTCGCCGACAGATAGTGCTTTGCTCTGCCTTTTGTCGTTGCAGAGTTTTAAATTCCTAAAGTCGTGGTAATCTTTTTGAATCACCCTGTATTTTGGAGTATCTGTTTTTTTAATAAGCCGTAATACTGATTTAAACTAATCACTCTTCACTGTCCATTATTCATGTACTCACGTAGTCAGTTAATATGTTTAAAGAGTTAAGCGACACTCAGGTTTACCTTTTGACTCAGATTTTATTGTTCTTTCTGTAATTAATTGTTTGTCCCTGCAACACACGCACACCGATATGTCATTCGAGATTAAATTCTGTTCAGTTCAGTACTCGTGGCGATGACGACAACTTTTCACTAATCGACGTACTTGTCTTTCTTCGTGTCTTCGTTTTATTGTGTCCTGCTCAAGACTACGAATTGTTTTTCTGTCGTTGATCCATTGCTCTCAAGGTTTGTAACTGTTCATCAGTACGAAGGCTAAGTTAGTCCGATAAACCAATATCAGTCAATCGATGTCTAACACTCGTCTTACTATACCGTCGCGTTGAGAACGGTAAAGATTAAATTTCATCAGTCGCATGACTGAGCAATACTTCCGTCTCTACCTCACGAGCCGGCCGGAGTGGCCGTGCGGTTCTAGGCGCTACAGTCTGGAACCGCGAGACCGCTATGGTCGCAGGTTCGAATTCTGCCTCGGGCATGGATGTGTGTGGTGTCCTTAGGTTAGTTAGGTTTAAGTAGTTCTAAGTTCTAGGGGACTTATGACCTCAGAAGTTGAGTCCCATAGTGCTCAGAGACAAATTTCTACGTCACGAATCATCAAACTTCCAAAACTGAAACAATCTAATAGCGTTTGCGTCCAGACAACTATCGCAAAAGTACTCTAGAGCGACTCAAGAGCAACTAACAACATTTTCATATCCGAGTTGCGTTGTAGTCGCATTGAATTTCCTTTTCGATGCGGCTGCAACTCTCTTCCATGGTAAATTTTATCTTTGACTGAATTACTTTCTTGGATTTAACCTTCGTTCATATGAATTTCAATTTATTCTATAGATGTTTGATAAAGAATCTATAATAATCCTTTCCTTTTATCTCCCCTTTTTGTATGCTATTCTCAGTATTTGAATAATATAGGTGTTAATCAAAATATCACCAGTGTAGATTTTATCGTCAATAGTTGTCGTCACTGTCAAGATGACTCACTTCCCTACTTTAAGTTTCCACAAAGTTTATTAATTGGGGTTTTCTGACCTTGGGGTGTTACAAAACGCAGGTCATGTTACGGTTGAGGTCACCTACTCCGTCGAGGTGTCTCGAAACGCCAGTTATTACTCCCAGCGGCCGGCACCTTACAAGTACGCGCGGCACTTTGGCAAGTTGGCTGTGTCGTCAACTGCTTGCCTTTGTGACGGTACATCTACATCTACACACATACTCCGCAAGACACCGTGCAGTGCTCCATTCGCAAACAGAGAGAGGGAAAAAGACTGTCTATATGCCTCCGTATGAGCCCTAACATCTCGTATCTTCGTGGACCCTACGCGCAATGTATGTTGGCGGCTGTAGGATCGTTCTGCAGTCAGCCTCAAATTACAGTTCTCAAAAGTTTTTCAGTAAAACGTCACACTCCCTCCAGGGATTCCTACTTGAATTCCTGAGGCATCACCGTAACACTTGCGTGCCGCTCGAACCTACCAGTACAAATCCAGCAGCCCGCCTCTGAATTGCTTCGATATCTTCCGCTAAACTGGCCTGGTGCGAATCCCAGATCGGACTGTACTAAAGAATAGGTCGCACTAACGCCCTGTAAGCAGTCTCCTTTACAGATAAAGCACACTTTCGTAAAATTCTCCCAATAAACCGAAGTCGATCATTCGCCTTCCCTACTAGAATTCTTACATGTTCGTTCCATTTCATATCGCTTTACAACGTCACACCCAGATATTTCAACGATATGACTGTGTCATGCATGACTTTACCAATGCTGTAACCGAATATTACGGGTTTGTTTTTCCTACTCATCCGCATTAACGTGCCAGCTGCCATTCATCACACCAACTAAAAATTTCGTCCAAGTCATCTTGTATCATCCTACAGTCACTTATCTTCGACTCCTTCGTTTATGTGTACAGAAAGTAATAGCGGTCCTGTCACACATCCTTGGGACACTCCTGTCGATAGCCTTATCTTTAATGAACACTCGCCGTCGAGAACAACATACTGGGTTCTACAACTTGGGAACTTCTAGCCATGCACGTATCTGGCAACCTATTCCGTATGCTCGCATCTTCGTTAAGAGTCTGCAGTGGGATATTGTGTCAAACGCTTTTCGGAAATCTAGAAATATGGAATCTGCCTGTTGCACTTCTCCATTGTTCGGAGTATATCATGTAAGAAAAGGGAAAATTCAACTTCACACGAGCGATGCTTTCTAAAATCGTGCTGCTTCGCGCACATAAGCTTTTCGGTCTCTAGGAAATTTTTCATAGTAACAGGAACACTGTCGTCAATTTCGTTGACGTCGTGGTGGTGAGGTAACAGGTTGAAGAAAGCCAAAATATGTAATAGATGTTGGCTAGAAAGGTGTTCCTACAGCCTTTGGTCGTGAAACGGCAGATATTGAGATATACGATTGTAGAATAGAAACAGACTACAATCGCTTAGTAATAGAAAGGCAGCCGACCGCGGTGGTCTAGCGGTTCAGGCGCTCAGTCCGGAACCGCGCGACTGCTACGGTCGCAGGTTCGAATCTTGCCTCGGGCATGGATGTGTGTGATGTTCTTAGGTTAGTTAGGTTTAAGTAGTTCTAAGTTCTAGGGGACTGATGACCACAGATGTTAAGTCCCATAGTGCTCAGAGCCATTTGATTTGAATAGAAAGGCATCAGTCAGATTAGATACCTATAAGATACTACAAACATAATGCGAAAAAACTTCCTCCCCTTATAGCAGCAGTTGATTGTAGTACGGTGGAGCAACTAACGGAACTTAGCGACTGGAAAAAAACGCATGTCATTTCCGGTTTCAAGCAGGTTCGCAGGACAGATGCACACAATTATAGACCTATATCGTTGACATCAATCTGTTGTAGAAATATAGAACATGTTTTATGCTCAAGAATTATGGCGCTTTTCGGCAATCAAAATCTGCTGTGTAAAAATCAGCATGGATTCTGCAAACAGAGATTTTGCGTAACTCAATATCTCTGTTCCTCCCTGAGACCGATAGCAATGTAAACAACAGTGCTCAGGTCGATGCCGTGTTCCTTGACTTCAGGAAAGCGCTTGACACCGTCCCGCACTGCAGAAGAGTGGAAAAAATACTAGCTTATCGAGTACCGGACAAGATCTGGGACTGGATTCAAGACTTCCTTACAAACGGAACTCAACATGTCGCTCTTAACGTAACAAAACCGACAGATGTAAATGTAATTTCTGGAGCACCTCAAGGAAATATGAGAAAGTGTGAGAGGACCATTACTGTTTAGAATGTATGTATATGATTTAGTAATGCATCGGAACCAGAAGGCGGTATCTAGTTGCAGAATGACCTGCAGAGGATTGATGAATAGTGCAGGCTCTGGCAGTTGACCCTGAACGTAGGTAACGTAACATGTGCATACATAGGAAAAGAAGTCCACTACTTTACGACAACATTATTGATGAGCAGTTGCTGGAAACTGTATCTACCGCAAAATATCTAGGACTAATTATCCAGAGCGACATTAAGTCGAAACAGCACATAAATAATTGGAAAAGTTATTGCCAGACTGAGATTCATAGGAAGAATCTTAAGGAAATGTAACTCATCCACGAAAGAAGTGTCTTATCAGACGCTTATTCGACCGATTCTTGAGTACTCTTCACCTATCTGGGATCCATATCTGGTAGGACTGATAGAAGAGATGTAGAAGATCCAAATAAGAGCGGCGCGTTTCGTAACGGAAGCGTTTAGTCGGTGCGAAAACGTTTCAGTTATGCTCGAAAGCTCCATTGGCAGATGTTACAAGAGAGTAGTCGTGCGTCACGGAGTGGTTTACTGTCGAAATTTCGAGAGAGCACTTCCCGGGAAGAGTCGAACAACAACATATGACTTACTCCACTCTCCTCTCCCCCCCCCCCCCCCCCGCCATATGTCACGCGTAATGACCAAGAAGAGAAAATTTGAGAAATTAGAACCAATACAGAGGCTTATCGATAATTATTCTTTCCACGCACTATTCGCAAGTGAAGCGGGGTAGGGGGCATCAGATAATTGTACCAAAAGTGCCCTCCGCCAGCTTTCAGAGTGTGATTTAGATGTAGATGTAGGTGAGATCTCAAAGCTATTTCGTCGCTTACTGTGAAACTAACATAAGCTGCCCACATATGCCCTAACTCATTCTTGCCACTGTATTATGTATTTCGTTGTAATTCTAGCGCAAATTATGTACTGAGAACAGTAAAGGATGGTAAATCTTCAGCATTTGTGCTGATCACCGGGAAATATTGTTGTTGTTGTTGTGGTCTTCAGTCCAGAGACTGGTTTGATGCAGCTCTCCATGCAACTCTATCCTGTGCAAGGTTCTTCATCTCCCAGTACCTACTGCAACCTACATACTTCTAAATCTGTTTAGTGTATTCATCTCTTGGTCTCCCTCTGTGATTTTTATCCTCCACGCTGCCCTCCAGTACTAAATTTGTGATCCCTTGATGCCTCAGAACATGTCCTGCCAACCGGTCCCTTCTTCCAGTCAAGTTGTGCCACAAACTTCTCTACTCCCCAATTCTATTCAATACCTCCTCAATAGTTATGTGATCTACCCAGCTAATCTTTAGCATTCTTCTGTAGCACGACATTTCGAAAGCTTCTATTCTCTTCTTGTCTAAACTATTTATCGTCCACGTTCCACTTCCATACATGGCTATACTCGATACAAATACTTTCAGAAACGACTTCCTGACACTTAAATCTATACTCGATGTTAACAAATTTCTCTTCTTCAGAAACGCTTTCCTTGCCATTGCCAGTCTACATTTTTTATCCTCTCTACTTCGACCATCATCAGTTATTTTGCCCCCCAAATAGCAAAACTCCTTTACTACTTTAAGTGTCTCATTTGCTAATCTAATTCCGGCAGCATCACCCGATTTAATTCGACTACATTGCATTATCCTCCATTATCACCGGGAAAAATAGTACTAAAATTCTTCTGGGATCTGCCGCATCATTTTATAAAACAGCGGAGGTTGGGATTACTTGTTACACAGGGCAACTTGTTACACGCGAATTTTGAGTTAAACGCTGGAACAACGCCATTTCCTTCGAGTAGGTGGTATCACCGTATAGTACAGCCGTGCTGCTGTCCGCTTGAGGCCGTGCTGTCAGTATTAGAGCGTCTCCGGAAGAAAACTTTGTTTCTCTGTGTAATTCTTTGTTCTGCGAGTATTTTTTTAATAGAAACGTATAATTCCTGTATATCAGAGCAAGTGCTGTATAATATGAAAGCCTTTGGCTTAAGGTGGGTGATAAAAAGTTTTAAAATTTGTCTACAACAGCGAATTATGCTTATATGTAACCAAATATGAAATGGCTATGTACGGAGCAGTTCGTTACAGTTTCGTTTAGGCTAGTTGTTACGATGTAGCAACCTGCTCGACGTCATATGCAGTATCTTATTACGTACTTCCCTTGTGAAAGCAACATGAGAAGTTACAAATGTTCAGATGTGTCTGAATTCCTAAGAAAGCAAACTGCTGAGGCCATCGGTCCCTAGACTTACACACTACTTAAACTTAACTAACTTACACTAACGACAACTCACACACCTATGCCCGAGGGAGGACTCGGAAGTCCGCCGGGGCCAGGGAGGGTGGGAGGGAGGGGGGGAGGGGGGGGGGGGGGGGCCGTGACTGACATGGCGCCTGTGCGCCTGTAACCTCGCGGCCTCTCCACACTCCGCGCGGCGAGAAATCACGAAAAGGAGAGAGGCACAACGCCAAAAGAAACATATAGCCAAGTGGGAAAACAAGTAATGTCGGACTACCAGTAATGTCTAAAACGACAATAGACTTTCCTGTAATACTCATAACAAAATCACATGTAAGGAAAAAACGATGCTAAACATAAAACTACGAGGGAAGTAAAAAAATTAAGGGACTTTTGCAATTTCTCGCCTTAGGGCTAGGTAACATTGCTAGTATCCAGGACTGACGTCTCTTACTCTGCGTCAATTCTATACAACATGTCACTCTTATTCCCACGTGAGTCGTTATGTTGTAGCAGACTGTGAAGCATGGCAGCTCTATTGTCGATGTGCACCAAGGAGGAAATGAGGACAGTGATTCGCTTTTTGTGTGTGGAAGGTGTTAGGGCTGCGGAAATTATTTGTCGAATGCAAGCGGAGTATGACGGCAGCTGTTTATCGCGAAGCAAGATCTGCGAATGGATAGAGCGCTTCAAACAGGGAAGGACTTCAATATGTGAAGAAGAAAGATGGGGCACACCATTGACGTCAACAAGTGAGAACAATTTGGAAGTCGTTGAGGGTATGGTGATTGTTTTGCATATAATATATTCACAGTGGACGAAATCGCCAATACTTTACTTTACTTTACATCAGTCATGGTTCAGCGCATTCCGCCTTACACGACAGGCAAAATTTTCGGAAACTGTGTGCAAGGTGGGTACCGAAAGAATTGTCAGCGCAGCATAAGGCGCAAGGAATGGACGTCCGTCGTAAACATTTTGCTCGTTTTCATCGCGAGCGAGTGGATTTTTACGACAAATCGGTACTGTAGATGAAACGTGGATGCGTCATCACGAACCGGAAAGTAAGGCAACGAGCATGGTTTGGAAACACCCGTCTTCACCAAAAGTTAGGAAATTTGAACGTCAGTCATCAGCAGGTGAGATTATGCTAACATTATTCTGGGACATGAAAGGAGTGGCAGCCTTTCATTTCACCCCAAGAAGCGAAACTGTGAACAGTGAGAAGTATTGTGATGTGTTTCGAATTAAACTGATACCTGTAGAGCCAAACGTTGCATAAAACTGCGAAAAGATGACATCCTGCAGCAAGACAAGGCTCGGCCACATTTTGCCGAAACAATAAAGGAAGTGGGATTCGATCTGCTGGAACACCCGCCGTACAGTCCAGACATGCCTCCAAGCGATTTCCGTGTGTCTGGACCATTGAAGGAAGCCCTCATAGGTAGAAGATTTGCAACCGATTCAGAAATCATTGATACGGTGCAAAACTGGTTGCAGGTGCAACCAAAAAACTTTTTTCCGACGGAATCAAAAATCTTGTGAAACATTGGACAAAGTGGTTGAAATGCAGGGAAGCTATGTAGAAAATTAATGTATGTTTCAGTTTTCTGTCGTTAGAATAAATATTTCTTTTCTCAACAGTCGCTTTGATTTTTGACCTCATCTCTTATAATATCTTTGGTAAATGCTTAACAGACTGCACTATATTAACAGCTTACCTCACCACTGTAAGAACTTGGTCGATTGTGGGGTAAATTCTTATAATGTGCACGCACGACTGGAAACAATGTCAAGTCACTGGTATTCCTGATACTTGAGCACAAGGAAAAGAACGCGCAGAGAATCTGAAGCAGTCGTTGCTACAGTATAAAATAACTCTAAAACCTTTGTGTACAAAAATTATTGAAAAAATTGTAACAATTAACTCTTACGTAAAATGCTAAAATGCTAAGGCAACGTTTCAGTTGTATTGCAGCTGCCTTCCTCAGGGAAAATTGTAACTAGCTGGGAAGTAAGTGTTTCCGTACATCGCCTTTCTAACGGTGTCATAAGACCAAAAGCGGTATTTGTAAGCACCCACTTCCCAGCTAATTACACTTTTCCCTGTGGAAGGCCGCTGCAACGCAGTTGAAAGGACTGTTTATTTTAGCATTTTAGTATTCTAAGCATTTTATAAGATGTCACGGACAATACACCAGAAGGATATTAATGAGACTGCCACTAGGCTTGGAAGCCCACGCATTTAAGACTAAGTGTTTATATCAAGTAGTTCTTGCTTCATGCCTCTGTGGACATCATGCCTCTTTGGGCAGTCTTTTTCTGTAAAGACAGTGAATGTATCCCAAGGTCATGCAGAAGCCTTGTCCCACTAGTAAATGTACAATTTCATGACTGTAAAAGTCGCAACGCTGTGAAGAGACTCTTGTAAGATATACATAATATACACTCCTGGAAATGGAAAAAAGAACACATTGACACCGGTGTGTCAGACCCACCATACTTCCTCCGGACACTGCGAGAGGGCTGTACAAGCAATGATCACACGCACGGCACAGCGGACACACCAGGAACCGCGGTGTTGGCCGTCGAATGGCGCTAGCTGTGCAGCATTTGTGCACCGCCGCCGTCAGTGTCAGCCAGTTTGCCGTGGCATACGGAGCTCCATCGCAGTCTTTAACACTGGTAGCATGCCGCGACAGCGTGGACGTGAACCGTATGTGCAGTTGACGGACTTTGAGCGAGGGCGATAGTGGGCATGCGGGAGGCCGGGTGGACGTACCGCCGAATGGCTCAACACGTGGGGCGTGAGGTCTCCACAGTACATCGATGTTGTCGCCAGTGGTCGGCGGAAGGTGCACGTGCCCGTCGACCTGGGACCGGACCGCAGCGACGCACGGATGCACGCCAAGACCGTAGGATCCTACGCAGTGCCGTAGGGGACCGCACCGCCACTTCCCAGCAAATTAGGGACACTGTTGCTCCTGGGGTATCGGCGAGGACCATTCGCAACCGTCTCCATGAAGCTGGGCTACGGTCCCGCACACCGTTAGGCCGTCTTCCGCTCACGCCCCAACATCGTGCAGCCCGCCTCCAGTGGTGTCGCGACAGGCGTGAATGGAGGGACGAATGGAGACGTGTCGTCTTCAGCGATGAGAGTCGCTTCTGCCTTGGTGCCAATGATGGTCCTATGCGTGTTTGGCGCCGTGCAGGTGAGCGCCACAATCAGGACTGCATACGACCGAGGCACACAGGGCCAACACCCGGCATCATGGTGTGGGGAGCGATCTCCTACACTGGCCGTACACCACTGGTGATCGTCGAGGGGACACTGGATAGTGCACGGTACATCCAAACCGTCATCGAACCCATCGTTCTACCATTCCTAGACCGGCAAGGGAACTTGCTGTTCCAACAGGACAATGCACGTCCGCATGTATCCCGTGCCACCCAACGTGCTCTAGAAGGTGTAAGTCAACTACCCTGTCCAGCAAGATCTCCGGATCTGTCCCCCATTGAGCATGTTTGGGACTGGATGAAGCGTCGTCTCATGCGGTCTGCACGTCCAGCACGAACGCTGGTCCAACTGAGGTGCCAGGTGGAAATGGCATGGCAAGCCGTTCCACAGGACTACATCCAGCATCTCTACGATGTTTCCATGGGAGAATAGCAGCCTGCATTGCTGCGAAAGGTGGATATACACTGTACTAGTGCCAACATTGTGCATGCTCTGTTGTCTGTGTCTATGTGCCTGTGGTTCTGTCAGTGTGATCATGTGATGTATCTGACCCCAGGAATGTGTCAATAAAGTTTCCCCTTCCTGGGACAATGAATTCACGGTGTTCTTATTTCAATTTCCAGGAGTGTATTTACTAGTCGCTTCTGTAGAAAAGTACTTTTTTGACGATGGCTGCATTGATCCAATAAGAGTAGACCACAGGACAGCAGTGAGTGGTAGTATGCTATGAGTCCCGCCTGCAGGTCAACTCAGTGAGACGGACTTCGAAGTGGAAGTAAATTCCCTCTCTCTCTCTCACCCTCTCTGCCTCACCCCCCCCCCCCCCCACACACACACACACAAAAAACTACCAGTGTGTGCAACGCTGTGGTTACTGTTGTTGATCTAGAAGAGTTAGGTCTGCTGGGGAGCAAAATCTCACAGCTACCAACATTGTTGATCATGTACCATAGGCGACAACAGTGGTGGCAGCACTGGAAGCCAGTGCGAGGGTGGCGGTGGTGGCAGTGCTGGTGGGTGACCTGGGAATGGTGGTGGTGGCCGGTGCAAGAATGAAGGCCGCATTGGTGTGTGTGACTCGGAACTTAATAATAGTTTGTGTGCTAACCGTTCTGCCAAGTATTTACGTGAAAAAAATGTTCCAATGTGTGTGAAATCTTACGGGACTTAACTGCTAAGGTCATTAGTCCCTAAGCTTACACACTACTTAACCTAAATTATCCTAAGGACAAACACACACACCCATTCCCGAGGGAGGACTCAAACCTCCGCCGTATTTACGTGAATCTTCTTCTTCTTCAAAAGTTAGTTAAGTAATACACTCCAGATTGGTGATATTCATTTTGTTTCTCTAATTTCAGTTTGCATTGTTGGGGTAAACAGATATGCATGTAATTTTTGGCCTACATCAGACAGTGACGAAGCACGATTCATACTTTTCACATAAGCATTAACACCCATCGAAACTCTTCACAACAACGTCCTCTGAGGTGTTCTGTAAGGACATACCACGCATTTTCTAGCGATTAGTTCGCTTGGATGAGAGTTTGGGACCATATCGAGGATGTGTACAGACGTCCCAGCGAATCTTCTACAGCGTAATCGATACACGTGAGACCGCCTGCATGTCGCCGAGATTGTTTCAGGTGCGGTACAGAAGTTTCGGTAGGAAGGCGGTACGCATTCTCCGTACAGTCTAGATCTCTCCCTAAGCTATTTCCATATTTTTGGAGCCCCGAAGGAAGAAATTCGTGGCCGTCGATTTGCTTCGATCGGAGAGGTGGTGGGGCCGATGACAACCGAAAAACCTTTTCCTGTGTAGGCACTGACAGTTTTGTCTCACAGTGGCGACTAGTATTGGAATAATAAACGGCTTCCTTACGTTTCTCCATCTGCCTCGTTTTCACCAGACTCCCCCTTATACAACTATACCGTCAAGTTCCGTCTCCAATAACGGGAGACATCTCCAAAGGTAAAATGGCAACTGCATCAAGCAGGAAATAAAATGCAGTGAGACGAACGTTTATCAAAGAAAACACATTACCATGGGTGCGTGTTAAAAGAGACCATATTTGGAAAAAACGACATTCCGTTTAAGGAGACGGTGCTCGACTTATTACAACTTATGTTCCGTCTCTCCAACTATATGAAAGGCAGTTTGTTTTTGGTCATAGGCGTTTCGCTTCTTTTATTATGAAGCTTTTTCAGTGGCCCCTTTACACATGTTTCTTTTATATAGGTAATAATTGCATCAAATAGTTACCTCCAAGTATGCTAATATGTTACGTTTTCCCATTTTACTCTTGTGTTTTTTAGGTTAGAAACAACTTTTGCACCACCAGTTTCGTGAGTTTAAATTATCGTTTGGTGTTACTTAATGATTTGTCCTGCTTTTAGTCAAAGTGTGTCATCCTGGATGTGTGTTTACTCACTCTCCATACTCCACATGGCCGATTTTCGGCGCTTTTACGTGAACATTTATTAAACAGTTCACTTGTACTTTTCCCCGTGTGTTCAACGCGCGCGCGCGCGCGCGTGTGTGTGTGTGTGTGTGTGTGTGTGTATGTGTGTGTGTGTGTGTGTGTGTGTGTGTGTGTGTGTGTACAATGTGTAATGTTACCAGCTGTCACTTTTCGCATTTGATTTAGCTCCAAAAACGAAACATACCTCCATAAATTGTGAAGCAACTACGGAACGAAGGAGAACGGAAAAAATGGCAATTTATTTTTGACATAATCACTTTTTATGCCACAAACATAACCGATTTAGGCCTGCAGTGGCCATCTTCTATGCAATGGGCGGAATTTGGTGAATAAATGTTCATGAAAACGCATGAATATTTGTTCACCAAAGGCTGCCAGTAGCGTCTGAAGGTGGCCATTCTAGGACGAAACGGGTCGTGATTGTGTCATAAAAAAGTATTTGAGTCAAAAATTTAAAAAAAGGATTATAGCGTAATAATTTTAAAAATAAAGAAGGAGATGTTAAGTTAGATAAAGTGTTGATGTGAACTTTGTACCAATACAATAGCGAGCGATTACCTTTAATCGAGAGCCATGCCGCCAGCCAAAGATAATCACGTACTCGACATTACGTGGCGAATGGTGGTGCCCTCTATACAGCTCTACAATTTTGGAGGCCTTTAGAGCCATTGATACAGTCGCCGTTTTACCTCTGAAGATGTCTGCTGCAGTCGGAGACGAAACGTCAGTTTATGTACCGATCACAGCCACTCAGCGAGGAAGTTTTCACTGAAGTAAACAGTGGACCTTAAAACTTACCAGGAGCGTTCAATAAGTAAAGCAACTCATTTTTTTTCTGTAAGCACGTTGGTTTTATTCGGGATTGCAATACACTATATTCCACAACTGGCCATTAAAATTGATACACCACGAAGATGACGTGCAACAGACGCGAAATTTAACCGACAGGAAGAAGATGCTGTGATATGCAAATGATTAGCTTTACAGCACATTCACACAAGGTTGGCGCCGGTGGTGACACCTACAATGTGCTGACAAGAGGGAAGTTTCCAACCGATTTCTCATACACAAACAGTAGTTGACCGGCGTTGCCTGGTGAAACGTTGTTGTGATGCCTCGTGTAAGGAGGAGAGATGCGTACCATCACGTTTCCGACTTTGATAAAGGTCGGATTGTAGCCTATCGCGATTGCGGTTTATCGTATCGCGACAATGCTGCTCGCATTAGCAGGATATGGAATCGGTGGCTGCAGGAGGGTAATACTGAACGCCGTGCTGGATCCCAACGGCCTCGTATCACTAGCAGTCGAGATGACAGGCATCTAATCCGCATGGCTGTAACGGATCGTGCAGCCACGTCTCGATCCCTCAGTCAACAGATGGGGACGTTTGCAAGACAACCACCATCTACACGAACAGTTCGGCGACGTTTGCAGCAGCATGGAATATCGGCTCGGAGACCATGGCTCCGGTTACCCTTGACGCTGCATCATAGACAGGAGCGCATGCAATGGTGTACTCAGCGACGAACCTGGGTGCACGAATGGCAAAACGTCATTTTTTCGGATGAATCCAGGTTCTGTTTACAGCATCATGATGGTCGCATCCGTGTTTGGCGACATCGCGGTGAATGCGCATTGGAAGCGTGTATTCGTCATCGCCATACTGCCGTATCACCCGGCGTGATGGTATGGGGTGCTATTGGTTACACGTCTCGGTCATCTCTTGTTCGCATTGGCGGCACTTTCAACAGTGGACGTTACATTTCAGATGTGTTACGACCCGTGGCTCTACCCTTCATTCGATCCTTGCCAAACCTTACATTTCAGCAGGATAATGCACGACCGCATGTTACAGGTCCTGTACGGGTCTTTCTGGATACAGAAAATGTTCGACTGCTGTCCTGGCCAGCACATTCTCCAGATCTCTCACCAATTGAAAACGTCTGGTCAATGATGGCCGAGCAACTGGCTCGTCACAATACGCCAGTCACTACTCTTGATGAATTGTGGTATTGTGTTGAAGCTGCATGGGCAACTGTACCTGTACACGCAATCCAAGCTCTGTTTGACTCAATGCTCAGGCGTATGAAGGCGGTTATTACGGCCAGAGGTGGTTGTTCTGGGTACTGATTTCTTAGGATCTATGCACCCAAAGTACGTGAAAATGTAATCACATGTCAGTTCTAGTATAATATGTTTGTCCAATGAATACCCGTTTATCATCTGCATTTCTTCTTGGTGTAGCAATTTTAATGCCCAGTAGTGTATATATCTATCAATTCATGACATCCATCTTTACAAATTTCCTTTTTCTGGCGGACACACGAGCAGGTCGTCTCCTTATAGTGACCTCTCAAAACTCCGCCATCTCTCTCCCCACATCCACCACTGCTGGCGGCTCACCTCCAACTGCCCAACGCTACATGCTGTTCACATCCAGCTGCCCAACACTACACAAGTAAATATTCCAACGATGCCAATCAGCCACAGACTGCACACAGCACAGTCAGTGATTTTCGTACAGAGCGCTACGCGGTGTTACCAACATAAAAACCTAAACAGCCTACCTACAACCATACGGGCTTAAGCAAGAATACTCCAATATATCCCACAACAAAGTGTGCATTTTTTCAAGCGAAACTGGCGGAGAAGCAATAAAATGTGTTGCATTACTTATTAAGTACCCCCTCGTAATTTGATGTTTGTTGCACGGTGTTGCAATTGCAGTGGCGTCCACTGTATGTGTAGATGTAGATGTAGATTTGGGATGCTGAGCAGGGCGCCCCGTGTGCCTGCAGGTGCGAGCCGCCGCAGGAGTGGGGCGGGCCGTGGTCGCTGCGCAGCCTGCTGCTGGAGTCGCAGCCCACAGCTGGAGACGGGGCTGGAGCTGGAGCTGGAGCTGGAGTGTCGGTGCGCGCCACGCTGGTGACGCACGTGTACGCGGACGACTGGTGCGCGCTGCCCCTCTACTCGGTCGCCGTGGTCGCCACGCTTCTCCAGGAGCGCCGCCAGGGTGAGCCGCTGGCGCCACAGTCGTTTCTCACTACAGTTCAATTCTTTTATCTTGGCGGCTCGCGCATGCCCGCCCAGATGCGAGAAATTGCTGCGTTGCCAATTGCACGCGCCAAGAGAATCAGCGCCATAGTATAGTATAGTTCGAAAACATACGTTTCGGGGGGAGCGCGCAGTTTATGAAGTAAAGCCACCACGGCCGCATTAACCCTTTCGCTGCTACAGAGACGTGCTCCCCGCATTTTGTCATCACTGCACTGCTCGCCTTTGCAGACAGATGGTGTTCCGACTGCTTTGACACACTTATCATTCGAGTTCACAAAAACTATTTGGCTCAAAAAAATTGATTTTTACACGTCTTCTTGACTGATACCTTCCCCCTATAAATGACTTTATTTTGTTTCGATGTTCAACGCAGTTATTGTGCAGCATTAAATGTAGTAAACCACTGCACAAAATTTTGAAGAGTTTGCATTCAAACGAATAAAATTCACGAAGTAAGACACTTCGCTATTGCTTTTAAATAAAGAAAATATTAAGCATCGAACAAGGTTTGAACTCAGAACCTTTTGCTTAGCAGCTAAACACCATAACCATTACGCTAATGCAGCTCATCATTTTGCAGACTTGCTGGAGTACTTTAAACAATCACTCAAAATACCGACAAACACTCTTGGTATGACTATGAATTACTCATCTTTCGACGAAGTACAATAGGAAATAAACAATTACCGCTCTTCTTTATTGCGAAAAAGCGGTTAGTGAGAATGAATTTCCTTGCTATCGCCTGAATTAGGAGGCTTATTACTTGTTTGGTTTAATTAATTAATAGAATATGAAGCAATTGGCATAAAGAATGCTTTTTCCAAACTTTCTTTTATAGAAAGTCTGCTATCAAGACATTGATTTTGTTCAGTTACTTTATTTATGACTGAATGTTTCTAAAACTGAAGATACTCGTCCATGCTCTGCACTGCAGTCGAGCACTGCAACGTCGTTCTCTGTTCATTGGCTGACTGTGTTTTGTGACGTCAGATGCGCAGAACGAACCTAAACTCGGCCACCGTCGTAAATGACGCGCACTTTAGTTTTGTGTGTCATCCCAGTCGAGTGTTAGAGTGCATACAGCAGTACTCGGTCTCTAGCGGTGCAGGTGTCGCGGTGCGGGAGGGGACAAAGGTAGTGATGTGGGCTCCCATGCTGGCGTGGGGGCATGGTAAGAGAGATACAGTTCGCAGCGACCAGGGGCAACTATTTTCGTTCAGCCACCACTGTGCATTGTTTCATCGCTCTGGTACCATGCTCATCAAATTAGAACACATGAAATATTACTGCTCTTTATTACAGTCAGTTCCACAAGTAAGTGTACGCCGTTATCGGTCTGAAATAAAAGGCACTATTATAAATAGCTTGGCATCTTAGCCCTTTTTCCGGTAAGCCATCCACGTTTCCAACCCCTAAATATCGTTTGACCCACTTCGCAACGAATGTCTTCGACTTCCTAAGAATTTTAGCAGCAGCTCCATATGAAAGCTTTGGTCCCTGTCGATGATTTACGAGGAGCACTGTCTCGTTACACTTCAGATACTCGTATTTTGCACTAATTGTAAACTGCAATGGACAAAAAAAATTGAAATGAGCTTTTGGCATCATTGGCCGGGAGGCCCCTTGCGAGGCAGTTCCGGCCGCCTTAGTGTAGTTCTTGTTACACTCGGCACCTGAGGCACTTTGGCTTGCCGTACTATAAAAATAAATAAATAAATAAATACCAGCTTAATTATAATGAAGCAAAATTAGTATCGACTCGCCATAGTGCTGTGCACCAACCAAAAATTACCGCTTCATTATGGCAAAGTGTGAAGCAAGAAATTTTGTAACAAAGCTTTGTATTTCCGACTCGTTTTAAGGTTGTGGTGCTCTTCCATTATATACTGTATGTACTCGTCTATACTCGCATGTGTATTCGTAACTGCAAAATACGCAAACTGGCCGATCATACAAATGTAGCTATTGTGCTTTATTGCAGGAAAGAAATGCCAGTCTGGTTGAAGTACACCTTTAAATGTTATAGCAGAGTCTGTAGTTCTAGTAGTTATTGCGAGTTTTTTTCTAGTCCAGTTCCGCATGTGGTATTGGTCTCTGCAGATGAGAATGTATGCCAAGGTATCTACAGTATGACAATGATCGCAGTACGGACTCTGCTTCATTTTGATATTGTGCAGCTTTTCACCTGTGGGGACCTTCTCGTTCACAATGTCATACCACGTGGACACTACTGTGGAGTGGAGGATGGGTTTGTTAAGGTTTTTCCAGACGTTACTCCAGTTGATCGCTGGATGTTTCGCTTCCATTGGGTTTTGCCTATGGTGTCTCGTGAGGTGGTAATAGGTCCTTCTGGTGTTAAGCAGCTGTGAAGTATCTTGAATATAGCTCATTTCCAGGTAGTAAGTCCGGACGTGGTCGAGTTGAGCGCTGATGCGACCAACATCGACTGGGGCCTGTTTGCTCGTTGGGGCTAACCTGTTGAATAACGTTTTCGTAATTGTCGGATGGGGTGTCTGCAGTATTTTGCGGATTCGGTCCATATGGCAGTGCATTGGTCCTTGATGTCTTTGACACCCAAACGACCAGCGGCGCGGGTTAACACCATGGTTGGCAGGGTGACTCTAAAGATGTTTCCGCTCCATAGGAACCAATACGCTGCAGCTAAAAGCTTTTGCGCTGCATCCTTTGGTACTGGTAACACTGCTGCGATGTGATATATTTTGCTTAGCTATCGGGACGGACTGACCGACAAAACAAAACAGTCAATTCTCGCAGTGTTTATCTATACACTGTGCAAAATCGCACTGATTACAGATTCGAGACCACTACCAGAGATGTCGCACTGGGTGTTAAATTTAAAATTATGGCGTTCACTTTCTTGTGGAATTGACTGTACTTTAGTAAATAGAAGATTTACTTGACTTTGACACACTGCTTCCCTACTGGAGTACTGGGTAACTGACAAATGTCTTGGATTAGCAAAGCATCACTAAGTAACAAACAGTTCTGTTGCAGTACAACGTTCCATATTTGACTAAACAGTTCCAACGGAAACTTTAACTATCACGTTAGTCCTATGTTACGATGTTGACTGCTTCAGATGAGACCACAAACTGGGGCGGAGCTCCCACTAACTCGTCCCTTTATTGACCTCAGTGTGAGGGTGCTGCTGTGGCGTATTCTTCAGGTGCCATCTCGTACGTCGTTGTGGACTGCAGCGAGATCACGCTAGTGTCTGTGGTACGATTTGCGTTGCCAACTTTAGTGAGGCAAAGCGATGTCAGTACGATACCACACGGCTCTAGAGCAGTGGTCGCCAAACTTAGGAAACTTCTGAGCTACCGTATCGTTTTTACGTCCCACTTTGAGCTGCCACAATATACTGGGACAGGGACAAGAACTTAAAAAAAAAACTTACATTTGTTTGTCGCCTAGAAACTTACATTTGTAGTCGGTGTACTGGACAAACGCTTCTGAATCGCATGTTCACTACTTTTATGACTCTTTTCATTACATCGTTCGTACTTAAAACTTCCCACACAGAGAATGCTAGTGTATTGCAAAATGGCAAAACGAAAATTTCATACCGCTCTTGTCTTTACGACCCAGGGTTACGAATCCCTTCTCTCTGCCTGTCATAGCAGGAGCTCTATCAGTTGCTAAGTCCAGAAACTCTTTACAGATATATTTTCAGAGTTTACAAAAGCTTTAAATACTGAAAAAATGCCCTACCCCGTAGAGGCTTCTGTTAGTGGTATAATTTTTACCAGCTCCTCTATTATTTCTAAATTTTCAAAAACCGTTCTTGGGAAACGGCCAACTCAACCGCATAAACTGTATCAGTCGATTATTCCAGTTGGTGGGGGGGAAAAAAAAGCTGCAGCGATCAAAATCAGTTTTATGTTGTGAAATAACGTCAGAACTGGTAACCTCAACCATCCTCATTATTGTATTCGCAGAAAGCTGTACAGTTTTAATAGCAAACATTACCTCAGTTTCATTTTTGAAACTATCAACTGAAGTAGTTTTGATTAATTCGTCGTCTTCATAAGATTTCTTATTCTGTGCAATAATTTTTGAAGCTCTAAATGACGCCTTAGTTGCTGCTTTGTTCTTGTCTGACGGTTTAAAAAAAGTTGGTTGTAGTGTATTACGTTTGTATTTTAGCTGCCTCACTTTTTTTCCCTACAGCAGGATCGAGTGGGAAATCCTGTTCAATCCCTGATGAACACTTCAGAAGTTACATTCGACGTTCCCTTTGTTCCCATCTGATCCACTTGCACAGCAGAGGCAGCACATTTGTCCTTTACCTGGGTTAAGAAGTAATCGGTTTCCCACCCCAAATGAAAGTGATAAGTTTTTTTGTGTTTTGCGTAAAAATTGCTATTATTGGAACAAACCTAACTTAATATCAATGCGTAAATCAAACTATGCACGCTAGCAAACGTCTGATATATACTCGAAAAACAACAGCAACACATTTTATCCCTTTCTGTGCCAAACATAGGTTAAGTAGAGGATAGTGTGAGTCTTTCTTTCTTGTGGTATTATAATCATGAATATCACAGTTGTTTTAAACTGGTCCATGTTGTTGAGAACAAATTTCTTTATTGAGTAAATGTACTGTGAGGCTGTTGTAAGAATTCCTAATCTTTTAAACAGATGTATATAAGATGTGTGACAATTAGCTCCTTACATTATTCTAACCACTTTCTTTTGAGCAGTGATTACTTTTTGCCTAAGTGTTGAGTTACCCCTAAATATTAATCCGTATGACACAAGAGAGTGAAAATATGCAAACTATGTTAGCCTGCTAATTTCGATATCCTCAAAATTAGCAGTTATTCTGAGTGCTAATGTTGCTGAACGTATTGGCTTTAGGAGATCCAAAATATGAATTTTCCAGTTACAATCCTCATCTACATGTACTTACAAAAACTTAGTATGCTCTACCCTCACTACTGACTTCTGTTGATGTGTTACACTTATTGAAGGACCTGTACTCCTTGCAGTAGAAAATTGGATGTACTGTGCTTTTTCAAAGTCCAGAGTAAGCCCATTCACAAAAGCCCAATCAATAACTTTTCCAAAGACATTATTTGTATCGCTTTCTATTGGAGTTTCTTTTACTAGATTAATGACGATGCTTGTATCATCAGCAAACAGTGTCAGTTCAGCTTCTTATTTCAGATAAGAACGGAGGTCATTCACATATATCAAGAACAGAAGGGGACCCATGATCGAACCCTGTGGAACACCTAACGTAATTTCACCCCAGTTAGTTGAAGTGGGAAACCGCTTTAAATCACTTAAACCATGTAAAGAAACTTTTTGCTTCCTGTTCTGTAGATATGACTTAAACCACTCGTATGCTTTTCCATTTATACCGTAGAACTGTAATTTCTATAACGTAATGTCATGGTTCACACAATCAAACGCTTTTGATAAGTCACAGAAAATTCCTATTTTCGACACTTTACTATTTACAGGCTCTATTATGTTTGCAGTGAAATTGTATATTGCTGTCTCAATGGAACAGCATGTTTGAAATCCAAACTGTGATTTACTAAGTATCCCATTACTGCTGAGATGGCTAACCACTCTTGAGTACAATACTTTGTCGATGATTTTTGAAAATGCTTTAAGCAGACGTCAAGTTTTGCAAAAACAGACATAATGTCTTATGGGATAACAGCAATCAGTGATTTTATAACGTTACTTAAAATCCGTCTTGATTGCAAATTTTATTTACGTCACATGTGACGTAGCATGTGAAAGTTGCTGGATTTGGACGGGTTACTCCTGTAACTGAAATATCAGATCTGAAGATGGTTCTGAATGAACCAAAACCGGTCATATGAATATTAAAAAAATTTGCAATCAAGACGGATTTTAAGTAACATTACAAGACGTCAAGTTATCTTGGATACGCTCAACAGGGACGTTATTGTTTTCAAACTTTAGTAAAGATGTAGTGGCTAACACTGTAGACATCATATGGCTTTTTGCAGATGACGATTGTAGCATTTCTTGCTCCAGGAACTAATCTTTATTCCTACAGAATACTGGTCATTTTCCGTGTTTCACTGTCCCTGTTAGACTCTGATAAAACATATACCTCACTAGACTGATTTGAGACTGCTCTATAGATTGAGCACGTAAAATCCCGCTTTGAATATCATTTTCTTTGTGATAGGAAACAAACTGACGCTTTCTGCCAGCACTACATGTCACATGAAGGACGTATTGAGTAATACTTATCTGGGCTGACTTCAGCTAAGGATTGCGAAATCGAAATTGCAAATATCTGCTGAAACACCAGAGAAAATGCGACTGACAGCTCTTAGGACGAATACCCAGTATATTTAAATTCATTAAAAGATTAAAAGAATACCTTCATTATTTTGTAAATAAATTACCTTGCCAAATAGTATTCTATATTTATACGCACAAATCGAATTCTTTATTTTGACAGTTATGAAGATAACATTTCATTCAATATCTTTTATGGTATTTTTATAGTGACTTCAGGTTTATATGTTCTACCGACTGTATCGTTATTTTAGCCTTCTTATACAAGATATTATAAATGTGATATGCATTATTTACAATTCCAGCACTTTGTGAGGGACACCTATTTTTATTTTAATGGCCTTTCCCATGGTGGAAATTGATTTTTCTCAAATAAACAGAATATAAGATATAAACTGAATAGTAATATATGTTAACATTATAACATAATTGTACCTCAGTTGGCATTTAATGACAATGACACTAGATACTGTGTCAAGAGAAGTTGCCTCAGCAGGAGGTTTATGCACTGTGTGGTAGTAAGGTTCAGGGGAGGTTGACATACAATGTGTGCCACACATGTTGTGTCAGAGCATATTTGACTGACATCATTTTTATGGCGACAACACTAGTTTCAGTCATCTTAAATTTTTAACCAATGTCTCTTAATCTTTGCTGTGGAAAATAAACAATCATTAGACAAAGTTTTTCTTTCAAGTAGCTTTTAAGTTATGCTCGTAAAACGAAACATCGGAATATCCTCAGAACATCAAGAGCACCAATAGGCATGTACAAAAGCCAAAAGAATGCAGAAGAGGAGAAAAGACTAACCATTGATGTTGTGGATTTGAGTATCATATATGTAACTTAATAAAGGCTCATGTAGTAGCAAAATAAATGTTATATTTGTGTCAAGTAAGTTGAAAAATAGGGAAGTAAATGTAGTGACGAGGCTATAAAAGTAGCTATGTAGTATCTGTTTACTACCTTCAATTATGTGTGTGTGTGTGTGTGTGTGTGTGTGTGTGTGTGTGTGTGTGTGAGAGAGAGAGAGAGAGAGAGAGAGAGAGAGAGAGAGACAGAGAGAGAGAGAGAGAGGGAGAGAGAAAGTGAGTGAGCATGTGTGTGTGTGTGTGTGTGTGTGTGTGTGTGTGTGTGTGTGTGTGTGTGTAGCTTGTTACAATCTGATATCGTGTCCTGCAAGACACAATTATTTAAAATTAAAATTGTTCAATAATGATATGGAATGGGTCATGAAAAGGGTCTCACATAGAAACATTTTTAAATAATTTAATGTTTTAACTTTCCCTCCAGCGGTCTATACATAGAGTGATTCAAAAGGTTGTGTACAAGTTGAAGGTTGTGATGGAGAAGTCGAAATAAAATCACCTTGGAATAAGAATTTGTGCTCTTGAAAGTAATCCTGAACTTCGGAATCTACAGTAAGAAACAAAGAGGACAATCAGTGTAAGCACACGTTAAGTGCAGCAAAGATGGTGTTCTTTTTCTGTGTACATATAGCTGAATGTAACTAGATACAGCTAATACACATTTTTCTGTGGAACTACGTGATGTAACCAGTTCCACATATCCCAGGCACTGGATCAGAAGAGGAATCCAATTAGATGCCCACTTCTCTCCATTAGTCTGACACCATTTTATTTTATTCTTTTTGAGGGAGCATATCAAAAGCCTTATGTATGATACAAGTTTTTGACAAAGAATCACCTCTCGCCAGTGTACTTGCAGCACCTGGTGAAGTTTGTGCTATGCATGGTGTATTTGATGGAGTTCTCCAGAACTTTTGACGAGGATATTACACCCGTATTGAATGTGGTGGTCGCCATTTTGAACACCTCTCGTAATGTACAACATTATTTAGCGAACAACTCATTATCTCTGCTGACCTTAGGTACACATGCATTCATTGTCCTTGGTGTTCCT
Source organism: Schistocerca piceifrons (assembly GCF_021461385.2). Taxonomy (NCBI): domain Eukaryota; kingdom Metazoa; phylum Arthropoda; class Insecta; order Orthoptera; family Acrididae; genus Schistocerca; species Schistocerca piceifrons. Next base: position 581,438,619 of record NC_060144.1, read on the forward strand.
CACTGTCCTAAGCTTTCACTAGTTCAGGGTTATTTCCAAGCCCGTAAGTCCCTATTCCAGAGTTGATGCATTTCGACTCCTCTATTAGATCTTGTCCTTCGTGCACAATCTCTTGAATTAAACTGTATACACATGTGCTAACGACCCATCTCAACTTTGCACGGATAGATCGAAGTATCTGCAGCTGGACGACTTGTTTGGTGTAGTGGTAATTTCGTTTAAGGGCTGCTGTGTAGAGTTTCGAAACAAATTCCGAGAACAACTGTAGAGAACAGAATATCATCACTTTCATGTAACTTAAACACTTTAAGCTGTACACAGGAAATTCCTCAGGACACATGAATTCTGCCTGTTACATATTTAATTGGCATTTGGAGTGACATATTGTGTTCGTGATGTGAGCACTTCATGATTTAATGAATCTGTTTAAGACCATTGTAAATACTATATGCAAATTATGGGTCTTTGTGCATTTGTGTGATTCTGTATCAGATATTGCATGGTTCCTGAGTGGGTCATTTGCAAAGACCACAAATAAATCGAAATAAAAAGAAACAAAACATGCGTGATCTTGATGTACAGCCCATGACAGTAGTCGTGTTCTAAATCTTAGTGTGCAGTGATTCCTTGTTGAAACTCATTGCCTCAGTTCTTTATTGTGGATCCTTTTTTGGCAGTCTTTTTCAGCATCTCATTACAAAGAATCCCGTCTGCATCTGGGTCTGATTCAAGAAAAATATAAAGCTAAAAGTTGGGTCATCTGCTGTGCTGCTGTGAAACATTATTTATGTGGACCAAGCACAGCTGCATCTATGCTAAAGTAAAAACTAAAACTAAACTAAACTGCACCTGAACAGGCCACAAAAGCCCAACAGCACTGACCGGCCACCATGTCATCCTCAGCCTACAGGCATCACTGGATGTGGATATGGAGGGGCATGTTGTCAGCACACCACTCTCCTCGCCATATTTCAGTTTACGAGATCAGAGTCGCTACTTCTCAATCAAGTAGCTCCTCAGTTTGCCTCACAAGGGCTGAGTGCACCCCACTTGTCAATATCGCTTGGCAGACAGGATGGTCACCCACCCAAGCACTTAACTTAGGTGATCTGGCAGAAATCGATGTTATCATTACGGCAAGGCCGACCCATCTATGGCAAAGTAGGGTTTTCGAAAACATTTTGTATAAAAACTTAGACACAGATTTTGGATTCACATGTTTTTTACCTATGCTGTTGTTCTCAAATGACTGCAGAAAACTACCTCATAAAAGTCTAAAAGTCTTTGACCCTTTCGAATTTTGTAGTCTCACCTCGCAGTTTGATGATGTAGTGGTTATATTTTCATTATTTGTCATGTTTATTACAATAATTCAAAGTACCTCACTGCCTATTGTTTGGGGACTCCGCAGTGAATGATGACTGAAGTACAATCTCAGGGAAACGAAGACTGGTAGTCTGTAATTCTCTCTTTTTTTTAAATTCGTCCTTCAAAACACCACAGAAGTATTTGGAAAAGTTATAAACACATTTCTGAATCCCTTTCCATCCTTTATTTTCAAAGTTTCAAGAAGATTGTGTCAATTTCTGTTTCCATCTTTAAGAAGATTAAGCATCCATCAATGTTTATCAGCACTGCTGCTACTTTTCGATTGGTGCACTTTAAGTTATACATTGCTCCATACAGAATGTAACTAACACACCAAAACACTTTTTTTTTATTGTATAAAGCCTATATCTCTTTCTCAGCAGTAGAGATTCGTTTACCACTGCTGTGTATAATTTCAGAGTGTCCAAACAAATAACATCTCTAATACATTATGATGTGTCCAAACTGGGCATGCTGTGCCAAACACATTCCACCTATTGTCGATACATCAAAGGAAGGAAACATTCATATACACTCAGTTTAAGTAGGGTTGTGTCACATGGTGCAGAAATGTGCTTCAAAAGAATGCTGCCATTCACCCCTTGACCCTAGACAGCAATGGCATAGTTTTCACAGTTGTGATCAATCTCAATTCATCATTACTCAACTAATTTGCATGAAATATTTCTAAATTACCAGGTGATTATAATTAAACTTATCCTATTTGACATGGACAAGAAGAGAATAGAAGCTTTCGAAATGTGGTGCTACAGAAGAATGCTGAAGATTAGATGGGTAGATCACATAACTAATGAGGAAGTATTGAATAGGATTGGGGAGAAGAGAAGTTTGTGGCACAACTTGACCAGAAGAAGGGATCGGTTGGTAGGACATGTTCTGAGGCATCAAGGGATCACCAATTTAGTATTGGAGGGCAGCGTGGAGGGTAAAAATCGTAGAGGGAGACCAAGAGATGAATACACTAAGCAGATTCAGAAGGATGTAGGTTGCAGTAGGAACTGGGAGATGAAAAAGCTTGCACAGGATAGAGTAGCATGGAGAGCTGCATCAAACCAGTCTCAGGACTGAAGATCACAACAACAACAACATTTGACATGTTATAACACAGAAACTAATTACTGTACAAGTACCAAACTTGATAGCATTGGCGTCCAGAGAATGGGGTGCACGATAGCCATGCATCACAGCGCCACCATCCAGTTCCAACTATGGCCACCAGCTGCCATGATCAGTCATCATGATTCATAGTCTCATGCACCTGACCAGTCGCAGTGCACCTGTTAATGTGTCAACATGATCTTGGACAAAACGAGCAGGGCATTATTGGTGCAGCTCTATTATCAAAACAACAGTAATGCTGCAGCTACACTTCAAGAATATTGCTGGTCAAATGGATTACAGAAGGGTCCTCTTCCTCCACCTGCTGTGCAGAGCATTATGAAGAAGTTTTAATCAACTGGAGAACTCTGCTTGCTCTTGGAGGAGGCCGATGACTACCTGCACCACAGCTGGTTGGAGAAATCGCTGTTGCTATGGCAGACAACACTGCACGCAATTCCCAATCGTCAGGCGGTGCACGTGCTGTGTCACAACAATTGAACATCCCGTGGTCCACTGTATGGAAAGTGCTTCTCAAACAGTATTGTACCATAACCATGTCGTACGGCAGCATGTACCACAGGATGCACAATTACATATTGACTTTGTTCTCCACATTCTCGCAAGGACTGCAGTTGATGAGGACAGACATCACTCATTTTTCTCTGACAGGAGAGGTAAACACACGGTATTGCTGAGTGTGGGGATCTTTACCTCCAGTCACTGTGTGTGAAGTTCCTTGGTATGGTGAACATGTCAGCATGTGGTGTGACTTCAAAGCTACATTCATCATTGGCCCATTCTTTTTTGAACAGCTGAGAGTTCAAGGAAAAATGATACGCAGTATGACAGGTCAGTGTTACTATGATATGCTTTGCCAGCATGTTATACCTGCCCTATAGGAGAGAGATGCATTTAACTGAACAGTTTTCATGGAAGATAGGGCTTCACTGCACATTGTTTGTGAAGTTCACCTGTTTCTCTGAAACGCATTTGGAAATGATCGAACTATCAGGCGATCGTTTCCAAATGCTTGGCCAGCATGATCACCTGATCTCACTCCCTTTGATTTCTGGTTGTGGGGCTACCTGAAGGACAGGATTTACCAGGGGAACATCCTCACATGTGCTGATCTGAAGTGCAGCATATCAAGAGAGGCAGCCAGCATACCTACGGACATGCTTCGTTCTGCTGCACAGAATGGAATCCTGTGCTTTCAGACTCTTGTTTACACTGATGGGTTCCATATTGAGCCCCTTTTTGTAGCAGTAATAGTACTGGTATGTAATGGTATGATGTATCGAAGCAGCACATTAATAGTGCTTCATCTGACTTGAGTCTGCATTATTTCTGTTCATGTCCTTGACATTAATGCTACCAAGATTGGTTCTCAGACAGTAATTAGTTTCCGTGTTGTAACGTGCTATATAGGGAAAGTTTAATTATAACCACCTGGTATATACACAAACTTTCCTCATAAATCAGTTCCTGTGTTAGTGAAACCCGCATCATCGAACTGTAGCAGATGACTTCAATTTAGCAACACACAGAAGAAAGATACAGTTGGTGTGTGTGTGTGTGTGTGTGTGTGTGAGAGAGAGAGAGAGAGAGAGAGAGAGAGAGACAGAGACAGACAGAGAGAGAGAGAGAGAGAGAGAGAGAGAGAGATTATGCGTCCATGTTAAATCATCGACATTCTATATGTCTCTCTATGTGACTAGCCATATTACTGTACTGTACAAAACCATCAACAGGTGACTAACTGTTATAACGATGCGTTGCAGGAGATGAGGGAGATGGCGAGTGGTCAGTGCGCGTGGACGGCGCCACTGGCTGCGGCCACAGCTGGGAGGGCGTGCGGCGCGTCCTGGGGCTGTGCTGCGCATGCGCTTTCGGCAGGCACGCCAAGCCGCATCGCGAGCTGCCCCTCTACTCCAGGGGGCAGCAGCAGCGTGGCCAGGGCGGCGGCGAGCGCGACAACGTCGCCTCCAGGAGGCACGCGGGTCAGTAGCGTGCTGCAGGGCGACGCGAACTACTTTTGTCCCGCATTTGTTTGACCTGCAGGTGTTCAGAGATTTAGCCGATCACCTTCTTATTCTATATGAGTCCAAATTACACTACTGGCCATTAAAGTTGCTACACCAAGAAGAAATGCAGACGAAAAACGGCTTTTCTTTGAACAAATAGACTAGAACTGACATTTCATGACATTTTCACGCAATTTGGGTGCATAGGTCCTGAGAAATCAGTACCCAGAACAACCACCTCTGGACGCAATAACGGCCTTGATACGGCTGGGCATTGAGACAAACAGAGCTTGGATGGCGTGTACAGGTACAGCTGCCCATGCAGTCTCAATACGATAACACAGTTCAACAAGAGTATTGACTGGTGTATTGTCACGAGCCAGTTGCTCGGCCACCAATGACCAGACGTTTTCAATTGGTGAGAGATCTGGAGAATGTGCTGGCCAGGGCAGCAGTACAACATTTTCTGTATCCAGAAAGGCCCGTACAGGACCTGCAACATGCGGTCGTGTATTATCGTGCTAAAATGTAGGGTTTCGCAGGAATCGAATGAAGGGTAGAGCCACGGGTCATAACACATCTGAAATATAACGTCCACTGTTCAAAGAGCCGTCAATGCGAACAAGAGGTGACCGAGACGTGTAACCAATGGCACCCCATACCATCATGCCGAGTGATATGCCAGTATGGTGATGACGTATACACGCTTCCAATGTACGTTCACCGCGATGTCGCCAAACACGGATGTGACCATCATGATGCTGTAAACAGAACCTGGATTCATCCGAAAAAGTGGCGTTTTGCCATTCGTGCACCCATGTTCGTCGCTGAGTACACCATCTCAGGCGCTCCTGTCTGTGATGCAGCGTCAAGGGTAACCGCAGCCATGGTCTCCGAGCTGATAGTCCATGCTGCTGCAGACGTCGTCGAACTGTTCGTGCAGATGGTCGTTGTCTTGCAAGCGTCCCCATCTGTTGACTCAGGGATCGAGACGTGGCTGCACGATCCGTTACAGCCATGCAGATATGATGCCTGTTATCTCGACTGCAAGTGATAGGAGGCCGTTGGGATCCAGCACGGCGTTCCGTATTACCCTCGTGAACCCACCGATTCCATATTCTGCTAACCGTCACTGGATCTCGACCAGCGCGAGAAGCAATGTCGCGATACGATAAACCGCAATAGCGATAGACTACAATCCGACCTTTATCGAAGTCGGAAACGTGATGGTACGCATTTCTCCTCCTTACACGAGGCATGACAACAACGTTTCACCAGGCAACGCCGGTCAACTGCTGTTTGTGTATGAGAAATCGGTTGGAAACTTTCCTCATGTTAGCACCTTGTAGGTATCGTCACCGGCGCCAGCCTTGTGTGAATGCTCTGAAAAGCTAATCATTTGCATCTCACAGCGTCTTCGTCCTGTCGGTTAAATTTCGCGCCTCTAGCACGTCATCTGTGTAGCAATTTTAATGGCCAGTAGTGTGTATGGTTACAAATTATGTATTCATTTGATTTCAACTTAAACTACTACAAGTTTATTTTTATTTAAGTTGGCCATCAGACCAGCTTAGTTTTTCAGTTCAGTCACGATTTCTGTACCTCTGTCCTGATTTTTCTCAAGGGGATTCCAGACGCTCATTTGCATCACATTTAACAATTATCAACTCTTTTACCCGTTGCATGAGGGGTGTTCAGTATGTAATGAAACACTTTTTTCTGTAAGCAGGTTGGATTTTTCCAGGATTGCAATATGCCGTATTAACCCCACTCTTCTGGCTATACCACCCTATTTTTCCATATAATCTCCATTCAGTGTGCCGGCCTTTCGGGATCTTACTGGGAGGCCTGTATATCACTCTACTAGTCGACATTGGAGCCAACGTATTGCTGCTTCAGTAATCTCCCCATCATCCACAGAAAAACTGTCAGGATGTGCTCATAACAGCCAAGCGATTCTGTGCAGATGGTCTTTCCATTGCTCTTCACGGGACTTCTGTTACGTTTTGAGGAACGTAGACACGACACCCGTCTGAGTACCTCAGCTAGTGGGTGTGGGTGTCAACACTACAAACAGAGATGTCCAGTTGAGCAGCGGGGTGTTTGATTCTGAGCCATCGATCATGTGGACACACTCCTGCGAAGCTCTCCTTCGCAGAAGAGCTTCTGTGAAGTTTGGAAGGTAGGAGACGAGGTACTGGCACAAGTAAAGCTGTGAGTACCGGGCGTGAGTCGTGCTTCGGTAGCTGAGTTGGTAGAGCACTTGCCCACAATAGGCAAAGGTCCCGACTTCGAGTCTCGGTCCGGCACACAGTTTTAATCTGCCAGGAAGTTTCATTATGACTACTGCCCACCGCTACGTTGGATGCCGCCTGGTGGCGTTGTGGGAACTTAACGCGGTAAGAAATGTATGTACGCGGAGCAGAGACGAAGGGTACTCATTCTGGCGACTGCACACGCAACAAATAGGGAAATCCACTGACAGCGACATTAACAAAGGCCGCACTATTATTACACAGAGTCTGTGAACGAGTATCTTGAAAACGACAATGCTGGTCGAATATCCAGGTGCTACTGTGTTGAGCGTCTATGGAAAGAGGTAGAAGGGCAGTGAAACTACCACAGGCACTAAATGGTTGAACGTCCACGACTCTACACAGAACATGGAGTTCTGCCGATTGCCTGCTCTGTAAAGTTGGTTAGGCGACAATTTATGAAATATCTGGAGGAAAGGCACAATAGTGGTTCACGCGCATGTGTTTCGGAACACACCTTTTAGCACACATTACTGAACACTGGGCTCCGCAGTAGATGAGGCCTGCATGTTCCCATATTGATCCAGCGACATCGTCAATTACGATTGAAGTGGGCACGGGATCAATGGTATTGGACAATTGGTTAATAGAAACTTACCATCTGGGCAAATGAATCACGTTCATTGCTACACCACGTCGATGATCATCTCCATAAAGGCCATCATCGAGGTGAACGAAGGCTCGAAACGTGCATCGCGCCCCAAACGCAGGCCGGTGGGAGTAGTATTATGCTACAGGAGACGTTCTCCTGGTCTTTCATGAGGCCTGTGGTGGTAATGTTACAGCTGCGGACCACCTGCATCCGTTGATACTAGATGTCTTCCCCAACGGCGACTTCATCTTTCACCAGTATAATTGTCCGTGTCTCAGAGCCAGAACCATAATACAAAGGCTTGAGGAGCATCATAGTGAATTCACGTTGATGTCCTGGCCACCAAGTTAGCTTGATGTGAAATGCTATGGAACCCATCTGCGTCGCTATCGGGTGCCATCCCCACATACACAAATCAGTGGCCCGTTATTTACAGGAATTATTTGACTTGTGCATGGATATCTGGTCCCACATACCTTCACAAACCTGCTAACAAACTGTCGCATCCGTGATACCTAGAACTGGCGATGTCTTTAATTCCAAAGGTGGACCAACAATCTATTAAGCAGGGATCATAACATTTTGGATCATCATCTGGTTGACGAGCAGCTTAGACACAGCAGAGATATAAAGCGCCACTTACAAAGAGACGTACACGGAAGAACAGTCTCTACAGCAGCGTCTAGTGCAACATTAAAAGCCATTCTTCAAATCTGAGAAACTTTGGGGAAAGTGGGAGATGTTAAATGTTAGTTGGAATGGAGGAAGTCTTTGCATATCTTACAACCGATAGCCAGAGTATCTATGTATGGATTCTACATACAGACAGTGGCTAGAGCGAATTTTGATGGAAGTTGTGTTAAATATTTTCCTGTAAGTTTGAAGAATACAGACATGCTGAAGAAACTTCACAGTGACGATAAATGGAGTTTGTCTGCTCGCTATTCCTCATCTTCAATGGCACTAATAAAGTGTAAATTAATCGAATTATTGTAACAAATTTATTGCATTTCATTAAGATCCTTTTAATTTTATTGTAGTGTCAATATTTGCAACGTGTCCTGAATTTGGTACTCTGGTCACCATCGGCTACCAGCCACAACTCATTTTAATTCCACTATGCTTTTCTGAGGCTTAAACCTTCATGACAGAACTTTCCTTCTGTATTACTCTCGTTGCTCGCATCTTTCGTCTTTCTCTCTTGTCCTAAGGCTGGATGCAACACAAATCGGAAAACTGAAGGTAATTGTCTTACACTTAGGTCCTGATTGATAATAACAATGCATGGTTGCTGACAGCTTTCTCCGCTATAGCCAAATCTAACATTTTACTATATCCCATTGCTTATTACTGAGCTACGCCGCGTGGCCTGATCCGCCTTGTCACAGTCCACGTGGCTCCCTCCGTCTGAGGTTCGAGTCCTCCCTCGGGCATGGGTGTGTGTGTTGTCCTCAGCGTAATTTAGTTTAAGTTAGATGAAGTAGAGTGTACGGTTATGGACCGATGACCTCAGCAGTTTGGCCCCATAGCCTCTTACCACAAATTTCCAAAAATTTGAGCTTCCTGATTAATAAAGTAATTAAACCTCGAGCCATTAATTTTTTTGTCATCCACAGGCAAATCATGTCAAAGTTAAAGTCTCGCGACCGACCAGTACGACCACTCACTAAGATCGCTGGCCAACAACCTTCCTAACTAACTGCATAGTGCCACGTGAGCTAAACGGCACAACCAGTACGTAACAGGGGCAGATAATCACGATAAGCATCCAAGTTGCTAAGAAGAGTAATATACAAAAGAATGGAAAAGAAAACTGAGGATTTGTAAGATTTTCGGAAAGGTAAAGGACGAGAGAGACACTGCTGAATGTTTGATTGATACTGGAAGCAAGACTTACGGGAAATCGACACGCGTTGATACGATCTGTTGATCTAGAAAAAGCGTTCGACAATGTAAAATGATGCAATATGTTCGAAATTCTGATTAAAAAGCAGGAGTAAGATATTGGAAAGACCGGTAATATAGAATGTGTACAAGAACCAAGAGGGGACAGTGAGAATGGAAGACCAATAAGGAAGTGCTGGGATGCAAAAAATGTTCAAGAGTGGGAATAAAATTCCGGGTGCAAAGGATATAAATGATAAAATTCGCTGACGACATTGCTATCCTCAGTGAAAGTGAAGAAGAATTAGATGACCTGAAGATGAAGAGTCTAATGAGTATAGAATACGGACTGAGAGTAAACAGAAAAGCACGAAAGTCATGAGGAAGTGCAGAAACAATATGAGCAATAAAATTAATATGGAAACTGGTGACCAATAATTACTCGAAGTGAAAGAGTTGTGCTATCTTGGAAGCAAAATAACAATAACGGACGAAGCAAGGACATACAAATGAGGCTAGCGCAGGCTAACAGGGCACTCCTGGTCAGAAATTTTTACTAGCAGCAAAATAGTCTTCAGTTTGAGGAGGAAATTTCTGAGAATGTGTGAGGGCGCGCTGAAAAGTGATGCCTGCGAATTTTTCATATCAAATCTCTTTAAGCTTATTAAATAAAACAAACGTTAATAAAATTCTACGTCTTCTTTCTTCACGTCTACATATTTGTAGCCTTCTGCCACTAGAGAGCTCTAAACTGTAGCGTGCAAGGCCCGATTCACACAGAAACAGAGCGGCGCGGACGCCTTCCTGCGGCGAGTCACAGACGTGGGCGCGGATGGGACGAGGGCAGTCCACACCTCTCGTAAAGTGGTGCTGTCAGAGAGACGCTAGATGGTCGTGCTGCGAACGGATTACAACATGTCGCCTTCATGAGACGAACAGATTGATGCACTGGATCTTATGTAACTTGTAAATGTTGAGCAACGAAGAAGATACTGGATACATCCCTTTCAGTTGAGAAAAGGGAAGGAATTGGCACCTTCGACATAAATAAAATCCTGAACAAGTGTTCCAAACTTTTCCAGCATTTTTACAGACTGTCTCAATCTGTTTCTATATTGTGTTACACAAAGTGAAGAACAGCATTCAGAGGAAATCATCGCAATTTGAATGTTTTGTTCATAATTCCAATTTTTCATACGATTTTCATTTTAGCCTAAGTCTAAACATTGCTAATATTGTGAAAGACGTTCTAAATATTACGACACTTTTCCAAAATTTGATCATCCATAAATATTTCACTATTGTATAACATAAATTCTTCGTTACAGCCCATAGTTTGCTACCATGTGATAGAGGTGCAAACTTTACCACAAATCTAACATACCTCCTCCTATGTTATAGATATTTTGCCTTCTAGAGAGGAACAAAATATCCTTTCATCCAAAAAAACTGGTTTCCACTCATTTCCAACACCAAGGACAACAGATTACTTCAGGGCAAGGTGGAACCACAGGATTTCAAGGATCTTGGTGCACTAGATCACAGGATGCACAGAGGCTCATTCAAAATGAGTACGTCGAGCTACACATTTCGTAACATCCAGCAACCATGGATGTGTCAATGCATTGGAAAGAAGCCGAGAGGTCCTGGTAAGAAAAATCTGCCGCTAGATAACATTAAAGATTTCCCTATCTTCTGTGATAAAATTATGCCAGCTAAAAGAGCCAAGAAGGAATCCTTACTTGACGTGTGGTAGTATCTCGCAGCTGAAAAACGGAATTTCTATGAGCAAGTACCAAGTGAATAGTGGATTTGCTTGTCTGTCTAGCAAAAAACGTTAACTGAGGATAGAAGATGTAATGCTGACTGTACATGCTGACTGTAACTGCAAGATGAATAGTGTCGCATTTTTGCATATCTTCTGGTGATGCTTGTGCAGGTTTGTATTGCAGTAAACATTATGTGTTTTGGACTGTGTACAGTCTCAAAATAAGATTTCTCTTTGTGCAGTAAATAAGTAACAAAGAAAAACCAGAACATTTCAGCAGCACAACGCTGTAATTTCACAGATTCAGCCTTCTTCCACCAGAAAAGTAAAAAAAGATAGTGCTATTTTTTCCAAGTAGACATAAGTAATTGTACAATCTTCGATTTTTCTTTTTTCTTATAAAAAAAGAAGACTGAACCCCAACAAACCACAATAATATCCCAATGTATATATGAAAAACATAAATTTTATTATAAAATACATAGAAAATTAATAGAAATGACAAGAGGGTAATTTTTCCTTTTGTTCCCTTCATTAGAAAAGAAATAGAGTTTAAGAAAATAAGAGAAGCGGATTTCTTTTAAAAAAATGGAATTTGAGGTATGATATTATCACACAAACTAGAAATTGTAGATTATGAAATATTAAAAATTTTCAGTTTCTTCGTTCTCTTGTATTTCAGCTTCATATTTCCTTCTTCAAAAAACTGAAAATCCCAACCAGTAATTAATTTATGGTATCTATTTGGCAAAATAATTTTCAAATTATTATCAATCTCCATATAAATGTATTCACCATATGTATAGTTCACAAATATTCACATCCAGTGGCGTTGTAGATCAATAATTTTTGAAGAATGTCACTTCATTTTACTTTTTGGCTCATTTTACTTTTTGGCTCATTTTACTTTTTGGCTACAAATTTTTTAAATAGTCGCAAAATTGCGCCTTCCACATCACTGGCAACGGGTTCTACACAATGCTGGTGACTACTTTGAAGGAACATGTAACTCTTTTGTATCGGCTGTGAATAAATAGTTGCCACTATTTAAGTTCCAACCCTTGTATGTAAAGAATGCATAAGGGGATACCAGAAAATTAAAGTTACATGTGATTGATAGAATTGTAGCTAAGTAGAATCAACAGATCATAATAATCTCATGTCAACTTAAAAAAAATCGGGAAACTTTAGGTAATCAATGGAACATATAAAATTAATTTTTATAGCCAAAGGAATTCGTTTCCCTTATTTTCTTAAATTCGATTTTTTCCCATCAAAGACAATGTGAGAAAAAAATATCTTCCTCTTTTCATTTCTCTTCATTTTCGATGTATTTTATAATAAATTTTATGTTTTTATACGAAGATAATTGAGCTGCAATTAAAATGTTTGGATATAAGGGCGATTCAGGTTCAGACTAACTTTTTTATAAGAAAAAAGAAAAAATAAGAGGCTTTTACCTACTCTCTTATAGAAAAGGCAGCCTGAAGGTACTGAATGACCCTACTATTGAAGATTTTTTTTCTTTTTTTCTTACAAGAAAGTGAGTCTGAACCTACTGAACCACCGTACTTATGTAATAACTAATAACTGTTACAAGAGTATGTAAATCGGCCTTTTACCTGCGTGCACCAAGAAAGCTTAAAAATGTCAGCATTAACCTGGTAAGCATAAAGATCCAGAACATTGAATACTTTAGTTAAGGCAACAGTAAAATCCCGTTTCTCATTCCTGCTCACTGAAACGAAATAGATATTTAATGTTTCGTGAATGAAACTGTTAGTGCAGACAAGAAAAATTTATGCATAAATTATGGAGCTAGTTCTGCCACTGTAACTACGATTGTCTACCTGTAGTTTCAAATGTAAATAACTCTTAAAGCAATATTAACGTAAAGGGTGATTATAACTGACTTTATAAACCACATACAAAAGAGAAACACGACCACAAATCCAATTAGAATGCGGCCATGGCGTCTAGCGTTGCGCAACTTAGCTCGTCGTGGTCAAACGTGAAAATATATCACGTTTCCTCTGCCTTTCAGGACTGGAAAGAAGTAATGCTCTCCTTCCGCTGCTAAAGATACTTTCGGTATGTTACCTACATTTCGTATGCAGCACCCTATTTTCTGAAAGCCTGCAAAAGTAAACTGCCCAGTGACTACATCCTTCAGTGCAAACTTTTCAAAATGGACCTGATGGTTTTGTTATTTGGAAGGTATCACAATAACCATTCGCAATAACGAAAATAAAACCAGTTCACTATCAAGCTCAGATTTCAGGCTATAAGACGTCGAGTTTTTTTACCTGATAGTTCCCTCAAATTCGAATGAGAAATTCTGCACAGTGGACAAACCGCGAAATGTAAAAGTTTTACTAATAAACTATCTACTGAGACAAATGTAGCTTTGCTTCATCTACATGCAACGTTTTCTCTGAGGCACATCGGATGACTTCAGATTAATGAAAAGAGCAGCAATCCACTTTGACATCTCCACCACGTATCTGTGGTGGTGACGTCTGGCACCAAATGTATCAGGATGACCAAATGTAGCGGGAGGGCACCAAATGTAGTGGATCGGTGCCAGGACGTACCATATTAAAACTCGCCGAGAACTTTCCAAATGATTTATTGTTTTTTTTAGCTACAGTGCCCTCGTTCATCTTGGTCTGTGTCATAGGGTCCCACAATGCTGAGAAAGCACCGCAGCAGCCCATGTAACGCAATGCCGTGTTGTGCCAGCCTTGTGCGGCCTGCTGAGTTCCAGTGATGTCAGCTGAGATCGCGGCGGCAACAAGGGCCCGCTGTCCGGCGTCCGAATCTGCAGCCCTCACCTCGGAAAGTCTCTGGTGTGTGTAGGGAGCTGAGACGACTGCCTGCAGTAGTGAGCCGAAGAGTGGCCTGCTGCTGGCTGGCTGTGGAACCCGCATCGGCGTCAGAAGATCGAACCAATGACCCGCCATGCACTGGGACGCTGGCACCCCATCTGTTACTGCGTATAGCCGGTGGTGTGATACGCCCCACAGTCCAGGAGAGCTGCCACACTCGAATGAATCTTGTTAGAGAACAGCACCTATTTATACGCATCTGTGCGCCTCCGTTTTGCTAACACTCCACTCCAAGTCACGTACTCACCACACCCCAGTTGCGCCAGTGGGCCCCTTCTGCCTGTAGCTTGCGCCTTGCGAAACGCTGAGATTACGCTTTTCAGTGGTTCGACAGCCCTGTGGCCTCCATTCTACTTCGCAACCGTTGGTATGCATAACTCACTGCAATCCAGCCTGCATCTGGCTGTAACTTGTGCTCAGAATGTCGCACAAAACTAACTTTCCCTATCCTAAATGGTGGTGCCGCTACATATCCCTTCGATGCCATTCATACGACAAACGGATGTGTTGCGGACCATGAAGTGACGCATCCCCGATAGGCCATCTCTGTGTAATTGCCTGATTAGTTAACATGGAGTTGGCGTGAAACAGCGCTCATGCCCCTATGCCCCCCCCCCCCCCCCCCAGACATCAACGGCATGCCACTTCTGTATGAATTGGGCCTAACATGACATTGTGTCATATAACTATGTCAGTGCATGAGAAACAGTGTGCTGTAATTGAGTTTTGAATTCGAAGAGTCCGTCCACACATGGAGCAGTCTCTCCTATAGGATGACAGAAGCACTGTGACATCTACAACAATCCGACACCTTGGGAGCACTGTCTTCGATCATCCACCGTACAGCCCCGACTTGATCCCATCAGCTATTCATCTGTTTCCAAAACTTAAAGAATGCCTACAAACTCTCCACTTTTGTAGTAATGATGTGGTGCAATCAGAGGTGAGGTTGTCGCTCTGTCAACACAGTCAAACATTCTACAGTGGTGGTATCAACAAACTGGCCTCTCACTGGGAGAAATGTCTTCGTTGCCATGGTGAATATGTTGAGAAATAAGTATGTAGACATGATGAATAAAGATGTAGAATGTTAATAATGTTCGTTTTATTTGAAAACCTTTAAGATTTTTGACGTAAAAATTGGGAGACATTATTTCTTAACATGCTCTTGTACATGTGGAATAATCAGGTCTGCTGCCAGATGTTTGTGTCGCTCTGGCACAATATTTCGGCCACATAACTCGTTGCCTTCTTCAGGTGCTACCTGAGACTGCCGTATTGGAGGATCTTGTCCAGTATTTATGCCCAGAGGGCGCTGGGTTCTCTCTTTGCCGTCCGCGCCCGCCTGGCGCTGCTTGTAAGGTGTTGTCTCTTCCCTGGTGCTCCTTCGGACGTCCGCTCCCGACTTGGTCGCCATCTGTGGCCGCTCTCTGAGGCTCGTCCTGTGTCGGGCGTTCCGTTCGCGGTCCACACCCGCCTGGTGCTGCTCCTGAGGTTTTGGCCCTTCCCTGGTGCTCGCACAGACGTCCGCGCCCGCTTCGTCCACGATCTGCAGTTGTGGCAGCTGTCTGAGGCCCGTCTCGCGTCGGGCGCTCCGTACGCGGTCCGCGCCCGCCTGCCGCTGCTCCTGAGGTGTTGGCAGTTCCCTGGTGCTCCAATACGGCAGTCTCAGGAAGCACCTGAAGAAGTCAACGAGTTACGTGGCTGAAATACTGTGCCAGAGCGACACAAACATCCGACAGTAGACCGATCATTCCACACGTCAGGATCTCGCCGGGAAAGCCCGAAGAGTTACATCAGAAGACTCTACGGGGAGTAGATGTACCTTATGCTCTTGTAGGTTTGGAGCACACCATTGTCTGGTAGTGTTCCGTGGAGTGTGGGATAATCGGAAAACAAGAGAATCTAAGCGTCTGAAATGTGGTGCTATAGAACGATGTTAACAACTTGATGGACTGGTAGAAAAAGGAATGAGAAAGTTCTCTGCAAAATCAGCGAGGAAAGGGACAAATGGACAAGAACTAGAAAATGATAGGACATGTGTTAAGATATCAATGAGTAACTTTTATGGTACTGCAGGGAGCTGTAGAGAGCAAAAGCTGTAAGAAAATAGACTGCATTGAACAAATAATTGAGGTTATAGGGTGAAAATGCAACTCTGAGATGAAGAGGTTGGCGCAAGAGGGGAACTCGTGACGGGTCATATCAAATCAGTGAGAAGCCTGATGACTCAAAAAAAAAAAAGAAGCAGTCTTGATATCAATAAATTATTTTGTTGTTGTTGTTGTTGTGGTGTTCAGTCCTGAGACTGGTTTGATGGACCTTTCCATGCTACTCTATCCTGTGCAAGCTTCTTCATCTCCTGCTTAGTGTATTCATCTCTTGGTCTCCCTCTACGATTTTTACCCTCCACGCTGCCCTCCAATGCTAAATTTGTGATCCTTGATGCCTCAGAACATGTCCTACCAACCAGTCCCTTCTTCTTGTCAAGTTGTGCCACAAACTCCTCTACTCCCCAATTCTATTCAATACCTCCTAATTAGTTATGTGATCTACCCATCTAATCTTCAGCATTTTTCTGTAGCACCACACTTCGAAAGCTTCTATTCTCTTCTTGTCCAAACTATTTATCGCCCATGTTTCATTTCCATACATGGCTACACCCCATATAAATACTTTCATAAACGACTTCCTGACACTTAAATCTATACTCGATGTTAACAAATTTCTCTTCTTCAGAAACGCTTTCCTTGCCATTGCCAGTCTACATTTTATATCCTCTCTACTTCGACCATCATCAGTTATTTTGCTCCCCATATAGCAAGATTCCTTTACTACTTTAAGTGTCTCATTTCCTAATCTAATTCCCTCAGCAATACTCGACTTAATTAGACTACATTCCATTATCCTCGTTTTGCTTTTGTTGATGTTCATCTTATATCCTCCTTTCAAGACACTGTCCATTCCGTTCAACTGCTCTTCCAAGTCCTCTGCTGTCTCTGACAGAATTACAATGTCGTCGGCGAACCTCAAAGTTTTTATTTCTTCTCCATGGATTTTAATACCTACTCTGAACTTTTCTTTTGTTTCCTTTACTGCTTGCCCAATATACAGATTGAATATTATCACGGAGAGGCAAGAATTATTTTAGGAGGAATATATTTTTCTTTTCATTATATAGAGAAAGAGGGAGGGGGGGAGAGATTCGTTTTCTGTTTGTAGACCTCTGCTCGCACATATTACTGTAGTTGTAGTCATGTTGAAAAACCTGACTGTTTACCCTCTAGCTCAAAAACCACCCTGAAAATTGTGTAAATACTAATTTCGGTTGCCTGTACGGAAACACTTACAGGCATCGATGGTGGAGGATACATGCGCAGATTTTCGTTGCCTGTGGGAACGCTGCTTCACTACTTCTTCTATTTGAGGTCACTGATCCTAACACATTCTAGCGACAAGACAGTCAACCGACAGCTTTCACGATCAACCGCCAGATGTCTTTAGTAATAGTGCGTTTCGTGGCGTCCTGCCATTGTTTCAGAACTACTCTAAAGGCACAGATATTTTTTCTCTGACGCCGCGCTCCCGCGTCCGCCCGCAGGGCCGGCGCCGCCGTCGCCGCCGCAGCCCGCCGCGGAGGAGTGCGCGTCGCGGCTGTGGCCGGCGCTTCAGCTGCGGCGGCTGCCGCGCGCCCGCGTCCAGACCACGGCGCACCGGCTCGGTCCGCGGAGAGCGCTGCTTCTGCCGCCGCCGGACAACGGCTGGGGGAGGGCGCCGCCGCTGCTGCACGCCGCGCAGGTAGGTAACGCAGGGCTGCCTACCTCCGCACACCAGCCGACCACCTACCTCACCACACATGTACGACTGCGTCCATCAATTTCGATTAATACACTACTGGCCATTAAAATTGCTACACCACGAAGAAATGGAGATTGTAAACGGGTATTCATTGGACAAATGTATTATACTAGAACTGACATGTGATTACAAATGGTTCAAATGGCTCTGAGCACTATGGGACTTAACATCTATGGTCATCAGTCCCCTAGAACTAACCTAAGGACAGCACACAACACCCAGCCATCACGAGGCAGAGAAAATCCCTGACCCCGCCGGGAATCGAACCCTGGAACCCGGGCGTGGGAAGCGAGAACGCTACCGCACGACCACGAGATGCGGGCTGATATGTGATTCCATTTTCACGCAATCTGGGTGCATAGATGCTTAGAAATCAGTACCCAGAACAACCACCTCTGGCCGTAATAACGGCCTTGATACGCCTGGGCATTGAGTCAAACAGAGCTTGGATGGCGTGTACAGGTACAGCTGCCCATGCAGCTTCAACACGATACCACAGTTCATTGAGAGTAGTGACTGGCGTTTTGTGATGAGCCAGTTGTTCGGCCACCATTGACCAGACGTTTTCAATTGGTGAGAGATCTGGAGAATGTGCTGGCTAGGGAAGTAGTCGAACATTTTCTGTATCCAGAAAGGCCCGTACAGGACCTGCAACATGCGGTCGTGCATTATCCTGCTGAAATGTAGGGTTTTGCAGGGATCGAATGAAGGGTAGAGCCACGGGTCGTAAAACATCTGAAATGTAACGTCCACTGTTCAAAGTGCCAACAATGCGAACAAGAGGTGACCGTGACGTGTAACCAATGGCAAGCCATACCATCACGCCGGATGATACGCCTGTATGGCGATGACAAATACGCGTTTCCTGGATTCGTCCGAAAAAATGACGTTTTGCCATTCGTGCACCCAGGTTCGTCGTTGAGTACACCATCGCAGGTGCTCCTGTTTGTGATGCAGCTTCAAGGATAACCGCAGCCATGGTCTCCGAGCTGATAGTCCATGCTGCTGCAAACGTCGTCGAACTGTTCGTCCAGATGGTTGTTGTCTTGCAAACGTCCCCATCTGTTGACTCAGGGATCGAGACGTGGCTGCACGATGCGTTACAGCCATGCGGATAAGATGCCTGTCATCTCGACTGCTAGTGATACGAGGCCGTTGGGATCCAACACGGCGTTCCGTATTACCCTCCTGAACCCACCGATTCAATGTTCCGCTAGCAGTCGTTGGATCTCGACCAACGCGAGCAGAAATGTCGCGATACGATAAATCCCAATCGCTATAGGCTATAATGCGACTTTTATCAAAGTAGGAAACGTGTTGGTAGTTGGTACGCATTTCTCCTCCTTACAACAACGTTTCACCAGGCAACGCCGGTCAACTGCTGTGTGTGTATGAGAAATCGGTTGGAAACTCTCCTCATGTCAGCACGTTGTAGGTGTCGCCACCGGCGCCAACCTTGTGTGAATGCTCTGAAATGCTAATCATTTACGTATCACAGCATATACTTTTTTCCTGTCGGTTAAATTTCCCGTCTGTAGCACGTCATCTTCGTGGTGTAACAATTTTAATGGCCAGTAGTGTATTTTAAATTGATAATACTGTGTCTGAGATTCGCTTTGAAGTTCCTAACCCATCCATAATGCTCCTTTTCATTGACTGCAAAAGAGCTACAAACACTGTACAATTAAATATATATCCTTGCGTTTGAAACTACGGGGAACTTAGCATGCTGTCATTCCTCTGAAGACAGCGCACGGTTTGCACTTCCTCCGCACTACGAAATGACTCCTGACAGCCATATTTTACCGCGAGCACATATGTTCGCTTAGCCGTATCCTTACTAGATCTGCCTTAAGCAAGAATAGCTTCTAAATTAATCGAAATGTCGTCCTCACCGGGGCAAAGCGTTTAACACCAACGTAATAATAATTGCTACATCTCAAAGATGAGCACAGTGTCTGTATAGCAGAGTAACACTGACATAGGCCAGTGTTCGTACAATCCGATGCACTAGCGATGTCTCAGAAGGTTGGATGCGATATGCGAGGAAGTAGGACCAGAATGCCGTGCGCTGCACTCTGACGAATGTGCGGTGTGCCCTTGGCCTAGAGAACGCTAGCTGATAACTCCCAATGTTGACTGACTAGAGAGCGGCAGATCGACGTCCCTTAAAGCCGTTCTGCGGATGAATACTGTGAAATCTTTCCAGTGTCACGGAGGCGAGCTGGCGCCGTCAGTATGCAGCGAATGTGGCGCCGCCAGTTACCGGTACGACTGCTGCGCTCTCGATGTGCTGTGGTGAGTTGCAAGCGCCTAGGAGGGGCGGCAAACCACGGCACACCGCTAAACGGCTGGTGGCGGTATCGAAAGGCGCCAGCAACGGATGCTGTGAGGGAAGCAGTGGGCGCTAGTGTGGTTAATAAAGTGCTGATTTTTCACAATAGCTCGACAGAGGTGGAGTAGAACTTAGCATGCGATGAACCTCTAATAAAGAGATTTCGTAGTATACCTAGGTAAAATTAAATTTTTCAGTACTGTTTTAAGACTTTGTCAGATTATGTAAGACTATGAAAAGGTTAAATATTGTGAATCTCGACATGATTCGCTAATTAATTACTATAAAAATACACTTTTTGAATAATTATTTTGGATTTAGATGTAGTTTATAACATAAATACATGGTAGAAGTTTTCATGAAGCTACCTGATCTACTTTTTTAAGTATTAAGAAGGAAACAGTTTCTGTAACTAAATTTTGTAAAACGAGTTACAGTCACTAATCTTTGTTGTTGAGCTACAGAGCCTAGATGACAGCACTATATTTATTATGTGTAACAATGAAGCTGCACCAAGTTTCAAGATATTGTAATTTTACGAAGGGTCAGAAATTAAAATAGAAACAGATCAGAGGCCACTATCTACCCTCAGTTCCATCTGAAAAATTCTAGAGTTCCAAATTTGAGAATTAACAGTGAAAGAATTTTATAGAACAGAGATAACGTACATACGTACTTAGAAACAACTGGGATCGTTGTTAGTCTTCATCTAATAACGATTTAAATAATTTTGGGATCATAATGGGTACTGAGCGGACTCTGCTGCCTAAGGTGGAAGCAACTTTGGAGCAAGTCTTTCTTTCGCCATCGACACCGTGCATATGTAAATTCAATTGTCGTCGGTCGTACGTGTTTTATCTTCCAACGATACATAATGTGATGTGAATCTTTCCGTGGCCATGTCCGTTTAAGGCGTAGATGACGTTAACAATGACATGAAGGGATTTTTGTTTGTTAGAATGAAATATCGAGCTTATATAGTGCAAATACGTAAAAGTGAAGTTTCGTGGATTTAGTAATTTAGCTGGAAAGCTCGTGTTTCGTTTTCGATGTTTCGTTTTGTGTGCTACCCGCCACGTAACAGAAAATCTCGTGGCAAGTGTCTGACATCATTCTCCACTTTCAATGCGAGTAGTTAACTTTACGTAACTACGAACAAGGAGCAGAAATAGTGTTTGCGGTGTTTCGAGGCTGCCAACGACAGCATAAGCATTGACGAATCTGTGACTTATAACTTGTTCATTGGAACCATTACCAGAAATTACTGATCCGTTGAACAACAGTACACTTTTATTTATCGTCGTTCCAGCCAGGTGAACTGTGGAATTGTGGACTGAAGATTATTGAACAACACGTACTCCTTCATTTCTGGCTGTTTGCACAAATAATTTTCGGGCCCTTGTAAAAGGTTTTGGTATCCAGAAAACTCACAAGACTAGCAAAGATTTCAACTTATAAACTAAATAACAAACTACATGTAATTTTACCCGCCGCCCCACAATACCACACTCATCTTCTCCACAGGCGAGATAGCGGGGCCACCTCGTTGCGTAGTCGGTGGGTGTGATTTGGGTGACAACCGAGGATGCAGCATTCCAATGAATTTCTACATCTACATCTACGTGATTACTCTGCTATTCACAATTAAGTGCCTGGCAGAGAGTTCAATGAACCACCTTCAAGCTGTCTCTCTACCGTTCCACTCTCGAACGGCACGCGGGAAAAACGAGCACTTAAATTTTTCCTTGCGAGCTCTGATTTCTCTTATTTTATCGTGATGATCGTTTCTCCCTATGTAGGTGGGTGCCAACAGAACGTTTTCGCAATCGGAGGAGAAAATTGGTGATTGAAATTTCATGAGAAGATCCCGTCGCAACGAAAAACACCTTTGTTTTAATGATTGCCACTCCAATTCACGTAGCATGTCTGTGACACTATCTCCCGTATTTCGGGATAATATAAAACGAGCTGCCCTTCTTTGTACTTTTTCGTTGTCATACGTTAGTCCCACCTGATTCAGATCCCACACCGCACAGAAATACTCCAGAACAGGGCGGACAAGCATGGTGTAAGCAGTCTCTCTAGCAGACCTGTTGCACCTTCTAAGTGTTCTGCCAATGAATAGCAGTCTTTGGTTTGCTCTACCCACAATATTATCTATGTGATCGTTCCAATTTAGGTTATTTATAATTGTAATCTCTAATTATTTAGTTGAATTTACAGCCTTCAGATTTGTGTGACTTATCGCGTAATCGAAATTTAGGTGATTTCTTTTAGTACTCTTGTGAATAACTTCACACTTTTCTTTATTCAGGGTCAATTGCCACTTTTCGTATCATAAAGATATCTTGTCTAAATCATTTTGCAAGTCGTTTTGATCATCTGATGACTTTACAAGACGGTAAATGACAGTATCATTTGCAAACAATCGAAGACGGCTACTCAGATTGTCACCTATGTCGTTAATACAGAGGATGAAAAGTATTTAAACCGACAAACTCTGGGAGATTGTAGGGGACACCAAAACAAATATTTTTCCCTGATTGTATTTTTGCTATGAGGAGTATTTAAACCGGTAGAGAAAGATTTCTCTGGCGGCAAATTAATTAAACCAACAAACACTTTTCCACTTTTTTATGACCAAGAGACAACACATTAACACAACCCAATTTAAATTACAGTAGATTTTCAAAAATGCCTCCAGTGACACGTAAACAAAGGTTACATCGTCGGATCATGTTCTGTCTGACACGAGCAAAAACCCCAGGAGTAACCTGTATTGTTCCTGCTGCTGCTGCTACTATCCAGGCAACCAGATTATCTTCTGATGCAACAGGAGTTGCGTAAACAAGGTTGCGCATCTCTCCCCACACAAAAAAGTCCAGAGGGGACATATCTGGGCCGCGCGGGATTAGCCGAGCGGTCTAAGGCGCTACACCCATGGACTGTGCGGCTGGTCCCGGCGGAGGTTCGAGCCGTCCCTCGGCCATGGGTGTGTGTGTGTGTGTGTGTGTGTGTGTGTGTGTATGTGTGTGTGTGTGTCTGTGTCTGTCCTTAGGAGAATTTAGGTTAAGTTGTGATTAAGCTTAGGGACTGATGACCTTAGCAGTTAAGTCCCATAAGATTTCACACACATTTGAACATTTTGACATATCTGGGGATCGAGCCAATCCACGTTTCTGGGAACCGTCGGACCAGGAATCGACGCGCACGACGACTGAAATGTGCCGGCGCCCCTTCATGTTGGAACCACATGCGTTGTCTTGTAGGGAGCGGGACGTCATCCACCAATTCTGGCAATGCTCTGGCGAGAAAATTGTAATAGTGCCTGGCATTTAACGGCCTAGGTAGCAGATACGACCCAATTAAACAGTCCCCAACAACACCGACCCACACATTAACGAAGAACCGCACTTGATGAGCGCTAGTAACTGTGGCATGTGGGTTATCCTCACTCCAAACATGCGAATTATACATGTTGAAGACTCCATCATGCCCGAACGTTGCTTTATCCGTAAACAACACAGAGGGTGGAAATGTAGGATGCATTTCACACTGATCCAGGTACCACTGCGAAACCTGTGCCCTGGGTGGATAATCAACTAGTTCCAGGTTGTGGACACGATGTAAGTGAAATGGACGTAACAACTGCTCTCGAAGGACTGTTCTTACATTCGTCTGATTCGTCCCCATGTTACGTGCAATTGCACGAGTGCTGATTGAAGGATCCCGCTTCACATGCTGCAAGACAGCTTCCTCAAATTGCAGCGTTCTTACCGTGCGACGGCGTCCCTGTTCAGGTAATCTGCCAACTGAACCAGTTTCACGCAGACGTTGGTACGCAGCAGCAAAGGTCGCATGATGCGGGATACGGCGATTAGGATATTGTTGTTGATAAACCCGCTGTGCAGTTCGTCCGTATCAGTGTCTCACTCCAGACGTATCGGTCCATTAGTAAACGGAGACAATGCACTACTACACTGGTGGACAGCAGTTGCCTACAACCGAAGATCGTAATACGGCCTCTAACAACTGAAGAGCGAAATAAGGCCTCCACTGGTTTAAATAATCCTCATAGGAAAAAATGACACTAGGGAAAATTATTTGTTTTGATGTTCCCTACAACCTCCCAGAGTTTGTCGGTTTAAATACTTTTCACCCTGTAGATTAGGAACAATAGAGGGCCTATAACACTTCCTTGGGGAACGCCGGATATTACTTCTGTTTTACTCGATGACTTTCCGTCTATTTCTACGAACTGTGCCGTTTCTGAAAGGAAATCACGAATCCAGTCGCACAGCTGAGGCGATACTCCATAGGCACGCAGTTTGATTAGAAGACGCTTGTGGGGAACGGTGTCGAAAGCCTTCTGGAAATCTAAGAATATGGAATTAACTTGACATCCCCTGTCGATAGCACTTATTACTTCATGAGTATAAAGAGCTAGTTGTGTTTCACAAGAACGATATTTTCTGAATCCGTGTTGTCTATGTGACAATAAATCGTTTTCTTTCATTTGTTTCCGTACAAATCTGAGGGTGATATTTTTGTGTGACACTTTTCCCTGTGGATTTCGAGTGACATTCCTGTTTTGCTGTTGGGTAGCAGCCAGTTGTAGGTGGTAAATAACTGTTATCTGTGTTTATATTCTTGGAATCTTTCGTGAAAGTTGTTACACAGTTATAGGGTTTTAATTCTTGACTTCGGAGTTGTATGAAGTTTGACCCCGTCTCGCAGGTCAAAGCGTGACTGGTAACATTCAGCACAACTTTGAAATATACGTAGAAAGGTCTTGATCGTACAATTCTTTATTAAGCAATAATAAAGTTTTGTGCGATCGAGATCTTTCTACTTATATTTCAAAGTTGTGCAAATCTGAACGGTCTCTTGCCTCTACCGTGGAAGTATTTCTACATCAAGTAGTCGACCCTTATTCATACTGATGGAATAATGTAGCAGTGCTGACGGTAAATCCAGGTCCGCCAAAATTAACGACACCAATTAAATCCTCAGAGCAGTACGTCGCGTAATTTCTCTTGGGCGCGGCACGAGGCCAAGAGAGCGTGCTTGTGTCCGCCTCCTCGTGTGTGTGTGTGTGTGTGTGTGTGTGTGTGTGTGTGTGTGTATGAGTGCGTGCGTGCGTGCGTGCGTGTGTGTGTGTGTGTGTGTGTGTGTGTGTTTGTGTGTCGGCCGGAGTGTCCGAGAGGTTCTAGGCGCTACAGTCTGGAACCGCGCGACCGCTACGGTCGCAGGTTCGAATCCTGCCTCGGGCATGGATGTGTGTGATGTCCTTAGGTTAGTTAGGTTTAAGTAGTTCTAAGTTCTAGGGGACTGATGACCTCAGAAGTTAAGTCCCATAGTGTTCAGAGCCATATGAACCATTTTGTGTGTGTGTGTGTGTGTGTGTATCACTTCGCGATGGAAGCTGCGAGGAACAGACGGAAGGAACGTTTGAAACCTTCTTTAGTGGTGCAGATGAAGTTTCTTTTGATACCTCTAATGGTTTCCATTGCCATTTCACTCGTGAGCAGGTTCCCGTATTGCCATAACCAGCAAATTACATCCATGCTCCACCAGTGACGACCTGCATTTCGATAACTTTTCCAAATTCATCGACGTCAGGAGGGCGAAAGCGGACGCTACAGCTAGAGGTACGACACTGGACCGCAGTAAGATTGCGGCACCAAAATTGGTGGCTAACCCGTTTCGTAGGTGTTGTGGCGGGTTTTTGCGTATCATCAACATGGACAAATGCAATGAGTATGGATGAACACGATACTCTATGGTTTTCTGCGGTTTGAATTCACTCTGTTTTTTTAGCAGTTGCATTGATTTGATTTTGTAAATGATAGTGACAATATTATACACATGTATAATGCATTATTCATACTACAACTTCTCGCGGATAATTATTTTGTTCAAATTGCACAAGAATTCTACCTGACGTAGTGTAATAATGTTGACTGTAAGTTGTGTTAATATCACTAAAATTACAGATCGTACATCAGAGCTTTTGTAATTTTTGTCTTCGATGGATTTAATTATTCTTAGCAAATTGATCATGAAAAGGAGCCACAGAATACCACCCGCACACAACACTGACGTATGCTACCAGAAATATTATTCTCCATGATTCGTGCGTAGTTTAATTTTGGCCTCATACATCAGCAATGAAATCTTGTTCAACAATAAATACCATCAACACTGTTTTTAGAAAATGCAGTCTGATTCGATTAATTTTTTCTCTTTTGTAAATAGAGTTCAGTACCACCGGTGCACATTTATTTCTTACACATCAGAATATTGTTTGCAGTTTCAAGCAATTTAAATTTGCCGCTGTGATAAAAGTTAAGATGGCGGCCAACAAAAGATAGAGGATTTCTTTTTTAATTGATATTTTCCTTTACTCAATAAATAATTAATCATTTAAATTGGTGCCACCAATAAAGAAATTATTAAATTGTTTTGCAAATTAGTTTAACACAAGCCCATGCTATTTTCAACTAGAAGTACAGACGAAGTTGCTATATAATCGCAACTAACAATGGCTGCGCTTCTTGCAGCTATGATAAAACAATCAATACAAAATTATAATTAAAAGAGGAACTGGTTTTTCAATAATTAATCATAAATAGTTTTAACGCATTTGGCTCTATTTGTTTTTTCGTTTACCAGCAAATGAACATAAAAGTACAATAATTTTACATTAAATGTTTTTCATTCAACAAACCTCAAATCGATGCGCGTCTTGCGTCGGCGATGTACATCAGAAGAAGAAGACGAAAGGGTACAAAAGAAAAGATAAGAATGACATAGATTAACAAAGAATGTGAGACAAATATTGTCTCTGTTTTACATAATTATCATATTTTTAAGAAATAATTACATAATTGAATGAATATTATTGAGTGACCTAATTTTCCACACGTTCATATTCCATTCGTAATATATATATATATATATATATATATATATATATATATATATATATATATATATATATATATCGTTTTCCCGTTCGCTCTTAGATAGTAGAACGGTAAAGAAATATTGTAAAGGTCGTTCGATACATCCTCTACCTGCGACTTAAGTGTGAATTGCAGAGTGGTCGTGTAGATTATAGATGTAGATGTAAAATAATATAAACGGTGATCTTAATATACTGCTCCAAAATTGCTTTGAATGTTGTTTCGCGGCTTAGTTGTCGCAAAGTTTCCCCCCGTAGGTCCGGCACTACAGGTTTAGGCTGGGGGTCTACTGATCCCAAATAGCGCCCCGTGTACCAGTTTGTGCCTGGGCACGCAGTAGCTACGAAGGAGACCGCATCTCGGCGTGCTTCACGCTGAGAAACACGTGCGGTGTGAGGGCGACCGCTACAGGACGCTTGGCGGCGTGTTTCAGCGCCGCGGCTGTTCGGCGTGCGCCGCTGTGTCGCGCGGGGCGCTGCTGTCGCCGCCGCAGCTGTCGGCGCGCCCCCGGCTGCCCGCCTCCGCAGCCGCCGCCCCCGCCGCCGCCTGGGCCGCCCCCGGCTCCTGCCGCCCGCCGAGCCCCGCCGTCTCGCTGCTCCTCGACGCCGCCGCCGCCACCTGGCAGCTGCAGGTGAGCCGCCGCTCCTGCCGCTACCACGGCACTCCGGACGTCCGGGACGCGCTCCCTCGCCTAAAACACCGATCCCCCAAAGTAGTCTATGTCGACCTCCATCGATAGACTAAACTTGCAGGGCAGCCATGTGAGCAGAAAATCCCATACAGGCAGGGCGGAACAATGTTTTAACACCCTATCTCACCAATGTCAAATTCGCCAACTTTATGTACCTTAACCAACTTTGATTCCCTCAAGAACCTTTGTGCACGGCGACCGTAGTACGTAAGGAAGGAGAGGCACACAGTAGTCGGTATGAATCCCACTAGTGTTTATCGCTCCTGCAAATCTAGATTTCGACTATAAATAGCCATTTTCTGTGCATTTACGTTACAATTCAACACACTTGCGGCGTTCAAAAAAATGGTTCAAATGGCTGTCGGCACTATCGGACTTAACATCTGAGGTCATCAGTCCCCTAGAACTTATACCTACACTACTGGCCATTAAAATTGCTACACCACCAAGATGATGTGCTACAGACGCGAAATTTAACCGACAGGAAGTAGATGCTGTGGTATGCAAATGATTAGCTTTTCAGAGCATTCACACAGGGTTGGCACCGGTGGCGAGACCTACAATGTGCTGACATGAGGAAAGTTTCCAACCGATTTCTCATACACAAACAGCAGTTAACCGGCGTTGCCTGGTGAAACGTTGTTGTGATGTCTCGTGTAAGGAGGAGAAACGCGTACCATCACGTTTCCGACTTTGATAAAGGTCGGATTGTAGCCTATCGCGATTGCGGTTTATCGTATCGCGACATTGCTGCTCGCGTTGGTCGAGGTCCAATGACTGTTAGCAGAATATGGAATCGGTGGGTTCAGGAGGGTAATACGGAACGCCGTGCTGGATCCCAACGGCCTCGTATCACCAGCAGTCGAGATGACAGGCATCTTATCCGCATGATTGTAACCGATCGTGCAGCCACGTCTCGATCCCTGAGTCAACAGATGGGGACGTTTGCAAGACAACAACCATCTGCGCGAACAGCTCGACGACGTTTGCAGCAGCATGGACTATCAGCTCGGAGACCGTGGCTGCGGTTACCCTTGCCGCTGCACCACAGACAGGAGCGCCTGCGATGGTGTACTCAACGACGAACCTGGGTGCACGAATGGCAAAACGTCATTTTTTCGGACGAATCCAGGTTCTGTTTACAGTATCATGATGGTCGCATCCGTGTTAGGCGACATCGCGGTGAACGCACATTGGAAGCGTGTATTCGTCATCGCCATACTGGCGTATCACCCGGCGTGATGGTATGGGGTGCCATAGGTTACACGTCTCGGTCACCTCTTGTTGACGTTGACAGCACTTTGAACAGTGGACGTTACATTTCAGATCTGTTACGACCCGTTGCTCTACCTTTCATTCGATCCCTGAGAAACCTACATTTCAGCAGTATAATGTACGGGCCTTTCTGGATACAGAAAATGTTCGACTGCTGCCCTGGCCAGCACATTCTCCAGATCTCTCACCAATGGAAAACATCTGGTGAATGGTGGCCGAGCAACTGGCTCGTCACAATACGCCAGTCAGTACTCTTGATGAACTGTGGTATCTTGTTGAAACTGCATGGGTAGCTGTACCTGCACCCGCCATCCAAGCTCTGACTCAATGCCCAGGTGTATCAAGGTCATTATTACGGCCAGAGGTGGTTGTTCTGGGTACTGATTTCTCAGGATCTATGCACCCAAACTGCGTGAAAATGTAATCACATGTCAGTTTTAGTATAATATATTTGTCCAATGAATACCCGTTTATCATCTGCAATTTTAATGGCCAGTAGTGGACTTAAACCTAACTACCCTAAGGACATCACACAGCAGTGCCCCACGCCCGATGCGGGATTCGAATCTGCGACCGTAGCGGTCACGCGGTTCCGGACTGAAGCGCCTAGAACCGTTCGGTCAAAGCGGCCGGCCGGCGGTTCATGTCACCACCTGTTCTTTCAGGTGTACTCGTACAGGTAGAAGGGCACTCAGGTGTTCTTCTACCTATACACCTGTAAGAACATATGGTGACATGAACTGTCGCAAGTCTGTTGAATTTTATCGAAAATGCCCTGAAGATGGCCACTTATAGCCGAAACTTGGATTTGCAAGCGTGTTAAAAACCAGTGGGATTGAGACTGACTGCTGTGTGCCTCTCCTTCCTTTAAACACCTTTCTCTCTGCGTTATACCGAGAATTCTAAAATTTTGACAGCTGATTTCATCATGTATTATTAGTTCACTAAACTAAAATCAGTGTTTATTTTTTGTTAATTTAGTAGTAATGAACTGTTTACCCTTCAAGCCACGTTTAATTGGGGAAAAGTCCATACAAATCCCCCTAACTCAGAGAATAAGCCAGTTCTTATCATTCTAGTTCAGTCCTACCTCTTAAACGATTTTGTAGTATTTGTGGAAATTTGAACGTCATTAGTTCAGTGATTTCTGAAATAAAGGTACACATAACAATCAACATTCCAAATGCTACAAAATGCGACTCAAGTAATTTGTTTTGAAGATTCTCAGATATCTCTAATTTTGCCAACACAAGTGTCCAGTAGCGCAATCAGTGTCATCCTTTGTTTCTTCTTCTTCTTCTTCTTCTTCTTCACCTAGAAGCTTTCATCTTCTTGGTGCCCTTGCTTTCTTTGTAGTAAATCCAGCTGCATAGTGAGCTTTACTTACTCGCACGTTGTCCAGAAGCTAAAGACCTTTGTCGTGTTAGCCCGCAGCTCGTGGTCGTGCGGTAGCGTTCTCGCTTCCCACGCCCGGGTTCCCGGGTTCGATTCCCGGCGGGGCCAGGGATTTTCTCTGCCTCTTGATGGCTGGGTGTTGTGTGATGTCCTTAGGTTAGTTAGGTTTAAGTAGTTCTAAGTTCTAGGGGACTGATGACCTCAGATGTTAAGTCCCATAGTGCTCAGAGCCTAAGCCTTTGTCGTGTTAACATCACGAAAAATGTC
This sequence comes from Schistocerca piceifrons, assembly GCF_021461385.2. Classification (NCBI taxonomy): domain Eukaryota; kingdom Metazoa; phylum Arthropoda; class Insecta; order Orthoptera; family Acrididae; genus Schistocerca; species Schistocerca piceifrons. The sequence continues at coordinate 581,469,369 of NC_060144.1, forward strand.
AAGCCTTTTCACGATCTTTGATCTACCAAAACTGAAAGAAATAAGAGCATCACTGATTCCCTATTCCAGTTTTTATCCCAAAAAATGTATTCTTATGTACACTAGTCCATATGAGGTTGATGGAGGACATCTTTGGTTCTGGGCACAACCTGGAAGACATTTACTGAGATCATCGGGGTACCTCAAGCCTCTATTGACCAGCTTAATTGCTTCTATAACAGCCACTAGGAAATAATTTTTATGGTGATAAGGAACTTTTGTGCCAACGGCCTTGCCGCAGTGGTAACACCGGTTCCAGTCAGATCACCGAAGTTAAGCGCTGGCGGGTTTGGCTAGCACCTGGATGGGTGACCATCTGGTCAGCCTAGCGCTGTTGGCAAGCGGGGTGCTCTCAGCCCTTGTGAGGCAAATTGAGGAGCTGTACTTCTTTGATTCAGTGACGGCTCTGGGCTGATCATGACAAGGCGGTCGGTCATTACCGTTCGGGCCTTCCGAGACCTGTTCGGACGGAGTTTAGTTTTTAAGGAACGCCAGTCGGCTATTATTATGGAGACGTATCTATACTGCGAGAGCGATAAGATATTCCAACAGAATCACTTCCACAAAAGCTGTCTGTAAATCCATTCACATGGAATGTGCGCTTTTTAAATAATTATACACATAGAAGCATCTAAGAAATTATGTCACTCAACACAGAATATAACAAGAAGACGAATAACAAGATCTGGACTACGTGGAAACGAAACTGAAGACTCTGGACACTAACTCACAGATCAAAAACTGAACTGTAAACACAACAGGTTGCTATGGCAATGGCACCAACCGAAAGACCAAAGTTCTTACAACAGACGAGTAAAATGCACATACTTCCGTATATAATGTTTTTGGACATGCGAAGGTTTGAATAAGAAACCCATCACAAGTTGGGTAACTTTCCTGGACCGCATAACATTTTGAAAAGTGAAATAAAAATTGTTCTAATTAGAATTTCGTAACAATGTTTGCACAGTTTTAATCATAAAATTAGAAATTATTTTGAAGGTTTAAAAACTGAAAATCTCGTTCTTTACTATGTTACGGCATTTCAACTCAGCATCAATTGCGCTGTGAAATCGTCCAAGCTGCAGGCTGATCTGAGAAAGTATCACCCTGATAAAATAGGTAAAGATTTGAAATACTTACAAATACTTAAAGAAAAACTTCAGAAGGACTCATGGTAGACAGCTTGTTCACTTCGACGTCACAGAAAGATGTGGTTTGCAGGAGTCTTATCATGTCTCACTACTTATAGCAATATCTGGAAATCCGCGTACTGTTGGGGAACAATTAATTTTGCCACACGCTGAACAGGATTTAAAAAAATACTCTACACCGACCTACTTATGAAGAAAAATTCCTTTGAATAAAAACACATTTCATAGACTTATTGATGAAAGTAGTTATGATACTGAAATCATCTTGTGTAATTATCTCCAAACAACCAATTTATCCATGCAATTGGACGAATCAACTTTACCTGGTAATTAATCATTGTTACTGTCGTATGTTTGTTTCCTTATGGACCAAGAAACCCAAGAAGAATTCCTCTTCCTAAGAACTGTGGCAACAGACGCTAACGGTGAACCAATATTTAAAGCTTTGTAAGATTATTTGATGGAAAAAACGATCCATTCACCAAATATAATATCAGCAACAGGAGATGAAGCTCCTGTCATATTTCGGCGCGGTCATGGATTTACAAGCCCCTTAGAACAAAATGTACCCGGGGTCTGGAATACACTGCGTCATACAACACTAACATACAGTTGCTAAAAATCTTGGTCTTCGTACATTCATATTTAAATTGGATGAAGGTGGGACACAGCTGGTATGATTTTTACTAAAAATGAAATTCCTCCAACTGGAGGTATTTCATTTTTAAACAAAAATCTTGGTGGTAAATTAAATAAATCTCTTCAATTTATCATTAATGCAGTGAACATAATTCGAAACAGTGCGTTGAATTCTGAGTAATTGGTGCCGTAATGCGAAAAAGTTGTCGAGAGCTTTGATCGGTTACTCCTTCACACTGAAGTACGCTGGTTTCAAAAGGTTTATGTTTGACGAGAATTGTCAAACTTTTTGAGACCATTTTAGTGTTTTTAAATACTAAAGATACAATTTAAAAAATTTTAATCGACTGAAACCCAGAAACGCCTTATTTAACAAATATGTTTACTAAATTTAATGAGGCTAACTTGCAATTACAAGGTGACATTCTCAGCTTCGGCAAAACATAGTCCATCATTTCAGCTTCTCTTGCCCGAGAAAGTAATGAAACAAATCAATGGAACGTGCAAATTTTCCCAGTTTTCCAATTTGTCGCAGTCAAACTGCAGGACAGTCACATTTCAACCTATGGTCAAGACTAAAAGTCCTTTACAGAGACTTTAAACTCAGAATTGAGGTTGTTTTAACTGAGTAAATAGCACTGCGGATTATCGATCCATACAGTGCTATTGCAGAAAGGGATGCCGTATTTCAAGAAGAATTGATCAGTATAAACTCTAAAGAGGTACTTAAGATACACTTTAGAAGCGATATTGGCAATTCTGGCTCAGACAAACATACGTGTTGTTTACCCTGTGTTGTGGATCACTGCGAGAATGTTTTCGATAGCTTTCCCACCTTCTAACCTCTTGGAATGGGGTTTTGGCACAGTTGCCAATCTTCATGAAAAGAGGAACAAATTGGTAATCACTGACCGGGGAGGTTTGGGGTTAAACCTAATTAAAAAGAAGGAAAATATTCGAATTTTGCTAATGTCCATCTTGCGTATCGCTACAATTACAAGTATTTACCAATTAACTTTACGATATTTGCGTGTTGTGTAGTTTAAATTAATAAATGTATAATTCTCGCATGCTTTTTAAGTTTTTCGCCATGCACTCCTACGGTTAAAATCACTCAACGTGAGCACTGTATCAGATGTCAGAAACACAATTGAAGTCGTGACTTCGTAAAAATTCAGTATATGAACAGCAGGTGGTTTACCCAAAGCAGAAAAAACTGGAACGTGGTCTCCGAGAGAAAGAAGTTTGGGAGCTCTGGCCTAAAACACCTATAGACTGTTCAAAACTCCCAGAGAATTTATGTTTTGGCAAGAGTGTGTGGAGGCGCAAAGTTGTTTCCGCGTCATGCACACAACTTCTAACATTTTATTCAGCTCGCTTAGATTCGCAAACTATTGACTGCACACAGATGGAACCGACATCAGTGTTTTCTGGAAGAGCTGCACTGGAAAGCTTACAAAAATTCATTTTCTGGCTATTTCACCGAATTTTCGACACGTGGCAGACTTCTTTTTACCGAATTTAAGTGAACACGTTGTGCGAACGGAAGCTCAAGAATACATCATATTTTCATCTGCTCCAACCGGAACTCTATCGGATATGCCTAACACGAGATAAATTAAGTTAAATGTCACACATGATGCTGTGCCCACGTCTCAAAACATATAAGAGTAACATAGCCCTAGGTTTATAATGAACCTTTTACTATATTTTCTGATCAAACTTTTAACTACACTACTGGCCATTGAAATTGCTACACCTTGAAGATGACGCGCTACAGACGCGAAATTTAACCGACAGGAAGAAGATGCTGTTATATGCAAATGATTAGCTTTTCAGAGCATTCACACAAGGTTAGCGCCGGTGGCGACACCTACAACGTGCTGACACGAGGAAAGTTTCCAACCGATTTCTCATACACAAACAGAAAATGACCGGCATTGCCTGGTGAAACGTTGTTGTGATGCCTAGTGTAAGGAGGAGAAACGCGTACCATAACGAAAAAAATGGCTCTGAGCACTATGGGACTTAACATCTGTGGTCATTAGTCCCCTAGAACTTAGAACTACTTAAACCTAACTAACCTAAGGACAACACACACATCCATGCCCGAGGCAGGATTCGAACCTGCGACCGTAGCAGTCGCGCGGTTCCGGACTGAGCGCCTAGAACCGCGAGACCACCGCGGCCGGCACGTACCGTCACGTTTCAGACTTTGATAAAGGTCGGATTGTAGCCTATCGCGATTGCGGTTTATCGTATCGCGACATTGCTGCTCGCGTTGGTCGAGATCCAATGACTGTTAGCAGAATATGGAATCGGTTGGTAATACGGAACGCCGTGCTGGATCCCAAAGGCCTCGTATCACTAGCAGTCGAGATGACAGGCATCTTATCTGCACGCCTGTAACGGATCGTGCAGCCACGTCTCGATCCCTGAGTCAACAGATGGGGACGTTTGCAAGACAACAACCATCTGCACGAACAGTTCGACGACGTCTGCAGCAGCATGGACTATCAGGTTGGAGACCATGGCTGCGGTTACCCTTGACGCTCTATCACAGACAGGAGCGCCTGCGATGGTGTATTCAACGACGACCCTGGGTGCACGAATGGCAAAACGTCATTTTTTCGGATGAATCCAGGTTCTGTTTACAGCATCATGATGGTCGATTCCGTGTTTGGCAGCATCGCGGTGAACGCACGTTGGAAGCGTGTATTCGTCATCGCCATACTGGCGTATCACCCTACGTGATGGTGTGGCTTACCAGTGGTTATTTGCCTCGCTCACCTCTTGTTCGCATTGACGGCACTTTGAACAGTCGACGTTACATTTCAGATGTGTTACGACCCGTGGCTCTACCCTTCATTCGATCCCTGCGAAACCCTACATTTCAGCATGATAATGCACGACCGCATGTTGCAGGTCCTATACGGGCATTTCTGGATTCAGAAAATTGTAGACTGCTGCCCTGGTCAGTTCTCCAGATCTCTCACCAATTGAAAACGTCTGGTTAATGATGGCCGAGCAACTGGCTCGTCATAATACGCCAGTCACTACTCTTGATGAACTAACTGTGGTATCGTGTTGAAGCTGCATGGGCAGCTGTAGCTGCACCCGCCATCCAAACTCTGTTTGACTCAATGCCCAGGCGTATCAAGGCCGTTATTACGGCCAGATGTGGTTGTTCTGGGTACTGATTTCTCAGGATCTATGCACCCAAATTGCGTGAAAATGTAATCACATGTCAGTTCTAGTATAATATATTTGTCCAATGAATACCCGTTTATCATCTGCATTTCTTCTTGGTGTAGCAATTTTAGTGGCCAGTAGTGTAATTCGTAACATAACAAAGAAACGTGCCTATTAATCAAGGCAAGGAAACTCACCTTATTTTTCAGGAATTGTGCATATCTGTTAGCAAAAGCTGTATCAAAATCCCTACAGTAATCCCTGAGATGAGCCTTCACAAACAGACTGAAATATGTGACGGGCGGACCTTCATTTATAATAACCTCACTGGACGAAAATTAGTGACCCGTAGAAAAATCATTACACGCGTAGTTTAATACCGTGTAATTCCGCCCCTGGACTTGATAACCGCCTAGATTCGGTTAGTAAGTGATTCCACAACGTTCTTCAGGTACGTCGCATCCAGGTTGAGCCACTCGCTGAGGACTTAATTGCGCAGATCCACAAAATCGTTGGGGTTCTGAGGCCGACGTTTCACCTGCTGTTCCAACGTATCCCACAGATTTTCTGTGGGGTTTAAGTTGTGTGATTTTGCAGGCCAGTCGAGATGTGACAAAGGAGTGAGTGTTCAGGAAATCAGTCACATATTCTTCCAGCCTGGTGGACCTTTCTGTTGTCTTCTTGAAAAATAGGACTATCAATGGAATATTGCGAGATGACCGACGTCAGATGTTCAATACATGCAGTTTCCGTCGCAGTGATCTCTCGCCAACAGGTGGTGATGGACCTTCATGCAGCAATTCCTGTCGGGTTTCGGAGTGATTCTGATTCATAGTCCGTGAAATGAGTCTCCTGTGTCTCTGTCAGGCGCCTTTTCCGATGACAATTCCGACGCCATGTTTCATAGCCACGCGTGTTACGTTTGTAGACACGTTGAACATTACGCCGCGAAACACCATGGAAGCCAGTAACTTCAGACGCTGTATGAACATGAGCATGGCCAAACACGATTGCTCCTATTTGCAGTCTGTCACTTCCTTACATTTACCCATGTTTATGTACAACGTTCGCTTGAAACATAAATGCCTCGCAGCCCGCCACTGTCTTATGTTCACGTCCAGGCAGTGCGCGCGCGCTATTGAGCATGTGACTCGATTGCTGTGCCTGTCTTAAAAGGCTTAACGAATCATTCGTGTGTGCGCACTGGACTGACTAATTTTTTATCCAGTGAGTTTATATTGCACTCGCAATATTACTGTTAACAGTGAGTTATACACACTGACATTTCTCGTGAATGTGTCTATGTATTACTGAAATCCCTGCAGTGGTTCCTGTGATTCACCTCCACATACAGGGTGGTCCATTGATCGTAACCGGGCCAAATTTCTCACGAAATAAGCATCAAACGAAAAATTTACAGAGAACGAAACTTGTCTAGCTTGAAGGGGGAAACCAGATGGCGTCATGGTTGGCCCGCTAGATGGCGCTGCCATAGGTCAAACGGATATCACCTGCGTTTTCATGCACTGGAACTTCTTGTAGTAACATCGGTAGAACATTACGTAGGAAATCAGCATACACTGCACCATTTAAATTGTCATCGATAAAATGGGCGCCAATATCCTTCCTCCCGTAATGCCTACTTGGGCATCATCATTTGTTGCAGGTCGTGGTTGAACTTTCACATGTGGCTGAACACTTCCTCCTTCCTTGAATAACTACCTGTCCGGCGAACGGTCCGGACACTTGGATGATGTCGCCCAGGATACCGAGCAGCATACATAGCACACGCCCATTGGGCATTTTGATCCCAATAGTCATACATCAACACGATATCGACCTTTCCCGCAATTAGTAAACGGTCCATTTTAACATGAGTAATGTATCACGAAGCAAATACCGTCCGCACTGGCGGAATGTTACGTGATACGACGTACTTATACGTTTGTGACTATTACAGCGCCATCGATCACAAAGCGAAAACAGTGGTCCAACTAAAACATTCATATTTCTCTACGTATTACACGAATATGTAATAAAAAATGGGGGTTCCTATTAAAAAAAAACGCAGTTGATATCCGTTTGACCTATGGCAGCGCCATATAGCGCGCCGACCATAGCGCCATCTGCTTTCCCCCTTCAAGCTAGACGAGTTTCGTTCTTTGTAGTTTTTTCGTTTGATGCTTATTTCGTGAGATATTTGGACCGGTCACTATCAACGGACCACCCTGTACAGACAGAAACACGTCGCGATTCTCACGGGGAACAATAATTTGATTTTCAGTATTTTACATAATTACTGGCCAAATTTAAAATTTGAAACGTTATCATAATCTACACATTAAGAGATATAATCTTACGTCACAGGTTTATCTCAGTAATACAAGTATTACTGTTAGTAGCGGTGCGTATGTCTTGGGGCAGTGTACCTGATGGTGCGGAAATGCCCTGACATCGTGCACGCAATATTTTAGAATTAGAGCACTCAGCGACTTGCAATAAAGTTGAGATATAATTTCCAACTTTTATGAAACTTTTTCTGGCTGACGCCCGCTACTCCCGCAGCAAATGATGAAAGGAAATATGTTTATCTTTTACTTCACTTTCGCTGCTCAAGCAGTGCCGCCGGGAGTGGCCTTGCGGTTCTAGGCGCTACAGTCTGGAACCGAGCGACCGCTACGGTCGCAGGTTCAAATCCTGCCTCGGGCATGGATGTGTGTGATGTCCTTAGGTTAGTTAGGTTTAATTAGTTCTAAGTTCTAGGCGACTGATGACCTCAGAAGTTAAGTCGCATAGTACTCAGAGCCATTTTTTTGCTCATGCAGTAAAAGTGCCACATCAGGCATGACGTTTTCATTTATTCCTCCTTTACTGACAACTCTATTCGCAACGCACATTGCATACGATATCAACAACATGGTTCAAATGGCTCTAAGCACTATTGTTCAAATGGCTCTGAGCACTATGGGACTTAACGTCATCAGTCCCCTAGAACTTAGAACTACTTAAACCTAACTAACCTAAGGACATCACACAACACCCAGTCATCACGAGGCAGAGATAATCCCTGACCCCGCCGAAGCACTATGGGACATAACAGCTGAGGTCCCCTAGAACTTAGAACTACTTAAACCTAACTAACCTATGGACATCACACACGTCCATGCCGAAGGCAGGATTCGAACCTGCGACCGTAGCGGTCGCGCGGTTCCAGACTGAAGCTCCTAGAACCTCTCTGCCACACCGGCCGGCCGGTATCAACGTGTATCACAGAATACGCCTATGAGTCAAAACATTACGACCACCTGCTTAATAGCTTGTCTGTCCGTCTTTGTAACGAAATACATGACTGATTCTGCGTATCTGGGATCCGACAGTTTCTTTTAGGCTTGTGGAGATGTGCAGCATTACACGTTTACGCAGAAGTCACGTAATTCGCCTAAATAACGGACCGCTGATTTGAATACGTGGCGATGGCGTCCGATGGTGACCCAGATGGGTTCCATAGGATTTACATCAGGCGGTTTTAGTCGCCGAGATATCAACGTGAGATCACTGTAATGCTACTCAAATCACTGTCATACGTTTCTGGCTCCGAGATGCGCACAGTTATACTGCTGGAAGATGACGTCGCCGTCGAGAAGGACGTCAAGCATGAAGGGATGCAGGTGGTTCGCAACTGTCAGCGTATCTTCGGTTGCTATCACCCCCATGCAAACGCAGGAAATTGTCGCCCAAAGCATAATATTGCTCCCGCCAGCCTGTGTCCGTGGCGCGCTGCACGTTTCGAGCCGCCGTTCGCCTCGATGACGCCGTTTGTGGAGGCGACCATCGACGTAGTGTAGCAAAAACGTGGTTTACCCGAAGAGCCGACACTTTGCTATTGATCGGTGGTCGAATCCAGATGGTCCCGTGCCCACTGCAATTGTAACTGACGATATCGTTGGGTCTACATGTGAACACGTAGCGGCGGCCTGCTGCGGAGCTCCATGTTCAACATTGTACGATGGACGGTGTGCTCCGAAACACTTGCGCGTGCACCAGCACTGTGCTCTTTCGGCACAAATGCCACAGATCACCACCTGTCCTACTTTACAGAGCAGACTCTTTATGTGAACAGTCGTGGACGTCCAAACATTCAGCGCCTACTGGTAGTTTCAGTGCCCTTCTACCTCTTTCTGTAGATGCTCGCGAAACTAGCACCTGAGCATTCGACCAGCTTCGGCGCTTCCGAGATACTCGTTCAGACGCACTGTATAATACACTTCTGGCCATTAAAATTGCTACACCAAGAAGAAATGCAGATGATAAACGGGTATTCAGTGGACAAATATATACTAGAACTGACATGTGATTACATTTTCACGCAATTTGGGTGAATTGATCCAGAGAAATCAGTACCCAGAACAACCACCTCTGGCCGTAATAACGAACTTGATAAGCCTGGGCATTGAGTCAAACAGAGCTTGGATGGCGTGTACAGGTACAGCTGCCCGTGCAGCTTCAACACGATACCACAATTCATCAAGAGTAGTGACTGGCGTATTGTGACGAGCCAGTTGCTCGGCCACCTTAGACCAGACGTTTTCAATTAGTGAGAGATCTGGAGAATGTGCTCGCGATGGCAGCAGTCGAACATTTTCTGTACCTAGAAACGCCCGTACAGGACCTGCAACATGCGGTCGTGCATTATCCTGCTGAAATGTAGGGTTTCGTAGGCATCGAAAAAATGACGTTTTGCCATTCGTGCACACAGGTTCGTCGTTGAGTACACCATAGCAGGCGTTCCTGTCTGTGATGCGGCGTCAAGGGTAACCGCAGCCATGGTCTCCGAGCTGATAGTCCATGCTGCTGCAAACTGCGTCGAACTCTTCATGCAGATGGTTCTTGTCTTGCAAACATCCCCATCTGTTGACTCAGGGATTGAGACGTGGCTGCACGATCCGTTACAGCCATGCGGATAAGATGCCTGTCATCTCGACTGCTAGTGATACGAGGCCGTTGGGATCCAGCACGGCGTTCCGTATTACCCTCCTGAACTCACTGATTCCATATTCTGCCGCCAGTCATTGGATCTCGACCAACACGAGCAGCGATGTCGCGATACGATGAACCACAATCGCGATAGGCTACAATCCGGCCTTTATCAAAGTCGTAAACGTGATGGTACGCATTTATGCTCCTTGCACGAGGCATCACAACAATGTTTCGCCAGGCAACGCCGGTCAACTGCTGTTTGTGTATGAGAAATCGGTTGGAAACTTTCCTCGTGTCAGCAAGTTGTAGGTGTCGCCACCGGCGCCAACCTTGTGTGAATGCTCTGAAAAGCTAATCATTTGCATATCACAGCATCTTCTTCCTGTCGGTTAAATTTCGCGTCTGCAGCACGTCATCTTCTTGGTGTAGCAATTTTAATGGCCAGTTGTGCATAATAATAATTTTCCCTTTGTCAAAGTCGCTTATCTCAAATGGATTTCCCTACTTGCAGCCCATATCTTCGTTAGGGTGATCCTCCCGTCCGTGTCTGCTCCGCTTACATCGTTTTGTTACCGCTTCACGTGCCTAAAACGCCACCAGGCGACAACCAACATCGCTGTGGGCAGTGGTCATCATGTTTCGGCTGATCCGTGTATGTCTGCAAAGTTGTATCATTGTATGACACATGTTCAGAAGATACGACGTCACAAACATTGTTGAAGTTTCGAGACCATCCTTCACGGAGGGGTCAAGCAGTACATTACTCCCTCCTACGTATATCTCGCGAAGAGACCACGAGGAAAAAATCAGAGAGATTAGAGCCCACACAGAAGCCTACCGACAATCTTTCTTTCCACGAACAATACGAGACTGGAATAGGAGGGAGAACCGATAGAGGTATTCAAGGTACCCTCCGCCACACAACGTCAGGTGGCTTGCGGAGTATAGATGTAGATGTAGATGTAGAGATGTGTGGAAACTACCTTTTGAATAAAACACAGCGTAAATCACCCAGCCTATACTACGCCAGTGTTCAGTAATGAGAGTAATTGGTGACTTCCAACAAACTTTAAACGTAATTTCAAACCTTTTATAAAAAATTTCTCGCTTACGTTATAAACGTCATATATTTAACACGTTGACTCATTTCTGAAGGCATCAGAGGTTTCAAGCGGTGTCATACTTGGGATTTCAATTCTGTACAGAATCGTGGGATTACTGGCAGTACAGAACAGAGTATCATTGTTTGATTAGAGCCACTCCGTAATCTTCCATGCTACTCAGGTACGGCACTGTTGCAATTGCACCCATCTGTGCTGTCATGTTAACGGCAGTCTATACATGGGATGGCGATTCGGTGGCTTGCTCCTGGTAGTCTCCAACCAATGGCGTTGTGTTGACATGGGAAGGCTTCCGGTCGAGATTGTATACCAGTCAGGTTCCTTTCAAGTATGCTGATGCGATAGCACCATATTTAGCTAAGGTGTGGAACCGCTCGCTCGTAAAAAGATCCGTACGCAAAGACTGGAAAGTTGCACAAGTCACAGCAATACCCAAGAAAGTAAACAGGAGAAATCCGCTGAATTACAGATCCGCATCACTCATGTCGATCAGCAATACGATTTTGGAACACATACTAAGCTCGAACATTATGAATCGCATCGAAGGAAACGATTTATTAAAAAGTAGGAAACACTGATTCAGAAAATACCGTTCTTGTGAAACACAACTAGTTCTTTAGACTGACGAAGTAATGAGTGCTATCAACAGGGGATTTCCAGAAGACTTTTTACATCGTTCCTCACAGTCTTTCGCCACGGCATACATGAATAAAACGTTTTCGGTTCTCCAGCCGCGTCAATTCGAATAAAATCCTCGAGCTTTCGATGGTCATCTCCACCACCGTCGTCAGGAGTTCACTGACAGCCGGGGCTGCTTTTGTTTCTTTATTATGATTTTAGTACCCGTAGAACAGGTAGGCTGGCAGCAGCACAATACGCCGCTCTTCAGCCAAAGATAGTACAATGATAAAACAGAGAAGACACATGAGTTGGAACAAAACGGCGGGGAAAAAACAGTAGACACATGAACATAAAAAACATGAAGCCGTTCACACTCGATGACAATCCACACTACAAACTGTTGACACGAAGCACAAACACTGAAGATGTCGATGGCACTGGTAAACGATGGAGTGTGACGGTGAACACTGAACACTAAACACGACGGCACACATGAGACACTGATGGCGATGATCTCCGGCGCGCGAATGTCCACTGAGCGTGTGCGAGTCCGGGGACCTGCCAAGAGAGGAAGAAGGGTGAGGTAAGGGAGAGGGGAGAAAAAGGATGCCAATGGCTGAGGAGATGGGGGGAGGAGGAGAGGGACAGGAGAGGGGAAGCCCGGGGGAGGCGTGGGGAGAAGTGGAGGGAGGGAAGAGGGAGAGAAGGGAGGGAGGGTGCCCAAAGGAGCAAACACAGGAAGAGGGAGGGAGGATCAAAGTTGGTAGGAGGGGTAGATGGAGGGGAGGAGGGCATCATCAAGGATAGGGAGCTGGTGGAAGCCACCTTGGGAGAGGGTAAGGAGGGTGGAGAAATGGAGACCGGGTGGGACGTGGGAATACAGGTGCGGCAGCGGGTGGGGATGGGAGAGGATGGGCGAGACAAGTGGGTGAGGAGGATCGAGTTTGCGGGAGGTGTACAGGATCCGTATCCTTTCAAGGAAAAGGAGAAGGTGGAGGAACGGAATCAGATCGTACAGGATCCGCATGGGGGAGGGGAGACGGATGCGATAGGCAAGGCGGAGAGCATGGCGTTCAAGGATCTGAAGGGATTTGTAAAAGGTAGGGGGGCGGAGATCCAGGCAGGATGGGTGTAACAGAGGGTAGGGCAGATGAGGGATTTATAGGTGTGGAGGATGGTGGAGGGGTGCAGACCCCACGTACGGCTGGAAAGGAGCTTGAGGAGACGGAGTTGGGAGCGTGTCTTGGCTTGGATTGTCCAGAGATGGGGGGTCCAGGAGAGTCGACGGTCGAGGGTGATGCCAAGGTACTTAAGGGTGGGGGTGAGGCCGATAGGACCGCCGTAGATGGTGAGATAGAAATCAAGGAGGCGGAAGGAAGGGGTGGTTTTGCCTACAATGATCGCTTGGGTTTTGGAGGGATTGACCTTGAACAACCACTGGTTGCACCAAGCAGTGAACTGGTCAAGATGGGATTGGAGAAGGTGTTGGGAGCGCTGCAGGGTGGGGGCAAGGGCAAGGAAGGTGGTGTCATCGGCAAACTGGAGAAGGTGGACGGGGGGTGACGGCGGCGGCATTTCCGCCGTATATAAAAGGTACAGAAGGGGGGAGAGAATGGAGCCTTGGGGCACACCGGCAGAGGGCAAAAAGGTGTAGGAATCCGTGTTATGGGTGGTGACGTAGGAAGGACGGTGGGAGAGAAAGGAGCCGATCAGACGGACGTAGTTAATGGGAAGGGCGAAGGTTTGGAGCTTGAAGAGGAGACCGGAATGCCATATGCGGTCATAAGCACGTTTGAGGTCCAGGGAGAGGAAGATTGCAGAGCGACGGGAATTAAGCTGTTCGGAAAGGAAATGAGTGAGGTGAAGGAGAAGGTCGTCTGAAGAGAAGGACAGCCGAAAGCCACACTGGGTAACGGGATGGAGGCGGGGCTGGTGGAGATGCTGGTGGATGCGGTGGGTATAGGATAGATTCCAGGACCTTGCTGAAGACCGAGGTAAGGCTGATGGGACGGTAGGAGGAGACGGCGGACGGCGGTTTGCCAGGTTTAAGGAACATCAGGATACGGGAGGTTTTTCCACAGGTCGTGGTAGTAATCGGTGGACAGGACTACATTGTAGAGCCTGGCCAGGGTGGAGAGGAAAGAGACAGGAGCTTCACGAAGGTGACGGTAGGTGACACGATCGTGACCAGGAGTGGTGTTTCATGCGGAGTGTAGCAATGAGATCCTGTGTAGTGATAGGGGCATTGAGTTCCGTGTGTGCAATGTTGTCCAAGTACTGGAAACCAGGTGCGAGGGGAGGGACAGAGGTGTCAGTTCGATCGCAGACATCCGGGAAGAGGGAGTAATCGAACTGGGGATCATCGGGGATGGAGAAGACATCGGAGAGGTAAGAGGCAAGGGTGTCAGGGAAGGGGTGATCATCATGGAGAAGAGGATAGTAGGGGGAGGGTTTAGTTCCGGTAAGGTGACGGAAGGCTCACCAGAACTTGGACGAGTTTATAGGTAGGATAGCATTTAAACGGGTGCATGTCTGTCGCCAGTCCCGGCGTTTCTTATCCGCGAGCAAATTTGGAATGTGTCGCTGGAGTTGCCGGTGGTGTCGGAGTGTGTCCGGGTCACGCGTGCGGAGGAAGGCACGGTAGAGACGGCGGGATTCACGGAGGAGGAGGACGGCCTGTGGGGGTGGGGTAGGACGGTGGGGATGGATGGCGACAGTAGGGATGTGGGCCTCCACGGCCTCAGACAAGGTCTGCTGGAGAAAGGAGGCGGCATGGGTTACATCTTCAGGGTGGTGGTAGGTGAAGGGGTGGCTATCGACCTGGGTGGAGCAGGTATCCCGGTAGGTATTCCAATTGGCACGGGAATAGTCATGGACGTACTTTGGGGGAGGGTCATTACGAGGGTCGGGGTGGGGGCGACGACCGTCTGAAACGGTGAGGAGGACAGGGAGACGGTCGCTACCAATAGGCTCCAGGACGTCGACCGTTATGCGGCCGAGGAGGTTAGGGGAGGAAAGGATAGCATCTGGAGTGGAGTTCCGGGGCTGCTACGGTTTCTCGCTTATATTGCCGTGATGACACCAGCAGCAGCCAATCAGATCGATCCAATGGACACGGAAAGAAAGCAGAGATAGATGCGCAACGTGGGAGCGGTAGTTTCAAACGTGGTGCCTGCCCCTGGCGCCACCTGACGTCACTGGTGCTGCCACGGGCGATAGCTCTGCTAGCTGCCCGGGTCGACTAACGCGCGTGCGTTACATTGGATCGATCTGATTGGCTGCTGATGATGTCATCGTGCCTATATAAGCGAGAAACCGTAGCAGCCCCGGCAGTCAGTGAACTCCTGACGAAGATGGCGGAGATGGCCATCGAAAGCTCGAGGATTTTATTCGAATTGACGCGGCTGGAAAACCGAGAACGTTTTATTCATCGTTCCTCACAAACGACATGTAATTAAATAGTGTGCCTACAGAGTATCGTTTCAATTGTGCCACTGGGTTCGTGATTTCCTTCCAGAAAGGTCACAGTTCATAATAATAGACGGAAAGTCGTCGACTAAAACAGGAGTAATATCTACCGTCGCAATAATTAACTGAAAGTCATCGACTAAAACAGGAGTAACATCTGGTGTTCCCCAAGGAAATGTTATAGGCCCTCTGTTGTTCATGATCTACATAAACGATTTAGGAGACAATCCGATCAGCCCTTTTAGATTGTTTGGAGATGATGCTGTCATTTACCGTTATGTAAAGGCATTAGTGGAGCAAAACTCAATGTAAAATCATTTAGACAAGGTATCTATATGGTGCGAAAAGGGGCAATTGACAATACATGAAGAAAAATGTGGAGTCATCGACATCAGCACTAAAAAGACTCCTTCAAATTTCAATTACACGATATACCATACAAATCTAAGGGCTGAAAACTCAACTAAGCTCCTAGGGATTACAATTACGAGTAACTTAAATTGGAAATGTAACAGATTTACTAAAGTCTTCTTACACTGCGCTTGTCCACCCTCTTCTTGAGTACTGCTTTGCGCTGTGGCGTTCGCACGAGATTGAATTGATAGAGGTGACCAAACAAGTTCAAAGAAGGGCAGCTTGTTTTATATCACCCAGAAATAGGAGAAAGAGTGAGACGGATATGATACGCGAATTGGGGTGGCAATCATTAAAGCAAAGGCGTTTTTCGTTGAGGCTGGCTCTACTCATGACATCCGAATCACCAAGTTTCTCTTTTTTTTGCTCTCTCCTTCTTAGGAAGACGTCGACATCGAATGATTCTGTTCTCTGTTCGACAGTGAAACGGTAGAGAAATAGCTCGAATGAGTTTCGATGAACCCTCTGCTGGTCACTTAACTGTGAATTGCAGAGTAATCATGTAGCTATAATCATGTAGCTCTAGATTTGGTACGCATTGGAGAGAGGCAGCTGTATGGCGTTGTTGTTTGCAGCTGGAGGTGCGATGCCCGGCGCCGGGTCCCTCGTGGCGCGCAGTGGCGTCCGGCCGGTACGTGGCGGAGGGGGCGGTGCTGCGGCTGCGGCGCGCCAGGCTGACGCTGGAGGGGGCGGCGGGGGCGGCGGGCTGCCCGCCCGACCCGCGCCTCGCGCTGCTCGACGTGGACGCCGAGGGCGAGCCGGCGCTGCTGGCGTGGGCGGCGGGCTGCGGCCCGGGGGCGGCGCCGCGGCTGCTGCTGTTGCCGCCGCTGCGCCTGCGCCGCTGCCGCCCCCGAGCAGCCGCCGCCGCCGCCGCCGCCCACGTGGCCGCCTCCGCCCCCGCTACAGCCGCCTCCCTGCTGCCGCTGGGGCTTGCGGCGCTGCGAATCGCCGCCCGGCCTTGGAGGTAGCGCCGCCTCAGCGCTGGAGAACCAGCCGGCACTCTGTTCCTGCACACCCCGAGTGAGCTGCGACTGACGGGCAAAGTGATCCCAGCTGTGGCCGGCGGGACCATGTGGTCACAGTCTTCCCATGCTGCGCCGTTTCGCCACTGTGCGCTGCAAATGGCAAACTGGGTTAAAAATACTTCGCCCCAATACTTGCACACGTTCCTAATAATACAGACCTAATAGGTGTTTCACGCACTAGTCGCTCAAGTGTGTATGGCACGAAGAAGTTGACGGGGTGGCTCATTGACGTAGATTCTCCCATTCATCAAGAAACCACCTACTATTTGAACCATCCTCAGGCCACATTTACGAACTAGTCGAGCGCCGCAATCGTGAGACGAGTTTACCCGTTTGAGTTCCCTTGTGCAGACGTATTCGAATGCCACTGTAATACGGCTGGCTGAGGGAGCCAACTCGCTCTCACGACAGTTGCTAGAGGAGTGATCACCGGGGCTAAGACGTGCTACGGATGTGGATTCCGACCCCGTGGTGCAGGGTTCTGCCTTCCGACTTCACAGCGCAATAACTTCACCTCCAGCAGATCAGTTCCTGCGCCGACGTAGAAAAAGTTCCTGCGTTCCTTTCAGATAAGTAGAGTTGAGTGCAGCGGCGCCATCAGAATACACAACGCAGTGTGTGAAGTGCTGACGTGAAGGCTGTATTACCGCCCCCTGTCCGTGTTAACTTACCGGAGCAGCAAACAAAACTGCTCTGCTTACAACGCGGACTGAAGAACTTTCTTATTACTGGCAGAGGTAATTAGCCGCAGTATTACTAATAGCATTGATGGCGAATCCGATAGAAGATGTTGCGGATGGAGATGAGACTAAACAGTACTCGGCAACGTACTTCCAGGAGCATCACGTACAGTTAGACTGCAGCTTTACAAACATAAGTGGCAGCCGCCTGAAGTACCTACAGAGTAATGAATATTAAAGTAGCCTCAAGTGCCAGTAATTGGTTCCTTAATGCTCTGTCGCTTTGTCACTGGGCGAGAGCAGTGTCTGAGCGATGTCTGAAGGCGAAACTTGCAAATAAATGTGGAGCCCGTAATGATGCGAGAGCGAACGATAAACTGGACTAAACGTCAACTGGCAAAGATACACGCTGTACAGATTAGCTGAATCTGAAAAGCCTTGAAAGTCTCAGCATAGCCAGACGTCTGACGGCGCTGAGGTCCTGACGTCTTAAATGTAGTCTGGTCAGATCCTAACGAAACGCCAGATGTTAGAGGTATTACTTTTCACTACGAGCGGTAAACTAGGCGCCAGAAACTCGACTACTGGGACAGTAGTGGCTTTGAGAAAGTGAAAAGCTTTCTCACGTCCCCACTTCACAACATTCTGGCCCGACAATAGTTTTCATGAGGCCTGTATCCTGTTTCGGGCGACAAGATAGTTAACAGAGGGAGTTCATTATACGTCAACAACCTTAATAAAATTATTCTATTTCTGGAATATAATCTCAAAGCGAGAAATGGCAGTGCGCCAAAGGAACTCAATGATTTCTCTCTCGCTTCTCGATTCATTAGATAATACACAGGAAACCAGTATTAAAGTCTAAAGACATGTTAAATATCAAATTAATATGAAATTCATGCATCATACAGTATTCCTCAAGATAGTGTCTGTCCGAAGTGTAAGTTACTAAACCAGGCACGTCGGTACAAAGACAATTTTCAACACAGTACGTCGAAGATGCAACCTCCAAAACCTCAGCATGTAGCTGACCCAGAAACGCCAGATAATATGGATGCAAAACAGTGTACTTAATGGCTTAGAATCAATCAGAAAGACATCAAATGCGCACGAATGAATTTTCAGCTTTCTCCACCGAGGCCTGTTCGAAATGCGCCGCGGGAAATGCGAGTCCTTCTTCCTACAGTACACGGGGCGTCAGAAAAATCTGTCCGTCGGCTAGTTACTAGGAACAATGAAGTCCGATTTTATAGTGATATCAGTGCAGTATCCTCATGATATTCTTCTGTGAATATTGCTATAGCAATGGAACGATTTCACATCGTATGGATAAACGAAAAACTTAAAGAGCGCATCGGTATTGTGCAGGAGAAAGTCAACATTGCAGCTACAGAGAGTTCAAAAAGTAACAACATCCAAAGGGGAAAACGGATATATTGCAAAACTTGTAGAAATGGCCTCCATTTTGCAACTCACATCATTGAATACGACTTTGCAAGTCCTTAAACATGTATTGCAACATTTAATGAGGAATCGAAATAGCACAACGCTGAATTTCTCTCTTCAAGTCGGCAGTGGTTTTAGTTTGAATTGTACCAGCAGTTTCCTTAATATATCCTCACAAGAAAAAAACTAGTTGAGGACCAATCGAAGGACCGAGGGGAAGACAACCACTCCGAAATCCCGTGAACCACATGTCCATGAAAACACTAATCTAAGAAAATCACTGCACAGCCGGCCGTATATGTTGGAGCGTAGAAGCCAAGTGTACTGCACATAACCTTCTGGTGTAATGTTTGGAAATTGTTGTAGCATCTCTACCTAGCGCTCGCTGTTCGCCCTGAACTTTGTAAGAGGCTATTCATTTGTATATCAGAGGTCATTAAACTTACAGGAAACGACGATTCAGCACGCTGATGTAACAAACAAGTACGTCACACAATTAACCCGTCTGGATCTGACACTGCATTTACGCTCGCGTGTGATCTTACGAACGTAATTATTTGGGTCTGTGAAGCTCATCCAGTGGTCTCAGGCTGTTGTCACTCATTGTGATCCCACCACACGACACCGTGGATAATGTGCGCTCGCGCACATGTGTGTGTGTGTTTGTGTGTGTGTGTGTGTGTGTGTGTGTGTGTGTGTGTGTGTGTATGTGCGCGTGTGTGTGTTTGTGGACTCGTGACACTGTGTTACTGCCTGTTAGTGATACACTATTCACAACATGTCGCAAAATTGTAGACATCTTCCTTTTTAGATGTATTTTCACATACGAAAACGTGATGTGACACTGTTGTGATACTTCTGTTGCTGCAAATCAACATTTAATAGAAGCAGCTACAATTAACTGTAAACTAGAAATTATTTATCAGAGTTTTAAACGTATGTGACATTTCCACAACGGAAACTGAAAGAGACTGCAAAAGCTATCGTTATTTTGTTTGATCACTAAAATTGTTGCAGAAAATATGTTTCACTTTATGTCAGAAATATATCTTTGTTACGGAAACTGTCATTTTTGTTTATTTCTTACTGACCTCTTGCATTCCTATATAGCTTGTTTACCCAAATAGAATACAGGTTCACATTTGGACTTTCCTCTCTAGCCAACCATGTAACGGAAGTTTAATATATTTTCTTACTAAACTTTGAAATGATAGCATTCACTTTACGTGTGTTACGTGTGCCGCAGTCTTTTTCTGAAATTCTAAAAATTACTCCAGAAAAGTGAGTTTTCCCCAATTGTGAGAAACTCTTCCAAGGTACAATTTATGTACCCAAGAACAAATATTCTATTCAAATTTAAAAGTGCTGCAATCGAGAAGATCTTGTGAATAGTGTATTTAAGAATCTGTGTGTCACATTATTGCTCCACTATACACAGATAATCAATAAGTGAAATCCAATTAGAAAGTATCGTCAAAAAAATCACAGTTACAACTTAAAAACATTTTGAAATAGAAGCTATTGGCAAATACACAAATTTCCGGTTTCGAGAGAGGGAAAATTGTTGAGTTATTAAAGAAACTCAGTCCATTTACAAACATCACGTGTTCGATGGTAGGAGTCCTCCTTGCCTTTAGAAGTACAAGAAGGTACACAACCGATGAATTATGACTTAAACGTCAATAAATTATGTAACTAGCTCTAAAAGTATACAAGTCTCTCAACACGACCTCAAGTCTCTCAACAAAAAGAGAAGAAAAGGCGGGAAAGTGCTTGTGGCGGTTCCTCATGTGAATATAAAATCAGTCACTAGATTGAAAAATCGGCCAGGAGATATCATATCTTCATAGATGTACTATCCTCCAGCCACAACACTTTCCCCGACTTATTTCGAAACCACGTAGTTTCGAAATTGCTTAATGAACGCAGTGTCATCACTTCTGTCTCTAAGCTGGTCGTAGGTTGTGTTCCAAAAATGAACAGCATAGAGACAGAAGTGATGACACCTTCTGCATGACCTGACCATCATTTTGCAGGACAATGCTCAGGCACGTACAGTGCAAGCTGTTACTGATTCGTTTGACTGACGGGGCTGCTAAGTGCTATACCAACTACTGCACTCCCCTGACGTAAGCCCTCGTGAGTTCAACTCGATTTCTAAACTGAAGGAAACACTTCACGGCATTCGCTTCAGAACTGCTACAAATTCGTCTGGCAATAGACTGCGCCGCTCGAACTGTCAACACAACTGGCACTGCTAAGAGTATCCTACGGCTTTCACATCGCTGGCAACGGGTTATACACAATGCTGGTGATTACTATGAACGACAGGATAACTTTAAAACACGGATCTATTTTATACGAGTTGTAATTAAATAGTTGCCACCATTAAAGTTCCAAACCTCGTATATATAATATACAGATACCATGCACTGTTCATGTGACTGCTGCATGATGTTTTAATTGCGTATTTCCTTCTCCGCCTCCGAAAATACGACCCATCCAATTAGAGTCAACAGCACAGCCGCCTCTCCCGTGGGAAATTTGAGGCAGTAAACGTGTCCTCTAATCAAAATTGTAACTGTGATTTTTCTAATTCAGGAAGATCAATAAGTGATAAAACCAGATATTTGAAGAAAAATGTATTTTACCGTAAACTTTTAAATGGTGAATCAACTTTGTGTGATTTTCTAGTATACTCCTGTAGCACCGATGCTGCTTTCTTTTGTGCAACATGTAAATTGTTCGGAGGTAAGGCCGTGATTGCTACCAATGGTATTGCAGATTGGAAAAATATTTCTAACGTTTTATCTCGTCATGAGAATTCACTTGATCACAAAAATTCCGACAGAAAAATGTACTGGCGCAGTGTATTTAAAGGAGTGCTTGCAGTAGTGAAGAAGCTAACAAGTCGTGGACTTCCCCTACGTGGACACTTTGGAAGATTCCATTCATTACATAATGGTCAATTTACGATGTCTCTGGAACTTATAGCCGAGTTTGATCCTTTCCTCGCAGAGCGCATTGAACTATACGGAAATCCAGGGCAGGGACGTACAAGTTATCTTTCGTCAATAATCTGTGATGAAATACTAGAACTTCTTTCTGAACGAATAAAAATAATTATCGTAAGTGAAATAAAACAGGCCAAATATTTTTCTATAATAGTTGATTGTACTGCGGACATTTCACATATTGATCAATTATCTTTCATACTAAGGTATGTGAACGAGAATGGTGAACCTGTTGAACGTTTCCTTCTGTTCTTACCAAACCCGGTACACAAGGCCGAAAATTTAGTTCAGGCCGTACTAACAGTCCTGTCTACAAATTCCATTGATATTACTGACTGTAGAGGTCAGTCATATGAGAACGCAAGCCATATCTCAGGAACCTACATTGGTTTGCAGGCACGCATTAAAGAACGAAATCCTAAAGCGCATTATGTGCCTTGTGCAGCACATTCTTTGAATTTAGCCTGCACTAAAGCTGCAAGCTGTTGTCGCTAAGCATGTTCATTTTTCAGTGTAGTGAAAAACCTCTATAATTTTTTCTCTGCATCTACACAGCGCTGGGATGAACTTCTTTCTTTCATGAAACCAGGAAACAAAACGGTAAAAAGTTTATCAAAGACTCGTTGGTCAGCAAAAGAGAAAGCGTGTGTAAGTCTATACGAAATCTGGCCGGGGGGGGGGGGGGTGAGGGGGGGGGGGGGGGTGGCTTACAAAGGTCCTCACACGTATTGTCATAATACGTTTGAAAAACCACTTGGGCGAAATGAGCCTTCAGCTTTATTGAATCAACTTAGTAGACTAGAAACAGTATTCACGATGACAGTTTGGACGGCACATACTCCATAGATTTAATAGTATAAATCTGAAATTGCAAAGTGTAAATATTGATACTAAAATAGTGCATGAATTATGTGAATCACTTGTAGGATTTACTGCATCTATTCGTGGCATGTTCGATTATTATAAAAATAAATCCATGGAGATTGTGACTGATATAGGCTATGAATACACCTATAAAAGATCAAAAAAACGCAAACTTCATGATGACGAGGAAGCAGATTCTGAAGAAGTTTTTCTGACTGGAAGGGAAAAATTTAGAGTCGAAACGTTTTTCCCAGTACTCGACAACTTGTGCACCGAATTAGTGAGGAGGAAGGAAAGCTATGGAACAGTGTTGGACTCCTTCACAGTTTTCAGTAACCTTAAAAACTTTTCACCTGACGATATTGCTGAATGTGCAGCAAACCACCAAGGATAATACGACACAGATTTAAAGCCTTCCTTCCATAGTGAATGTGTACATTTCGCGGAACTTTTGAAATCTTCTGAGAGTAGTGATATACCAGTCGAAATGAGTAAATTTTTACGAAAAGAGACGTTATAGTCCGTGTTTCCGAATGTTGACATTGCTCTTAGAATATTTCTATGCATGGCACTTACAAATTGTTCAGCAGAACGCTCGTTTTCGGTTGTTAAAAGACTGAAATCGTACCTACGTTCTACGTTGTCCGAGGAGAGATTGAACGCCTTGTCCATTCTTTTCATCGAAGCCGACATCCAAACTGATAATCGTCTGAACTACGAAGATATGATCGACGAGTTTTCTGCCGTCAAAGCCACGCGCAAACTTTGCTGACTGGTGAGCTTTTTTATTTATTCATATTAGTTTTAAAAATTTAAATTTATAATGTGATTTTTAGTGTAACTGAGAGCACATTCATTGGATTTACAAATTACACTACTGGCCATTAAAATAACTACACCAAGAAGAAATGTAGATGATAAACGAGTATTCATTAAACAAATATATTATACTAGAACTGACATGTCAGTACATTTTTATGCAGTTTGGGTACATAGATCCTGAGAAATCAGTACCCAGAACAACCACCTCTGGTCGTAATAACGGCCTTGATACGCCTGGGCATTGAGTCAAATAGAGCTTGGATGGCGTGTATATATAGGTACAGCTGCCCATGCAGCTTCAACACGATACCACAGTTCATCAAGAGTAGTGACTGGCGTATTGTGACGAGCCAGTTGCTCGGCCACCCTTGAACAGACGTTTTCAATTGGTGAAAGATCTGGAGAATGTGCTGGCCAGGGCAGCAGTCGAACATTTTCTGTATCCAGAAAGGCCCGTACAGGACCTGCAGCATGCGGTCGTGCATTATCCTGCTGAAATGTAGGGTTTCGCAGGGATCGAATGAAGGGTAGAGCCACGGGTCGTAACACATCTGAAATGTAACGTCCACTGTTCAGAGTGCCGTCAGTGCGAACAAGAGGTGACCGAGACGTGTAACCAATGGCACCCCATACCACGAAGCCGGGTGATACGCCAGTATGGCGATGACGAATACACGCTTCCAATGTGCGTTCACCGCGGTGTCGCCAAACACCGATGTGACCATCATGATGCAGTAAACAGAACCTGGATTCATCCGAAAAAATGACGTTTTGCCATTTTTCGTGATCTAAAGCGTCTTGTCGCGGTGCGCGCTGCTCCCCCCCCCCCCCCTTCCCCCCGTCCGAGGTTCGAGTCTTCCCTCGGGCATAGGTGTGTGTGTGTGTGTGTGTGTGTGTGTGTGTGTGTGTGTGTGTGTGTCGTCCTTAGCGTAAGTTAGTTTAAGTTACATTAAGTAGTGTGTAAGCTTAGGATCCGATGACCTCAGCAGTTTGGTCCCACATATTTCCAAATTTCTAAATGGCGCCTGAGCGGACGATTTGGATGGGATTCGGTTAATGAAAAGGGGACGTACAATTCAAGGTTTATTTCCCCAAAACAATTAATTAATTGTAATAAATTACACTGTGGCTTACAAATTACAGTGACACAAATAAATCAAGCTGCTTACAATATGAGGTAATAAATACAGGTAAATAGAGGAACTTAAAAACTGTTCACAATTTGATACATTAACAAATAATCATTGTGCATTAAACTACATACTTTCACCTAATACAGTTAAATTTTTAAATGTGAAGCACAAATGTATAATGTACAATTACATTTTCAGTTGAAGTTACTCCTTCCTATACCTTCTTTAAAAGAGTGATAAAATTTCCAACAGGTATCTCAATTAAGAACGCCCTAAAACCCTTAACACAACAACACGTACATGACTAAATATATGTACGGCAAAGCCGAACATCAACAGCGCAAAACACATTCAAACTCTCGCCAACATGGGCCGCTTGCCGGTCAAAACATATTACGACTACAGCAGCGGGCAAATTTACATAGGTAATAAGACAAGCCACCTAGCAATCTTGCCAAAAGCAGTTTACGCGAAGGAGGAAGAAGGGGTGGGGGGAGAGGGGGAGACACAATCAATACCATACGCAAGTGCACTTGGCAAACTTACTACTAAAAATACAGTATAAAAGGCTCTCAGTTAATGACTAATCCGGTATAGCCCGGCAATATTGCGCCTGAGAGTGTAAGTAGACTGTTTAGGTTTTCTTATTGGTAACGCCACGTAGCGCTCTGTATGAAAATTACTGGCTGTGTTGTGTGCAGTCTGTGGTAGTTTGCATTGTTGTCTGCCATTGTAGTGTTGGGCAGCTGGATGTTAACAGCGCATAGCGTTCGGCAGTTGGAGGTGAGCCGCCAGCAGTGGTGGATGTGGGGAGAGAAATGGCGGAGTTTTGAAATTTGTAAGACTGGATGTCACGAACTGCTATGTATATTATGATTTTTCAACACTATTAAGGTAGATACATTGTTTGTTCTCTATTAATATCTTTCATTTGCTAACTATGCCTATCAGTAGTTAGTGCCTTCCGTAGTTTGAATCTTTTATTTAGCTGGCAGTAGTGGCGCTCGCTGTATTGCAGTAGTTCGAGTAACGAAGATTTTTGTGAGGTAAGTGATTTGTGAAAGGTATAGGTTAATGTTATTCAGGGCTATTCTTTTGTAGGGATTTTTGAAAGTCAGATTGCGTTGCGCTAAAAAAATATTGTGTGTCAGTTTAAGCACAGTCATGTATAATTGTTCAAAGGGGAAGTTTCATATGTCGACCCTTAGCCGAGGATACCTCACTGGAATCTTCTGATTTTTTCTTGTAGTTTGTGTAATTAGTATAGCCTTTGTTTATAGCTAGCGCGTAATCATAGAGAGAATTTCCTTTGTAATTGTAGTTTTTCATTGTTGTACAGTAAAACAGTTGTGACATGCATGTAGATTTGCACCAAGTATTTCGCAGCTGCGCTTGCAATTAAGTAGACATTATTTCCATTGCTATGTTATCTTATTTTGCTCTTCAAATTGTGCTTTTCTGTGTTGTCGTGTGAAATATTGTGACAATAATGGCGTGTGAAAAACGTAACACTAGGCTCTAAAGTAAACTGAGAAATAATAGTGACGACGAGCGTAGCTTATCAGCGCCGCCGAGTAATGAATTAACTAATGTTCAAAGTAGTAATTTGGTAATTGTGCATAGGGAAATGGAGCGGGCGGCAAACAATGGCGTAGGCAGTGAAACAATTAGTGAACAGGGAAGCATTATCGATCGATCGGTCGGCAAGAGCTCGCCTCAGGAATCCGAAATGACAGGACTCAATTTTGCAAATACTGTAGATTCAGGTTTTGCGTCCTCACCGTTTTCTCAAATAAGTCAAGACACATTTTCTGCTTGTCAAAATGTGAATGTTGCCGGTGCAAATTCTCCGCCGAAAAGCATAGAGGAACAGATTCCAGACACTAATACATTATTATTGCAATTAATGCAACAAATGGAACAAAATCAGAGACAAACACAGCAAAAGCTTCAAAAGTTAGACACAATGGAACAAAATCTTCGGAAGTTAGACACCACACTTGAACAAACACGTGAAGATTTAACTACTGAGTTACATAACATTGAATCGAAATGTCAAAAAGTCTGTAATGAAGTAAAAACACAAATTTGTGAGCATTTTCAACCTATTTTTTCGCGGCATGAAAATGCATTACAGAATCACGAAGCAGCCATAAAAGAAGTGCAAACCATTGTTCATGAAAATCATGAGACCTTGTGGGCTAAAATTGACTCAGTTGCATCTACCGTTTCGGTTACGCATCTTGCAAAAACTCAAGAAAACTTAAAGAACACAGTAGATACTCTGAAAATTGGTTCATAAAGACACATGGAGGAAATTAGTTCATTATCAGAGAAAGTAGTTGAACTTTCGGATCAGCTAAATAATTTATCTACGAAGGTAGATGATAATCTGAATGACACAAAACCGGTAGTCTTTAATGACACAGAAGAGTGCAAACAAATTAGGAAATTCAAACAAAATCTGAATCAAATTAATACGCAACACCAAAGAGAAATCCGGGAAGTACAAGATCAGCTGACACAGGTAATACAAGAATTACGTATTTCAGAGAACACTCGCGCTCCAATACGGGAAGAGGGACATAGAAATACGGAACAGCCGCAAAATAATAACACAGGGCACTTCGGAAATTATGAAAGAAATTGGCAAGGTACACCGAATTTTGAGATGGAACCGCCGAAACGACGTAACAATGACCGACATGCGACTCGCCGACATGATTTTGACTATAAGTTGTTCATTACTACACGTAAATTCAAAATATTTAAGAATTCTGGCAACGACATTCATCCACGAGCATGGCTTCATCAATTCTCTCATTGTTTCCCTCCCAATTGGTCATTAGAGCACAGATTAGAATTTATGTGTGGCTACTTAGATAATGAAACAGCTGTAAGAATGCGATCGGTCATTCATGATTGCCACAGTGAAGGAGAATTTTATCATGCCTTCCTCTCAGCATATTGGTCTCAAGCTACACAAGACCGAGTAAAGCATAGCATCATAAAGATGAAACATTTCGAACAATATGATTTCTCCAGTCTTGTGAAATATTTTGAAGACATGTTGCACAAGAATCAGTACCTGTGAAACCCATACAGCCCTTCAGAACTCATCCGCATTTGCTTAATGAAATTGCCTGAACATTTAAGGAATATTATTTTGGCAGGACGTTGCAAAGACGACATTGAAGCTTTTCAGGGACTCTTACAAGAATTAGAAATTGACACAGACAGTCACAGGATGCGAAAACAGGAAAACAATCACTACAGACACATCCGTCAATTCCGTGACTACAGAAACAATAACTGGATATGACAAGTATATTCTTACAACGCAAATCGTGACCAAAACAGACACCACCCATATGACAACCATTGCCAGAGTAATAATAGTTACAGAGAAAGATCGCATTTCCGTAGTAATGAATATGACAGAGATTACCATAGAAACAGACAATATGGGAACAAAAGCAATTATTATCAAGGGAGACAGAATAACTTCAGACGCAACAGTTCAGCGCGCAGTTACGATTCCGGGAGAAATTCTCCACCACATGACTGACAAACAAGAAACTATGTAAACTACCAACAAAACGACAGACCTGAACTCCATCAGAACTGGCGAGCTTCAAACAGGGCAGGGCCTTCTCATCAAGGTGAATTTGTATAAGTTCGGTCTCCTAATCCCACTTACGGCGAGCGCCAACAAAGAGACAGCTATTAGTGTGTGCCTTTTCAGAGGCACAGGCAGAAAAAAAAAGAGAGGCCATTATCCTCACTATTGACATTCCTCTGTAGAAAGCGTCGCAAATACGACACACTCAAACCTGAAAACATATGATTATACTGTGGAGCTCTTAATTTATGATATTTACTAAAATGCCTAATGAAATGATGAGAAACATTTCACAGCTATTGTCTTGCTAGTTGAGAGAAATGCCATATGGCTAGCTTTATGTATTTATTTACTCATTTTGTTTAATATCTAGTTTCTAGATGCACTGCAGCATTGGTTAAAATAAAATTTAATAGATGTATATTTTATGCCTACAGATCCAGTAAATAATTTTATGATCTATTCAAAAAAAAAAACAAACGAAGGAGCATAAGAAGACATTTCCCTTCACAGGAATTGCATACGGAATTTTCTTTTCAACTACTTGGTAATTTTTTTTTGATAGAATAACTTTGTGTGGTGCACCACTTTAATTACATAGACATTAAGATGTGAATAAACATTTCCCTTATCTGAATTGTTGTCTTTAGTGTACTATTTTTTCTGCTTGAGCTTTGTCATGTTTAGATATTAGTTATTGCATTTGCTGCTGCTATTTGCCAGGCATAGTGCTACTAAATTTCACTTTACATTACTCTGTTAAGCCAGTTTGACTACTGATTTATTTTTCTTGTTGCTGCACATTGGCTCATATTAGTTGTAATTTTGCATTTTATCTGTTAATTTAGATTTACTGCTCCTTGCTTTGCAATTTGCGTTTTTTATCATTGCTGTTTGTGTTAATTGTTTTGCGTTGCTGATTTACCTCATCCCTTAGTTTAGCATCTGAGCTCAGTAGTTTTAAGTTAGCTTAAGATGGGGTAGGCCATATAAGAGAACAAGTTGTGATGAATTGGAAGAAATGCATTGAGAAGCTATAAGAAAATGCTTGGGCCAAAACAGTATTTTGAAAGAGGATATGAACAAAAAAAGTAGGGTTTAGGGACAACAGGTTTAGGTAGGATTTTCTTGGAAATAAATGATGAGGTAAGATAATGGAAAATAAATAATGAGGTAAGAAATATGTGAACATATAAATACAGAAAGCATGCTTGGATAGGATGTTTTTGGTGGAAACAAATGTTGAAATAAGACGAAAGATCTATGGAATGAAGTTTTGGGTTGGACTGCAGTACCAAATGTTACACTGAAAACAAACCCTGCCCTTTCCTCTTGTGTTATTCTGCTATGTGTTTGTGTACCCTTATGTATTTGTTTTCTTCCTGTCTCTGTGTAGTTTCATAGAATTTTTTTCTCTTCTAATACTTAGCTACTTTCACTATGATGAGGAATACTGTTATCCTCAAATATAATTTGCATTAATAATATGTTATTTACCTTGTAAATATGCTTAGACATTATGTATTCTGTTTAGTTTTAATGCTCATGTGTGAAGTTGATGTTTCAAAAGTTATTCTGATCTTTTATGTATTTACTTATGTCATAATTCCTGTAACACTGATGTATATGTTTATTTCTATTCTTTTGTAAAGCCCCTATTATTACAAATGTTATCTGTATTATTATGTTTTTAATTATGTATTTTGTACCTTTGTTATTGAATTCTTATGTTATAAAATTGTAATTGACACCAGTTCATCAAATTAAGTAACTTGTAAGTTACATTTCACTGCACACGTTTCTGTTGGTCATAGTATATGGACAATATGTGAGAAGTAGGGACTGTTAGTGTCTGGACGTGTGTTGATAATTCAGCAAGGGACTGGTTAACAGCATTGCTGGTTCTCAGGACAATTCAAAAACTTTGTGAGTGCACAAGTGGTGGTTTATGGACTTGCTATATTCTCTGCAAGGCTCTTCGATGGTGATTGTGCACCTGCACAGTCGCAACAGATGGCTGTTGGCCGTGTCTACAAGGACTACAGTGGGTCTGCATCTTTCATGACCCACCAATACCATTATTTCTCCAAGGACTACAGTGGGTCTGCATCTTTGATGACCCACCAATACCATTATTCCTACAAGGACTGCGGTGGGTCTGCACATCTGGTGGCCCACCAATACCGTAATCTCTACCAGGACTACAGTGGGTCTGCTCTGTGATGACCTACCTACCAATATTCTTCAAAACGTCGAATGACTCTGCTGTGGGTTTGCTCTGTTGTGGCCCATTACCTGTCAGCATGTCAAGAGTCAGCACTGTCTTTCCGTTGGAAGGACAACACTACTTCTTCAAGACTGCATGGAAATCCACCACTTCTGTGTGCATTGTCTATTACTGCTCAGGCTTTGAGAAAAGAAACGGCAGTTTTACTGTGATGAATGATCACGACTGTCTTTATGGACTGTGAGAAAATTGTAGCTTTTGACCAACATTGTATCAATAAGTGTGTGCATTTGATATCTTTGTTATTGTAATTATGAAAAATTTTATCATATCATTATTGGCCACTGCCCAAAACAATTTGTAAAATTTTTTGTGGGGAGCATGGGGGCTATGTAAGTAGGCTGTTTAGGTTTTCTTATTGGTAACGCCACGCAGCGCTCTCATGAAAATCACTGGCTGTGCTGTGTGCAGTCTGTGGTAGTTTGCATTGTTGTCTGCCATTGTAGTGTTGGGCAGCTGGATGTTAACAGCGCATAGCGTTCGGCAGTTGGAGGTGAGCCGCTAGCAGTGGTGGATGTGGGGAGAGAAATGGCGGAGTTTTGAAATTTGTAAGACTGGATGTCATGAACTGCTATATATATTATGACTATTAAGGTAAATACATTGTTTGTTCTCTATTAAAATCTTTCATTTGCTAACTATGCCTATCAGTAGTTAGTGCCTTCCGTAGTTTGAATCTTTTATTTAGCTGGCAGTAGTGGCGCTCGCTGTATTGCAGTAGTTCGAGTAACGAAGATTTTTGTGAGGTAAGTGATTTGTGAAAGGTATAGGTTAATGTTATTCAGGGCCATTCTTTTGTAGGGATTTTTGAAAGTCAGATTGCGTTGCGCTAAAAAAATATTGTGTGTCAGTTTAAGCACAGTCATGTATAATTGTTCAAAGGGGAAGTTTCAAGAGCTAGTAGCCAAAATAAGGTTGACAGATACCAAAGTCTGACATCATCTTAGGGCTAACTGGCACAACAAATAGATAAGAGTAAAAGAACAAGCAAATGCCAATGCCCAAGAATTATAATAGGGTTAAGTAGACACGAGGCTAAAATCAATTGCTAGCACCTTGGACATCGTCTTAGGCTTAATTGACACTACAAATAAATAAAGGTAAAAGAACAGACAAATGACAGTGCCCAGCAATTCAAATAAAAATAAGTAAGCACAAGGCTAAAAGCAGTTGCTAGCAACATAAGAAGCACACATAAAAATATCAGACTGGTGCCACATCACAAAACGGAACAGGCGCGCGCGCGCAGTCCCCGGCAAGACAGAAAACCAATAACACACACTCCAGCAACCGAGCCAGCCTGACCACAGTAATTTCAACTTAGAATCAGGGCGCGTGAGCACACCGGGTCCACGCAAAGCATACACTACCAAATAATTCCCACCAACAGATACGGCTGCCCCCCGGGCGGGAAAACAGGGGCGACGACCGGGTACACACCAGCAGAAAACTCGACACCCAGACTCCAGCTAAAACGGAATCACGCAGAAAATATAAACAACAGGTGAAGTAAAGTGAAACGAACCCCGCCACGCAGACCGGACAGAGCAAACACACAGAAAACCTGCCCTGTAGTCCTTACAACTCCTGGGTGCGGAAACGCAATCGATATCGTGGCGCCCTTTTCAGATGCTGAGAACCTCGAGCGATCGCGTGCGGGGATCCATCAGTTGTCCACTGCAGCACGTCACCAACACGCCACACTGCCCAACGTCCAAATCAACGAGGCCCGCCAACAACGAGACCTCACCTCCGTGCCGGGGCGGAAGGCAAAATACCGCCAGCTCGGTGCGAATCGAACTGCCGAGGCGAGCGCTCGGGACCCCCCCCCCCCCCCCCCCCCAACGCGAAAAACGCTCCAGAGGGCAGCAGCCGCCCGAGCGCCTGCGCAGGCCGAACCAGACGGAAACAGAAATACAAGTCGCTGTCGATAGTGCCGGATACGCAACCCGCCAAAGAAATGGCACAGCACCTTTCTCGGAGACATATTAATTAATTGCTCTTTCGTTTAACAATTCACAGTCTTCTTAATTTTTATATAAACAGAGTTAAGTTTGCTTTAGTTACTGACAAGGTTTTAAGTTGACTGCATTTAAACTTTGCCAGCTGGAATTTTTGTAACGGAACTGGCAGTAGAACATGGTCTCTGAACTGCCTTTTCAAGATTCCTTGTGATGACTGTTATTTACAATACACTGTTGAAACTAAGTGCAATTTTATTATTGCATGAATGTAATCGAGTGGTTTAATTATAGCTTTCAGTTACAAATGTAAATGATACTTAATCTACCAAGAATAAGGAAGTTTTCGTTCCAAATTTAGTTTTTGGTAAATAACTTAAAAACTAATACAGGAAGCTTAGTTGTGTCGCATATTTATCGTTTTTGCATGAAACTGAGTCTACATAAGAATTTTCAGCGATCTGAGTCTAATATTTAGTTACTTCTGTTTCTTATAAAACGCCCATTTTAATCAAAATATTGCTCTGACCACGTTGAGACTTGTAACTGTTAATTGTGACATACATTTAGCATACTCCGAACAATTTTTAATTTTGTAGTTTTGGACCTGTTATTCAGCGCCACTTCTGTTTCTTCTTAAAATCATATATTTTGCCTAACATATCCATTTGATCATTCTAGACCTTACAATGTTAACAATATACTTAAGCATACACTGTCGAATTTTGAAAAAGTTATTTTAATTTTTAGTTTCACTCTTAAATTATGGTGCAGTCCTTTGTATGTTAAGCACAGGTACGTTATGATGCTGACGTGGCGCTGGTAGTAGTGAACTGGGCTAAACCCTGGCACACTCGCTCGCCTCTGTAGCTCTTACAGCGATACAGCGCTTGTTTCGCCGCAACAGGCCGTCGCAGAAGGCGAACACCATGACGAGATCGTAGGACTATTCGATTGGTTGCGACAAACAGACGGTTGACAGCAGCTGGAATCGAGACAGAGTGTGGACTGAACAGTTGAGAAAAGACTACTGGAAAGTGGGTTGAGGTCCTGAACAGTTGAGAAAGGCTACTGGAAAGTGGGTTGAGATTGCGACGTATAACCCCTGTACTCAGCTACCTCAATAAAAGTAAATGCTCTCAGCTGCCTTTAACATCAATCCTCCGTACGCTGATAACTGTAAATGCACATTCGGAAAAATATTGCATCGCTAAGGAGTTGTGCGTCATAAACGAAAGTTGGTAGCGTGTTTCTATATTTGAAAGATGATGTCGATTCAAATTTCACTCCAGTCGGCCGGCCCGGGTGGCTGTGCGGTTCTAGGCGCTACAGTCTGGAGCCGAGCGACCGCTGCAGTCGCAGGTTCGAATCCTGCCTCGGGCATGGATGTGTGTGATGTCCTTAGGTTAGTTAGCTTTAAGTAGTTCTAAGTTCTAGGCGACAGATGACCTCAGGAGTTAAGTCGCATAGTGCGCAGAGCCATTTTTCATTCCAGTCGCATAAGACTGGCGCTGGTAGCATCACAATGGGATTGAAAAATCAGATTAGCTTTAAATACTGGTTGCAACAGTCGTGAACGTTAATTATCTTTGAGATTGGACGTGGTACTTTGATGTCAGTCAAGAATGCCTTTAAAGGAGACAAAGACGCTATTATCAACACCTCACTGAGTTTGAACGACGTGATGTAATAGGTCTACGAGAAGCTGATGTTCCTTCTGTGATACTGCAGAAAGAGTTGGCAGGAAAGTAGCCATTGTACATGAGTGTTGTCGGCGGTGGTCAGGAGAATGTACGGTCGCAAGATGACCGACTGGGCTCGAGGCGGCCACGCAGCGCCACCGAGAGCTGCTCAGAGTGCGCCTCCGGAGCATAATACTGCCTCTGCAGCAGCAGTTTGAGTGGCAGTTGGCACCACAGTGACCAGACCAACTATTACAAACCAGAATGTGGAATCACAACACCTTTCAGCCCTCTCAATTTTCAATTGTTATTTCACTGAGCAACCAGTTTCGGCGCTATAGTACGGCATCTTCAGGACCCTGTGTACAGACAATAAAGGTAACAGTATGAAATACAGTTATTCATCATGTGTTGACAATGTTTGAAGTTAATATTGTAGGATGTGAGGTCTGCCAGTTATGCAAAACACCGTTTTTTCTCAGCATCCAAACCTGTTTCAGCACCCTGTGCCATCGTCAGTGGATTTCCGTTTTATTTATTCTGTAATGTGAACATTTTTATTAAATGATTACAAACTTATGTGGATGTTTAGCTCAAACAATAGTTCGTTTCTTTTTGTTAATACGTTTACACTTCGTGTGCATAATGTTTCCGGATCACTTGTGTATTTTTTATTTTATCAGGTAGCTAGTCATCTGCAACCAAATGATATTGAGTCTTTGCAGATTGTAGTGTATCCATTTTTCGTGTGTGTTTATGTGTGTGTGTGTGTGTGTGTGTGTGTGTGTAGACTTGATCTGTCTGTGTTGTCTTTTTTATACAGTTCCTTTAATGTGTTGAATAGTGTGCCCTTGCAGAGCGTAGTGCATTCAGATACTCTCCATTTACACACAAAAGGAACATCATGTAAAAGACAACACAACCAGCTAAGAAACATACGGAAAACACACACAAAGATAAAATGTAAACAAAATTCAAATTCGGCGACGAAGTCTCTAGTGATCACTAACTGGTCTGGGTCACACAACAACCACAATTACACTGTGTTTTGGTGACGTGAAAAGTGCTTTTACGACCTTGTTTGTGGAAAATACGTGTTATATTTACGTGTGCATCATGACACCTCACCATAACAAGGGCAATAAATGGGCTTGCCACACGAAAACTTAAGTAAAAACTAATATAGGTGCGAAATATGGCGACAAACTAAATTACATTTTAGTTGATAGGTTAACTCCCAGCAAAATTTCTCATCAACATCGTTTGGCTGCAGATGACAAGCTACCTGCAGTAAATAATACGCAAGTGATCCGGAAAAATCATGCACACCTTGTGCAAAGGTATTAACAAAAAGAAACGAACTATTGTTTGAACTAAACATCCACATAATTTTGTAATCATTTAATAAAAGTGATCACATTGCAGAATAAATAAAACGGAAACCCACTGATGATGGCACAGTGGTGCCAAAACATGTTTGGATGCTGAGAAAAAACGCTGTTTTGCATAACTGGCGGACTTCACATCCTACAATCCTTATATACCGTTTTAATATGTAGTAACATAACAATACCAAACTGTACATGTAGTAACATCAAAGTAAAAGATAATTTAAGGAATAAAATAACAGAACAGTTGTACACTGTATCAATACAAACTTGTGAACAGAATATATTGCCACATAACTGTAAAAAAGAACCTACTAAACGGAGGTCAATATTGCATGATAGGGGCAGATAATCACAGCGTAATGCTAATGTCAATGCTTGTGAAACATCTGGAGCAAAACAATTGCAATCATACACTGATGAGTAGAAACTGAAGGTTAAACATTTATTTATATATTGTCATATAATGGTAAAACATAAACCACATACTGGAGGTCAACCCCACAACTGTCTGTATCATCATGTTCCATATATTGGTAATAACTAATTAAACAAGAATATAAAGTTGTATCAAAGTAATCTATCAATCACAGATTCATAAGGTGTCACTTATTTAATAAAACACTTTCAATGAACCAAACTGTAAATCTAATGTAATACACTGTAACTAATTACCACTAAGCAGTAAGTGCTGAAATATATGGAAGAGATCATAACCAACGTTGTCATGAATATGATAACCCTGCTGGTAAGCAGGCGTGTGGCTGGGTGATATACCAAACCGTAAACTCTGAAGTAAGTCTAAGAAAGAGTACTGCAATACATACGCAGTTTATTAGAAAGATATTCATTTCAATAATAACACTCAAAGACACGTAGCTCTATATCACGTAGCCCTTAAGGAAAGTATGACCGACAACAGAAAAATAACTAGGAAACATACTCATATGTCAAAATGGTTCAAATGGCTCTGAGCACTGTGGGACTTAACATCTGAGGTCATCAGTCCGCTAGAACATAGAACTACTTAAACCTAACTAACCTAAGGACATCACACACATCCATGCCCGAGGCATGATTCGAACTTGCGACCGCACCGGTCGCGCGGTTCCAGACTGAAGCGCCTACAACCGCTCGGCCACTACGGCCGGCACTCGTATATCAGTTGGTACCTTCATGAGTAGGTGGCTAATTGAGAACATGGATGTAAATGAATAAACCAGAACACTGTGTCAGGTATTATCAAGACATTATAGGTACAGGTGTGCAGTGAGAACAAATATCCACGTCAACTAATAAAAGTCATAGACGCGTGAAAACGAACACCCGTCATGTACCATCAAAATAATGTAAAGAGGGGAGAACTCACAACACTAACACCATAATGCCAACAAATGGAGTGTAGCAACCACCGTGGTTACATATCGGAGAATGAAGGTAAGCAAAGGAGAAGGTCGAGGCAACGTTAATCTGCGTCACACAGGACTTATGAAAAAACTAGAAAGGTACTAAAACCTAAAAAATATGTTATCTCGAGAAGAGTAACTGCACGATTGTAGTGCAGTCTAGGAAAACGACGTTACAGACCAAGAAAGAAATATGTGCAGTGAAATATTCCTACACATACTGAAGATCTGCAAAACAATATAACGTGTAGTTACATGTCTACTGTACGAAATTGCTAGCGAGAAGTACAACAATCACAGTCTACAGTTACAGATACCTCGTAAAGTGGTGCCTCATTACCCAGTACACATCGAAGCGTAGCAATCAGTACCCAGTCATAACCAGGAAACTATGTTAATGTATTCTAATATACAGGCAAACACAAATGCAGAGTAGAACCCCACTGTAAGTATCAGTGAACTAAATGAACAGAAATTTAAAACGTCCAGTCTTCTGTACTCCAGTCAACAACCATGCTTGGGAAACGAAGCAGGTATACTTCAAGCAGGTCAATCTTAAGAAAAGAAAATTTGTTGCACAGTCTATTAACAGTGACCATGGTATAGAAACACCTTTTGTGAATGAATGCTTAGCACACTGGCATGAACTAAGCATCGGAAGGGAAGAATCAGAAAAAGAAAGTACGTTCATATCAGATTGAGAACAACACGTACAAACAGGATACCCGTGTTCGAAACCAGTAATAATAAATAAACCGTTGCACTGTGAAATAATTAGACCGAAGTCGTGAGACTCGTGTCATCAACACATAAAGTGTTTAAGGCATCGCATTGTTGTCGAAACGACAAACGCTAACTCAACAAAACTTGTAGAAACCTAGATGATAACTAACCTCCGTAAAAAAAAGGGGGAAGCACAATATGAAACATGACTGAGGGAGAGAAACAACGTAATCAAATAGTGGAGATAATAGAGTCAGTAATAGTAGTTCCATCACTCCATGTCAAATAACGTACTAAAACTGACATAATCTGTTGCAAATCCACAAAGAGTATCAAGCCTAATGATCTGCGTACCGTGTAGGAACGTAGGTCTCCTTGTTATATGTGCCATATTAAACCTAAAGACATACCATAAACGCTTAAGCCATACAAATCTAAAATCCACAAGACCACTAAAACCAAAACCAAAACCAGTAAATAGCCTATATTCTTTATAAGAATGGACATAGCTGTACATATCGAAGGTGGGCATCGTATAAGCGCGAATGCTCAAAGAAAGAAACTGACTATTGAAAGCCGAGGAGAAAAGGCGAATCACAGCTAGAAACAAAAACTGCTTGGGACTCTATACAAAAAGTTATGGAAAATGATAAGGAAACAAGCATATCAGTAAAACATAAGTAGTTTCAGTGTGTCTATCCAAATCAGCATGTAAAAATGTGTCAGCTGTGGCGCAAAGCTGTGGAATCTAGCGAAAGAGTGTTAGATCCAACAACTCCATTGGGACCTACGTATGGTCGAAAAGAATGAAGAAGCAAACCACAACAATTTTAAAGAATTAGAGCGGTTGAGGATATCTCGTTAGTAATCACGGTTGGTGCATAAAGGAAGGAGGGAAATATGTAATAACTCGTGACAGCAGTAGGGTCAGTACAGATCAAATATGAAAAGTTAATGAAAGCATCACGTGCAGTAACATTAATTACTTCAGCTAAAGTTCCAACGAATTAGTGCTATTACAGTGTATCAGTAGGAACTCACGAATAAGTGAGTAACTAAATGATAATTTATATATGAAAGAGTGAAACGTCCTCTTAGAAAAATTTATGAATTACTGTGCTGGTAAATCCCTTACGTTATTTGATTTTCAAACAGCTGAGCAGAGCTGAACGTACTCAGTCATTTCGCTCTTTACTTATTCTGATCAACACTAAACTGACACACAATATTTTTAGCGCAACGCAATCTGACTTTCAATAATCTCTACAAAAGAATGGCCTTGACTAACAATAACCTTTACCTTTCATGAATCACTTACGTCACAAAAATCTTCGTTACTCGAACTACTGCAATACAGCGAGCGCCAATACTGCCTGCTAAATAAAAGATTCTAACTACTGAAGGCACTAACTTCTGATAGGCATGGTCAGCAAATGAAAGATTTTGATAGAGAACAAACAATGTATTTAGCTTAATAATGTTCCAAAGTCATCATATATATATATATATATATATATATATATATATATATATATATATATATATAGTGTTCATGATATCCAATATTACAAATTTACTCTTTCTGATGGACACACGTCCAGATCGTCCGCTCTCAAAATTCTGCCATTTCTGTCCCCACATCTGCCACTGCTGGCGGCTCACCTCCAACTGCGCAACGCTACGCGTTGTTCACATCCAACTGCCCAACACTACAATGGCAAATATTCCAACAATGTCAAACAGCCACAGACTGCAGACAGCTCAGCCAGTGATTTTCATACAGAGCGCTAGGTGACGTTACCAACACAAAAACCTAAACAGCCTACTTACATGAGGTAAATACAATGTAGTTCAAAAACTGCAAAAAAAAGAGGAAAAGAAAGGAACACACAGTGAAAGATAGCCTCAGATATTACAAATTGGTCACGTCAAGGACAGTTCCTAGCCAGACGCCCCGCAGAGCACATTCTACTGAGCCCAAACCACCGCCATTTGCAACTTCAATGATGTTAAGCGAGAGCTCATTGGAGGACAGGGTGGAGGTCCGTCGTGTTTTCTGCTGAGAGCTGGTTCTGCCATTGTACCAGTGATGGCCGTATTTCGGTTGAAAGGAGGCCACTTACGGATCAGCACCGAACCCGTCTGCATGCTAGACGCACTGCACTGACAACTGGAGTTATGGTCTGGGGTGCGAGCTCGTGTGACAGCAGGCGCACTCTTGCCGTTATCCCACGCACCCTGACTGCAAAACA
Organism: Schistocerca piceifrons; assembly: GCF_021461385.2. Classification (NCBI taxonomy): domain Eukaryota; kingdom Metazoa; phylum Arthropoda; class Insecta; order Orthoptera; family Acrididae; genus Schistocerca; species Schistocerca piceifrons. Next base: position 581,509,299 of record NC_060144.1, read on the forward strand.
GTAAGTCAGTCTGGTGCTTCGACCTGTTGTGCAGTTGTTCAAGAGCAGCATTCCAGGGGGTGTTTTCCAGCAGGATAACGCTCGCTCACATACCGCTGTTGTGAGCCAACATGCTCTGCAGAGTGTCTACATGTTGCCTCGGCCTACTGTAATCTACCTGCTCCTTCCTAGTTCCATCTGTTGTCCACATTAGTCTTTTATGAAGATTTGAGAGGAGGGAAGATTGCACTAAATTTTCTAGTTTACTTAGCTCGTCATGCAGAGTTGGCTCCAGTTCTGCTTGTCTAGGGTCTAATTCTTGAAGCTGAAAATGTCAGATTTTAGGTCCTCACGGTTGGATTGATCTAAACAAATTTGAGGATTGTTTTGCACAATTTTTGTGTTTACGTAAATATATTTTTTCACATATTAGTACAGTCCTTTGATTTTTCACATTAATAAAGCAGAAATTACATTGTTGGCTCAAAATACAAAAATACGACCTATCAAAGTCGGAGACATACTTACGACTCTCACACTCTGTGGAAATAACAATATTCCAAAGGGTTTACAATTTTCCGTAACAAATGAATGCCCAGTAGCATTTGTTACATTATTAATTTCGACTACTATTTCATAAATGAATCCAGAAATAAACATAGTAACCAGCAAAGTATTGCATAATTAATAATAGAAATTTTAAATGTGCCAGTAGTTCGTAATTTCAAACGTTTCTAAAAGAAAATAATTTCAACTGTACATTCAGAACTAGTACTTATCGATTATAACATCGAGACTAAAACATATTATAAAGTAATTAATTTCCATAAATTTTAACTTTAAATATAACATACTTTGTAAAAAATTAAGGGATAGTTTTCAGAAAAGCAACTGAGATAACATTGATCTGTCCAAAATTCAAAAAATAGTACTGGTACCGACAACTACTGTTGAGGAAAAGTAACGCTAGAGGAGGATTTCCCGTTACACTACTCGATCACCAGATCTGTCTCCAGTCGAGCACGGATGGGACGTCATCGGACTGCAACTCCAGTGTCATTCAGAACCAGCATTGACCGTCCCTGTATTGACTGACCAAATGCAACAGGCACGGAACTCCATCCCGCAAACTGACATCTGGCACCTGTCCAACACGATGCATGCACGTTTGCTTGCTTGCATTCAACATTCTGTCAGTTACACCGATTAATAATGTACCAGCGTTTCACATTTGCAATCGCTTTTCTAGCGCCTACATTAACCTGTGAATCTGCAATGTTAATCACTTACATATGTTACCCACGCAACTGTATTCTTGAAGTTTCATTATTTTTGCGATTTTTTCCGTCAGTGTATATAATCGACTTAGGAAGCAATCTGAGCAGCCCTCTTAGATTGTTTGCAGATAAGGCTGTCGTTTAACGTCTGTAGTGTCATCCGAAGACCAACACCAATAGCAAAATAATTTAGACAAAATATCTATATAGTGTAAAAAGATGGCGATTAACTCCAGACAATAAAAAGTGAGGTCATCCACACGACTAATAAAAGGAATCAGCTAAATTTCGATTACACGATAAATCACACAAATCTTAAGGCTGTGAATCCACCTAAATACTCAGGTATTACAATAACCAGCAACTTAAATTAGAGCTGTCACATAGATAATATTGCTGGGAAGACAAACTAAAGACTGCATTTTATTAGTTGAACTAAAGAGACTGCTTACGCTATGCCTGTCCGTCGTCTTCTGGGGTACTGCTGTGCTATGTGGGATTCACATCAGATTGGATGGACGGAGGACATCGAAAAAGTTGGAAAAAAGCAGCTCGTTTCGTACTATCGCAGAATAGGGGAGAGAGGGCCACAGATATGATACGCGAGTTGGGGTGACAATCATTAAAACAAAGGAGTTTTTCGTAGCGGCGAGACGTGTTCTCGAAATTTCAATCACTAATTTTCTCCACGGAATGCCCACCTACACAGGGAGAAACAACCATTGTGATAAAATAAGAGAAATCAGAGCTTGCACGGAACGATTTAAGTGTTCGTTTTTCCCGTGCGCTGTTTCAGAGTGGATCGGTGTAGAAATAAATTGGTGGTTCGATGAAACTGCTAAGCATTTAGCTGTGAACTGCAGAGTAGTCATGTAGATGAAGATGCAGAACAGTGAATCTCTTTTTTTTCCATCTCAGAGTAGCATTTGCAACCTACGTCCTGAATTATTTTCTGGATGTATTCCAATCTGTGCCTTCCTCTACAGTTTCCACCTAACACAGCTCTCTCTAATACCCTGGACGTTAATCCTTGATGTCTAAGCAGATGTCCTATTATCCTGTCTCTTCTTCTTATCAGTGTTTCCCACGTATTCCTTTCTTCTCCGATTCTGAGCAGAACCTCCTCATTCGTTACCTTATCAGCGCACCTAATTTTCGGCATTCTTCTACAGTACCACATCTCACCTGCTTAGATTCTCTTCTTTTCCGGTTTTTCCACAGTTCATGTTTCACTACCATACAATGCCGTGCTCCAAACGTAGATTCTCAGAAGTTTCTTCCTCAAATTAAGGTCTATGCTTCATACTAATAGACGTCTCTTGGCCAAAAACGCCCCTTTTGCCATTGCTGGTCTGTTTTTGATGTCCCCCTTGCTCTGCCTAGATGCAGAATTCTTTGACTTCGTCTACTTGGTAATCCCAATTCCGATGTTAAGTTTCTCGCTGTTCTCGTTTCTGCTACTTCTCCTTACTTTTGTCTTTATTCGATTTCCTCTGAATCCATATTCTGTAATCATCAGACTGTTCATTACGTGCAACAGATCCTTCTTCACTGTCGCTGAAAATATCAATGTCATCAGCGAATTTTGTCTTTCATATCCATTCACCCTGAATCTTAACCCCACACTCGAATCTTTCATTTATTTCCGTCATTGCTTCTTCGATGTATAGACTGAACAGTAGGGGGGAAAGACTACATCTCCGTCTTACACCCTTTTCAATCCGAGCACTTCGTTTTAAGTCTCCCACTCTTATTGTTCCCTCTTGGCTTTTGCACATATTGTATATTACCCGTCTTTCCCTATAGTTTTCCTCTATTTTTCTCAGAATTTCAAACATCTTGCACAATTTTACATAGTCGAACGCTTTTTCCAGATCGTCAAATCTTATTAACATGTCTCCATTGTTCTTCAGTTTTGCTTTCATTATCACCCGTAACGTCAGAGTTGCCTCTCTGGTGATCTAGAGGTAGTGTCTTTGGCTGATAATGAAACAGCCTTGGTCCCAGGTTTGAGCATGATCACTGTTTAAATTTTTCCATAAAATTAATCAGCAATGACGGCCCAAAATTTCCGGCATAAGAAATCACCCTCATTCTGCCAACGACCTTGTCAAAGAGGGTGGAGCTGCGGAGAGATATCCACGGCTCTCTCTTGCCTTTGGGGGCTAAAAGTTAGAAAAAGATCTTTTATTAAATTTAAATCTAAAGTTACACTACCAGAGTAATCCCCAGCAGTTCTGGACTCAGGTAGTTGCTAATACGTTGCTTGGTCACAGTAACACCCATAGTAACTCATAGGTTTTACCTGTTTACTAATAGGGCCGTGTCGAATGATCGACCTTGCTAGATCGGGGTCGAGCCGAAGTTTTTCTGCAGTTTTTCAGAGACACAAGCCAAGCAATGGGTCTATGTAACCGATATCTCAGTATTGTAAGGGGGTGGGGGGGGGGGGGGGGAGCAGAGGGAGCTGTGTTGGAAGGCGGAGCTGCGCACAGATAGGCGAGCGAGCGTGGCGTGGCTGTCTGCCGATAACTGTGGTCGCCAAGAGAGGGCGCGCCGAACCGAAGAGGGCGATACCGCTGGGCACCGACACGCGCTGCGAAGAGAACGGTGGACTATCCAGCTGGTGGCGAGGTGGACAGCGCGGGGACAGAAGTTGTATCCGTCATTTGCTGCTTCACTGTCCTATACCACCGTGCGTGGGTTGCCGAGGCATCAGCGATGAGAGCGGAACGTGCAGCTGATGTTCGACTGCGAGCTGAGACAGTCGTAAGTGAATCTGCGGCAATGACAGATTTAATAACCAGTAAAGCGACGTTTTTGCCATGTGACTGTGCTCGTGAACGTAATTAAAGTGTATAACAGTTCTGTTCCATACAGGTAGAATGTAACTGTCAAGGAAGTAGGACTCTTGCCCTCCTGCAGCTGACGATTGGCAATTTGATGGACTACGATCAGTTTCGCTGCAAAGTCAGAGTGAAAGAGTAACGTTGTCTGAAGTTTTGAGAAACAGGCCGGTCAAAGGACAGGATAGCGCTTAAGAAGTAAATTTCTTTTACTTATTAGGTTTAAGTTAAATGTTGAGAGTATATTTAATATGGTTTTTAAATGGGCATACACGCTTGCTAATGACAAGAAAAGCTTTATAAATTTTCTGCCTTATTCTAAAACTAGTGTTTTTAAAGAGTAACTGTTCAGATCTCGGTGTGGTTTGTGAAAGCAAAGTAACACAGTTAACAGGACACAAAGTTTTATTTCATGAAGCTGTAATTTTCATTAATTGTTGTTCCATATGAAACTGGAAAGATAATTTAGTTGTGTAGCTAACATTCCGAGAGTTAATCTTCTTGCTAATAACTGGGTAATACGATAGAACACAGTTACATCTGTGCAGCAATGTTTCATTCTTGTTTGTGCTATTAATGTCAAATAAACATTACCAAAGCTTCCTTTTGACAATCAGTTAGCCTCCAGTACATTCCGCTTCCCTGAATCCGTGTACTGACATTGTTCACTAATCACTGCGTCAGAAAACTGCAGAGTTTCCAGTCCTTTATCGAAAAATGTTCGTTCCTCCCACACTTAAACTAACCCTTCAGAATGTTTCCTTGGGCAATGCAGATGACGTCTCTCCACTTCCCAGCCTCTTCCCGCATGCTACGTCCCCTCTACTCCTCTGAAATATCTCGTCGTTCTCCACCCCCCCCCCCCCCCCCAATTCACCTTTGGGTGGCTGACACCAACCTCACACCGACTGACTCTGCCTCCTTCCAGCTCCATGACCCGGATACACATTCTTGGCCTTTTCCCTCTTAGGACTGATTGCCTCACAAACAACAGTAGGAACACGTTCACATGGGTCACTCAGCTTCGTATTACCCTATCGCCTTGCTTGCTCCTAGGTGAATTCCTCTTTACAGCTGTCGTCTGACATCCACAACTGTTATCTGTAACAGTAAAGTACATAGCAACGAGATAAAGACTGTGCGACGTATTAATTGTTCTTGGAGCGGGAAATTTAGAGAACCGAATATGGATTCTGAAACATTCTGTAATCCGCTGGCGAGCATCATAGGAAACCACAGAGTAAATACAAATGCACCAAACATCTGGTCGACAGTTGAAGAAGATGAAGCACTGTCCAGGAAGAAAACTATTAAACCCGAGCCTACTGATTAAACCGATCATAAAATTGCCTGTCATCTTTGTAAGAAACAGAAACCTCCATCGAAAAGTAAGCGAGATGCAGAAAGAGCCAAAATAATCTGGTCCAGTGTGAAGGGCAGAACGAGGAGAGTCATAGTGACACAAACCGAAAATGTGACTGAGTATATAGACAAGAGCGATAACGAGATGGACAATACAATGGCCAATAGTGACCATAACGGAGAGAAGGAGTGAAATTTCTGGAAGTGGCCAAGAAGAAAGGAAAACAAGGAACGGACAGCAAGCCTGCCTATAGACAAGTAACACTTGAAGGACATACTACCAAATTCAGTAAGTGTGGCAGCACGGAACAGGTTGTAACAGCGGAGTGTTATGGTGCCCAACAGCTAAGAGAGGAAGATTATGAAAACACACAGGTCACTGAATCTGCAGATGCCGACGGGAATTACGAAAAGGATATAACAGTGATGGACATGACATGAAAACTTCAAGAAGTTTATAGCTGGACCCGCGACCTGTTTACGAAATATGTAAAAATGCAATGAGACTGGCTAAACTAGAAGATGCGCATGCGTTAAACATAGCAATAAGTCACTTGGTTAGGCACAGTCATCCAAAAGGCTGTACCATAAATTTTCCTGTCAGGGAGGAAGTTGATCATATTCTGCTCAGTGTGAATAACTTACCTACGTATACCAAGGAACTGCAGGCTCTACTTGTCGCCGTCTTTAAGAGGAGATAGAAGTCACTTAATACTGAGCTTCTAAACAGGAAATTACTGGTGATACTTAGCCGATGTGTATATGATAACCCGCAGCTCGTGGCCGTGCGGTAGCGTTCTCGCTTCTCACGCCCGGGTTCCCGGGTTCGATTCCCGGCGGGGTCAGGGATTTTCTCTGCCTCGTGATGGTTGGGTGTTGTGTGATGTCCTTAGGTTAGTTAGGTTTAAGTAGTTCTAAGTTCTAGGGGACTGATGACCATAGATGTTAAGTCTCATAGTGCTCAGAGCCATTTGAACCATTTTTTTTTTTTTTTTTTTTGTATATGATAACAGGTTGGACTGGTCACATATTTATGTCCCCAATAGATTCCCATAACAGTCAATTACAAACATCTCACCCCAGCGTCAATGGAACAGTGCCAAATGACTAAGATGGGACGGATATATGCGATGTGCACTGTCATGGTTATGCAAGAATTCTGGAAAGTGTAAGAGGAGTAGGTCCTACACATACTATGAATACACGAGCCATATTCCAGAGAAGAGGAATTACCCCACATTCTAGTTACAGAACAGATAATCACATCAATTCATCATCCAATGGCCACAACTGTGGTGCCAGAAAAAGACATAGCAGTGACAAAGATACATCAACTCTGTGACGAACTCGAGGTGACGACTGAAATACTGACTGCCTTAGGAAAATTTCGCATAAATAATAAATATTTTCAGTGCATTCAGGAGATACAACTACACATAGAAAACAAAATACCAGCAGCAATACGGGGGCGACGCGACAGCCACATTTTCGTAATGGACACGAATGCAGAATCAGCGTTGTGACATAGCAGAGGAACGGACGAAAGAGGATTCTGCCTTCAGAACACTATACAAGAACTTGACTTCCATGTTATGAATAGGCCACTCAACTCACTTTCCAAAATGGCGCAGGTGCAGCGACAAATATAGATATCCCCCTCGCAAACTCGAAAGACAGTGATCACATTGCCAACTTGAAAGTCTGTCATGGACTTAGAAGTGACCATAAATTCATTTACTTCAAAATTACAAATCAGATAATGAGTTAGACAGCAACATCCAGCCAGAGCGACTATACAATTTATGCAGAGTGAACTGGAAACATTTAGAGGCAGAATTCAAGATACAACCACTGCAAGGAAGTGGATTTGATGTCGACGCCAAAGCGGACTAATTGGTGCGAGCGCTGGAGGTGGTGCAAGAGAAAGCGATCCCAGTATTTGTTAGGAAGTCAAAAGGGTTTAAAATTCACTGGAGTGCCGTCCTACAGTCCTTGAGGCGTAGAGCAAGGCCGACGACGAGATACTATTACAGATCCTCAGGGAAACAAAACGACAAAGAAGGTTGATTTTTTATCGAACAGTCAAACAACATAAAGAATTACTACACCAAACAAGAGTAGAAAAATGGGAAGCATACATTAAGGACCAAATGGTAACAGATGTTTTCGGTTTTCCGTACAAACTTGCAACAAACAATGTTCGATCACACACTCCGTTGTCGGTCCTGAGAAGATCTGACGGCACGATGACGACAGACTGGAAAACATCAGTGGACTACCTACCCTCAGAACTTTCTTGCTGGACGATACAGCGAAGGAAGACGCAGAATTCTGTCAGCATCTTCTCTCTGTATTACTAGAGCAGATGTGAATAACAGTGTCATGATTCCAAGAGTAAGTGAAAGCACCAGGACCTGATAGAATACTGGCAGAAGTGTTGCATCAGCTAGTGAATGAAATTGTGCAATAAATAACAGTGTTATTCAACGAATGTGTTTTTGCAGGATCAGATGCCCATATTCAGGAAAATCGCGTACACCGTTATACTAAAAAAAGGAAAATACATAGACCTAAGAGAATCAAAAGCTTACAGGCCGATTTGCTTGCTGAATGCTCTAGCCAAAGTGAAGGAAAATCTTGTGTGCCGCCGCCTGAGGGACCACATACAGTTAGTAGGCATGAGCCCCCTGCAGTACGGTTTCAGCAAAGGGAGATCCGCCAAGGATGCGATATATCATGCAATGAATGTAGTCAACATCTCAGACGACAAGTACGTTATAGGCATAATGATTTATATTGTTGGGGCGTTTGACAATTTGTGGTGACCCGCCCTTTCCAAAGGCTGACACAGATGAACTGTCCATGGCGCCTCTATAACAGTTTGCGAGATTATTGCACATTCGTGCAGGTGCATTTGTAATGTCGTAGAAAGAAAATTGTGAAAGACACCATCAAAGGCTGCCCACAGGGATCTGCATGTGGTATACAGGTCTGAGATGTTGGCATAGAGCCACACTACTGGCCATTAAAATTGCTACACCAAGAAGAAATGCAGATGATCAACGGGTATTCATTAAACAAATATATTATAATAGAACTGACATGTTATTACATTTTCACGCAGTTTGGGTGCATAGATCCTGAGAAATCAGATCCCATAACAACCACCTCTAGGCGTAATAACGGCCTTGATACGCCTGGGCATTGAGTCAAACAGAGCTTGGATGGCGTGAACAGGTACAGCTGCCCATACAGCTTCAACACGACACCACAGTTCATCAATAGTAGTGACTGGCGTATTGTGACGAGACAGTTCCTCGGCCACCAATGACCAGATGTTTTCAATTGGTGAGAGACCTGGAGAATGTGCTGGCCAGGGCAGCAGTCGAACATCTTCTGTATCCAGAAAGGCCCGTACAGGACCTGCCACATGCGGTCGTGGATTATGCTGCTGAAAGGTAGGGTTTCGCAGGGATCGAACGAAGGGTAGAGCCACGGGTCGTAACACATCTGAAATGTAACGTCCACTGTTCAGAGTGCCGTCAATACAAACGAGAGGTGACCGAGACGTGTAACCAATGGCACCCCATACCATCACGCCGGGTGATACGCCAGTATGGCGGTGACGAATACACGCTTCCAATGTGCGCTCACCGCGATGTCGCTAAACGCGGATGCGACCATCATGATGCTGTAAACAGAACATGGATTCACCCGAAAAAACGACGTTTTGCCATTCGTGCACTCAGGTTCGTCGTTGAGTACACAATAGCAGGCGCTCCTGTCTGTGATGCAGCGTCAAGGGTAACCACAGCCATGGTCTCCGAGCTGATAGTCCATGCTGCTGCAAACGTCGTCGAACTGTACGTGCAGATGGTTGTTGTCTTGCATACGTCTCCATCTGTTGACTCAGGGATCGAGACGTGGCTGCACAATGCGTTACAGCCATGCGGATAAGATGCCTGTCATCTCGACTGCTAGTGATACGAGGCCGTTGGGATCCAGCACTGCGTTCCGTGGGTTGAGACCTACCGATTCCATATTCTGCTAACAGTCATTGGATCTCGACCAACGCGAGCAGCAATGTCGCGATACGATGAACCGCAATCGCGATAGGCTACAAACCGACCTTTATCAAAGTCGGAAACGTGATGGTACGCATTTCTCCTCCTTACACGAGGCATCACAACAAAGTTTCATCAGGCAACACCGGTCAACTGCTGTTTGTGTATGAGAAATCGCTTGGAACCTATCCTCATGTCAGCACGTTGTAGGTGTCGCCACCGGCGCCAACCTTGTGTGAATGCTCTGAAAAGCTAATCATTTGCATATCACAGCATCTTCTTCCTGTCGGTTAAATTTCGCGTCTGTAGAACGTCATCTTTGTGCTGTAGCAATTTTAATGGCCAGTAGTGTATTACTGAACCAGCTTCAGAGTATAGAGAACACTGGAGGTTGCATCGCCAACGCAGACGATCTGCCAGTTATAGTATCTACCGACACAAGGGCTAAATGAGAGGAAAACAGTAGGGTAGTTGTAGAAAGACTAAGCAACTGGTGCGTAGAAAACAAACTAACGACAGCAGCGCACAAAATACTTTATATGTTACCAAAAGCAAGAACTAGAAACCCACATTCGGAACAAATTACCAACCTGTGAATAGAAGTATACTGATACATCGACGAAAAGCAAAACTTTCATTCACATGTGGAAATCGTCTGCCAGAGAGGCATATAAATCCCGAATAAAATAGTAACAATTGGGCAAATAAGTTTTCAGCTGCCACTACCTACAATAGCAACGTACCACAACGCAGCCTCACTAGCTATTATGGGCTACGGATCGAGCGTTTGGGCTTGTAGAGCCAGAAAGGTAAGGACGGCACAAGCTCTACGGCGAGCGCAGAGGAGTGTAAGGACCTGACAGCCACGTGACAAACAACACCGACTGAGGCGCTGCTACTTCTAGACCTAGCAGTAAGAAAGAGAGGTGTACAATATTGGCTCAAGAGGCGCGAATATGATGGGATAAAGGAAATACCGGGAACAAGAGCCTTATCGAGTAACGAAATAAAAGCATGCATTGATAGAGAATGCCGGCCGGAGTGGCCGTGCGGTTCTTGGCGCTACAGTCTGGAACCGAGCGACTGCTACGGTCGCAGGTTCGAATCCTGCCCCGGGCATGGATGTGTGTGATGTCCTTAGGTTAGTTAGGTTTAAGTAGTTCTACATTCTAGGCGACTGATGACCTCAGAAGTTAAGCCGCATAGTGCTCAGAGCCATTTGAACCATTTGATAGAGAATGGCAGGAAATCTGGGACACGACAGAAACAGGGAGGAGAACTTGCCAGTTCCTTTATAATATAAACGAAAGAACAAGAATGACATACTTCCTTTCGAAAAAAGGGAGCTATGCACAACTTGTCGGGACATGGTCCGTATCACAGATACTAAAAAGACGACAGCGTACTATAGACACTTGTGAATGTGGAGCAATCGGTAGCCCGGATCACATCGTCTAGGAGTGTGCCGTTAGACAAAATGTTACAGACCAAGACAGGAAAGTATTTGGAAATGCAACAGTCTATAATATAATGAAGAACGAGGAACTGTGCCATAAATGAACTAGCTTACAGCTGAGACATCAGTTTATGAACTGAATTCAATCCACAAGAACATCCAGTTTACGATGGAAATAGAGAGGGATGGTCACTTACCGTTTTTGAACGTCTTGGTTACTGGGAGAGTGGGTGGATCATTAGGGCATTCTGTCTACCGTAAGCCGACACATACAGGCCTTTCTTTAGCTTCAAGTGTCGAGCTGCCATCGCCCTTCACACACGTATGACGGCCTTAGAATGTTGGTGGGCCGTGTTCATGTTGTTTCTGACAGGGACAGTCTTACAAAGGAGCTAGAACATCTACAGTCGGTGTTCAGTGGTATTGATTACTCTCTCCACATCAGATCAGTACAGCACCAAGGAGGAAGAAATGTGACCAGACACTTCATCAAGAAGATAAACAGCTGTTCAAGTCCAGGGCGTTCCTTCCATACGCCGGCAACCTTTCGTCTGAAGTAGGCAGAATCCTAAGGAAACGTCAAGTGAAAGTAATCTTCTGGCCACCGGCGAAGATAAGTGCCTTCCTCAGTTCGGTATAGGATGATCTGGGTCTGTGGAAGGCCGGGAGTTACAACATTCCTTGCCATTGTGGCAAAACTTACATACGTCAGATGACCCGCATAGTACGTGAAAGGTGCGATGAACATGAGCGCGGCTCAGTAAGTCAGCCGTAGCTGAGCTCTGTATTACCACAGGACACTCTATGAATTGTTCTGCCACAAAATCTCGGCCCCGGCAACATCCTTTTGGGATTCAATAATTAAAGAAGCTGTGGAAATACTGTAGCACAAAGACTTATAAATCACGGCAGCGGGTTTCAACTTGACAAGGTTTGGGACCCAGTTATTTCTTGAATTTCTTCTGAGAGAAAACATTTTATTCATAATGACATGTCTTGCGACATCTGACGTTTGTTTTTAGCGACGCGAGCGCGCATTCCGAAAGAGGGCGTACGTATAGTTTCACCTGCATGCCACACGATGTGCACTATTTTCAGAGGGTCCGGATTTCGATAGAGGTCGCTCCTGTGACGACAGCCAATGCGCATGCGTTTCCTCGTCAGTTTTTTTCGTATAAAGCCGACGCCGTGAACTAGCAGTATCACCAAACTCATCCACCCTCACAGCCCTACCCTTCCTCCACAGGCCTTCCTTTTTCTCTGTGAATCCCGCAGGCTCTACCGCTCCTTCCTCCGCACTTGTGACCAGGATACACGCCCCCGCCACCGTCAATTACAACGACTCGTCGACAACCTCATACCAGTATAGAAACGCCGGGACTGGCGCCAGATACGTACACTCCTCAACTCCTCCCTGTCAACTCCTCCAAGTGCTGGTTTGCATTCGACCATGTTGCTGGTATCCATCAAACCCCGCATTACCCGCTTCTCCACGACAACTGCTCCTTCCCTGACACGCTCAGTTAGGCTAACCATTTTGCTTCCCACCTCTCCGAGCTCTTCTCCATTCGCCATTTTGATTACTCCCTCTCGGCTACCGTTATTGAACGCACTGATACCTCTGTCCCGCCACTCGCCCCCAGTTTCTGGTACTTGGGTCAGTTACCCCCCTCCGACATAACCACTCCCATTACCGCACATGACATCAAATTCTTCCTCCGTTCCAAACGCAACACCGCTCCTGGTCACGACGGCGTCACCTACGGCCACCTCAAGAAATCCCCCCTGTCCTTCCTGGCTGCCCTTGTTACCGAGTACAACGTCCTCCTCTCCACCGATTGTTACCCTGACCCGTGGAAGTCTTCCCATGTCTTTCTGTTCCCTAAATGCAACAAAACCCTGTTTGACACCTCTTCCTATCGTCCTGTCTGCCTCACCTCTGTGTTCAGAATGGTCTTTGAGTCCATCCTCTCCCGCCATACTCATCACCACCTTAATCGGAAGCAGCTTCTACCCCTTACCTACCGTGGCTTCTGGCCCTCCTTCTCAGCTGACGAACAGCTCCTCAACCTTACCAATCTCCTGTCTCTCCAACTCCCGTCACTCTGCTGTCTTTGTTACCCTCGACCTCCAGAACACCCATGACTGAGTCTGGTATCCCATACTCCTCTTCAAACTCTAGACCTACGCACTCCCCATCAATTTCGTCTGTCTCATTGCCTCCTTCCTCTCCCATCGTCCCTCCTATGTCGCTATCCACAATACTAACTCCCATACTTTCTATAGCACCACTGGCGAGCCCCAAGGCTCTGTCCTTTCCCCTCTCTCCTATCTCCTGTATCCTGCTGATATGCCTAAACCTCCCCTGGGTGTTCATCTCCGCCTTCCTAGCCCTTTATCATTCCCTTCAAGTGTCCCAACGTACCTCCAAACCCACCTTGACCATTTCACTGCCTGGTGCAACCTGTGGCACTTTTGCATCAACCCTTCCTAGACCCAGGAAATCATCATAGGTCATATCACTCACTCCTTCTGGCTCCACCATTTTTACTTCAGCATTTATGGTTGTCCTATCCACCTGACTCCTACCCTGAAATACCTTGGCCTCACCCTTGACCGACATCTCACCTGCACTCCCCATCTCCTTACAATCCAACCCAAAGCCCACAATAGACTCAGCCTCCAGAAACTCCTGTCTGCCTGGACATGCACCCTTTCACCATCCTTTACACCTAAAAATCCTTGATCCACCTCATCCTTTGTATTGCCATTGTCACTTGGATTTCCGTCCCTCCCAGTTTCTATAAAGCCCTCCAAATCCTAGAATGCCATGACCTCTATCTCATCTTCCGTATCCGCCTTCCATCCCCTATGCACAACCTCTATGACCTCATCCCCTTCCCCCACCTTCTTCTTTTCGTCGAACACATCCACACCCTGTACATTGTCTGCTGACTCGATCCCCCTCACCTCCTGGTGTCTCCCTTCCTCTCCACCCCCTGCCCATTGCCACACCTTTGCCGTTGTATCCCACCATCTCTCCATCACCACACCCTTCATCTCCGCCATGCTGTATAGCTGAGCGGTCTGAGGCATCTTGTCACAGTCCATGCAGCTTCCCCCTGTCAGAGGCTCGAGTCATCCCTCAGGCATGGGTGTGCGTGTCGTCCTTAGAGTAAGTTACTTTAAGTTATATTAAATAGATGTAAGCGTAAGGACAGATGACCTCAGCAGTTTGGTCCCATAAGTCCTTACCACAAATTTCCAGTTTCCTTCATCTCCTTTCGCAAAGCAACTTCCAGCGCCTACCCCTGCGAGATGATGAGCTTCACCCTGAATCCTACACCTCCAACCAACTCTAAACCCACCTTCCCCCTCCTCGTCCTCAGGACTCCCTCTCCCCTCCTCTTTCCTTTCCCTGAGCATTTTTCATCCTTCCTATCCCCCCCCCCCTCTCTTTCCCGTGCCCCCTTCTGTGTCTCTGCACTGTCTCCTACCTTGTTTTACCCCTTCATATCCCACCCTGCCTGTCTCCTGCTTCTTGGTGCGCCTCCCCACCCCTTAAATATTTTCTCACACCCCCTCCAGCCCCCTTTTTCCCTCCTCTCAGGCCTCCCATCTCTCGGCACGTCCCTACCAGTGGTTTTTATTTCTTTGTGTGTGCTGTGTCGCTTGCAGTGTTCTTTTTTTCAGTGTCCCTCATTCCGTGTGTTTTTATACTGTGGCCGACATTTACTTAGTGTGTGTGATATAGTGTCCTTTAAGTGCCCCACAAATCGCCGACTGTGTTATTTTAACTGTGTGTCGATTTTTTTTAGTTGTGCCCCAGGAACATCCCCATGTTAGCGTATATTTTAACTTCAATTATCTCAATTTACTCTGTTTTTATATTCCCCTATTTTTGTCTCTTATGTTGTTTTAAATGTCTTCTGTTATATACTTTCTGTCTTTCGGCTGAAGAGCAGCGCCTATGCTGCTGCCAGCCTGCCCCAAATGGGGAACTGAAATACAATAAAGAAAAAAAAAGAAGGAATGTCCAGTGGCAGACACTCGCCTAAAGAAGGCTGGATGGTTGCCAGCCGAAATATTGTGACAAGAAGTCAACACGGTCTGGCTGCAATGCCCAAACCTCATAGAATATTCAGCACACTGGGAAAATTTTATGAATCACAGCAAAATTTGTGATCTACCAATGCCGCACAGTATAACAGAGCAGTAACATGTGTCTTCTGGATTCAGGATGAACTGGTATCTGTGAGCCAGGTGACCAAATAGTAGCATGTAGACTTATTTACTCATTAATATTATTATTATTATTATTGTAATGTACTTATTGTGTGCCGATTTTCCCCTCTTTAAATATCATAGTACTTAGTTATTACTAACACATTTGAAATTATGTTAAAAATTATGTGCTGTATTCATGCCAATTCATGTGCAACATTTGGTCTGTTCTTTTATATAGATAACAGGCTAGAGGAAAATAGCAAATATAAATATAATGAGTAACAATAAAGTGACACTTGACAGCTGTCGACCTACATCTGTTCGGTGTTTACAAATAGCCTCAGAGTTCACAGAGCCCCTATCGTTCTATTACAACTGGAAGTGTTGTACGCGTTTGGTAGCAAACAGTGCCGAGAATCGGTTAACTTTGCTATCTCATACGTTCCCAGGGCCCTTGTTACCAAGCGGGAGGTAAACTGGCGTTGTGGCTTTCCAGAGACGATGCACGGTATATGCACGATCCTCACTCTTTTCGCCAGAGACCATTATCCAGGGCGACGGTCTCCTTACGGCCGAGGTAGCAGCACCGGCACCTAGCCGTGCTGCAAGGTCGATACCTCGCACCCGACTTGCGAGTACGTCTCTGGAACTGCGATGTGGGGCTCTCTTTGATTTACTTCGACAGAACAGTCTGGGGCAGCAGGCGGGGGGGAGACTCCTCTGGTGTTATCATTGAAAGAGGTAGCTAGTAGCCTGTTTTGGCTACGAGGCACTCTGCACTAAAGGACTCTGTTTTGGAGCTCGCTGGGCGAGTAAGGAGAAACAGCGTAAACGTGGCAAGGAGGACGATCCTGCACCAGGGACGCGCCGACACCAGGACACGCGCGGCCTGTGGCCACTTCTGTTTACCAGATCTCGCTGTTGGTGCTGGTGTGTCCAGAGGACGAAGCGCTGCTGCTCCTGAACGTATTAATACTGTACGAGCGCAGTAATTATCCTCGGGCGTTCATAGTCTACCTCAGATCTGGGCAGTGGAGTATGCAGCGCAGATCTTGTAATATTTTTTGGCAGCTTGCCCCTTTGCCCCGTTGTAGTGCATCACTTTCTTCCTTATTTCATCACGTAATCGCATTGCTTATTTAGTGCGCCTTGGGTGTGTTCATATCGATCTAGCAACGCTATCTTCAGCCTCCCACTTGGATGTAATTTGTTCTCTCTTCCGGCTTCTATTGCCAAGCGGTCTTGTTTTATTGTGTTCGCCTGTTGAAAGTTTAGTATTGTGTGTGTGTTTATTTTTTCTTAAATAAAGAATCTTATGTTTGATATTTTCATCTTCTACCGTTTTTACTGGGCTTTACATGTCATCACGATCGGGCTACTGTATCCGTTGTAAATTTATTTGAAGCATGTTTGGCTATTTGAGCCAGCTTTTGGTATTTCATGTTTCAATCTGTTAAAAGTTGCAACCTCTCTCGACGCACCCATCTTTTTCTTAATTACGTTAAAAAGAGCGGTTGTAATACGCATTTTTTATAATATAGATAAGTTTTTTTGATGAAAATGTAAAGTGTTTGATTGATATAGGATCAGAGGTGTGTGCTGTGTCCCAAAATTTTGTTAATGAACTCCCAGCAAATAAACAAGTAGTAAGGAGGCCAGTAAGTGGTCTAAATATAATTATAGCAACGGGAAAAACCAAAAAGGTGGTGAGGCAAGAAATATTTCTACCCATACTGGTAAAGGGGGTAGCAATTAAGCAGAATTTCTTAGTAATTATATGATATGCTGCTGGGTGTCGATTTTCTTAGAAAAATTGAAGAATGGGTAAATTTCATGACCAATGACATAATGATAAGAATTAATGGTGACCTTATCACTATACCATTCATAGGTAAGAGACCAAGTGAGGATGAAGAACTAAATGACTTGCCAATCCGTATTTGTAGGACAACAAAACTTATGGAAGGCTATAATGAGTACGGTGGAAGTGAAGAAGTGGAACCGTCTGAGCTGGATAGTGTCAGAGCTATGATCAATCACAAATTGCTATAATTAAGTGACCTAGATGAGGGTCAAACAAATGACCTAAGACAAATTTTGACTAAGCATATAGGAGTACTTTCTGATCAGCCAAGTCTAGTTAAAGATTACGAGTGTTTTTTGACAGTGAAAAAGTGTGGTGTCACCGCCAGACACCACACTTGCTAGGTGGTAGCCTTTAAATCGGCCGCGGTCCGCTAGTATACGTCGTACCCGCGTGTCGCCACTATCAGTGATTGCAGACCGAGCGCCGCCACACGGCAGGTCTAGAGAGACTTCCTAGCACTCGGCCCTGTTGTACAGCCGACTTTGTTAGCGATGGTTCACTGACAAATTACGCTCTCATTTGCCGAGGCGATAGTTAGCATAGCCTTCAGCTACGTCATTTGCTACGACCTAGCAAGGCGCCATTACCATTTGCTATTTATCTTGTGATGCATGTACCGTCAGACAGATGTTCACCAATTATGGATTAAAGTTAAATATTCCAGAAGCTACGTACTATTTTTGCTACTATAAAGACCTTGTCATTTTCCAGACCTCACGCCATCCTGCGTGAGCCTTAACGCGTGCCTTTCGGTTTCACCTCATAGTGGCTTGGCTGTCTTGCCAAGTTACAACAAAAAGGATGCCCATTTTTTCATAAAACCGTTTGCAGTTCCTGAAGTGCACAAGGAAGCAGTACGTGACCTGATTCAGAATATACTAGAGTGGGGGATCACTGAAAGAGCAATAAGTGTTTATAACAACCCGCTGGTTATAGTACCAAAGAAGGATGGCTCGATCAGATTAGCATTAGATGCTACAGCTAATCCTACTAGCTTCCAAATAGGTGATCTAGTTTTAATAAAGACCAAGGAGAAATCAATAAAGCTTAACTCGGAAACCAAAAAGTTTACTGACGAGTATGTGGGTCCATTTAGGATAATAGAGAGCCGGCCGAAGTGGCCGTGCGGTTAAAGGCGCTGCAGTCTGGAACCGCAAGACCGCTACGGTCGCAGGTTCGAATCCTGCCTCGGGCATGGATGTTTGTGATGTCCTTAGGTTAGTTAGGTTTAACTAGTTCTAAGTTCTAGGGGACTACTGACCTCAGCAGTTGAGTCCCATAGTGCTCAGAGCCATTTGAACCATTTTTTTGATAATAGAGAAACCTTACCCTAATGCTTACCGATTGGAATTTGTAAAGTCTCATAAGCTGCTACACTTAAGAAATATTATTGATCTAAAGAAATATGTACAAAAAGGAGACGTAGCCAGGAGTAACTAAAAATCTCAGAGGGCTTTGCACTCTTTGTAAGGCTAAGTGTTTCACGAACACTACGACTCAGGTTAATGACAATGCTACTTAATTTTCATTTCGTGTTGTCATTCTTCCTCTTCATCATTCAGAACTTTTGACTGTCGTCTTTCCTTCTTCACTATAGTAATATTAAGTATGAGAGCTAAGTGCTGTGGGAACATCAGAAGGTTCTTATTGTAAGAAGAAACGAAAAATATTTACAGAACAGCAAGGCTGGCTGTAAGACAATGGTAATATTGTAGAGAAAGAAATGAATTATTTAAGTAAATTTGGACATGGAGGTACTGGATACCCGCAGAAGGGGTTATATATCATGTAAGGAAGTATTTACAAAGCAGCAAGGCTGACTGTAAGACAGTGATAATGAATAAACAAATGAGTGAGCGGCAAGGTGCTGCCTGCTACTTGCAGTAAACAAAGGGATGTAATGTGGTTAAACAAAAGGGATCAAATTTTAGAAACAGGTGGTAGTGCAAACAAGAGGCATAAGAAAGGACCTGAAGTAACCAATAATAGATATGTGTGTAATTAACCATCACTAATCTGAGCGAATGTGGTATGGATATGACTATGTAATAAACACTGAATGTGACTGGAGGAACCTGATGTTGTAGTTGTGAGGCATTGAAGCTGAGTAGTAAAAGAGCTAGTTTGTGAAACCTGATATGGATGTTATTGTAACAGAGCAGCAGAAGGCTGGCTTGAGAAACCCTAAGTGGACTTTAATAAATAGTAAAATGTATGTGAATCTGACATGTTGAAGTGCCACAGAAGTCGGCAGAACTATTTTCAAGATTAGTGGTTTTAAGAAATGTTTTGTATATAAGTGTTTTCAGCTTTTGTTTTTCTTGTATATATAGACATATTTAGTTTGGAAACCATTGGAAGACGGTTTCAGTATTTGGTTATGATGATGACTCTTACGGGGGTCACGGTAGTTGGCAAGAACTAAAGGTGTGGAGAAGGTGTTGAAGCCATAGAGGTTGCAATGATTCACAGTGGATTCATTAATAATTTGTATTTCTATGTGTATTATATTTAAGTGGGTGTATCTGTCAGGTTTACGGGTCTACAGGAGAGGACCTGGAGAAAATTTTTTAAATTAATAATATTGTGTTTTTTTAAGGTAACGTGTTATGCAGGATTCGAGAGCCACAACCATTGGCTGGAATTTGATGTTTATTTGTGTAATGATTTTCAGAAATAATTTGTTTATAAAATTGTAACAGTAACTTGTTTGATTGATTGCAGTGAGATTCTGAAGAAAAGATTAATAGTCAATGTGCCACTTTGGTACCGCTTGATGGAAAGTTAGTTCACTTTTTGCTAAAAAGATTATCAGTAAATGTAAATATTGAAAAAAAATTACACTGTGACATGAGAAAGTAGATTTATTCAGAAAAAGTCATTCAAAGAAGGATTAAAAGAATTTTGAGATGTATATTCATGTTAGGTTAAGAGGTAGCAATTAAGGATGGAATCTGAAGCCAGCTGAATTTTACAGGTGCGCTGCAACGATATAGAGATAGTACGAGACTCATAGAGACCTCCAAAGCAGGACTGAGTTCGACAACGAGTGCTAGAAAAGTGAAAGGTGTAAGTGTTCATAGGTAGACACTTTCCAAAGCGATGTTGTTGGTAGTGTGCGTGTGATGTACAAAGAGTAAAATGTTGTTACACAGACACTCACCATAGCCATGTGTAAAGAAGAAAAAGCGATGTTATAAACTATGAAGATTGTAGGTGTTGTTTCTTTTTCTGCAATTTGTAAAATTTTGTGAAGATTGTATTTGTTTTCTTTACATCGAATGATGATGTAATAACTATGTTTAGAATTAATTGACTGTAGTTCATCAGCCCTAGATAATAATGAATGACGTATATACATAAATAAGAATATTAATGCTTAGGAAAGTTTAATTGAATTCGAGCATGAAAGTATCGGATTAGTTAGGGTAAAAGCTTTATAGAAAAATTTGTAAGAAACAAAAACATTTTAAGAGGTTAAAATTTTTTAGTTCCTCAGAGGTATGAGGCGTCGCAGCTAGGGCGCGATCGCCAATTTGTCTATTAAAGCCATCTTGTATGAATGTATGTGGGCTCGAGTGTAAGCAGTCAGAATGTTTTACGATCTGCAACGGACGAGCTGTGTCCTGCAGACGTGCGTCATGACCATACGGCGACACTGCAGCGTGTGAAAGTAGCGGACAGGCGCTTACAGAGTAGTTACATTCTCTGGAACTATAAAAATTAATAACTGATCTAGAAATAGCTTGAGGAACTTCGTATTAGATACATAACTTTCTGTTGCGTAAAGGAGCAATCTGTCAAAATCTGAAGTCAATAACTGTCATAATTTGGAAGTTACAAAAAAAAGTTAGTAAAAAACGTAATTATCCGACACTTAAAAAACTAAATCAATATATATATATATATATATATATATATATATATATATATATATATATATATATAGATATATATATATATATATATGTTAGTAGTTCACCAACTGTGACTATTTGAAAAGATATGATAACACCTTCAGTGTTTAGATTCAAATTTGGAAAGTTCTCATTTTAGAAAACCTTTCGTAATTTTGCTGTAGTAATAACTTTAAGCATTTCTAGTAGTTTTTTTGTTGTGTGTTAGGGTGAGTGTGAAAGAGAGTACTTGTGTGAGTGTATGTGGGACATTTGCCAATATTAAATTTTCAGTTCGTAATTCTCTATAGGAACTTGCAAGTGTTCCGGCTTTGTATCGAGGGAACGAAGCCACCAGTGGTTCCCCTACTAGTGGATGACGGATGTCCAAGCATATTTGAATATGTAAGAGACATCCAGACGTAAAGTACAGTTTAAAATTTATTTCATTTTATTTGTTTAACAAGAGAGTTTTGATAGCGTAGATTTTCCTGGCATATCAAATACTGATGATTTTCACGGGTTTGCAGCCGGGTTCCATCGTCCTGACGACAACACGATATTTCGGCGGACCATCTGGCCGCCATCTTCAGGTGAGATTGAGTGCACAATCACGCCGGAACTGAAGAGACCTCAGATTCGGCGGCTCCTTTATATCGCGGGTACTGGCCGTTGCGCGTGCGCGGGCAACGGAAGAGCTGCCCTCTGTGAGGCTAGTTTTGCTTTGATACGTGAGAGAATTCGTTTTACACGTCGAAAATTCGATTCAGTATCCAAAGATTTGTATTTTTTGCATTTGGAACTTTCTTCACTGATGATTCGACGGCACAGGTGAACGTAGGAGTGTGACGGTGAACATTAACACAAACGCGACGGCACACACACGAGAAACTGATGGCGATGATCTCCGGCGCGCGAATGTCCACTGAACGTGTGCGAGTCTGGGGACCTGCCAAGAGGGGAAGAGGGGTGAGGGGGAGGGAGAGGGGAGACCACAGGTGCCAATGGCAGAGGAGATGGGAGGAGGAGTAGAGGGACGGGGGTAGGGGAAGCCCAGGGGAGGAGTCGGGAGAAACAGAGAAGGGAGGGAAGGGGGAGAGAAGGGAGAGAGGGTGCCCAAACAAACACAGGAAGAGGGAGGGAGGATCAAAGTTGGTAGGAGGGGTAGATGGAGGGGAGGAAGGCATCATCAGGGAGGGGGATATGGCGGAAGACACCTTGGGAGAGGGTGTGGAGAGTGGAGAGATGGAGAGCAGGTGGGACGTGGAAGTACAGGCGCGGCAGCACACGGGGGCGGGAGAGGTTGGGAGAGACCAGCGGGTGAGGAGGATCGAGTTTGTGGGAGGTGTAGAGGATCCGTATCCGTTTGAGAGGAGGTGGGGGAAGGGAATGAGGTCGTACAGGATCCACATGGGGGAGGGGAGACAGATGCGATAGGCAAGGCGAAGAGCATGGCGTTCCAGGATCTGAAGGAATTTGTAAAAGGTAGGGGGAGCGGAGATCCAGGCAGTGTGGGCGTAGCAAAGGATAGGGCGAATGAGGGATTTATAGGTATGGAGGATGGTAGAGGGGTTCAGACCCCAAGTTCGGCCACAGAGGAATTTGAGGAGACAGAGGCGGGAGCGTGCCTTGGCTTGGATCGTCCGGAGGTGGGGGGTCCGGGAGAGGCGACAGTCAAGGGTTACACCAAGGTAATGAAGGGTGGGGCTGAGGGTGATAGGACGGCCATAGATGGTGATGTAGAAATCGAGGAGGCGGAAGGAAGGAGTGGTTTTGCCTACTATGATCGCCTGGGATTTTGCAGGATTGACCAAGTGGTGAACCGGTCAAGATGGGATTGGAGAAGGTGTTGGGAGCGCTGCAGGGTGGGGGCAAGGGCAAGGAAGGCAGTGTCATCAGCGTACTGGAGAAGGCGGATAGGGGGGGGGGGGTGAAGGAGGCGGCATGTCCGCCATATACAAGAGGTACAGAAGAGGGGAGAGGACAGAACCCTGGGGCGCACCGGCAGAGGGGAAAAGGTGTAGGAATCCATGTTGTGGATGGTGACATAGGAAGGACAGTGGGAAAGAAAGGAGCCGATCAGACGGACGTAGTTAATAGGAAAGGCGAAGGTTTGGAGCTTGAAGAGGAGACCGGAATGCCACACACGGTCATAGGCTCGTTCGAAATCAAGGCAGAGGAAGATAGCGGAACGACGGAAATTAAGCTGTTCAGAGAGGAGATGAGTGAGGTGAAGTAGAAGGTCATCGGAAGAGAAGGACGGCCGAAAGTCACACTGGGTAATGGGAAGGAGGCGGTGCTGGCAGAGATGCTGGTGGATGCGTCAGGTGAGGATGGATTCCAGGACATTGCTGAAGACCGAGGTAAGGCTGATGGGATGGTAGGAGGAGACAGCGGATGGCGGTTTACTGGGCTTAAGGAACATCAGGATGCGGGAGGTTTTCCACAGGTCGGGGTAGTAGCCGGTGGACAGGACTACATTGTAGAGCCTGGCCAGGGTGGAGAGGAAAGAGACAGGAGCTTCACGAAGTTGGCGGTAGGTGACACGATTGTGACCAGGAGCGGTGTTGCGTTTTGTGTGGAGTGTAGCAATGAGATCCTGTGTAGTGATAGGGGCATTGAGTCCCGTGAGTGCAATGTTGTCCAAGTACTGGAAACCAGGAGCGAGGGGAGGGACAGAGGTGTCAGTTTGATTGCGGGCATCTGGGAAGAGGGAATAATCAAACTGGGGATCATCGGGGATGGAATACACATTGGAGAGGTAGGAGGCAAAGTGATTGGCCTTACTAAGGGTGTCAGGGAAGGGGTGATGATCATGGAGAAGAGGATAGTAGGGGGAGGGTTTAGTTCTGGTAAGGCGACGGAAGGCTGACCAGAACTTGGACGAGTTTATAGGTAGGATAGCATTTAAACGGGTGCATGTCTGTCGCCAGTCCCGGCGTTTCTTAGCCGCGAGCAAATATCGAATGTGTCTCTGGAGTTGCCGGTGGAGTCATAGTGTGTCCGGGTCACGCATGTGGAGGAAGGCACGGTAGAGACGGCGGGATTCACGGAGGAGGAGGACGGCCTGTGGGGGTAAGGTAGGGCGGTGGGGGTGGATGGCGACAGAAGGAACGTGGGGCGCCACGGTCAAAGACGAGGTCTGCTGGAGAAAGGAGGCGGCATGGGTAACGTCGTCATGGTGGTGGTAGGTAAAGGGGTGGCCATCGACCTGGGTGGAGAGGGTATCCCGGTAGACATTCCTGTCGGCACGGGAATAATCATGGACGTACTTCGGGGGAGGGTTGGGGCGGGGGCGACGACCGTCTGAAACGGTGAGGAGGACAGGGAGATGGTCGCTACCAATGGGAAGAGACCTCAGATGCGGCGGCTCCTTTATACCGCGGGTACTGGCCGTTGCGGGTGCGCGAGCAACGGAAGAGCTGCCCTCTGTGAGGCGAAGAATTGCAGCGGCGCCAGCGGTGAAAACTGTCAAAAGCGAGGAATCGCAAAATTAAAATCCAGCCGGTCGGAAACCAGACCGTTGTTGTTTTATCTGTGATAAAATAGGATTCCACGTCTTGCTTAAAGGAAAACCTTTGTCTATTAATAATATCATCAGACAGACGCATTTCGATTGATTCTTTCAATACACAATCCCAGTAACGGGAAGCCGAGGCAATAATTCGCGTCTCTTTCAAGGACATATGGTGCCCTTCATTAAGACAGTGTTCGGCAACGGCTGATTTTTCCGGCTAGAGCAGACGTGTATGCCGTTGATGTTCCACACATCGATCTTGAACTGTACGAATAGTCTGTCCAATGTAGGCCTTGCCGCAGTGACGGGGAATCTTGTACACCCCAGGCTTCCTCAGTCCCAAATCGTCTTTCACCGATCCAAGAAGGGATCTAGTTTTGGCCAAAGGCATAAGGACGCTTTTAATATCATATTTCCTGAGGATTCCTGAAATTTTCGAAGAAATGCTTCCCATGAAGGGTAAAAAAGCAATAGATTTGGACGCGTCCACCGTTGGTCCTTGTGGGGGGTCCAAATTGAAAAGCACGAGTAATTTGGTGATCAGAATACCCATTCCGCCTGAAGACAACCTTGAGGTGATCCAACTCCTGTTTCAAGTGATCGGAATCCAAAACAGCATAACCCCTCTTGACCAGTGTGCGTAAAACTCCCAAGCGTTGATGTTGTGGATGACAACTTGTGGCATGGAGGTAGCAGTCCGTATGCGTAGTTTTTCGGTATACACTGTGGCCGAAAGTCCCATTTTCTTTCTTATGTACTATGTTGTTGTGGTCTACAGTCCTGAGACTGGTTTGATGCAGCTCGCCGTGCTACGCTATCCTGTGCAAGTTTCTTCGTCTCCCAGTACCTACTGCAACCTACATCCTTCTGT
The DNA here is from genome assembly GCF_021461385.2 of Schistocerca piceifrons. NCBI lineage: Eukaryota > Metazoa > Arthropoda > Insecta > Orthoptera > Acrididae > Schistocerca > Schistocerca piceifrons. The sequence goes on from NC_060144.1 coordinate 581,534,661, forward strand.
ATCTGCTTAGTGTATTCATCTCTTGGTCTCCCTCTACGATTTTTACCGTCCACCCTGCCCTCCAATGCTAAATTTGTGATCCCTTGATGCCTCAGAACATGTCCTACCAACCGGTCCCTTCTTCTCGTCAGGTTGTGCCACGAAGTTCTCTTCTCCCCAATTCTATTCAATACCTCCTCATTAGTTATGTGATCTACCCATCTAATCTTCAGCATTCTTCTGTAGCACCACATTTCGAAAGCTTCTATTCTCTTCCTGTCCAAACTATTTATCGTCCATGTTTCACTTCCATACATGGCTACACTCCATACAAATACTTTCAGAAACAACTTCCTGACACCTAAATCTATACTCGATGTTAACAAATTTCTCTTCTTCAGAAACGATTTCCTTGCCATTGCCAGTCTACATTCTATATCTTCTCTACTTCGACCGTCATCAGTTATTTTGCTCCCCAAATAGCAAAACTCCTTTACTACTTTAAGTGTCTCATTTCCTAATCTAATTCCCTCAGCATCACTCGACTTAATTCAACTACATTCCATTATCCTCGTTTTGCTTTTATTGATGTTCATCTTATATCCTCCTTTCAAGACACTGTCCATTCCGTTCAACTGCTCTTCCAAGTCCTTTGCTGTCTATTACAGAATTACAATGTCATCGGCGAACCTCAAAGTTTTTATTTCTTCTCCATGGATTTTAATACCTACTCCGAACTTTTCTTTTGTTTCCTTTACTGCTTGCTCAATATACAGACTGAATAACATTGGGGAGAGGCGACAACTCAGTCTCACTCCCTTCCCAACCACTGCTTCCCTTTCATGTCCCTCGACTCTTATAACTGCCATCTGGTTTCTGTACAAATTGTAAATGGCCTTTCGCTCCCTGTATTTTACCCCTGCCACCTTTAGAATTGGAAAAAGAGTATTCCAGTCAACATTGTCAAAAGCTTTCTCTAAATCTACAAATGCTAGAAACGTAGGTTTGCCTTTCCTTAATCTTTCTTCTAGGATAAGTCGTAAGGTCAGTATTGCCTCATGTGTTCCAACATTTCTACGGAATCCAAACTGATCTCCCCTGAGGTCGGCTTCTACCAGTTTTTCCATTCGTCTGTACAGAATTCGCGTTAGTATTTTGCAGCTGTGACTTATTAAACTGATAGTTCGGTAATTTTCACATCTGTCAACACCTGCTTTCTTTCGGATTGGAATTATTATATTCTTCTTGAAGTCTGAGGGTATTACCGCCTGTCTCATACATCCTCCTCACCAGATGGTAGAGTTTTGTCAGGACTGGCTCTCCCGAGGCTGTCAGTAGTTCTGATGGAGTGTTGTCTACTCCCGGGGCCTTGTTTCGACTTAGGTCTTTCAGTGCTCTATCAAACTCTTCACGCAGTATCATATCTCCCATTTCATCTTCATCTACATCCTCTTCCATTTCCATAATATTGTCCTCAAGCACATCGCCCTTGTATAGACCCTCTATATACTCCTTCCACCTTTCTGCTTTCCCTTCTTTGGTTAGGACTGGGTTTCCATCTGAGCTCTTGATATTCATACAAGTGGTTCTCTTTTCTCCAAAGGTCTCTTTAATTTTCCTGTAGGCAGTATCTATCTTACCCCTAGTGAGATAAGCTTCTACATCCGTACATTTGTCCCCTAGCCATGCCTGCGTAGCCATTTTGCACTTCCTGTCAATCACGTTTTTGAGACATTTGTATTACTTTTTGCCTGCTTCATTTACTGCGTTTTTATGTTTTCTCCTTTCATCAATTAAATTCAGTATTTCTTCAGTTACCCAAGGATTTCTACTAGCCCTCATCTTTTTACCTACTTGGTCCTCTGCTGCCTTCACTACTTCATCCCTCAGAGCTACCCATTCTTCTTCTACTGTATTTATTTCCCCCATTCCTGTCAATTGCTCCCTTATGCTCTCCCTGAATCTCTGTACAACCTCTGGTTCTTTTAGTTTATCCAGGTCCCATCTCCTTAAATTCCCACCTTTTTGCAGTTTCTTCAGTTTTAATCTACAGTTCATAACCAATAGATTGTGGTCAGAGTCCACATCTGCCCCTGGAAATGTCTTACAATTTAAAACCTGGTTCCTAAATCTCTGTCTTACCATTATATAATCTATCTGACACCTTTTCGTATCTCCGGGATTCTTCCATGTATACAACCTTATTTTATGATTCTTGAACCAAGTGTTAGCTATGATTAAGCTATGCTCTGTGCAAAATTCTACCAGGCGGCTTCCTCTTTCATTTCTTACCCGCAATCCATATTCACCTACTATGTTTCCTTATCTCCCTTTTCCTACACTCGAATTCCAGTCACCCATGACTATTAAATTTTCGTCTCCCTTCACTATCTGAATAATTTCTTTTATCTCATCATACATTTCATCAATTTCTTCATCATCTGCAGAGCTAGTTGGCATATAAACTTGTACTACTGTAGTAGGCGTGGGCTTCGTGTCTATCTTGGCCACAATAATGCGTTCACTATACTGTTTGTAGTAGCTTACCCGCACTCCTATTTTTTTTTTTTTCATTGTTAATCCTACTCTTGCATTACCCCTATTTGATTTTGTATTTATAACCCTGTATTCACCTGACCAAAAGTCTTGTTCCTCCTGCCACCGAACTTCACTAATTCCCACTATATCTAACTTTAACCTATCCATTTCCCTTTTTAAATTTTCTAACCTACCTGTTCGATTAAGGGATCTGACATTCCACGCTCCGATGCGTAGAACGCCATTTTTCTTTCTCCTGATAACAACGTCCTCTTGAGTAGTCCCCGCCCGGAGATCCGAATGGGGGACTATTTTACCTCCGTAATATTTTACCCAAGAGGACGCCATCATCATTTAACCATACAGTAAAGCTGCATGCCCTCGGGAAAAATTACGGCTGTAGTTTCCCCTTGGTTTCAGCCGTTCGCAGTACCAGCACAGCAAGGCCGTTTTGGTTAATGTTGCAAGGCCAGGTCAGTCAATCATTCAGACTGTTGCCCCTGCAACTACTGAAAAGGCTGCTGCCCCTCTTCAGGAACAACACGTTTGTCTGGCCTCTCAATAGATACCCCTCCATTGTGGTTGCACCTACGGTACGGCCATCTGTGTCGCTGAGGCGCGCAAGCCTCTCCACCAGCGGCAAGGTCCATGGTTCATGGGGGAAGCTTATGTACTAAGATATCCAAAAATGGTAATTGGCCTTCATTTTCAATTTCCATTGTAAATTTTATTCGTGGATGAAGGCAGTTAAAATGATCTACAAATCGAGGAAGAGATTCCATTCCATGCGGCCAAACGATGAAAATATCATCCACGTATCTCAAAAAACGCGTTTGTTTAAGAGAAGATGTCTAAAGTGCCATATGCTCAAAATCTTCCATAAAGAGATTGGCGACAATAGGGGAAAGAGGATTCCCCATAGCCACACCATCAGTTTGTTCAAAAATTGCTTCATTAAATAAAAAATTTGTCGATGTCAATACATGGCGGCACAGCTCACTTGTTTTGTCATCCAAGAGTTGACCAGTTAGCAATAAAGACTCTTCCAAAGGTACCTGAGTGGAAAGTGAAACAACATCAAAGCTCTCTAGAAGGTCAGATGTTCCAGGGTGTAGAGACGCCAGGCGTTGAATAAAATCGGACGAGTTGGATATGTGGTGCTCACACTTCCCAACGTGTGGGCTCAGAACAGAAGCAAGATGTTTGGCCAAATTATAAGTAGGGGCGCCCAGATTACTAACGATCGGACGAAGAGGTGCCCCAGGTTTATGTACCTTGGGTACACCATACAACCTGGGTGATACTGCCGCCCCTGGATGAAGTTTCTTTTAATGATATCCTCAGGCAATGAGCTCTTCGTAATAAGAGAGATGGTCTTCCGCTTATCCGATCGGTAGGATCGCTCCGTAGCTTACGGTATGAAGTGTCCTCCAACAAACAAGCCATTTTTGCCAGATAATCGTCATGAGTAAGGAGAACAGTGGCACTGCCTTTATCAGCAGGTAGAACTAAAATATCCTTATCTTCCCTCAGTGACCGAATGGCCTTCCTTTCACTAGAAGAAATGTTTTTCCGTGGTGGTGGTGCTCGATGACGATGATGAGACACTTCCTATCGAATTTCTTCTGCCCGATCTTCGGGAAAACGGGCGATGGCCTGCTCCACAGTACTAATAATATCGACAGTAGGCAAATCTCTCGATGTGGGAACGAAATTCAAGCCTTTCTCCAAAACCGACAAAGTGGCTTCGTCCAATGTCTTGTCGGTAAAATTAATAACAGTCCGGCGGCGACTGATGTCATCAGATGTGGATGGTTGTTGGCGAAGCCGATGAAATTTAGAAGATTGTTTCTTCACAGTATTCTTCTGCGTAGACTCCGAATAGGCCCATGAGGCTTCGTCAACTCAATTCCAGGATGCAGAAGACAGACGTGAAGAAAGTTCCAAATGCAAAAAATACAAATCTTTGGATACTGAATCGAATTGTCGACGTGTAAAACGAATTCTCTCACGTATCAAAGCAAAACTAGCCTCACAGAGGGCAGCTCTTCCGTTGCCCGCGCACGCGCAACGGCCAGTACCCGCGATATAAAGGAGCCGCCGAATCTGAGGTCTCTTCAGTTCCGGCGTGATTGTGCACTCAATCTCACCTGAAGATGGCGGCCAGATTGTCCGCCGAAATATCGTGTTGTCGTCAGGACGATGGAACCCGGCTGCAAACCCGTGAAAATTATCAAGAGAGTTTTGAGTTGCTTATTTTAATGACGTCAATGAGCTGAGAGCAGTTGTTGGTTCTTCCTAGATTTTGGCGCGAGTCGCGCCCTGAAAGTCATTTCTGATTGGTAGTTCGGTACAGCCAATAACAAGTGAAACGGTTTGCCACCTAACGCATGAGATAGGGGTGATTATAGAGGCAGAGAAAAGGAGGTGGTGGACTAGCTTTCGAAGGAGCCGGTCACGGTGAAAGTGTCCGAAAGCATTATGTGTAAAATGAAGTGATATTGTGATTTCCGCGTTTCAGTACAGTGATAAAGGTAGCTGGTGTTTACCATTAACTATTTGTGAAATTTTAAGAGTCGAGAGATATTTTGTTCTGGAGAAAATCGCGTGTGTAAAACGTTGAACTAAAAGCGTGGCCGTACTAAGTAAATTTTTTTTACTGAGTATTTATGGCGAGCAAAAACTTTTTTTTTTTTTTTATTATGAATTTGGCCAGCTATGGACCGCATACAACTTAAGACTTATGGTGTTTCTTTTTCTTCCCAGTACTTCTTCATTTTCTCGCCAACTGCTCGTCTCTGCTCATCTGTCCACACTCTCTTGGGTCGAGGTTTTGGCGCATCTTCTTCATAGTTTGCGTTTTCTATAAGTAACCTAAAGTTATTCCTGTCACGTATTAGTTCTTCTGTAGCACCTATTTTGTTGGCGTCTTTCTTTACTGCTTCTATCCATCCTACGGTGTTTTTCAGCTTACTAACGTAATTAAAAATTTTCTTTGTAATTCGTGTTTCTTCCATTCTTTTTAAATGTCCATAAAATTTTAGCCGTCTCTTCCTCATTGTATCTGTGATCTTTTCTGTATTTTTGTATAGGTCTTCATTTCTCCTTTTAATCCATCTGTTTCCCTTGTTTTTCTCAGGACCTAGAATTTTTCTTAATATTTTTCTCTCTCTTTTTTCTAGTTCTCTTAATTCGCCTTTCTTATTCAACGTTAGGCACTCTGATCCATATGTTGCTTGTGTCCTAATAACTGAATTATAATGTTTAATCTTTGCTTGTATGGATGTTGATTTCTTATTGTAGTAGTTTTGTGTTAATTTATATGCAAATTCCAACTTTTTTATTCTTTCTTTATTTGTTGTGTTATCCAGTCCATTGGCTTGGGTCCACTCCCCCAGGTATTTGAATCTATCAACTCTTTTAATTTTTCCATACTTTGTTTTCATAAACTTTTCTGTATTATGTTTGTGTTCTATATACTCGGTTTTTTCGTAGGATATTTTTAGCCCAGTCTTTTCAGCAATCTCGTGTAACATATCAAGCATAACATAAAGCAAAAACTTTATTTAAAGACAATCACTGAATGCCGAGTCCAAAAGTAAATAGCAGTTTATTGACTGTGTTACTCTCGTAAATGATTTCGGAATTGGATAGGAGTGTGACGAGGACTGTGAACAGGAACTTTAATGATTTGAACACACGTGGGCTGATGATCTTGCTTAATAGCAATAAAAAAATCCTAATGCAAGTTTAAAAGGACCTTTGAACTTAGAAATTTGATTAGCAACCCATTTACGATTTATTCTTTAGAGTTCACAAGGCTATTTTCAGTTTTTTGTACTTATAGCGGCCTGCGACGTGTAGTTATTAAATCTCAGTTTCTTCAACACAGCTGTTCTGAAATCTCTTAAGTAGTTGCAGTCAGGAGTTACGTGTGCAAAACTGCAGCAATATCGAGATAGGTGGACAATTTATGTTGCAGAACCGCCGTCGATTCTGCGAAAGAGCGTGTTACGTCGCACAAGGTTTCATTACTTTGGTGTGATCTTCTTACTTTGGTATGATCTTCAGATAAACAAAGTTATATTTGTTATTATACAACAATGTCTGAAGGAATATACATGGGTGACGATCTTACGGCTGCACTAAATTTGTGAAATTTATTTGCAGTTATGGACTCCTTCTGACGTTAGCTGCGTTATATGAAGATATTACCTACTAGTAACACAAGAAAATATGTGCTGGCCAGTTTTCCAGTACAAAACTGGTTTCTAAGATGGCGCCCAAGGAAAAATAAACACATGTCAACTTGCTAATCTGTCAGTTCTCGACTTAAACTATAAAAGTTATTTCTGCTTACTATTTCGACACAGCTACATTGCCTAGGTTGCCATCTTTGGAATCAGTTATTTACTGGAAAATGGACTTACAAACAGAAACTCAGGTTGTACAAAAACAATAAGATTTTGTAAAATAAGGCAAAATGTGTTCCGTTTAGGCGATACAATATACAACGTTTCGCCAAGAACCAACAGCAGAATCAATTAAAATCATTAATGAAAAATGTGGTTGTTGGTAGACAACACGTTTCGATTCGTTGTGTGATTTACATCAACGTCTCTAGTCCGCAGGTAACTTCATGGTGTGTTGTGGAGGGTACCTCGGGTACCACTGTTACTTCACCTCCTCCCCTGTTCCAGTCATGAATGGCCCGCAGGTAGAAAGATTGATAGTAAGCTTCTGTGTGAGCTTGAATCCCGCCAATTTTCCCTTCATCGTCTTTTCGCGAGTTATGCTGAGGAAGATGCAATATATTGGTTGACTCTTCTAGAAAAGTATGTTTTCGGAATCTTAACAGTGATCGACACCGTGATACAGATCGCCTCTCTTGTAACGTCTGCTGCTGGAATTGGCTGCTCATCTCCGAGAAGTTTTCACGCTTAGTATATCAAGCTGTGACGACATAGTCTGTTAACGAAGTTTCAAGAGCCGCCTTTAAATGACGACTGGAGGAATATACTACAATCCCCTACGTATCACTCACGTAGGGATTGTGAAGATGAGGTTTGGCATTCAAACAATCATTCTTCCCGCGCTCGAAACATTAATGGAACGGGAAGAAACTCTAATAACTGACACAATGGGAGGTACCCTCTGCCATGCACTTCACGGTGGTTTACAGAGTATATATGTAGATGTAGAAATGTGCTAGTCTTCTTTGAACCTTCTGTATTTTATCTATTAGTTGTATTGTAGGAGTATATATGAAGGGCTTATTTCAATAGTGGCACAAGTCAATTTTGTTCATATTGAGATACAGGGTCCTAAAGTTAAATGAGCGCTGAAAAATCTGCAGTTGAGATACCAGAAATATTCAAGCACACGGCTTCTTGCTAGAGATGAACCTTTCTTTCTGTTTTTTTGGCTCATTTATTTCAGAAGCATTATAGATAGAAAAGTGGAGGAAATGGACTTGTACCACTACTGAAATAAGCCCTTCATATTTGGTAATATATGGTGATTCAATTATAATTTTCATTAAATTTTATGTTAAAATTAATTGAAATGATAATTAAATGGACACCCTAGCTGCAAGCAGGCGTTGATACACTTCATTGGGGACATGTTGAAAATGTGTGCCCCGACCGGGACTCGAACCCGGGATCTCCTGCTTACATGGCAGACGCGCTATCCATCTGAGCCACCGCGGGAACAGATACTACCGTCATATATAGTTAAAATTAATTTATGTTACATGATGCTCAATTTTTTTCTACATTTGGTCAATTTTGTAACAGACAATATTGCACATCTGTGTAATCATTTTAACAACCTGCTATTGTTAGCTGGACAGCATGTCATTTTAATGTAGAAAATGAAGTAATTAATAAAAATATCTTTTCTATCTGGTTCGGTTCCCTGACTGTCGAGCAATATTGAAGTACTGCTTAATTTTATCCGTTGCTGTCAGTATTTCTTCCGTGACTGTATTACTTTCGTAACATAAAGAAAAACCGCTGCCGGTCACAATAGTGAATTTCATGCGCGATGCGTTTCGACTGCTGGGTGCACTCATCTTCAGGCGCTTTAACAGTCTACATCAATTTTTTCCGAATTTTTGGTCCTGGAGGTCTCGGGTTCAATCCCCGCTAAAATCCTCATTCTAGTACTGGATGGCCCCAGATCCACTCAACTTTTGCTATCAAATGGAGTACCTCGAATCTTTTACCGGTGGTAAATGGCGGCTGGGACACCCAGCTCGCCACCCACCCCGTCCCAGTGCCGTGGCGTACAGAGGCTGCACTTCACCTGCAGTCAGCCCAGCCACAGACATTCCTGACAACCAACCGCCAATCCTTCCATGAAGCGCCTACATCTACATTAAATTTCCGCAAGCCAATTGACGGCGTGTGGCAAGGGGTGCTTCTGGTACCACTAACTGATCCCCCTTCCCTGTTCCATCCCCGAATGACGCGTCGGATGATAATTGTCGGCAAACCTCTGTATTAGCCTTGATTTTTCGAATTTTCTCGTTGTGTTCATTTCGTGAGACGTATGTGGGAAGAAATAATACGTTGCCCCACTCTCACCGGAGAGTACTATAGAAATTTCAATAGTAAACGTATTTGTGATACAGAACCTCTCTCCTGCAGCGTCTCCCACTAGACTTTTTGAACTTCTCCGTAACGCTCTCGCGCCAACTAAACGATCCCGTAACGAAACGCGTCGCTCTTCGTTTGATCCTCATCTACCCTCTCAGTCCCACCTGACAAGCATCCCACATTGATGAACAATACTCAATAATATGCCGAACAAGCGCCTTGCAAGCAACTTCTTCCGTAGATCAGTTACATTTCCTTAAGATTCTTCACATTAATTCAGTCTAGCGTCTGCTTTTCCCACTCTTTGTTTTATGTGCTCATTCCATATAATACGGTGTACAGTGCCTATGTCGTTCTGAATTACGTTGCAAAGTTCCTTTCACATGCATGTATGTCCAAAGGAACTATGCATTGTAATTCAGATTAACACAGGCAATGCAATATCGTATTTATCCGCCGACACCTGGCAAGTGAATTTCAAGTAAAATGTCTCACTTGTACAGCAATATACATAATGGATGAACGAATACAGGTTGTAGACGCATGGTTGACGACATATGGAAACTTGGGTGTGGCTGTGAGTCGTGCACGGATAGCCAAAAGGTAATGCGACCGTTCGCAATAAGAGAGGAATCTGATTTCGAGTACCGCTCAGCCCCAAATTTTCACTATCGTCATTCCATTATACAACTGAAGGTTGTCCATATTCGGAACTGCGAATACATTTAGTGCATTCCACTTAATGTCGCCCTGGGTACTTAGTCGTAGATATTATAATGTAGACACTATTCCTAGAAATTTGTCATCAGTGGTGTATTTGTACAGTAGTGTATTTCTTCTCCTATGTATGTGCAATATGTTACACTTATTTACGTTCAGTGTCAGCAGTCAGAGGTAGTGCTATTTAGCAATCCTCCGTAATTCATTCTACAAATTGTAGCGTCTTCGCGCGATAGACACAAAAGCATGATCCGCTAACTGTTTCTAGATCGAAACTTCCTGGCAGATTAAAGCTGTTTGCCGGACCGAGACTCGAACTCGAGACCTTTCCCTTTCGCGGGCAAGTGCTCTACCAACTGGGCTACCCAAGCACGACTCACGCCCTGTCCTCACAGCTTTACTTCTGCCAGTACCTCGCCTCCTACCTTCCAAAGTTCTACAAGTTTCGCAGGAGAGCTTCTGCAAAGTTTGGAAGGTAGAAGGCGAGGTACTGGCAGAAGTAAAGCTGTGAGGACAGGGCGTGAGTCGTGCTTGGGTAGCCCAGTTCGTAGAGCACTTGCTCGAGAAAGGCAAAGGTCCCGAGTTCGAGTCTCAGTCCGGCACACAGTTTTAAACCGCCAGGAAGTTTCATATCAGCGCACACTCCGCTGCAGAGTGAAAATCTCATTCTGTTTCTAGATCATTTGCATACACTGTGAACACTAGCGATCCTTTCACCCTTCCTTGGCTTACCACCCGAAATTACCTTTACATCTGTCACTTTGTTCCGTTAAGAACGACGTGTTGTGTTCTATCTGATATAATGTCTTAAATGTAGTCGTAAATCCGGTCCGATACTCGGCAAACTCTCAATTTTTTCCTCTGACGGCAGTGCGGGACGGCGTCACATGGCTTCCTGACGTCGAGGAATACGGCGTCAATGACTGCTGACGTTCCTCGCGAGGGACAGAGAGGGCTGAATTGCGCAAGTGTCGATCCTCTGGAGGGAATCCATAGTTCTGTCACACTTTTCTAGCCTCTCTGTATACAACAGCATCATCTGTGAAAAGCCTCGTGGAACCTCCGACAATGTGCTCAAGATGAATCAACGCAACGCTACTGATTACTGAGCGAAACGAATCTCGTGAATGTCCGGCAGGCTCTGTCAATTAAAACGCAATTCTCAAGTATCAAGAAAAAAGAAATGAGACCAATTATAAGGTGTATCAGTTTTTAAAAGCTGATTCAATACAGAACGGTATCTACAAGTCAGATAGCAGGTTCTCCCCTACCTTAGGCTGGGATCAGCTTCACCATTGGTCAGTTGTATCTCGTTACAGACAATAAGTGTTGTCCGACACAGGTCAATGTGCGTGACTTGAGATGCGTCGCCTTGGGAGATAAGATTCCACACACAGGGAGATAAGCACATCGCAGGAATTGCTACGGCAGCCTTTCGATTGTGGACAAGGTCAAGTGCTGAACTTTTCAAGGCTCTCGTAGTGCTACTTCAGATAAGCACGTTTTGAGAAGCTATTTTCTGACAGATGGATGATTGTTTTAAATTGTCGAACGGTGATAATCTGCTTTACATTTTCGATGCTTTATGGAGGGGCTTGGCGTCAGCATACCATTCTCTCGGACGTTGTAAGTTTTCTAACCTTGACGCCGCTACGTCTCACTCAAATAGGAAAGATCCGTTCTGCCTTCACTGAAATTTACCAGTATAACGTAACCAGTTTTAGTTACTCCACTCCTCAGGTCAGCAAACATGAGTGTAAATGTAGATATTGCAATTACGTGACAGAACTTATGTGTAAAAAGCCATCTGAACTCACAAGACCGAGATATTCTGTAATATTAAATTAAAACTATAACACTCAAAACCTATCTGAAAAGTATTACATTATCAGAAAACTGCAGACCCAGATCATGGAAGGCTCGGCCAAATTTTGTAAGATAATTCTCATTTATTTTTCCGTCTCAGACGCACATTTTTTAATTAGATTGCATGTTTCGATCGCTGTGGATCATCTTAAGATCTAATTACTCTGATATGTGGTTCCGAGTACACAAGAGGGGTTGATGATGCAACTGCTTGGATCTGAAGATGATCCAGAGTGATCGAAGCATGTAATCTAATCAAAAATGTGCAGCTTGGACGGGACAATAAGCTGGAATTTTGCAATTCCTAAGAGAACCAACTTGGTAATGCGAACTGATTCGAAAATACATAATCACACACGACATGAATACGTAAGTTCAGCGCTACGGAAAGAAGAATGGGCTGGTATTTCGAAATATCGTACGTATTTCATGAATAAGTAGCTTCATCAATGCAACTCATTACTTTGAATGTGTTGTGGCTTTCCACTTATAACATCCAGTTGTGCTATGGGGAGACACCCCTTTTGTGCACACATCAATTCAGAACGCAAAGAATGGTTGACTAGCTGAAAGTTAATTTAATAAAAGCCTAAGTTCCAATCGGTCATAATATCGAAATAGTTCAGTGAAGAAGCCCCCCAGCGGCACATCTTATGTATACTTATCTTATTCAGTTTCTGAAAGGTAACTAGCATGCACAAAGATTCAGCTGATTATAATTTATAATTCGCAGTGCATTCTCCCCATCTGCGTGGTGATCTATTACAGTGACTGTAAACTAGAGTATATGACTTCCGTAGCATGACACGGTGGCGTCTCACTAGTGTGGCAGATTTAAATAAAGCAAGTATAAAGGATAATGCGTTTCGAGAAATTACGTCTCAAGATTTTAGGAAGGAATATATTGGCCTTTAAAGACAACTGAAACACTTAACAACCTTTAGGAACAAGCCAAGCTATATTTAGCCTTAGAAACCTAGATAACTCCACTAGAATATGTAATCTAGAATCATCAAGATAAAAAGTAATCTTACATTCCATGAAAAGTTAATATCGACGTATTCATAACTGCACATAATTCAGTCAAGTCGTCAATGATGCATTAACCAGCTCACAAGTAATTATGAATTAAGAGCCTACACTGCCAGAAAAAATACCGTCAAGGGCAAAGCCATTTTACCGACAAGTGAAGTGACAGGCGTTCATCATTGCAGAAGTATATGATAATTGCAGGCCAATGAAACACACACGCCACAGTAAAGAGTGCCGTAACAGTCGCATTAATACACAGGGCAGCTCCCTTTGACGGCAAGGCAGTCGTGTATTCTCGCATGCAATCGATCATAAAGCAACTGATGTGGCTTACCAACACAAGTACAAGGATAGCGTACCAGTAGGGACAGAAAAGGAGGCATGAAGGGCGCCGAAAACACCAATAACAATCATCCATTTATTGCACCATTACACACGCACATCATGATATATGACACATTATAATTGCCATACTCAAATCTATTATGACAAACAATATGTATCACGAAGGGCACGCACAATGGAGCTTAAGAAATTACAATGGCGCATCAACTCCGCTATAACAAACAGTGTGCATAATGAAGGCCGCACAATTTTACCAATGTAAGAAATTAAAATAATACTAGCATAAAATTAACTAAAATGCCTTGAAGGAAATGTTTATGAGAAGAACAAGACGGGGCCGCGAGGGAGGAGGCAACACGACACTTAACTCAGGCGCACCAAAACAAACAACAGACACCAGGCCGCGCGAACAACGGACACGTAAGGCACGCAGCTACTCTCTCCGTTGCGGCTCCGCGCGTTCCACCCAAGTAATAGCTACCTGAAACATTTTAATACTTGGAACAGTACACCAGTGATCAGCAAATTTAAGAAACAATAACATGACATAAAAATACAATAATTTAAGGAAATCGCATCATATGACTATGAGCTTAAGCTCTTTCGGTATTAACAGATTACGAAACAGGTAAAGGGGCATGTGCTACTATTAAATCTTCCGTAATTACACTACTAAATTTGTCAGTACCCAAGTTGCAATTAACGCAAGAAGAATTAAATGATTTAAGTGATAATGTTACTTTAAAATAATAATAAAATCATTTCACACAGCAGAGGACCACGAATGGCCCCATCAGTACTCCCCAGTGAAGCAGTTCACACAAATGGAACTCCACGGCTCCGAGCACACAGCCCCATACAAAATGCAACACAACCACAGCGACCCGGCGTACTACCAGAACCACCGGGCAGTAAACCAAAATCTTACTAAGCCAAAACAAGGACCGAATTTTAAAATAACGAGACCTATCCCGGGCCGGACAACAGACCAAATGCCGGGAAATAAGAAACCTCACCAACTTAATACCAAAACAACAATTTATGAACAATATGCAAAACACAAGACCTCTCAGTCCAAAGGCTTCCGTTTAGTCGCGAAGGTGGTTCCGACCCGCCTGCTGAGGTGCCAAGCGCCGTACGGAGTGCCGAATCGAGCTTAACCTTCGTTAACGGAAAGCGGAAGCAACACAAGACCAGATAAACTCCAATCTAACTGCGCAAGGCAAACTCTAAGGAGTGCCACTCGAGGACTATGCACTTGAAGATCAAACATAAAGCGCCCAGACTAACGTGCCGCTGAACGACGCACTTCCATCACCAGGGTCTAGTAGAGTATGGAGAGCAGCGTACCCCATCGATATACATCCATGGGACGGTAAACGAGGATAGCAATCCCAGCCACGGAGAGACAGGAGGACGAAATGACAGCCCGCCGTATATAGAAGGTATTTCAAACTCAAGCTCGACAAACTAGAACAGACGAGATTTTGCTCCCCTTGCGAATTAAGTTAAACGGCACACTATTAGCCGTAAAATCACCGTCCGGTCTTCCCATCGGGCCCCACTCGGCGTGCAGACGCAAACAACCCCAGCCGAGCCGAACTGTCTCCACGCCAAGGCAGCCACCTCTCACCTCCTCACACGCCTCCAGCTAAGCTCAGCCCAGCGATCACACACGGAAACCACCGCATACCGCCAAAGCGCTGTCTGAGTGAAAACTCAGCACTAAGATCGACACGGACTTGGAAATAGCGAGCATCGTAAAAGGAGCCTAATGGCATCCTGCGGTAGACCCACACATCTTGAGCCTAATGTTGCAGTTAGGCAATGGATCTCACAGGCTGTGAAGAGCGAGTAAGTTCCCGCTTCATCGTGCCCCATACGTGTTCAGTTGGCGAGAGATCTGGCGTTCCTGCTAGCCAGGACAGTTGTTATACGTACACCGCGAAGAGCGGGTTGCGACGCAGCACCCGTATGTGGACGAGCAGTGCCGAGCAGAGAAAGCACACCACCTTCCTGTCGAAGAAGTGGCAGTACCATGGGGATACCAACCTGTGTAATGTAGCGGGGATTGGTTACTTTACTGAGCCGTGCGTCGCTCATGTTCCCGCCGTCATGTATTTTACGTCCTGTTTTTAACGTACTTCCACCTCACTATGTTGTAGTTGTTGTTGTTGTTGTGCTCTTCAGTCCTGAGACTGGCTTGATGCAGCTCTCCATGCTACTCTATCCTGTCCAAGCTTCTTCATCTCCCAGTACCTACTGCAGCCTACATCCTTCTGAATCTGCTTAGTGTTTTCATCTCTTGGTCTCCCTCTACGATTTTTACCCTCCACGCTGCCCTCCAATGCTAAATTTGTGATCCCTTGATGCCTCAGAACATGTCCTACCAACCGGTCCCTTCTTCTTGTCAGGTTGTACCACAAACTCCTCTTCTCCCCAATTCTATTCAATACCTCCTCATTAGATACGTGATCTACCCATTTAATCTTCAGCATTCTTCTGTAGCACCACATTTCGAAAGCTTCTATTCTCTTCTTGTCCAAACTAGTTATCGTCCACGTTTCACTTCCATACATGGCTACACTCCATACAAATACTTTCAGAAACGACTTCCTGACACTTAAATCTATACTCGATGTTAACGAATTTATCTTCTTCAGAAACGCTTTCCTTTCCATTGCTAGTGTACATTTTATATCCTCTCTACTTCGACCATCATCAGTTATTTTGCTCCCCAAATAGCAAAACTCCTTTACTACTTTAAGTGTCTCATTTCCTAATCTAATTCCCTCAGCATCTCCCGACTTAATTCGACTACATTCCATTATCCTCGTTTTGCTCACTACGTTAATTTAAATTACTGGTGCCACTGAGTTGCTGTTTTGCCTGACGGTGAGCGGCGCTAGCAGCGCTTATCGATACATCCCCCATCGTAGTATCTTTGATCGACTGCTATTACTTCCCGGTCGTTGTCTGTCGTAAGCCAGTTCGGGTCTCGAGTTCGCGCTGCCAGTCAGTTGGGACGCGTCTGGAGCGCAGTCCAGACCTGCCAGTCGGTGAGTTGCAACGAGGCACTGGTGCAGTCGGGTTGGAGCAGCAGTGAGGTCTGCGTCGACATGGCCCGCCCGACCACTGCCGCCACGCATCACTTGAGCCGGGCCGCGGTCTTGGTGGATCGTTGGTCAGTCGTCCTACCGGACGACGCGTTTTAGATCTTGTCGGCATTCTGAGGGCAGTCGGTCGGTTGGTGCTGACTAGGGAGGATATCTCCGCGCGGTGCAGTCGGTTGGGTCCGGTGTCGGTCCCTGCGCAGTGTCGGAGCGTGTGTGGAGCTGTCCGATGGCTAGGAGCTTCGTGGCTCACCGACCCAGGAAGTCAAAGTTGACTGGTGTTTTAAGAACCCAAGCGACGTCCATTCATGTTGTGTGGTTCGTTTCGGTGGTTCGTTGTTGGGGAGGTTTCCCTGTGAGCAATACCGAGTGTTTGTATTGCTGAAATTTGGCCGCCATGAGGTGGCATTAACTATGTTGGTTGACTATAATTCAAGTGCACCAGCGGAATTTTCTGCCTTGTGGCCGTTAGTGTTCCGGTTACCTACCCTGGCCACCAACGTAATATCAGGCAGTGTCCTTTCCTCACCTGTTGTCGCTGTCCAACACGGTGTGTAGTTTTGACAGCTTAATACATATACATATTTGATTGTGGATAATTACACGCGTCACATTTTATGTTTGACTAGCCATGTGGGGACTGATGACCATAGATGTTAAGTCCCATACTGCTCAGAGCCATTTGAACTAGCCATGTACTGATTGGTGCCAAGAGAGTCGTTTGGTCGGTCTGTCCGTGACTGTGTCTCTTGGTTGGGTTACTGACGGATCAAGTGTAGTTGGGCCCACCACCTGTCTCATCTAAGTGAACGTTAACGTTTCGAGGGCAGCCACCCCCCCCCCCCCCTCCCCTTCCTGGAGGTGTCTGAGTGCCGTTGTCTATATTGTTCTTTTCATGGGTGTTTAATGGTCTGTTGGTACTCTATTATAGCCAATCTTTAAAAGAAAATTTTTTATTGTGTTTTACGTAAATCAGTTGTGGGCCTTTAGCCGCTTAAAACCTTATTCTTAAATTTAGTTATTGTCGTTGCGTTGCCATTTCATTTAGTGAGCTTTTGACCACTTAAAACTTAAAGGTTAAGGTAGTTTTTGAATTCTTGGAAAACCAACTGTGGGCCTTCAGCCGCTTAAGTCCTTATTATCAAAATTTCTCCTTAAGCGAAAACACTGCGGCCTTGTGCCTCAAAAGATTATAGTAATATGCCACCTCGCTCGGTCGTGCCTTGAGGCTTTCAGCATATATATATATATATATATATATATATATATATATATATATATATATATATATATATATATATATATATATATATATATATAAAATTTGTTTTGTTTGCAATTTTAACTGTGTGTCTTCAGTCACTTGAAATTTATTTGTTGATTCTTAAGATTTCTTGTTCGGAGACCTTCAGCCGTGCAAGAATTGGTTTTTGAAACTCGTATTTGCAAAGGTTCGGCTTTGTGCCGTTTTGGTTTAAATGTGTTATTAAATTACAATGACTTTCAATTTTGAAGTGAAACTGACCTACACCTTATTTGGCCCTTTCCACAATCCTAATCACCAGTTCTGCCCAACAGGTTTACCGGGCGTCTCATTTACCCAGCAGAAAAATCAAATGCCACCGCAAGTTGTAAGTCGTGGACGCCCACACCGTGAAGTCTGGATCGGACCTGTGTACTGTGGGCGAATGCACTCTGTAACAGGTGGTTCAGCAACTCTAGGTCACACACGTGTATGTCCATCACCCGCGTACCTACAGAACCTTCTCTCATCATTGAAGACAACAGAGCACCGTTCCACTGCCCAGTCAACTGTTTGATGACTCCAGAGTGGCCATACTTGCTGGTGTCGTGGTATCAGTGGTAACCTCGACAGAGTCACACGTGATAGTAATTCTGCCGCAAGCAGACGGTTCGGATTGGTCCCTGACGACACATCAGGTGCAACATAGCCCGGATTTCGTCCCTAGACGCTGTTCGGTGGAGCATTGCTGCTAGCACAATACGTTGACCCTGACTGCATTTCTACTACACAGATGTCCACGATCTGGTCTTAGGGTGCGAGAATGTTCCACAGACCGCTGCTGACAGGAGCGACATACCAGAGACACTGATTCCAGCGTTTGCAGCAATACGTTGTTACATCCGTCCGGTTTCCCGCAGGCCCACAATATGACCCAATTCAAATGGCTGAAATACTTCAACAGGTATATGAAGACAGTAACTTGTTCTCGAAAGAACAGTTACTGTTGATGACCGTGCAGCTTCTCCCTGGAATAAATGATGACTAACTGACAACCTCAGCTGCCGACAGGTGTTGTTGTCATACCTCGATGTGGACAGCTGAAAATGTGTGCCCCGACCGGGACTCGAACCTCCATAGTCAGAACAAAGGGTGAACAGACAGGCCTCCTGAGGGCCATCTGATCGCACTTGACCGTCACACTACGACTTCTC
This sequence comes from Schistocerca piceifrons, assembly GCF_021461385.2. Classification (NCBI taxonomy): domain Eukaryota; kingdom Metazoa; phylum Arthropoda; class Insecta; order Orthoptera; family Acrididae; genus Schistocerca; species Schistocerca piceifrons. Next base: position 581,553,313 of record NC_060144.1, read on the forward strand.
AGTACGGTGTCTTGAGGCTGCTGCATTTTTTCCGGCAGTGTATTTGGACTTATTCCACGATCAAGCAAGAGTCAGTTAACCTCACATGGAGAACTATACTTCAGCACTGAATATAAATTGGACTGATCTCACCAGATTTCTTGTACACTGGAATGCCTATATTAACAACATGAGTCTCTATCAAACAAACAACGGTTACTTCCATCAGAACAGCGCGTGGCAACGAAAAAAACTCCCTAATAACACCAGAATCAGGTTAGGACTGCACATGTATATTGACTCGTTTCAAATAAAGCAGCCATTTGGCTTGTAACAAGCGAGAGCAATACCGACTGTCCAGAGACTGTGTTCGACACAGTGAATTAGCAAAGAGACTGTAAAAAAACCTTGTACCCGCCAAGATAGCCGAGAGCACTTACGCGCTGTTTCCTGGACTTGGGTAGGCGCGCCGGACCCGGATCGAATCCGCCTGGCGGATTGACAGCCGGTGTGCCGGCCAGCCTGGATGTGGCTTTTAGGCGGTTTTCCACATCCTACTAGGTGAATACCGGGCTGGTCCCCACGTCCCGCCTCAGTTACACGACTCGCAGACATTTGACACACATTCACACTATTTCCCGATTTCCACTACACGCAGACAGCTGGGGTACACTAATTCCATCCCGGGGGGGTATGGGGTGGCGGCAGGAAGGGCATTCGGCCACTCCTTAAAATTAACCATGCCACATCTGTACTTAACCCTGCCGATCCTGCGCACAATGCGGGATAAAGGCAGTAGCCAAAGAAGAAGACTGTGAAAAAACCTTGTATCGATATGTACCGGCCGCCCGCTGTGGCCGAGCGGTTCTAGGCACTTCAGCCCGAAACCGCGCTGCTACTACAGTCGCAGGTTCGAATCCTGCCTTGGGCATGGATGTGTGTGACGTCCTTAGGTTCGTTATGTTTAAGCAGTTCTAAGTCTAGGGGACTGATGACCTCAAATGTTAAGTCCCATAGTGCTTAGAGCTATTTGATCTGATATGTACTGAAACTAGTTGGTGCAAAATATGAAAGATTATAGCAAAATAATTATAGTGATTCTCAAAAAGATAAAACATACTGAAATGAACGAGCTAACTAACAGGCACTTTCCAATGGGCAAAGAATGGGAGAGTGCAAGGGCAAGTGAGAGGGCAGAGTGGGGGAAGAGGGAAGAGAGGGGGCAGAGGGCATAGAGGGGGAGAGGAGGGAGAGGAGTAAAGGGGGGGTAATTGGGAAGGAGAAGATGGGGAGGGGGAGGGAGAGAGTGGGTGAGGGGCTGAGAGAGAAATATGAGGTTGGGGGTAGAACTTAATGTTCAGTCTTTTTATAAGAATCACTCACTGAAAAACTTATTTTGATGTTAGATACTATTTTCTGCCATAAGACACCATATCTTTCAGTACTTTCTGAAGAAGAAAAATTTGGATCAAAGCCGCCCATATCGAGTAAGATCATATATTTCCTTATTCTGACACAAGCTCCATAATGTGATTAAAGATTCTCCTCAACTTCGCTCGCGCTTTCTTTGCAACGAAATCGTTCGTTGAAACACGAAAAATTGCCCATTTTCAGATCACCACTCGACTCTCAAAGCCATTACACCACAACAAAAGTGACGTCAGATAGTGTTCTCAACGATTTCCTGAGTCCATACACTCATGGCAGGTAATTTTCTGCAGCAATCTCCATTCCAAAGCACGCTAAGTTATAAATTAAGTTTGCAACAACCAAATATAGGCAATTTTAACGAGAAATAGATATAATAGGACTTTCATTTTCAGCTAAGCAATTAAGCATAAATGGTAGGTGGTGGGCCCTTACAAACACACTTCAAAGTTAACAGTCTCTGTGCCTCATATATATTTATGCACAGTTGCTGTCGCCGCTTTTAGAATGTTCATTTAGGTCCATAACTGTCTGTCTCGTAGCCAGCAGCCATTCTTGAGTGTTCTCTTCCAGCCATTCAAGTAAACAGTCCTTACACACGGGTCATAGGATGTTAGTTAGTGAGCGCCGGATGTCTCACATTTTCTGAATCAGTATCTCACGTCTACTGTCTGACGTCACACACTGGATAGATTTTTTCTGCAGCTGTTGCCAAATGGTTCTAATTCTCTGCCGTTTTGTCTGCAAATGTACGTTGCACCTCTGTGGTAGTGACCTACATCCACACACATATTCTGTAAGTCACCGTACAGTGAGTGGCGGAGGGTACCTACCACTTGCAAATAGAGAGAGGGAGAAACGACAGTCGATATGCCTCCGTACGAACCCTAATTTATATTATCTTGGTGTCCTCACGTGAAATGTACATTTGCGGTAGTAGAAGAGTTCTGCAGGTAGCTTCAAATACCGGTTCTATAAATTTGTTCATTAATGCCCTTCGGAAGGAACGTCGCCTTCTCTCCAGGGATTCCCATTTGAGATCCCACTGCATCTCCGTAATACTTGCATGTTGTTCGAACCTACCGATGACAAATCCAGAAGTCCTCCTCTGAATCACTTTGATGTCTTTCTTCAATCTGCCCCGTGTGCATCCCAAACACTCGAGCAGTAATCAAGAACGCTGTCTCCTTTACAGATGAACCACACCTCCCAATAAAACGAAGTCTACCATTCACCTTCCCTACTACAATCTTTATATGCTTGTTCCATTTCGTGATACTTTGCAACGTTTCGCGCCGGTATTTGAACGACGTGACTATGTCAAGCAGAGTATTCGAACATTACGGGATTGTTTTGTACTCATCTGCATTAACTTACATTTTTCTACATCTAGAGGAAGCTGCTATTCATCACTCCAACTAGAAAATTTTGTTTAAGTCAACTTATATCGCCATACAGTCACTCAGCGATGACACCTTCCCATATATCACAGCATCATCAGCAAACAACCGCAGACTGCTGGTTACCCTGTCCGCCAGGTAATTTATGTATATAGATAATAATAGCGGTACTGTCAGACATCCCTGGGGCACTCCTGACGATATCCTGGTCTCTGATGAACACTCGCCATTCAGGACAGCATAGTGTGTCCTGTTACATAAGTAGTCTTTGAGGCACTACATGTCTGGGAGCCTGTTCTGCAGCGGCATGCCGTGTCAAATGCTTTTCGGAAATCTATCAATATGGAATCTGCCTGTTACCCTCTATGCATGGTTTGTAAGATATCATGAGAAGAAAGGGCAAACTCAGTTTCACATAAGTGATGCTTTCTAAAGGCCAACAGCCTTACCGCAATGGTAACACCGGTTCCCGTCACACCATCGAAGTTAAGCGTTGTCAGGCTTGGCTCACTTGGATGGCTCACCGTCCAGGTCTGCTAACTGCTGTTGGCAAGCGGGTTGTGATGCCAATTCTGAAGCTACCTGACTGAGAAGTAGCGACATCGGTCACGGAAACTGACAGCGGCCAGGAGAGTTGTGTGCTGACCACATGCCCCTCCGTATCTGCATCTGGTGACGCCTACGGGTTTAGAATGACACGGCGGCCGGATGGTACCGTTGGGCCTTCAAGGACTGTACGGATGGTGCTTTTATTATGTTTTCTATATCCGTGCTGATGGTCGCCGAAAAAAGGCGAAGCGACAACATACTGCACTGGCGTAGATAAACAGTACATGGTGATGTACTATATGAGCGCAGACGATCAGTCATTGATGTCATGCCTATAACGTCTCGACCCATGTCAGTGGTTCATAATAAATTACTGGCCATTAAAATTGCTACACCAACAAGAAATGCAGATGATAAGGGTATCCACTGGACAATATATTATACTAGAACTGACATGTGATTACATTTTCACGCAGTTTGGGTGCATAGATCCTGAGAAATTAGTAACCATCAGTACCCAAATCAACCACCTCTGGCCGTAATAACGGCCTTGATATGGGAATTGAGTCAAACAGAGCTTGGATGGCGTGTACAGGTACAGCTGCCTATACACCTTCAACACGATACCACAGTTCATCAAGAGTACTTACTGGCGTACTGTGACGAGCCAGTAACACGGCCACCATTGGCCAACGTTTTCAATTGGTGAGAGATCTAGAGAATGTGCTGGCCAGGGCAGCAGACGAACATTTTCTGTATCCAGAAAGGCCCGTACAAGACCTGCAACATGCGGTCGTGCATTATCCTGCTGAAATGTAGGGTTTCGCAGGGATCGAATGAAGAGTAGAGCCACAGTCGTAACACACCTGAAATGTAACGTCCACTGTTCAAAGTGCCGTCAATACGAACAAAAGGTGACCGAGACTACATCAGTAACCAATGGCCTCCCATACCATCACGCCGGGTGACGCGCCAGTATGGCGATGACGAATACACGCTTCCAATGTGTGTTCACCGCGATGTCGCCAATCACGGATGCGACCATCATGATGCTGTAAACAGAACCTGGATTCATACGAAAAATGACGTTTTGCCATTCGTGCACTCAGGTTTGTCGTTGAGTACACCATCCCAGGCGCTTCTGTCTGTGATGCAGCGTCAAGGGTAACCGCAACCATGGTCTCCGAGCTGATAGTCCATGCTGCTGCAAACATCGTCGAACTGTTTCTGCAGATGGTTGTAGTCTTGCAAACGTGCCCATCTGTTGACTCAGAGATCGAGACGTGTCTGCACAAACTGTTACAGCGATGCGGATAAGATGCCTGTCATCTCGACTGCTAGTGATACGAGGCCGTTGGGATCCAGCACGGCGTTCCGTATTACCCTCCTGAATTCACCGATTCCATATTCTGCTAACAGTCATGGATCTCGACCAACGCGAGCAGCAATGTCGCGATACGATAAACCGCAATCGCGATAGGCTACAATCAGACCTTTATCAAAGTCGGAAACGTGATGTTACGCATTTCTTCTCCTCACATGAGGCATCACAACAACGTTTCACCAGGCAACGCCGGTCAACTGCTGTTTGTGTATGAGAAATCGGTTGGAACCTTTCCTCGTGTCAGCACGTTGTAGGTGTCGCCACCGGCGCCAACCTCGTGTGAATGCTCTGAGAAGCTAATCATTTGCATATCACAGCATCTTCTTCCTGTCGGTTAAATTTCGCGTCTGTAGCACGTCATCTTCGTGGTGCAGCAATTTTAAAGGCCAGTAGTGTACATTGTCAGAAAAGGAATACAATGATCTGAAGGACCGTATTTCGCGCAACAAGGGTATAATATGTGCATACTTATAGACTGTGGTGTTAGTGATTCGTTTGTCATTGTCATGGCCATCATGTGGTACTAGAGAGGCCAATCTGAACACTCTCTGTTTTTAAATCTGCAGGCAGTAAGTATGCTGAGTTTAGAGATGGACAGCGTTTACAACTTTCATTCTAGGGTGCTACCATGCCCCGCCGACGGGTACTTACTCCAGCTGAATAGCTTCAGCCATTCGAGAGGCGTCCCATTGTGGGCCTGTGAGAAGCTGGAGGGATGTTTTGATGGATTGCTGCTCTTGTTGGGGACAATGTACCGTTGGTGTGTAGTTGCTTTGAGCGGTAGTCTTTGGAACATTCCCACACTCGTAGGCCAAGTTCTGGATATCAAGATCGACGTATTCTGCTAGCAGCGATGGCCAACCGAATACCATCCAGGGAAGAAATTTGGGCATAAGTTGAACCTGCTGTGCTACCAAGGACCATTGGGAAGCGCCTACCTGCAGCAACCGAGCGAGACGGCGCAGTGGCTAGTACACTGGACTCGCATTCGAGAGGACGACGGTTCAATCCCGTGTCCGGCCATCCTGATTTAGGTTTTCCGTGATTTCCCTAAATCGCTCCAGGCAAATACTGGGATGGTTCCTTTGAAAGGGCACGGTCGACTTCCTTTCCCGTCCTTCCCTAATCCGATGAGACCGATGACCTTGCTGTCTGGTCTCTTCCCCCAGACAACCCAACCCAACCTGCACCAGGGCTAAGATCACGTGTGCCATAGCATGTCACAAAAGAGTTGAGTGGAGAATGAAATGGCACTCCATTGCCTTCAGTGATGAGAGTTCTGTCTGGATGCCAGGAATGGTCGTACAAGTGTACTGCGTAGACCTGGTAAGCAGCCTACTCCGGAATGCACTCACGCCCATCACACACTGGCCCCCACCCCAGGCTACATGGTTATTACGTCAGTTATAACTGGCTGTCACCTCTGGTGTTTCTGTAGGGTTACATAACCAGTGCCCGCTACATTACACAGTATATTATCCCCACGCCAACTCCATTTCTTTAACAGGAAGTTGATGTGCTTTTTCAGCAGGACAATGCACATCAACGTACGGCCGCTGCAGCAAAATGTGCCCTTCGAGATGTTCAACAAATTCCCTGGCCAGCAAGGTCACCAAAACTCTCGCCAACTGAACATGTTATGGATCATGATGAACTGGAGGCTCACTAGTTCTCCAGAGCCTGCAAGAACCATGCCGAATTCCATCAAAGGTCCCAGATGCTTGGGACAATCTATCGCAGGATGCCATTCGTACCTTTATGATCGTTTGCATGCGAAAATACATATCTGCGTTGCCACCAGAGGGAGATACTCTGTGTATTGATGGGTGAATTTTTGACATGTGCTATTCATTTGGTCTGAAATTATAATATTCACTTGTCTATAAAACGACATTGCTCTTTAGGGTGTTTCATTTCTGTCAGTACCGTAATTAATACTACAATTTACTTAGGTAAATTCTTTGAAATATATGGACATGTATTTCTTAAAATATGTTTCAGTTTTTAGGGATCTCTGTTTGGGTGCTATAGTTAGACACTTGAATTGGCAATAAAAAGAATATCGTTGGCGCACGAGTGTTGCGGCTGCCACTAATGATCGAATACTCGAAGTCTAGGGATAGCGACTTTGATTCATAATCAAAACGTCTTTGGTCCCGGTTTCGAATCCCACCGCAGCTTAAATTTTGATTAATAATCAGCATTGGCGGTCGAAGACTTCCGCCATAAGTAGTCAACCTCATTTTGCCAACGACCTTGTCAAAGAGGGCGAAGGAGTGGACGGAGGTTCAGGGCATTCTCTTGTCCAAGGGGTGGGAAACTGCCCCTAAAGGCTGAAAAATCAGGAATGATCAGCGGCATGAGGATGCAGAAGGCAATCCCCAGGACATGTGCCCTGTGACTGAAGATGTGACATGATGACAACTCCATTGGCAAAAGATTCCGGAATAGTCCCCCATTCAGATCTTCGGGAGGGGACTGCCAAGGGAGAGGTTACCATGAGAAAAAGACTGAATAACCAACGAATGGATAACGTTCTACGATTAGGGGCATGGAATGTCAGGAGCTTGATCGTGGTAGGGAAACTAGAAAATCTCAAAAGGGAAATGCAAAGGCTCAATCTAGATATAGTAAGGGTCAGTGAAGTCAAGTGGAAAGAAGACAAGGATTTCTGGTCGGACGAGTATAGGGTAATATCAACAGCAGCAGAAATGATTAACAGGAGTAGGATTCGTTATGAATAGGAAGGTAGGGCAGAGACTATGTTACTGTGAACAGTTCAGCGACAGGGATGTTCTTATCAGAATCGACAGCAGACCAACACCTACAACGATAATTCAGGTATAAATGACGACGTCGCAAGCTGAAGAGGAAGAGATAGAGAAAGTGTGTGAGGATATTGAAAGTGTAACACAGTATGTAAAGGGGAATTAAAATCTAATAGCCATGGGAGACTAGAATGCAGCTATAGGGGAACAAGTAGAAGAAAAGGTTACAGGAGAATATGGGCTTGGGGCAAGGAATGAGAGAGGAGAAGGACTAATTGAGTTCTGTAACAAGTTTCAGCTAGTAATAGCGAATACTCTGCTCAAAATCACAAGAGAGGAAGTATACTTGGAAAAGGCCGGGTGATACGGGAAGATTTCAGTTATATTACATCATGGTCAGACAGAGATTCCGAAATCAGATACTGAATTGTAAGGCGTACCCAGGAGCAGATATAGGCTCAGATCACAATATAGTAGTGATGAAGAGTAGGCTGAAGTTTAAGACATTAGTCAGAAGAATCAATACGCAAAGAAGTGGGATACGGAAGTACTAAGGATGACGAGATATGGTTGACGTTCTCTAAGGCTATATATAAAGCAATAGGAATAGCGCAGTAGGCAGTACAGTTAAAGAGGAATGGACATCTCCAAAAAGGGTCATCACAGAAGTTGGGAAAGAAAACATAGGTACAAAGATGGTAGCTGCGAAGACACCAGGGGTAACGGAAGAAATACTTCAATTGATAGATGAAAGGAGGAAGTACAAAAATGTTCCGGGAAACTCAGGAATACACAAATACAAGTCGCTGAGGAATGAAATAAATAGGAAGTGCAGGGAAGCTAAGACGAAATGGCTGCAGGAAAAATGTGAAGACATCGAAAAAGATATGATTGTCGGAGGACAGACTCAGCATACAGGAAAGTCAAAACAACCTTTGGTGACATTAAAAGCAACGGTGGTACCATTAAGAGTGCAACGGGAATTCCACTGTTAAATGCAGAGGAGAGAACAGATAGGTGGAAAGAATACATTGAAAGCCTCTATGAGAGTGAAGATTTGTCTGATGTGATAGAAGAAGAAACAGGAGTCGATTTAGAAGAGATAGGGGATCAGTATTACAATCAGAATTTAAAAGAGCTTTGGAGGAATTAAGATCAAATAAGGCACAATGGATAGATAACATTCCATCAGAATTTCTAAAATCATTGGGGGAAGTGTCAACAAAACGACTATTAACGTTGGTGTGTAGAATGTATGAGTCTGGCGAAATACCACCTGACTTTCGGAAAAGCACTATCCACACAATTCCGAAGACGGCAAGAGCAGACAAGTGCGAGAATTATCGCACAGTCAGCTTAACAGCTCATGCATGCAAGTTGCTTACAAGAATAACAGAAGAAGAATGGAAAAGAAAACTGAGGATGCGAAGATGACGATCAGTTTGGCTTTAGGAAAGGTAAAGGCAAGAGACAGGCAATTTTGACGTTGCGGTTAATAATGGAAGCAAGACTAAGAAAAATCAAGACATGTTCATAGGATTTGTCGACCTGGAAAATGCGTTCGACCATGTAAAATGGTGCAAGATGTTCGAAATCCGAGAAAATGTAATTGTAAGCTATAGGGAGAGAAGGGGTCATATACAATTTCTACAACAACCAAGTGGGAATAATAAGAGTGGATGACCAAGAGCGAATTGCTCGTATTAAAAAGGGTGTAAGAGAAAGATGTAGCCTTTCCCCCATACTGTTCAGTCTGTACATCGAGGAAGCAATGATGGAAATAAATGAAAGGTTCAGGAGTAGAACTAAAATTCAGGGTGAAAGGATATCAATGATACGATTCGCTGATGACATTACTACCCTGAGTGAAGTGAAGAAGAATTAATGATCTGCTGAACGGAATGAACAGTCTAATGAGTACACAGTATGGTTTGAGAGTAAATCGGAGAAAGACGAAGGTAATGAGAAGTAGTAGGAATGAGAACAGCGATCAAGATTGATGGTCACGAAGTCATTGAAGTTAAGGAATTCTGCTACCTAGGCAGTAAAATATCCAATGACGGACGGAGCAAGGAGGACATCAAAATCATACTAGCACTTGGAAAAAGGGCATTTCTGGCCAAGAGAAGGTCTACTAGTATCAAATATTGACCTCAATTGAGGAACAAATTTCTGAGAATAGCCGGCCGCTGGTGGCCGAGCGGTTCTGGCGCTACAGTCTGGAACCGCGCGACCGCTACGGTCGCAGGTTCGAATCCTGCCTCGGGCATGGATGTGTGTGTTGTCCTTAGGTTAGTTAGGTTTAAGTAGTTCTAAGTTCTAGGGCGACTTATGACCTCAGCAGTTGAGTCCCATAGTGCTCAGAGCCATTTGAACCATTTTTTCTGAGAATATACGTCTGGAGAACAGCGTTGTATGGTAGTGAAAATGACTGTTGGAAAACCGGAACAGAAGTGAATCTAAGCATTTGAGATGTTGTGTCACAGACGAATGTTGAAAATTAGGTGGACCTGATAAGGTAAGGAATGATGAGTTTCTGCGCAGAATCTGAGAGGAATGGAATATGTGGGAAAAACACTGATAAGGAGAGGGGACAAGATGATAGAATATCTGTTAAGACATGAGGGAATGACTTCCATGGTACTAGAGGGATCTGTAGAGGGCAAAAAATATAGAGGAAGACGGATATTGGAATACATCCAGCAAATAATTGTGGACGTAGGTTGCAAATGCTACTCTGAGATGAAAATGTTAGCACAGAAGAGGAATTTGTGGCGGGCCGCATCAAACCTGTCAGAAGACTGATGACAAGAAAAAGTCCAGGAGATAGCGTGGGAAGCAATCGATTGGGACAAGCATTTCTTTGGATAATTGTGTATTGAGTAAAACATATTCTCAAGGAAACAATATTTGCTGTGTAACTGGTAGATTAATACGAAACCCAGAAAAACCGCATTTGATGTCTCGAGTTGGTGTCGAAAAAACGCAGAGAAACAGTAACACCCGTACCAAGATTCCATCTGTCGTAATAGTTACATCGTTTGGTTGCTAATCGCTTTAGTCCTAAAATGCTAGTAATACTTATAGCATATGAGACTCGTAAATTAAAAATGAATCTAGAAACTGAAAGTTATCTGTTGACCGCTCTCTAAAGTAATGCCTCGGGCGTAGTTATTTGTTTACTGTTATGTATAGTTTTGCACTAGTGATAATGCAATCTTCCCGTATCTCAGCTGTAGCCACTGATTACGCTGCAAGATAGCTCTGTCACATCCTCCGCGAGGAAGAGGAGTGTAGCGTACGTCTGGTGCCTTACGAGTCAGCCACACGCCACACAGCACAGTGTTGCGGGATACCGCCCTGACCAGACACCTGCAAGTGACGCAGCTGCGCTTGCCTGTACCAGCCACGTTCACCAGATACAGCCGACTATAGCGCGAATTGCGATCCACATGACACGAGACTATTTCTTGGTATTCATCCGCCAAGGGGGTCTTTATAGGAATCTGGCCTCGACATCGACGTATACTTCAGAAGTGTCGTCAGTCTCTTCGTCATGTGACATGTTCATCTACCTGTTATGACATGTAAAATCTCATGTAAGGTGCGAAAATTAACATTCATTCAAGCTGCACCTTACAAGTTCGTGTGACGAATTTTAATTCTGCGAGTTTTGAATACCTTGAAATTTTACCTTGAAATTTAAGTGATTTCTTAGGCTATTGTTTGATTCAACCAGTTGCTTAAACAAATGGAAGTGTGTCAAAACAGGTAACGATTCAGATTAGACAGCTTCTCATTTTTCGAAACGCAAGTGCATGTGCTTTATATCATACCACTGTGATTTTACCAATGATTTTCCGATCCTTTTGCTTTTGTACCTACCATTTTTCGGTACTTGCCTCTGTTCATTACTACCATGCGTTAGAGTTCACGTTTAAGAGCCTTCACCCTCTCAAGTCTTTTCACCTTCGTGATAAATTCAGTGCAGCTGTAATCTGTTCATCCTGAAACTCCTATTTATTCCGTATTTACTGTCGTTCGATACCAGCAAGTGCTCACGTTCTGATTTAAGATCCTTTTGTGCTGTTTGAACAAACAGTTATTGTTGAAACATCGATGCTATGATGCCCACTTTCAAATAAATTTATGAATTTATATTAGTTCAGACACTGACGTTCTTCCCGATGATTTGGACACAGCTTTCCACAACTAGAAACCGTAGTGTCAGCACCTGTCAAGTTTTCCGGTACTACAACTAGGCCTTAGTTTGCGTCTACTCATACTAGAGCTAGCGCATAAGGCTATGCACATAGATATAAATAGGTTCTGTTTTGTGTTTCAGGGGCGTTGCATCCATATGGTAGCCCGCATCTCGTGGTCGTGCGGTAGCGTTCTCGCTTCCCACGCCCGGGTTCCCGGGTTCGATTCCCGGCGGGGTCAGGGATTTTCTCTGCCTCGTGATGGCTGGGTGTTGTGTGCTGTCCTTAGGTTAGTTAGGTTTAAGTAGTTCTAAGTTCTATAGGACTGATGACCATAGATGTTAAGTCCCATAGTGCTCAGAGCCATTTGAACCATTTTTATCCATATGGTAAATCAAATAATGCCTGTGCCTTACCTCTTTTGCCATGCAGACAATTTTCTTCCTCCTGTTGTATAAAGCCATGGTTTATACATTTTAACGGTGTTGTTTTCCTTTCCAGGATGATTTTTTTTATGCTGTTGACAGAACATGTATTTTTAAAAATGTCGCATTTCATATTACAATATGAGAGTCTTTTATTACCATCATTGCTTGTGGTGTGTTACCACATTATGCAAATAGTCACAAGGTAGGCTTTTGCCTGTTTCTCTTTTATGGTTATTGCTAATAATCTTGTACGGGACCTAATGTCTTTCTTGTTTTAGGTACAAATTGCAATGCACTTGGCCCATTCTTTCCTGGGAATAATTTGATGCATTTGACTCCTCATTTCACGACATGATTATTTACCCATATTTCGGTAGGTGTTAAATTTTATATTTCATGCTATGGAAGATAGTACACTTTTCAGTTGCCCCCCCCCCCCCCCTCGCCCTAAACGCAATTTAAGACCTGTATCTTTCACGTTGTAGGGTTAAATAATTTTTTACATGGTTCTGTTGTTTTACAGTTATTGTATATGGACATTATATTTGTACTGGGTTTTGTATTTAATTTTCCTAGACTGTGTGAAGATGCCTTTCAATACAGAAGAAACGCGTCGCAAATGAAGAACTAATAAAGCATCTTTATTGCAACCATGATTGAAATCTCTGTTCAAATTCTGAAGGGAATTACTATAATAACGTATGGGAGTCAAGGAACAATGGAAGATGTGATGTGTATGTACCAAGGAGAAACCAGAGACAGTAAACTTTTCAGGCTCAGAAAGAATTATACTTGCACTGTCTTTTTTCCATCTTCTCGTTTTTTGTTCTGATTGCTTTTGCCTTTTAATATTTATCTTCATTCCTTATTCTTCACCCTTCTTGTAAGACTCTTCAACATCAGTTGTAGCTCTTCTAATTATTCCGCAGGTACTGCCTGGTCATCAGCTTATTTTACAGTTTTTGTCCTTTCTCCTCCAGTTTCAATGTCTCTTGTATCCTGTATGGCCTTATCCATCAGTCCTTCTCCATATATATTGAACAGCTTCTGAAGCAGTGAGCATCCTAGCGTTGCATCGCTACCAAGGCTCACACCTTCCGTGTTCTCATTCCCTAATCGGTCACTTCTTCTTTTGTGTACATCACCTTTATTAACCATCTATCTTTTCAGCTTGTTTCAACATCTTTTAAAATTCTCAGCTGTATACTCCAGTTGATTCTGTCGAACGCTCTCTCCCAATCGATAAAAAAAAAAATACACATCCTTGTTCATTTCTATCATCCTTCCTCCAATCATCCTCGGACAACCTATGGCACCTCTTGTTCCTTTTACTTTTCTGAGCCTAGCTAGTGTTCTGCAATATGCTCCTCAAATTTCTTTTCAGTTGTCCTTATTATGACTCTGTTTATAGCCTTTGTAACATGACTGATAAAATTGGCTGTCCTATAGAATTTAATTTCTTTTTAGTTGCACTCTTTAGGTAAAGGTGCCAGAATGGTCTTAAGCAGACACGGAGGCCAAATTCCTGTGTCATGAATTCTGTTTACTACCTCAATCAATTTTCGTATTGAATTTGGACCTAAGACTTTCAATGCTTCAGACGATGTTCTGCCACAGCCCAGTATTTTATTTATTTATTTATTTATGCATTTATTTTACCTGGCAAGATTAGGGCCTTCAGGCCCTCTCTTACACCTAACCAGGCAGACTCAGATTTCTACTGAACATTAAGGACATATAACGTGTTGTACAGTATTAATGTTAGAGAAAAAAATAGAGATTATAACAGTAGTACTGTGATAATTATAACAACAAAAAATAATTATAACAATCAAGAATAATAATAATAATAATAATAATAATAATAATAATAATAATATATAGAATACAAAGACACAAATACAGACATCAGACCATTCTTGCATAGACCGCCAAATAACCCACAAGTCGAAGCAACAATAAAAACTATCAACACAATCATACACAACAAAATAAATGAAAATACAACTATGGAAGAGTTACAACTACTGGTTTATATAGGAGCACTCACTACACTAAATATACACACTAGGCAGAGATCAGAACAAACCAATACACAGAAGAAACCCACAAAACCAGCATGGCAACACAGGCTACAGATCAGAATAGAAAAACTGAGAAAAGACATCGGACAGCTAACACAATTTATAAGAAATGAAATATCAGACAAAAAACGAAAAAGGTTAGGTAAAATCTCACAACAAGAAGCAACAGAGCAATTAGATGAAAAGAAGCAGAAATTACAAGCATTGGCCAAACGACTTAGAAGATACAAAAAATTGAAAATAGAAGGAAACAAAACCAAACATTCAACACAAACCAAAAGAGATTTTACCAAACAATAGATAACACACACATTAAAATAGACAATCCACCAAACATAACAGACATGGAGCACTTCTGGAGCAACATATGGTCAAACCCGGTACAACATAACAGGCGTGCACGGTGGATACAAGCAGAAACAGACACATACAAGATGATACCACAAATGCCTGAAGTGATAATTTTGCAACATGAAGTCACCCGAGCAATTAATTCTACCCACAATTGGAAAGCCCCTGGAAATGATAAAATAGCAAATTACTGGCTAAAGAAGTTCACCTCAACACATTCACATCTAACTAAATTATTTAACAGTTACATTGCAGACCCATACACATTCCCTGATACACTTGCACATGGAATAACCTATCTGAAACCTAAAGATCAAGCAGACACAGCAAACCCAGCTAAATATCACCCCATAACATGCCTACCAATAATCTACAAAATATTAACTTCAGTCATTACACAGAAATTAATGACACATACAACACAGAACAAAATTATAAATGAAGAACAAAAAGGCTGCTACAAAGGAGCACGAGGATGTAAAGAGCAACTGATAATAGATACAGAGGTGACATATCAAGCTAAAACTAAACAAAGGTCGCTACACAATGCATACATTGTTTACTAAAAAGCCTTTGATAGTGTACCCCACTCATGGTTACTACAGATATTGGAAATATACAAAGTAGATCCTAAATTGATACAGTTTCTAAACATAGTAATGAAAAACTGGAAAACCACACTTAATATTCAGACAAATTCAGATAACATCACATCACAGCCAATACAGATTAAGCGTGTAATATACCAAGGAGACTCATTAAGTCCTTTCTGGTTCTGTCTTGCTCTGAACCCACCATCCAACATGCTAAATAATACAGATTATGGATATAATATTACTGGAACATACCCACACAAAATCACACATTTGCTATACATGGATGATCTAAAACTACTGGCAGCAACCAATCAACAACTCAACCAATTACTAAAGATAACAGAAGTATTCAGTAATGATATAAATATGGCTATTGGAACAGACAAATGTAAGAAAAATAGCATAGTCAAGGGAAAACACACTAAACAAGAAGATTACATATTGAATAACCACAGTGACTCCATAGAAGCGATGGAAAAAACAGATGCCTATAAATATCTAGGATATAGACAAAAAATAGGAATAGATAATACAAATATTAAAGAAGAAATAAAAGAAAAATATAGACAAAGGCTAACAAAAATACTGAAAACAGAATTGACAGCAAGAAACAAGACAAAAGCTATAAATACTTATGCTATACCAATATTGACCTACTCATTTGGAGTAGTGAAATGGAGTAACACAGACCTAGAAGCACTCAATACACTTACACGTTCACAATGCCACAAATATAGAATACATCACACACATTCAGCAACAGAAAGATTCACATTAAGCAGAAAGGAAGGAGGAAGAGGATTCATCGACATAAAAAACCTACATTATGGACAGGTAGACAATTTAAGAAAATTCTTTATAGAACGAGCAGAAACTAGCAAAATACACAAAGCAATCACTCATATAAATACATCGGCTACACCACTGCAATTCCATAACCACCTTTACAACCCTTTAGATCATGTAACATCAGCAGATACGAAGAAAGTAAATTGGAAAAAGAAAACACTACATGGCAAGCACCCGTATCATCTAACACAGCCACACATCGATCAAGACGCATCCAACACATGGCTAAGAAAAGGCAATATATACAGTGAGATGGAAGGATTCATGATTGCAATACAGGATCAAACAATAAACACCAGATATTACAGCAAGCATATTATTAAAGATCCCAATACCACAACAGATAAATGCAGACTTTGCAAACAACAAATAGAAACAGTAGATCACATCACAAGTGGATGTACAATACTAGCAAATACAGAATACCCCAGAAGACATGACAATGTAGCAAAAATAATACATCAACAGCTTGCCTTACAACATAAACTTATAAAACAACACGTTCCCACATACAAGTATGCACCACAAAATGTACTGGAGAATGATGAATACAAATTATACTGGAACAGAACCATTACAACAGATAAAACAACAACACATAACAAACCTGACATCATACTCACCAATAAAAAGAAGAAATTAACACAACTAATCGAAATATCCATACCCAATGCAACAAATATACAAAAGAAAACAGGAGAAAAAATTGAAAAATACATCCAACTGGCTGAGGAAGTCAAGGACATGTGGCATCAGAATAAAGTTGACATCATACCAATTATACTATCAACTACAGGAGTCATACCACACAATATCCACCATTACATCAATACAATACAGCTACATCCAAACTTATATATACAATTACAGAAATCCGTAATTATTGATACATGTTCAATTACCCGAAAGTTCCTAAATGCAATATAACATATACCGTACAGTTAAAAGGAAGTGACGCTTGATCAAGGTCCGCGTCACGTCCCATTTTTAACCAGACTTAACGTCTGAGAAAGTAAAGAAATAATAATAGTAATGACTATGTATAGGAAAGTAAACATATTTTTCTTTTATGAATGTCAGTCCTATTGCTAGTTGGGAATTTTCTCGTTATGTTCTTGCAACTTCTGAGTTATTCTCATCGAGCAGAGACATAAGACGATAGAATGGGGTGAAAGAGATATAGAAGAGGTAGAAGGTTAGAGGAAGAGAAATAGAATGGTAGAACTCGAAGCTATGATGGAGAGGAAAAAGAAAGAGATGAGAGGGGCACAACAATGGTGACTATACCGTCCCTAATATGTAAGTTTTGAGTTCCCTCTTGAATGTTAAGTGGTTCGGGATAAGACGCAGATCACAGGGGAGCGCGTTCCATAGTCGTATGGCTGAGATGGAGAATGACACGGAGAAAGATTTTGTGTTATGTAAACGTGCAGCCAAGATGCTAGATGTATCCTATCTGGTATTGCGGCATTTCCCAGAGCTTGTTTATTGCTTTTAGAACTCCAATTTCAGTATGTTAGAACCTCAGTCTTCTTCATTCTGTGCCTCTTCATCTTTCTAAAGCATTCTGCTGTTATCTGCCAGTGCACCATACAACTCTTCCACATAATCCAAACAAACTTCCTTGTCCTCTTCCACACATACTCTCTTTTTTCATGTTTATTTAACACTTCTTGTTTGCTTATTTTCTTTTCTTTCCTTTTCGCTGGTCTGTTCATTTCCTCCGATTTTCCTGTGTGTTCCAATTCTTCTAATTCCTCACATTCCTAATCAGTAACCTTTTTAGTTCATTGTTTAGCTTTCCATACTGTCTTCTGCTT
Organism: Schistocerca piceifrons; assembly: GCF_021461385.2. NCBI lineage: Eukaryota > Metazoa > Arthropoda > Insecta > Orthoptera > Acrididae > Schistocerca > Schistocerca piceifrons. The sequence continues at coordinate 581,571,151 of NC_060144.1, forward strand.
CCTTCTGGATTATCATCTCTCCACTTCCTGGGCTCATTCATTTTATCCAAAATAATTCTTGTTATTCACTCTTTCCTATTCCTTGTTCATTTCATCTCCGCAATTTCTATCTCTAATTCTTCCAACATTGTGTTTCTTATGGTATTCCATTTGTTCCACTTTTCAGCGACCTGCTCTTAATACTGTTTTTGAATCTCTGGTTGATTATGACAGTCTATTTGATATCTAGCAATATCTGCTGGAGCTATCCGTGTATATAATCTTGCTTAGACCAAGTTCTAGTACTTCAGAGACCAAATCGTTCACAGAAGGCTATTACTTTTTCTCCCCTTTTATTGGTCCTTGCCAGTCCACAGTCTCCAACTACGTTTTTGTTCTTCCCTTTCCCACTATACTATTTCAGTCTCCCACCATAACAGTTCTTACCTGTCTTTTCCAATTCTGCTCGTAGACTTTCTCAATCTGCTCACATATATTGTTCACTTCCTTATCGGTTGTATCTGACGACGACGTGTAAAACTGGAAAAGCAATGTATCCACAGAGCTACTCCTTTTTTTTCATTCACTCTCATCTTTCTTACTTTCCGATCTTTTATAGTTTGTAACTCTAAAAGATTCAAGTTATGTCTCTTCATTTCTCTCTTCACCTTTTCTGATTTTCCTTTCTAATTCATCGTCTTCATCTTCCATGCTGCAGTCCTCAACAGCGATGTATCCCTTTTCCTTGACTTATTTTGATTTAATTCATTGAATGGTTTTCTTCGGCAAATGTCTATTCAGATATTCGATTATGGGGCTATTCTGGGGCATTTGTTCTCAGAAATGACCATACTTGAAAGTATCTACCAAATTAATAACAGGTGGCGATGCTCGACAAGGAAAGCGACAAAATTATGGTGAGAGGTGCTACCTTCTACATGTAGAGACGAGGTTAGTTTACGGACTTAGGACAGTTGTAACAGCATGAGGAGAATGAGGAACTTAAGGGTAACAGCACCGAGAAGTGATACTAGAGACTCCTGGAAATAAGGAAGACAATGTAAAGTGATTCTCATAGGGAGCTGGATTGTAGGTAACGATCTAAGGGTATTCGGGAGTCCTCAATGGAGAGGTTATTGGAACAGAAATGAAACTGCAAAGAGTGTTGAGTAAGTTATGAGGTTAGGATGTTCTTTATCACAAAGGGGATGAGCAAGATTGAGTCAAAGGAAGAGATGCAATAGCTTAAGGAAAATGAAAATTGTTGGATCTTATCAGTGGAGGGAACTGATCAACAAGAAATACGTGGAGGAAGGGCGTTAGCTAATGATATAGAGAAACATCTATTCTGAGAGGAGAAGGACGAAGAGTCAAAGAGACGCCAGCCGTTTATCGTCACTTAGCTATATGAGGTGAAGGAGAAAGCCCCTGTGGGCCCTGGAAGTGAGATAAGTACGGCATCAGAGAGCGTATTTGGATTTGTAGTTGGGGTGAAAGTAACTGTGAAAGTGCCAGTGAATGGTCGTAAAATTCTTGAAGCTACAGACAGATTTAGTAAACTAGCTTGGACGCAAGTATATTTGAATTTAACCACGAATGGTAAGGAGTTAAGACATCGCTGGGTACTATTATCATTGTCTAATCTCTTAAAGGTAGCAGAATTGTGCTGCAGTGAAAGAATCTGTAATGGTAATTTGTTGTCATAAACTCTGTATTTAATCTCCTGAAGTCGGATTCTTGCTAAATGGATGGGTAGTGATGTCTGTTCAATAAACTGTTTCTGTTTACATGCAGTAATGTTCTGTACTGCAGAGTGACTTTGGTGAATAAACAGTCATATAGATTGAAACAAAACAAAACTTACAAAGCAACGACAGTGTGTAAGGCATCATAAGAACTGAATGAATCAAGGCCTACGAAGTGGGTAATAATAATGTAGCCGATTTCATACAATTCCCTAGGGGAATGGTCGATGAATGGTTCTTCTGAAATAATAAAAATTGTGAACAGTGTCAGTTCTCTATACTTATACACTTGACGTTTTCGTACCCTAACCTGGTTTGTGGTGCTGCTTTGAGAGTCCGGCAGTGGAAAAGATGGAGCCAGTGTAGAAATACTCGATGACAATCTGGAAAATGTTCAAAAAATGTTCAAATGTGTGTGACATCTTATGGGACTTAACTGCTAAGGTCATCAGTCCCTAAGCTTACACACTACTTAACCTAAATTATCCTAAGGACAAATGCTCGAGGGAGGACTCGAACCTCCGCCGGGACCAGCCGCAGAGCTGGAAAATATGTTGGGTGGGTACCGACTGATGTGGATTATACCTGAAATGAACAACCAGAACACACAGTTTTTTTGATTGGAAGTTTTGAGTCAAATTGCAAAGTTTTGGTCTCGCCATTAAAATTGCTACACCACGAAGATGACGTGCTACAGACGCGAAATTTAACCGACAGGAAGAAGATGCTATGATATGCAAATGATTAGATTTTCAGAGTATTCACACAAGGTTCGCGCCGGTGGCGACACCTACAACGTGCTGACATGAGGAAAGTTTCCAACCGATTTCTCATACACGAACAGCAGTTGACCGGCGTTGCCTGGTGAAACGTTGTTGTGATGCCTCGTGTAAGGAGGAGAAATGCGTCCCATCACGTTTCTGACTTTGATAAAGGACGGATTGTAGCCTATCGCGATTGCGGTTTATCGAATCGCGACATTGCTGCTCGCGTTGGTCGAGATCCAATGACTGTTAGCAGAATATGGAATCGGTGGGTTCGGGAGGGTAATACGAAATGCCGTGCTGGATCCCAACGGCCCCGTATCACTAGCAGTCGAGATGACAGGCATTTTATGCTCATGGCTGTAACGGATCGTGCAGCCACGTCTCGACCCCTGAGTCAACAGGGGTTACCCTTAACGCTGCATCACAGACAGGAGCGCCTGCGATGGTGTAGTCAACGACGAACCTGGGTGCACGAATGGCAAAACGCCATTTTATCGGATGACTCCAGGTTCTGTTTACTGCATCATGATGGTCGCATCCGTGTTGGCGACATCGCGGTGACCACACATTGGAAGCGTGTATTCGTCATCACCATACTGGCGTATCACCCGGCGTGATGGTATGGGGTGCCATTGGTTACACGTCTCGGTCACCTCTTGTTCGCATTGACGTTACATTTCAGATGTGCTACGACCCGTGGCTCTACCCTTCGTTCGATCCCTGCGAAAACCTACATTTCAGCAGCATAATGCACCACCGCATGTTCCAAGTCCTGTACGGGCCTTTCTGGATATAGCAGAAGTTCGACTGCTGCCCTGGCCAGCACATTCTCCAGATCTCTCACCAATTGAAAACGTCTGGTCAATGGTGGCCGAGCAACTGTCTCGTCACAATACGCCAGTCACTACTCTTGATGTACTGTGGTATCGTGTTGAAGCTGCGTGGACAGCTGTACCTGTACACGCCATTCAAGCTCTGTTTCACTCAATGCCCAGGCGTATCAAGGCCATTTTTACGGCCAGAGGATCTATGCACCCAAATTGCATGAAAATGTATACACATGTCGTTTCTAGTATAATATATTTGTCCAATGAATACCGTTTATCATCTGCATTTCTTCTTGGTGTAGCAATTTTAATGGCCACTAGTGTATTTATCTATTATTTCTTTGTCTGAGCATAGATACTATTGACTTTTTTCCGTGTGCATATTTGATTAGTTGATGTATGTGTATTTCCCAAAAGCAACTGGAGAGAAATTCTTTGCATTAATAGGCGAGCATCTGAAATGTGTTGACCTTCGTCAAAGATTCACAATACACTGACGTAACAAAAATCATGGGATACTTCCTAACATCGTGTCGAACCTCTTTTTGCCCGAAGTATTGAAACAATTCGACGTACCATGGCCTCAATAGGTCGTTGGAAATCCTCTGCAGAAATATAGAACCATGCTGCCTCTGTAGCCGTCCATAATTGCGAAAGTCTTACCAGTGCAGGATTTTATGCACGAATTGACCTCTCATGTCTCATAAATGATCTGTGAGATTCACGTCGGGCGATCTGGATGGTCAAATCATTCGCTCGCATCTTCTAGAATGTACATCAAAACAATCGCTAACAACTGTGGCCCAGTGTCACGGCACGTTGTTGTTTAGGAGCATGATGTCAAATTAACGATTGCAAATGGCCTCCAAGTAGCCGAGCATAACCATTTCCAGCCAACTATCGGTTCAGCTGGAACAGAGTACCCCGTCTAATCTATGTAAACACTGGGCACGCCATTTTGGGGAGCCACCACCACATTCTAACCCTACCGTCTGCTCTTACCAGCTGATCTCGGGACCCGGAACAGACCACGGGTTTGCAGTCGTCTGGCTCTCAGCAGATGTGGTCACGAGCCTAGGAGAGCCGCTGCACGCCACGTTCTGCTGTTACCGAAGGCACTCGCGTCGGTTGTCTCCTATATTCCATCAACACCAAATTTCGCTGCATTGTCCCAACGGATACGTTCGTCCCACATTGATTTCTGTGGTTATTTTTCGTAGTTTTAGTTGTCTGTTAGCACTGACAACTTAATGCAAACGACGCTGCGCTCAGTCGTTAAATGAAGGCCGTCGGCCACTGCGTCCTCCGTGGTGAGAGGTAATCTCTGAAATTTGGTATTCTCGGCAGACTGTTGACACTGTTGATCTCGAAATACAGGGCTCTTACAAATGATTGAAGCGATTTCATAAATTCACTGTAGCTCCATTCATTGACATATGGTCACGACACACTACAGATACGTAGAAAAACTCATAAAGTTTTGTTCGGCTGAAGCCGCACTTCAGGTTTCTGCCGCCAGAGCGCTCGAGAGCGCAGTGAGACAAAATGGCGACAGGAGCCGAGAAAGCGTATGTTGTGCTTGAAATGCACTCGCATCAGTCAGTCATAACAGTGCAACGACACTTCAGGGCGAAGTTCAACAAAGATCCACCAACTGCTAACTCCATTCGGCGATGGTATGCGCAGTTTAAAGCTTCTGGATGCCTCTGTAAGGGGAAATCAACGGGTCGGCCTGCAGTGAGCGAAGAAACGGTTGAACGCGTGCGGGCAAGTTTCACGCGTAGCCCGCGGAAGTCGACGAATAAAGCAAGCAGGGAGCTAAACGTACCACAGCCAATGGTTTGGAAAATCTTACGGAAAAGACTAAAGCAGAAGCCTTAATGTTTACAATTGCTACAAACCCTGACACCCGATGACAAAGTCAAACGCTTTGAATTTTCGGCGCGGTTGCAACAGCTCATGGAAGAGGATGCGTTCAGTGCGAAACTTATTTTCAGTGATGAAGCAACATTTTTTCTTAATGGTGAAGTGAACAGACACAATGTGTGAGTCTGGGCAGTAGAGAATGCTCACGCATTCGTCCAGCAAATTCGTAATTCACCAAAAGTTAACGTGTTTTGTGCAATCTCACGGTTTAAAGTTTACGGCCCCTTTTTCTTCTGCGGAAAAAACGTTACAGGACACGTGTATCTGGACATGCTGGAAAATTGGCTCATGCCACAACTGGAGACCGACAGCGCCGACTTCATCTTTCAACAGGATGGTGCTCCACCGCACTTCCATCATGATGTTCGGCATTTCTTAAACAGGAGATTGGAAAACCGATGGATCGGTCGTGGTGGAGATCATGATCAGCAATTCATGTCATGGCCTCCACGCTCTCCCGACTTAACCCCATGCGATTTCTTTCTGTGGGGTTATGTGAAAGATTCAGTGTTTAAACCTCCTCTACCAAGAAACGTGCCAGAACTGCGAGCTCGCATCAACGATGCTTTCGAACTCATTGATGGGGACATGCTGCGCCGAGTGTGGGAGGAACTTTATTTTCCGCTTGATGTCTGCCGAATCACTAGAGGGGCACATATCGAACATTTGTGAATGCCTAAAAAAACTTTTTGAGTTCTTGTATGTGTGTGCAAAGCATTGTGAAAATATCTCAAATAATAAAGTTATTGTAGAGCTGTGAAATCGCGTCAGTCATTTGTAATAACCCTGTATTTAATTCCCTGACGATTTCCGAAATGGACTGTCCCATGCGTCTAACTCAAATTACCATTCCGCGTTCAAAATGTGTTAATTCATTAATCACGTCGGAAACCTTTTCACATGAAGCACCTGGGTACAAATGACAGCTTCGGCCGCGCACTGCCCTTTTATACCTTGCCTAAGCGATACTACCGCCGTCTGTATATGTGCGTATCCCTAGCCCGTGACTTTTGTCACCTCATTGTAGTTAATACTACAATTTATGTAGTTAAATTCTTTCATGTATTTGGATACGTGTATTTTAGAATACGTTTCACTGGTCAGTGATACCTGTGCCGATAACTGGTAAACAAATGCGAAATTCACAAAACCCGCATTCCGTATTTACTCGAGTTGGTGTCCAAAATAAACGCAGCTACAAGGGACAGCGCACCAGTGGAGCAGATTCAGAGATCGACTAAGCTGGGCGAAACGCAGAAATGGAAAAGGTAACTGGTAGTTACATACTGCATCAGTATAATGAGCAGCACGGCATGTCGTACTGCATTGTCATAGAACAACAATATGTGAGATCGTGCTACGTTGCCATACAACGGCAGCACATGAGATTGTACTGAAATGGCGTAGATGAGTGGCAAGTGATGTACTGTAATGGTACGTATGAGCAGTATGTGACTTTATACTGCATCAGCATAGATGAGCAGTATATGAGACCGCACTAGATCGTCACAGAACAGAAACACGCGATGTTGTACCACATAATCACAGAACAAAAGCGCATGGTGTCCTACTGCATCAGCGTAGAACAGCAGCGTTTCATGTCGGACTGCATCGTCTCAGAAGCGTAGCATGTTGTATCATACGGAATCGGCATAGGCGAGCACTGCGTGATCAGCGTGGGTGAGCAGCGGCGCACACACACACACACACACACCGGTCACACTAATGACGTCAGTAGCTAGCACTTAAATTTGTAGAAACCGCAACACGGAATGAATGTGCGGAATCAAAGAATATCGAGAGTATGAATGGAAGCGTGTACCAACGTTTGAGATACCTCATCTTATCAGCGTCGGTGTTACCTCAAGTCAATTACGTCGTCTTCGTCTAGGTTGATAATGGAATTTAATTTTACTCTCACAGAGCTTGATCTCATTAATCTTCATGATGACAGTCACCCCATTGCACTCTACTTTCCAGACATTTTTATTGATATATACAGGGTGTTTCAAAAATGACCGGTATATTTGAAACGGCAATAAAAACTAAACGAGCAGCGATAGAAATACACCGTTTGTTGCAATATGCTTGGGACAACAGTACATTTTCAGGCGGACAAACTTTCGAAATTACAGTAGTTACAATTTTCAACAACAGATGGCGCTGCAAGTGATGTGAAAGAGATAGAAGACAACGCAGTCTGTGGGTGCGCCATTCTGTACGTCGCCTTTCTGCTGTAAGCGTGTGGTGTTCACAACGTGCAAGTGTGCTGTAGGCAACATGGTTTATTCCTTAGAACAGAGGATTTTTCTGGTGTTGGAATTCCACCGCCTATAACACAGTGTTGTTGCAACAAGACGAAGTTTTCAACGGAGGTTTAATGTAACCAAAGGACCGAAAAGCGATACAATAAAGGATCTGTTTGAAAAATTTCAACGGACTGGGAACGTGACGGATGAACGTGCTGGAAAGGTAGGGCGACCACGTACGGCAACCACAGAGGGCAACGCGCAGCTAGTGCAGCAGGTGATCCAACAGCGGCCTCGGGTTTCCGTTCGCCATGTTGCAGCTGCGGTCCAAATGACGCCGACGTCCACATATCATCTCATGCGCCAGAGTTTACACCTCTATCCATACAAAATTCAAACGCGGCAACCCCTCAGCGCCGCTACCATTGCTGCACGAGAGACATTCGCTAACGATATAGTGCACAGGATTGATGTCGGCGATATGCATGTGGGCAGCATTTGGTTTACTGACGAAGCTTATTTTTACCTAGACGGCTTCGTCAATAAACAGAACTGGCGCATATGGGGAACCGAAATGCCCCATGTTGCAGTCCCATCGTCCCTGCATCCTCAAAAAGTACTGGTCTGGGCCGCCATTTCTTCCAAAGGAATCATTGGCCCATTTTTCAGATCCGAAACGATTACTGCATCACGCTATCTGGACATTCTTCGTGAATTTGTGGCGGTACAAACTGCCTTAGACGACACTGCGAACACCTCGTGGTTTATGCAAGATGGTGCCCGGCCACATCGCACGGCCGACGTCTTTAATTTCCTGAATGAATATTTCGATGATCGTGTGATTGCTTTGGGCTATCCGAAACATACAGGAGGCGGCGTGGATTGGCCTCCCTATTCGCCAGACATGAACCCCTGTGACTTCTTTCTGTGGGGACACTTGAAAGACCAGGTGTACCTCCAGAATCCAGAAACAATTGTCAAAGGCTTCGGGTAATTTCATTCAGAGACTACGCCATATTATTGCTACACATGGTGGATATGTGGAAAATATCGTACTATAGAGTTTCCCAGACCGCAGCGCCATCTGTTGTTGAAAATTGTAACTACTGTAATTTCGAAAGTTTGTCTGCCTGCAAATGTACTGTTGTCCCAAGCATATTGCAAAAAACGGCGTATTTCTATCGCTGCTCCCGACTCAGCAGCATTAGTGGCAGAACAACTGAGAGAAAATTTGGAATACATTTCACATAAATTTTCTCAGCATGTTATAGTCTTAGGTGGAAATTTCAATTTACCAGATATAGACTGGGACACTCAGATGTTTAGGACGGGTGGTAGGGACAGAGCATCGAGTGACATTATACTGAGTGCACTATCCGAAAATTACCTCGAGCAATTAAACAGAGAACCGACTCGTGGAGATAACATCTTGGACCTACTGATAACAAACAGACCCGAACTTTTCGACTCTGTATCTACAGAACAGGGAATCAGTGATCATAAGGCCGTTGCAGCATCCCTGAATATGGAAGTTAATAGGAATATAAAAAAAGGGAGGAAGGTTTATCTGTTTAGCAAGAGTAATAGAAGGCAGATTTCAGACTACCTAACAGATCAAAACGAAAATTTCTGTTCCGACACTGACAATGTTGAGTGTTTATGGAAAAAGTTCAAGGCATTCGTAAAATGCGTTTTAGACAGGTACGTGCCGAGTAAAACTGTGAGGGACGGGAAAAACCCACCGTGGTACAACAACAACATTAGGAAACTACTGCGAAAGCAAAGAGAGCTCCACTCCAAGTTTAAACGCAGCCAAAACCTCTCAGACAAACAGAAGCTAAACGATGTCAAAGTTAGCGTAAGGAGGGCTATGCATGAAGCGTTCATTGAATTCGAAAGTGAAATTCTATGTACCGACTTGACAGAAAATCCTAGGAAGTTCTGGTCTTACGTTAAATCAGTAAGTGGCTCGAAACAGTATATCCAGACACTACGGGATGATGATGGCATTGAAACAGAGGATGACACGCGTAAAGCTGAAATACTAAACACCTTTTTCCAAAGCTGTTTCACAGAGGAAGACCGCACTGCAGTTCCTTCTCTAAATCCTCGCACAAACGAAAAAATGGCTGACATCGAAATAAGTGTCCAAGGAATAGAAAAGCAACTGGAATTACTCAATAGAGGAAAGTCCACTGGACCTGACGGGATACCAATTCGATTCTACACAGAGTACGCGAAAGAACTTGCCCCCCTTCTAACAGCCGTGTACCGCAAGTCTCTAGAGGAACGGAGGGTTCCAAATGATTGGAAAAGAGCACAGATAGTCCCAGTCTTCAAGAGGGGTCGTCGAGCAGATGCGCAAAACTATAAACCTATATCTCTGACGTCGATCTCTTGTAGAATTTTAGAACATGTTTTTTGCTCGAGTATCATGTCATTTCTGGAAACCCAGAATCTACTATGTAGGAATCAACATGGATTCCGGAAACAGCGATCGTGTGAGACCCAACTCGCCTTATTTGTTCATGAGACCCAGAAAATATTAGATACAGGCTCCCAGGTAGATGCTATTTTTCTTGACTTCCGGAAGGCGTTCGATACAGTTCCGCACTGTCGCCTGATAAACAAAGTAAGAGCCTACGGAATATCAGACCAGCTGTGTGGCTGGATTGAAGAGTTTTTAGCAAACAGAACACAGCATGTTGTTATCAATGGAGAGACGTCTACAGACGTTAAAGTAACCTCTGGCGTGCCACAGGGGAGTATTATGGGACCATTGCTTTTCACAATATATATAAATGACCTAGTAGATAGTGTCGGAAGTTCCATGCGGCTTTTCGCGGATGATGCTGTAGTATACAGAGAAGTTACAGCATTAGAAAATTGTAGCGAAATGCAGGAAGATCTGCAGCGGATAGGCACTTGGTGCAGGGAGTGGTAACTGACCCTTAACATAGACAAATGTAATGTATTGCGAATACATAGAAAGAAGGATCCTTTATTGTATGATTATATGATAGCGGAACAAACACTGGTAGCAGTTACTTCTGTAAAATATCTGGGAGTATGCGTGCGGAACGATTTGAAGTGGAATGATCATATAAAATTAATTGTTGGTAAGGCGGGTACCAGGTTGAGATTCATTGGGAGAGTGCTTAGAAAATGTAGTCCATCAACAAAGGAGGTGGCTTACAAAACACTCGTTCGACCTATACTTGAGTATTGCTCATCAGTGTGGGATCCGTACCAGATCGGTCTGACGGAGGAGATAGAGAAGATCCAAAGAAGAGCGGCGCGTTTCGTCACAGGGTTATTTGGTAACCGTGATAGCGTTACGGAGATGTTTAATAAACTCAAGTGGCAGACTCTGCAAGAGAGGCGCTCTGCATCGCGGTGTAGCTTGCTCGCCAGGTTTCGAGAGGGTGCGTTTCTGGATGAGGTATCGAATATATTGCTTCCCCCTACTTATACCTCCCGAGGAGATCACGAATGTAAAATTAGAGAGATTAGAGCGCGCACGGAGGCTTTCAGACAGTCGTTCTTCCCGCGAACCATACGCGACTGGAACAGGAAAGGGAGGTAATGACAGTGGCACGTAAAGTGCCCTCCGCCTCACACCGTTGGGTGGCTTGCGGAGTATCAATGTAGATGTAGATGTAGATGTAGTTTTTATTGCCGTTTCAAATATACCGGTCATTTTTTAAACACCCTGTATTTACTAGCGGTCTGCTATTCAAATGGTGCAAATGGCTCTGAGCACTATGGGACTTAACATCTGAGGTCATCAGTCCCCTAGAACTTAGAATAACTTAAGCCTAACTAACCCAAGGATATGACACACATCCATGCCCGAGGCAGGATTCGAACCTGCGACCGTAGCGGTCGCGCGGTGCCAGACTGAAGCGCCTTGAACCGCTCGGCCACAACGGACGGCGGTCTACTATTAACCGACAGGTTTAATTGATTGCAGATTGAGAAGTAAATCAGAGTTCTCCATAGATAAAACCTTCAGTTGAATGGTAGAAAAATTTATGTTAATAAAGCAAACATTGACATTTATTTTTAAAGAAATGCGTGCACAAAGATAGATATGTCAGACAGTAAGCACACCATATCTGTGGTGATCAAATGTGAGGTGTCCGCAGCTCGTGGTCGTGCGGTAGCGTTCTCGCTTCCCACGCCCGGGTTCCCGGGTTCGATTCCCGGCGGGGTCAGGGATTTTCTCTGCCTCGTGATGGCTGGGTGTTGTGTGATGTCCTTAGGTTAGTTATGTTTAAGTAGTTCTAAGTTCTAGGGGACTGATGACCATAGATGTTAAGTCCCATAGTGCTCAGAGCCATTTGAACCTTTTTTTTTTTTTTTTTTTTTTTAAATGTGAGGTGAAAATAGCTGTTCTCACTCTGTTCATGATCATTCAGCTCGCTATAAGTGCAGTTGTATACTGCATCTACAAAACTATAGCTCACAGACAAGGTGATTAAGTTTTTCATCTATGCGGGAACGAAGTTTTACGGCTGGGTTGCGATGCGAACATACTAAGAATAATTTAGGCTTTACTTATCCGCCAGCTATTTTAGGGACCCAGGTTCGATTCCTATTTCTCCTTGGTGGAAAAAATGTAACGTAGTGTACTCAGCCTCACAATTCCAATTGAGGGCTGTGAGCTGACCACACGACCCTCCATATCGCGTCTGAATGACTCCACGGTCAGAGGCCGACGCGGCTGTCGGCTAGTACTGAAAAGCCCCACAGGGACAGTAGACGGAGCTTTCGCGTTTTTAGGCCGGTCTTACGAGAAGCGCATTTGCCACCTTTAGCAGCGAAAGTATAGATGTGTCCAGACAGCAAAAGTACATTAGTGACATATAGTAACAACAACTGATCTTTCCTGGAGTCTCCGAAAGCCCGAGCATGTCGGTGGTCTCCACTGAGACCGATAGCCTGCTTTCGTTGTTCAAGACGTTGGGTGGTTACCACCTGCGATAGTAGATACTGCTGAAATTTGCTTCATGCTTGTGACACTTCAGAAACTGTTGGTTCAAGATGTTTATTATTATTATTATTATTATTATTATTATTATTATTATTATTATTATTACTAACTGAGTACCCAGTGTTGTAATGGTGTGTGCTTATGCCAATCTTCTATTACTGAAACATAACACATAAACGCACTTTTATAATATGTGTTATTAGTGGTAGTAGTATTAGAGACTAAGACGTATATTAATTTACAGACTACACATGTTAGGAAATAGACATTTGTTGTTGAAATCTTATACCTGGAACTCAGCAACATCAAAGGCACGAGGAATGCCTGACGCAGGAGAAGTTGTTGACCATGTAGTGATCTGAAGCACATGACTTAAGATTTTTTTCTGGTCTAGATTCATATCTCACAACGTATATATTAGAGCTCCTTTGCCTTATTTTGTCACTGGATCTTCCAATACTCAATCTTTTCAGTGACTTCTATACGAGTCGGCTTTCGCAAAACCCCATGGTTTAGTTGATCGGCTGTTTATATCTGTCTGAAGTAATGTGGGGTGTAACGACTTCTCCTGTCTTTAGAACTATGTATTGTGAATCAAAAAGGTTTTTCTCATTTCTATCCACCATTTTTACTATAAACAGAATATCCAACATCACAGACTGCTGTAATAAAGAATAAAAAGTAATACATTAATACACCCCCCCATGAACCATGGATCTTGCCGTGGTGGGGAGGCTTGCGTGCCTCAGCGATACAGATAGCAGGTGCAACCACAGCGGAGGAGTATCTGTTGAGAGGCCAGACAAAGGTGTGTTTCCCGAAGAGGGGCAGAAGCCTTTTCAGTAGTTGCAGGGTGTTGACAGATGTGAAAATTACCGAACTATCATATTAATAAGCCACGGCTGCAAAATACTAACACGAATTCCTTACAGACGAATGGAAAAACTGGTAAAAGCCGACCTCGGGGAAGATCGGTTTAGATTCCATAGAAATGTTGGAACACGTGAGGGAATACTGACCCTACGACTTATCTTAAGCCGGCCGGTGTGGCCGTGCGGTTCTAGGCGCTTCAGTCTGGAACCGCGTGACCGCTACGGTCGCAGGTTCGAATCCTGCTCCGGGCATGGATGTGTGTGATGTCCTTAGATTAGTTAGGTTTAAGTAGTTCTAAGTTCTAGGGGACTGATGACCACAGATGTTAAGTCCCATAGTGCTCAGAGCCATTTGAACCATTTGACTTATCTTAGAAAATAGTTTAAGGAAAGGCAAACCTACGTTTCTAGCATTTACAGACTTAGAGAAACCTTTTGACAATGTTGACTGGTATATTCTCTTTCAAACTCGATGAAGGGGGCAGGGGTGAAATACAGGGAGCGAAAAGCTACAATTTGTACAGAAACCAGATGTCAGTTATAAGAGTCGAGTGGCATGAAAGGGAAGCAGTGGTTGGGAAGGGAGTGAGACAGCGTTGTAGCCTCTCCCCGATGTTATTAGAACTGTATATTGAGCAAGCAGTAATGGAAACAAAAGAAAAATTCGGAGTAAGAATTAAAATACATGGAGAAGAAATAAAAACTTTGAGGTTCGCCGATGACATTGTAATTCTGTCAGAGACAGCAAAGGACCTGGAAGAACAGCTGAAGGGAATGGACAGTGTCTTGAAAGGAGGATATAAGATGAACATCAACAAAAGAAAAACGAAGATAATGGAATGTAGTCGAATTAAATTGGGTGATGCTGCGGGAATTAGATTAGGAAATGAGACGCTTAAATTAGTAAATGAGTTTTGCTATTTGGGGAGCAAAATAACTGATGATGGTCGAAGTAGAGAGGATATAAAATGTAGAGTGGCAGCGGCAAGGAAAGCGTTTCTGAAGAAGAGATATTTGTTAACATAGAGTATAGATTTGCCAGGAAGTCGTGTCTGAGAGCGTTTGTATGGAGTGTGGCCATGTATGGAAGTGAAACGTGGACGATAAATAGTTTAGACTAAAAGAGAATAGAAGCTTTCGAAATGCGGTGCTACAGAAGAATGCTGAAGATTAGATGGGTAGATCAAATAACTAATGAGGAGGTACTGAATAGAAATGGAAAGAAGATAAATTTGTGGCACGGCTTGACTATAAGAAGGGATCGGTTGGTAGGGCATGTTCTGAGGCATCAAGGGATCACCAATTTAGTATTGAAATGCAATGTGGAGGGTAAAAATCGTAGAGGGAGACCAAGAGATGAATACACTAAACAGATTCAGATGGATGTAGGTTGCTGTAGGTACTGGGAGATGAAGAACCTTTGCACAGGATAGAGTAGCATGGAGAGCTGCATCAAACCACTCTCTGGACTGAAGACCACAACAACAACAACATTAATACAACGAATGAATATTGGTTTTCTGTCAGCAGACTGATTTGTATCCCCTGAGACACAAAGAAGAACTGTGGTAGCAATGTACAGAATACCAAAGGCTGCTACAGTCTGCCTATAGTCGCACATTTGACATGGTAATCATACGTCTTCTGAAAGTTTCTTAATATTTGACAGGGTAGCGTACCAACAGGCTGATAAAAGCTACTTATCCACAGTAGGTTTACCAGACAATGAGGACGTCTAACGAAGGCTTCTCTGTCGGTAAGTCCACGCCAATCTGGACTGTGACGCACAATCTGAAAGCAGTTGATAATTTTCGAGGCCGCATCACGCACCTGTCGTTGATAATATTCTCAACAAATCGATAATGTTGCGATGCGAGGCACGGTTCTCACGCTACACAGCCTGTAAGAAACACTTGAAGGGGAGTTGCGCTATTATTTTTCTGTGATTGCTCATTACGAACGATAAGATAAAAGAAACACTTTTTGAATCACATATGATGAGGAGACAAGACAAAGCGCTTTTGTTTTTTTATTCTACAACTGTCGAGGCCACTATATAAAGGTAAGGTCACCATACACGATTATCAGTGCAGGCGGCCTGAAGATGAGACACTCTCCTGTCGTTGTTGTAGTGGCAGCAGTGCTGGCTGTCACGTGGGGGGTTCCCCTGGCGTCGACAGACCCGCCAATAGCTCTCAACCAGTTCCCAGAGGACTTCTACTTGGGAGCTGCCACTGCATCCTACCAAATTGAAGGTGGCTGGGACGAGGATGGTGAGTTTTGTGCGAACACTTTTTCCTGCGTGATTATGAATATTATTGTCATAGGGGTAGAGGAAGTCAACTTTTCGCGGATGGTTCCGGGGGAGATTCGCGTCCTCCCTCGGGCATGGGTGTGTGTGTTTGTCCTTAGGATAATTTAGATTAAGTAGTGTGTAAGCTTAGGGACCGATGACCTTAGCAGTTAAGTCCCATAAGATTTCACACACATTTGAATTGAATTCAACTTTCAAAACTCGGATCGTGGTTGTTTGCGCAGTGTTTTGTTGCATGTAAATCTTGACTCTTTTAGTGTACTACCCGTTGCTGAAGAATATCAATAAATGAAAATATATCACTCTACAGCGGAGTGGGCGTTGATATGAAACTTCCTGACAGACTAAAGCTGTGTGCCAGACCGAGACTCGAACTCGGGACCTCCCTTTCGTGGACAAGTGCTCGACTTTTTTTTGTGGATCTCATTATGTTTTAAAATGTTGGTTGAATTTGTTCGGAGCAGACGTCCGATGCCACCAGTTCAGGTTGTCCGTTGATCCGTTCACTCAGTTTTTTTATTACACAGGGTAGCTGAGTCAACAGATGGGGATGTTTGCAAGACAACAACCATCTGCACGAATAGCAGGATGCGGTTGCCCTTGACGCTGTATCACAGACAGGAGCGTCAACGATGGTGTACTCAACGACGAACTTGGGTGCAAGAATCGCAAAACGTCATTTTTTCGGATGAATCCAGGTTCTGTCTACAGCATCATTGATGGTCGCATCCGTGTTTGGCGACTTCGCGATGAACGCATATTGGAAGCGTGTTTTCGTCATTGCCATTCTGGCGTGTCACCCGGCGTGATGGTATGGGGTGCCATTGGTTACACGTCTCGGTCACCTCTTGTTCGCATTGACGGCACTTTGAACAGTGGAAGTTACATTTCAGATGTGTTACGAACCGTGGCTCTACCCTTCATTCGATCCCTTCGAAACTCTACATTTCAGCAGGATAATGCAGGACCGCATGTGACGGATCCTGTACGGGTCTTTCTGGATACAGAAAATGTTCGACTGCTGCCCTGGCCAGCACATTCTCCAGATCTCTCACCAATTGAAAACGTCTGGTCAATGGTGGCCGAGCAACTGGCTCGTCACAATACGCCAGTCACTACTCTTGATGAACTGTGGTATCGTGTTGAAGCTGCATGGGCAGCTGTACCTGTACACGCCATCCAAGCTGTGTTTGACTCAATGCCCAGGTGTATCAAGGCCGTTATTACGGCCAGAGGTGGTTGTTCTGGGTACTGATTTCTCAGGATCTATGCACCCAAATTGCGTGAAAACGTAATCACAAGTCAGTTCTAGTATAATATATTTGTCCAATGAATACCCGTTTATCATCTGCATTTCTTCTTGATATAGCAATTTTAATGGCCAGTAGTGTACGTAATGTTACAACTTGCTTTCGTGCTGGGAGAACCTCTGTTCCTGATACCGCTGTTTACTGTTGTCTATACTTTGCTGGAGTGTTTCGGAAACGAATGATAGTTTAATTGTTCTGTTTCCATTAGTTTATCTCACGGTCACACCTCAAAAATTCCTCGCAGAATTATAACACTAGCATCGATTGCTGTTTTAAGGTGGTCGGTGGTTACACATGAAGCATTTAAAAGTTGTTAATCCTAAAGTTCAGTTACTGTAAAATATTAAATTTAAGATATTAAAAATTTAAGTGTTCCACTAGATCTACCTCAATTTTCTGAGACCACAGATGTATTCAGATCTGCGTAGGCCGAATCGATCGCCTACATCCGTGTAATGTTACATGCGTGACTGTACTGACGAGCCCCTAGTAAACGCAACACAACATTCATTCTGAATGGAGAGAAATCTATAAATGCAAAAATACCTTGAGGTACGCCCCGAAAGAGTGTTGTAGGACCATTATTTTTTTTTTCGCAGTATATAGGCTATGATCTAGTGCACTGTTTCTTAAAAACTGAAATGTGTTGTAATAACATGTAAGTCACAGCTGTTGCCAAGAAGTACTTTTTCAGCTACTACAAAGAAAACGATTAGAAATTATACATAAATTTGTAAATTTAAATATTTCCCTACTTTACTAAGTTTCTGCCCTGAAACTGGTCAACCGTTATATAGGACTACTTTACACAGGAGACATTATTTCTTTGTTAGGGCACTTTTGCAGATTGAAAGACAGGCGTAATGGCTCGAGTGAAGCCCTTAGCATCAGAAGTAGTGTACTCGTCGCTTCATACACAGAGAAGCTTTAGAAGCGAGAAAAATGCCTGAGGATTTGGAACGTATTCTGGATGAAGTTACAAAACCTGTTAATTTCATTAAATCACGCTCTCTAAATTTCCGTATTTTCACCGTTTTATGTGAAGAAATTGGCAGTGAACACACTCAACTTGTCTTACATATTGAAATGCGTTGTTTGTCAGGAGGGAAAGTTTTTTTTTTCGGTCGCAGGTTCGAATCCTGCCTCGGGCATGGATGTGTGTGATGTCATTAAATTAGTTAGGTTTAAGTAGTTCTAAGTTCTAGGGGACTGGTGACCACAGATGTTAAGTCCCATAGTGCTCAGAGCCATTTGAACCATTTTTTGAAAGTTTTTTGTCGTTTCTTTGGGCTGCTTAATGAAGTGTGCTTGTTTCTTTTAAACAAGCAACATTGTTTTTCAAGAGAGGAATTGTGTGATTTTGATTGGCTGTGTAAAGTGACCTATTTAGTGGATATTTTCGCCTTTCTCAACGAATTTAACTTAGAACCTGCAAGGAATAAATTTTAATATCATGCAGGTTGAGAGTAAAGTTGAAGTTACAGTTAACAAACTGCAGCTGTAGGCAGTACGAGTACAGAATAGTAACAGTTCATCATTTCCAGCGCTGAGGGACTTGATTGATTCTTCAGGTAAAAAATTCTCTCCTGAAGTGCAGAACACTTGTGAGACTCTTGATAGCATTAGTTGTAAGGTTTCGACAATATTTCCTTGCCCTACAAGCTGGTAATTACTAGACTGAAGATCCTTTCACTGATGGAAAAATCTCTCTCACACAGGACAAGAACGGCTATTGGATGGTTCAGATGGCTCTGAGCACTATGGGACTTAACTGATGACGTCAGCAGTCCCCTAGAACTTAGAACTACTTAAACCTAACTAACCTAAGGACATCACACACATCCATGCCCGAGGCAGGATTCGAACCTGCGACCGTAGCGGTCGCGCGGCTCCAGACTGTAGCGCTTAGAACCACGCGGCCACTCCGGCCGGCAAGGCTATTGGAACTATCCTGCAGTACTTCATGTCAAAATGTTTTCCAGGAAAATGAACTCCGTAGCTTTGGTTGCGTGTGCCTTGTGAGTATAAAGAGTTGTTTAAAGAGGCACTGCAATGAGCTATGTAAAGAGGTTTTGCAACATTTGATGACTTTCCGTACCATTTAGTTACTTTAATAGACCTTTCCTGCTGTTTGCAGCATTAAAACCTTGAAGCGAAACCGTCTTAATGTGGAATCAGATCCAACATTGATTGTGACAAAGCTTATTCCAGATTTCAACCGAATTATGGAGAAACACAAAGCACTTCATTCCTCGTATTAGTGACCCCACATTTCAGAACACTGTTTAACAAGTGAATTTCTTTAAAAAAAAATTAATTCCAGTTACTGTACATGCTGCACTGCGTTAGCCTATTTTCTGTATTACTATACTGTTACTGTATTACTGTAGTGACCGTATTTTCAATTTAAATTTCGTTCAGTGGGCAACAGTCATGTATCTTTAGAATAAATTGCTTATAGCATAATTTTTCTTGATATTCATGTCAGTGGTAATTCTAATTAACTCATTTTTAATACTATGTGACATTTCAGACAGCATTGCAAGAGGGTCCGTAAATCACTTTCCGAATAAACAGGGAGTCCGCGTTATCGGAAAGTTTGAGACCCACTGACCTAGTGCATAACGTATGTGATTCCATGACGCTTTTCACGGATGTTGATGTTGTCCACAGGGATGTCACAAATCTAAAAACACCGTAGTGAAGTGCAGGTTGACAAGCATAGGGTTGATGCCTCGCGCAGGGATTTGCAATGGACCAGCACATAACTAAACAATTGTAACGTATTGCGCACAAATATACACAAAGACTCACTACTGTATGATTATACGATTACAGAACAAGCACTGGAAGTAGTCACACGCATTAAATATCTCGGAATATCTGTACAGAGCGATTTAAAGTAGGGTCCACATAAAACTAACCGCCTTGAAGGAAGACGCCAGAATTAGACACATTGGAAGAATTCTCAGGAAGTGTTCCACCTACAAAGGAATTAGCTTACGAAACCCTCGTTTCACCAATACCTGAATATCCCTCGTCAGCCCAGTATCGGTACCAGGTAGATCTGATAAATAAAATGCACAAAATCCAAATAAGAGCAGCGCGTTTCGTTGAAATTTCATTTAGTGAGGGCGAAAGAGTGTCGCGGGTATTTATTATTGTTTGATTAACTTGCGGTAGTGCACGCTATTTTTTTGTGTGCTATGATGTAATCACAAGTAGCTGTTAAAAGTACTAATATATCAGAGAAAACATTATGCTTCATTTATCGAGAAATTAAAAGTAAAATAGATTTTTATTTTGTTAATATGTGTCTTACTTGTGTCACTTTTTGTCAAAGTCAGAGGAAGGCCTAAGTTTTGATATTGCAGAATTTTGGGATGGTTGTGTGATCAGAGCTGGCAAAGAAGAGATTAGCGCTTCAGGCATGGAATAGATACAGGGTGTGGGGGGGACACATTAAGTGCACAATATTTCTGTGCAAAATTTAAGGATGAGAGGAACATAGCACGACGAAACTTGGACCACACAAAGAGCGAACTCATACATCATACACTACTGGCCATTACAATTGCTACACCAAGAAGAAATGCAGATGATAAACGGGTATTCATTGAACAAATATATTAAACTAGAATTGACGTGTGATTACATTTTCACGCAGTTTGGGTGGATAGATCCTGAGAAATCAGTACCCAGAGCAACCACCTCTGACCTCTGGCCGTAATAACGGCCTTGATACGCCTGGGCATTGAGTCGGACAGAGCTTGGATGGCATGTACAGGTACAGCTGCCCATGCAGCTTCAACACGATACCACGATTCATCAAGAGTAGAGACTGGCGTATTGTGACGAGCCAGTTGCTCGGACACCATTGACCAGACGTTTTCAATTGGTGAGAGATCTGGAGAATGTGCTGGCCAGGGCAGCAGTCGAACATCTTCTGTATCCAGAAAGGCCCGTACAGGACCTGCCACATGCGGTCGTGGATTATCCTGCTGAAATGTAGGGTTTCGCAGGGATCGAATGAAGGGTAGAGCCACGGGTCGTAACACATCTGAAATGTAACGCCCACTGTTCAAAGCGCCGTCAGTGTGAACAAGAGCTGACCGAGACGTGTAACCAATGGCACCCCATACCATCACGCCGGGTGATACGCCAGTATGGCGATGACGAATACACGCTTCCAATGTGCACTCACCGCAATGGCGCTAAACACGGATGCGACCATCATGGTGCTGTAAACAGAAAATGGGTTCACCCGAAAAAATGACGTTTTCCCATTCCTGCACCTAGGTTCGTCGTTGAGTACACCATCGCAGGCGCTCATGTCTGTGATGCAGCGTCAAGGGTAACCACAGCCGCGGTCTCCGAGCTGATAGTCCATGCTGCTGGAAACGTTGTCGAACTGTACGTGCAGATGGTTGTTGTCTTGCAAACTTCCCCATCTGTTGACTCAGGGATCGAGACGTGGCTGCACGATCCGTTACAGCCATGCGGATAAGATGCCTGTCATCTCGACTGCTAGTGATACGAGGCCATTGGGATCCAGCACTGCGTTCCGTATTACCCTCCTGAATCCACCGATTCCATATTCTACTAACAGTCATTGGATCTCGATCAACGCGAGCAGCAATGTCGCGATTCGATAAACAGCAATCGCGATAGGCTACAAACCGACCTTTATTAAAGTCGGAAACGTGATGGTACGCATTTCTCCTCCTTACACGAGACATTACAACAACGTTTCACCAGGCAACGCCGGTCAACTGCTGTTTGTGTATGAGAAATCGGTTGGAAACTTTCCTCATGTCAGCACGTCGTAGGTGTCGCCACCGGCGCCAACCTCGTGTGAATGCTCTGAAAAGCTAATCATTTGCATATCACAACATCTTCTTCCTGTCGGTTAAATTTCGCGTCTGTAGCACGTCATCTTCGTGGTGTAGCAATTTTAATGACCAGTAGTGTAGTAAAAAAGGTAACTGAAAGAAACACGCAATGAGACGAATAGAAATCACACTTTTATTCAAAGACAATAATTACACTTAGACCACCACGATACATGATGGTCCGCTGGGTATTAGTAACGTTGGGAGCGAGCGAGGGGGTCCAGTGTTTAGCCCACTGGACTCGCATTCGGAAGGGCGATGGTTCAAACCGACATCCGGCCATTCTGACAGGTTTTACGTTGTGTCCCTACATCGCTTCAGGCGACTGCTGCGTTGGTTCCTTTGAAAAGGACGCGGCCGACTTCCTTCCCTAAAACTATGGGACCGATGATGTCTCTGTTTGGTCGCTCCCCTAAATCAACCAACGCACCAACAAACGGTGGGACGTGGTTCTTAACAGGGTGTGTTATCACCAACGGCGTCAGTGCGTGCTCTGCAGCGTGGTCCCACGGTGGCAGGGGGCAGAAAGATACGTACCTAAAGACTGGAAAATTGCTCAACTCACACCATTACCCAAAAAGGGAAGTAAGAGTGATCCGCTGAATTACAGGCCTATATCACTAACGTCGATGTGCAGTAGGGTTTTAGAACATAAACTGTATTCGAACATTATGAAGTACCTCGAAGAAAACGATTTATTGACATATAGTCAGCACGGATTCAGAAAATATCGTTCTTCTGAAACACAATTAGCTCTTTATACTCTTGAAGGAATAAGTGCTATCAACAGGGGATGTCCAATTGATTCCATATTTTTAGATTTCCAGAAGGCTTTCGACACCGTTCCTCACAAGCGTCTTCTAATCAAACTGCCTGCCTACGGAGTATCGCCTCAGCTGTGCGACTGGATCCGTGATTTCCTGTCAGAAAGGTCACAGTTCGTAGTAATAGACGGAAAGTCATCGAGTAAAACAGAAGTAATATCCGGCGTTCCCTAAGGAAGTGTTATAGGCCGTCTATTGTTCCTGATTTATATTAACGACATAGGAGACAATCTGAGTAGCCGTCTTAGATTGTTTGCAGATGACGCTGTCATTTACAGTCTTGTAAAGTCATCAGATGATCAAAACGACTTGCAAAATGATTTAGATAAGATATCTGTATGGTGTGAAAAGTGGCAATTGACCCTGAATAAAGAAAAGTGCGAAATTGTTCACACGAGTACTAAAATAAATCAGCTAAATTTCGATTACACGATAAGTCACACAAATCTGAGGGCTGTAAATTCAGCTAAATACTTAGGGATTACAATTACAAATAACTTAAATTGGAACGATCACATAGATAATATTGTGGGTAGAGCAAACCAAAGACTGCGATTCACTGGCAGAAGACTTAGAAGGTGCAACAGGTCTACCAAATAGACTGCTTACACTACGCTTGTTCGCCCTATTCTGGAGTATTGCTGTGTAATGTGGGATCTTCATCATGTGAGAATGACGGATGACATCGAAAAAGTACACAGAAGGGCAACTCGTTTTGTATAATAGCGAAATAGGGGAAATAGTGTCACAGACATGATACGTGAATTGGAGTGGCAATCATTAAAACAAAGGCGCTTTTCGATGCGACGGGATCTTCTCATGAAATTTCAATCACAAATTTTCTCCTCTGATTGCGAAAACATTCGGTTAGCACCCACCTACATAGGGAGAAACGATCATCACGATAAAATAAGAGAAATCAGGGCTCGCACTGAAAAATTTAAGTGCTCGTTTTTCCCGCGTGCCATGCGAGAGTGGAACGGTAGAGAGATACCATGAAGGTGGTTCATTGAACCCTCTGCCAGGCACTTTATTGTGAATAGCAGAGTATTCACGTAGATGTAGATGTGGTAAGGAGTTCTTGTGGTAGGTCGCTGCATTTCCTTACCAGCGCTGCCGACAGCTACTGGACAGTCTTTGGCTGATGTGGACATGCTGTAGAATGTCTCGTCAATCAATCCCACCTACGCTCTGTGGGACTTAAGTCAGGGGAAAGGACAGGCCAGTCCATTCGCCAAATATCCTCTCGTACCAAGAGTTCCTCCTCCTCCGCTTTTCGAGGCCGTTGGCCATTTTCATTAACAAAAATTTAGTGAGCGGCGAATGCACCCATGATGAGGTGCATATGCAAAAGGAGGACAGTGTCACAATAACATTGACTGGTGAGACTACTGTGTTCAAAGATCCAGAGGTCAGTACTCCCACGCAACCATCATGCCCCCCTAACCGTAAGACCTGTACCACCAAGACGATCATGTTCAAATATGTTTCTGGGTGCATTACATTTTTCCACCTCAATCCATGTGAAGGTACGTCCACTATTGCTAAACACACGAGGTGCGACAATAAAGTAATGAGACTGATTATCTTTGCAAGATGTGGCAACCCTGCAGGCTTGCGTAGGCACAATAGCGTTGACCTTGGTCTATAAGCTGCTTCTAGTCCAAGCAGGACATCGATGCAACTGCTCAGTCATGAGTTGGGCTGTAATAAGTTAACATGTGTTTGTGTCTCTCGTCAAGGAAATGGAACCGCATAATATTTGGCAACGGTATGCCATTTCTTTTTGCGTTAAATTGGCTGAAAACGCGACGACAACTTACGGTAAGCTTTAGAAGACTTTTGGAGAGGAGGTTATGTCAAGAGGTCAATTTTTTTGTTGGCATAAAATGTTTAGTGAAGGCAGAACGAATGTTGAAGATAAATACCACAGTAGACGACCATCAGCCTCACGGACGGATGTCAACTTGGCCAGCGTGCCTGAATTCATACGATCTGATCGAAGATTATCTGTGAAAATGATTGCAGAAGAACTGAACATCAATCGAGAAGGGTTTGTCTAATAATTACTGAAGATCTTGGTATGAGAAAGATTTGTGCAGGTAATGCGCCATCCCATACTGCTCTGTCAGCACAGCAATTTTTAATCTCAAAACAAATTTCAGTACTACCACAGCCACCTTATTCACCAGATATCAGTCCGTGCGAGTTTTTTCTATTTCCAAGACTAAAAACGGCGGTCAACAACACAAGATGTAGAAAAAGCTGTGACGAGGGTCTTGGAGGATATTACAGAAGATGAGTTCCAAAAATGTTGCCATTAATGGCAGAAGCGCTGGAAAAAGTGTGTGCAATCAGAAGGGAACTACTTTTAAGGACACAACACTAAATTTGACTAAAACGGTGCCGGCCGGTGTGGCCGAGCGGTTCTAGGCTCTTCAGTCTGGAACCGCGCGACCGCTACGGTCGCAGGTTCGAATCCTGCCTCGGGCATGGATGTGTGTGATGTCCTTAGATTATTTAGGTTTAAGTAGTTCTCAGTCCTAGGGGCCTGATGACCTCAGCTGTTAAGTCTCACACTCCTCAGAGCCATTTGAAGCATTTTTGAACTAAAACGGTAAGCAACATTTTTTTCACATGAGTCTCATTACTTTATTGTCGCACCTCATATGTGAAGATGGT
This sequence comes from Schistocerca piceifrons, assembly GCF_021461385.2. NCBI lineage: Eukaryota > Metazoa > Arthropoda > Insecta > Orthoptera > Acrididae > Schistocerca > Schistocerca piceifrons. The sequence continues at coordinate 581,596,534 of NC_060144.1, forward strand.
ATCTGTTCTTTCGAACATGTCCGGAAGAACAGATTCCATCTTCATACCGTTAAGGCTAACCAGTCATTGATCTTTTTTTGTGCTGGATGCACACCCATTGCCCGAACTCTTACGGGACCCAGTAAAATTGTCTGCTGCGCGTAATGAGTGTAATGGGCTGGGGCACTACGAATGTAGTGTGTGGACATTAAGTTGGGAATGTGGGTCTCACAGGGAGCGTGCAAGGGATAAATCCCTGCAGTCGCACTATCCTCTGTGCCCTCGTGGATCAGATGGATAGAGCGTATGCCATGTGAGCAGGAGATCCCGGGTTCGAGTCCCGGTCGGGGCACACATCTTCAACTGTCCCCGTAGATTTATATCAACGCCTGTCGACAGCTTAGGGTCTTGATGTAATTACCATTCCATTGCTAAACATGGTGGACTGTATGGACTGTCCGACCCAATTCCCTCGACTTAAATCCGATCGAGCGCATGTGGGATGTGTGGCGAGACGTGTTGCAGCGTGTTAACATGCAGTTGTGAACTGTGCTGGTGGAGCAATGGAACATCCTATCGCAATAACTCCTTACCAATGTTGTGCCAACAGAGTTGCAAGTTTTGGGGCATGCGTTGCTGCCTGTGGTGATCACACACACTATTAAGAACCATGTGCCACTTCTTCAAATGTCCAGCAGGCCATCAGAAACACAGTGACTTCAGTATGATTCTTGCTGTTGCTGTGGTCTTCAGTCCAGAGACTGGTTTGATGCAGCTCTCCATGCTACTCTATCCTGTGCAAGCTTCTTCATCTCCCAGTACCCACTGCAACCTACATCCTTCTGAATCTGTTTAGTGTTTTCCTCTCTTGGTCTCCCTCTACGATTTTTACCCTCCACGCTGCCCTCCAATACTAAATTGGTGATCCCTTGATGCCTCAGAATATGCTCTACCAACCGATCCCTTCTTCTAGTCAAGTTTTGCACAAATTTCTCTTCTCTCCAGTTCTATTCAATACCTCCTCATTAGTTATGTGATCTACCCATCTAATCTTCAGCATTCTTCTGTAGCACCACATTTCGAAAGCCTCTATTCTCTTCTTGTCCAAACTATTTATCGTCCACGTATCACTTCCCTACATTGCTACACTCCACACAAATACTTTCAGAAACGACTTCCTGACACTTAAATCTATACTCGATGTTAACAAGTTTCTCTTCTTCAGAAACGCTTTCCTTGCCATTGCCATTTTATATCCTCTCTACTTCTACCATCATCAGTTTTGCTCCCCAAATAGCAAAACTCATTTACTACTTTAAGCCTCTAATTTCCTAATCTAATTCCCTCAGCATCGCCCGATTTAATTCGACTACATTCCATTATCCTCGTTTTGCTTCTGTTGTGTTCATCTTACATCCTCCTTTCACGACACTGTCCATTCCGTTCAGCTGCTCTTCCAGGTCCTTTGCTGTCTCTGACAGAATTACAATGTCACCGGCGAACCTCAAAGTTTTTATTTCTTCTGCATGGATTTTAATTCCTACTCCGAATTTTTGTTTTGTTTCCTTTACTGCTTGCTCAATATACAGATTGAATAGCATCGGGGAGAGGCTACAACCCTGTCTCACTCCCTTCCCAACCACTGCTTCCCTTTCATACCCCTCGACTCTTATAACTGCCATCTGGTTTCTGTACAAATTGTAAATAGCCTTTCGCTCCCTGTATTTTACCTCTGCCACCTTCAGCATTTGAAAGAGAGTATTCCAATCAACGTTGTCAAAATCTTTCTCTAAGTCTACAAATGCTAGAAACGTAGGTCTGCCTTTCCTTAATCTATTTTCTAAGATAAGTCGTAGGGTCAGTATTCCCTCACCTGTTCCAACATTTCTACGGAATCCAAACTGATCTTCCCCGAGGTCGGCTTCTACCAGTTTTTCCGTTCGTCTGTAAAGAATTCGTGTAAGTATTTTGCAGCTGTGGCTTATGAAACTGATAGTTCGGTAATTATCTTTAAATAAAAGAGTCATTTTAGATTCCTGTTCGTCTCATTGCCTATTTCTTTCAGTAACCTACTGTGCTGAACTGTAGCAGTTCTTTCTATGTATGGTCCAACTTTCACTGAGCAATGTTACTTGGCAGTGATACGTCATTTCGTCCTTACGTTTTGCACACCAGTGTACTTTCCAGGCCAGTTATGCTTTATCCAGGGGATCCTACTACTTTGATAATGCCCCTGATACACACCTCAGGCATTCGTGTAAATGCATGGAATCTCTATCTCCAGGATAGCAATGAGACACTGCACTTGTGTTTCAGGCAAGGGAGAGAGCATCTGGGACCACATGCTGCATGCACAGCCCAACCTGACAGCGGACGGCCAGAACGGCGACGTGGCGGCCGACTCGTACCACAAGTACAAGGAGGACGTGCAGCTGCTCGTCGCGCTCAATGTGAGTCCCTGTCAGCTGTTGCCACAGATCACACAACACGTCACCTCCGGAACCAACGGTGAGATTTTCAATCCGCTAATAAGCGTAGCCATCAATCACAATTCCTTTTCTACAATCACAACGAACAGCGACATTTCCATTCACAAATAAGTGTAACCATCAGTCAGGATGAATAAAACGTTCTCGGTTTTCCAGCCGCGTCAATTCGAATAAAATGCTCGAGCTTTCGATGGCCATCTCCGCCATCGTCGTCAGGAGTTCACTGACTGCCGGGGTTGCTACGGTCTCTCGCTTATATAGGCGTGATGACATCATCGGCAGCCAATCAGATCGATCCAATGTGGCGCGCGCGCGTAAGTCGATCCGGGCACCTCGTGGCAGGACCTGTGACGTCAGGTGGCGCCAGGGGCAGGCGCCGCGTTTGAAACTGCCGCTCCCGCGTCGCGCATCTGTCTCTGCTTTCTTTCAATGTCCAACGCCCGGACCGTGCCCTGCTGTGTGTGTATCCATGGTCTCTGTTGAAATTGTTGTTGTTTAAGCGAATCTCGGCCGCTTCCTTTATAACGCAGTCCCAATATGTAGAACATGAGGGAACACTTTTGTACTTTCGAACTGTATCTTATGTCCGTTTTGTAGGCAATGCTCCGCTATGGTCGACTTGTCAAGCTCCCTTTGTTTTATATGGCGCTTGTGCTCAGTACAACGCTCCGCAACCGTGCGAATTGTCTGTCCAATGTAAGTGCTGCCACATTCACAGGGTACACCATACACACCGGACACTTGAAGAGCAATGTCGTCCTTAACAGGGCGCAACGTACCTCGCATCTTGGGGGCGGGCCGGAACACTGGTTTTAGCCCATGTTTCTGCAGCAGACGTCCTAACTTACTGCTAGTTGCTCCACAGTATGGCAGGAATACAGTCCGTTTGGCCACTTCTTCTGATTCGCCAGCTGTCTTTCGTCGGCGGCCCTTGAAAGCGTTTCGTTGGAACCAACGACGACATTTTTTGTTCACTAATAAGTGTACCTGTCAGTCAGGGTGAAACGTCCCCTTAGAAAAATTATACATGACTGTGCTTAAACTGACATACAATATTTTTTTAGCGCAACGCAATCTGACTTTCAAAAATCCCTACAAAAGAATGGCCCTGACTAACATTAACCTATACGTTTCACAAATCACTTACCTGACAAAAATCTTCGTTACTCAAGCTACTGCAATACAGCGAGCGCCACTACTGCCAGCTAAATAAAAGATTCAAACTACTGAAGGCACTAACTACTGATAGGCATAGTTAGCAAATGAAAGATTTTGATAGAGAACAAACAATGTATTTACCTTAATAGTCATACTATATATAGCAGTTCATGACATCCATTCTTAAAAATGTACTGTTTCTGATGGACACACCTCCAGATTATCCATTCTCAAAAATCCGCCATCTCACTTCCCCACATCCACCACTGCTGGCGGCTCGCCTCCAACTGCGCAACGCTACGCGCTGTTCACATCCAGCTGCCCAACACTACAATGGCAGACAACAATGCAAACTAGCCACAGACTGCACACAGCACAGCCAGTGATTTTCATACAGAGCGCTACGTGGCGTTACCAATAAGAAAACCTAAACAGCCTACTTACATTGCCCCCATGCTCTCCCCCCCCCCCCCCCCCCCACAAAAAATTTTACAAATTGTTTTGGGCAGTGGCCAATATTGATTTGATAAAATTTTTCATAATTACAATAACAAAGATATCAAATGCACACACTTATTGATACAATGCTGGTCAAAAGCTAAAATTTTCTCACAGTCCATAAAGACAGTCCTGATCATTCATCACAGTAAAATTGCAGGTTTTTGGTTTTTTTTTTTTTTTCTTCAAAGTCTGAGCAGTAAAAGAAAATGCACACGGAAGCAGTGGATTTCCAGCGGAACTAACAGCTACATTTTTACTCCACTAGTATGTGTAGCCATCAGACACAGTGGTGGTTTTGTGACTAATTTCTTGTCTGGTGTGGTTACGTAACATATCTACGATCATATGACCACTTCTTTCCGTTTTCTTTGTGAAATATAACAACAAGTCGCTGCTCCAGCATCTCGTCCTCCGGGCATAGGTCATTATCCTCGTTCATTTTATCTAATATTGGCTGGCTACTTTCCAACCGATATTCCTCCATAGGATCCAGACCCAACGGTCAGGACTGAACCGAGCAGGGTGTGGTGAGACGGATCTGTTCACGCTCGAGATTGGTGGACAGCAGCCTCCACGCGCTGGCGATTTCTAGCGTCCGTCGGCCGTCGTAATTTAATATATTATTTACCACAAAAATTCATTGGTGATGGTGATTGTTGCCGACTTACGTGGTGGGCCTTAATAAAAATGATATTTCATTTTATTTTGATTTACAATTAAATGCTTTTGTGAAGTTCTCTTTTTTAACAATATTAAACTTGAGTGAGGGGCATGAAAGGGAAGCAGTGGTTGGGAAGGGAGTGAGACAGGGTTGTAGCCTCTCCCCGATGTTATTCAATCTGAACATTGAACAAGCAGTGAAGGAAACAAAAGAAAAATTCGGAGTAGGTATTTAAATCCACGGAGAAGAAATAAAAACTTTGAGGTTCGCCGATGACATTGTAATTCTGTCAGAGACAACAAAGGACTTGGCAGAGCAGTTGCATGTGGCTAGTGTCTTGAAAGGAGGATATAAGATGAACATCAACAAAAGCAAAACGAGGATAATGGAATGTAGTCGAATTAAGTCGGGTGATGCTGAGGGTATTAGATTAGGAAATGAGAGGCTTAAAGTAGTAAAGGAGTTTTGCTATTTGGGGAGCAAAATAACTGATGATGGTCGAAGTAGAGAGGATATAAAATGTAGCCTGGCAATGGCAAGGAAAGCGTTTCTGAAGAAAGGAAATTTGTTAACATCCAGTATAAATTAAATGTCAGGAAGTCGTTTCTGAAAGTATTTGTGTGGAGTGTAGCCATGTATGGAAGTGAATCATACACGATAAATTGTTTACACAAGAGGAGAACTGAAGCTTTCGAAATGTGGTGCTACAGAAGAATGCTGAAGATTAGATGGGTAGATCACATAACTAATGAGGAGGTATTGAAGAGGATTGGGGAGAAGAGAAGTTTGTGGCACAACTTGACTAGAAGAAGGGATCGGTTGGTAGGACATGTTCTGAGGCGTCAAGGGATCACCAATCTAGTATTGGAGGGCAACGTGGAGGATAAAAATCGTGGAGGGAGACCAAGAGATGAATACACTAAGCAGATTCAGAAGGATGTAGGTTGCAGTAGGTACTGGGAGATGAAGAAGCTTGCACAAGATAAGAGTAGCATGGAGAGCTGCATCAAACCAGTCTCAGGACTGAAGACCACAACAACAACAAACCTGAGTGGAAATTATTTTTTACGTTAATGAACGTTAGACTCATTGAATCTTAAAGCACGAACATATAAGTTGAACAATGGAATAAACCTTTGATATTAATTTCCTCAGCTAGTCAGTTCACTTTAGCGCAAAAAATCTTTAGTTATTAATTACAATGGCGGCCCACATACGCGCGAGAGTATTTCTTCTTACCTCCGTTAGCCATTGCATTGTAGTCGGAGTCCTGGCTCTGGCTCTCGGCTGTGGTACTGAAAATAAGAATCTTAGAGGTACGTATTCTCTGCAACGTCGGGCGGCTGTGGAGAAAAATGTATATTATGTTAATAGGGGGCAACTTTTTCGCTTCCGCTAATTTTTATTAGTTAATATCGCCACGTAATGGCGTTGTTGGCTGCATCGGCCGCTGCGATTGTTGAACTGTAAATTACTCGAATGCAGGTTAATTCAAAGGAAGGCGGACATGAAATCGGGATCACTTCTTACAAATTAAAAGTGAACAATAATATTAGGTCAATATATTATCTGCTTAATTAGTACAAATATACTTACATTTGCCAGCACTCGCAAGATGTCCGTCTACACGCAACCAAGACAAGAGAAGAAGTGAAGACGACTGAAAAATTAACAAAAGAGCGTATCTTGTCGTCTCTTTAGATCATTTTGTTATATTTCTTTGCCCTCGAAACTTACACAGAGAAATTATAATAATAAGGTTACATGACAAAAGTGCATATTATTCAATTTTTAAATGTCTCTTCTTCATAAATACTGTTTTTTAAGTCTTTTCTTATTATTTCGCTGGGGACGCTATAGATTCCCTGTGGTGGGGTTAGCACTGACAGCACATGTACTAGTTATCTCGTGTGTGATTTCTCCTAGTGCCTTCAGACTTCCTTCCAGGCGCTCCTTTCAATCGAATCAGTGACTGAAAAGTTACCGTTGCGTTGTAACTCGACTTTCTTGTGACACTCTCTGCTCTGTCACTAGTATGTCGAAACGTCTGTTGCCGTGACGTCACTGTGCTTCACCTCTTTCCTCCTAGCTGGCAGTGTGCCGGTCATTCACTCAGGCAGCTCGTTCTCTAGTGTCGCCAGTGGAGAACTTTAAGAAATTGTTAGTGTTAGCCTGCAATCGTACTACGGGTTGCAACATCCCAGTGATGCTGGCCCGTGTTTGCGACAGAAAGGGCAGACCACGGTAAGGTATGCATCCGGCCAGTGTCGAACTTTGAGACTCGGTAATCAGGCAGCGTCATCACCTTTGGGTGAGCCTTATGGGTTCAGAATCCAAAAATTTCTCTTGGGTCTATGAAGAGACAGTGCGAATGCGTACGGGTTGCCCGATCTCTTACGGGAATCTTCACCATAGTGGGCGCGAGTAATGAGTGAGTGGATGGGCAAATATCTATTAGGAACATTACGTATGTAGATTGTGGACAGTTGGGAATGTGGGTCTGACGGGAAGAGCGTAAGCGATAAGTCTCTGCAGTCGCGCTCTTCATATGTGTCCTCGGTGGCTCAGATGGATAGAGCGTCTGCCATGTAAGCAGGAGCTCCCGTGTTCGAGTCCCGGTTTCAATTAATTATTATTTATCTGTGAAGAGAGTATGTGTGCTTACATTTCGTCAGTGGCCTCCAGTGGCAATTCGTCTTTTAAATGATACCACAACACCACTCGACAAGGTTGACATTGACTAACCCACGTACACTTGCATGTATGTCGTGACGAGCCTAGATGACAGTTCAGTAGTTTCACTTCTGGAACGATGGAGGGGGAGCTACAACACACACAAAGACTATTAGTTCACTTTTTAGAACTCTTTAGTATCGAATACTGCGTGCAGTCCATGTCTATATGAATCATGATATACAGGGTGTATCAAAAAGGATGGCGCAAACTTACGCGGCTGAAAGTACACGATAATAGAAGTACAAATGTCAAGTAAACATGGGCTCTAAATCGCATACCTTAAGAGCTATGACATATTCTTGGTTTTCAATATTGTGAAACAAATCTCTTCTACTGCAAGCTCTTTGCTTTCCATATTTTGGAAAGTGGTAGTATGTACCAAAACAAGAAAAAAATGTCCAGCAGACATATACTCTAAAATGCATACCTTAACAGCTATGAGCACCTGTTCATCTTTGGCACCTTGGGACACAACTCTTCTAATGTTTGCGGTTCCTTTGTGATGTGTCAACCTTAACCTGGTACCTCACTCTTCAGGCGACACCACATATCTATCGTCACTTTTACGGCACTAGCTGTGCTCCCACGTTCAGTCATTTGCCTACCTTAGACGGTATAGTTTTGTCCAGGACTAGCGTGGTAAGAACATACTCCACTTTCTGAACATGTCGCTTCATGTATTACACATCTTACTGTTATTTTGGACATTTATCGCTCACTGCAAAGCAGATTGGAAAGCAGAATATGAAGTATGGAATACATACATCAGCCAGGGGAAATACTCTCGCGATACAAGAAGAATGTTATAATTCCAATTACAAAGACGACAGGTGCTGATGTGTTTGAGTATTACCGATGCATCACTCTGATAAGTTATGGTTGCAAAATATTGGCACGAATTATTTAGAGAAGAATGGAAAAAACTGGTGGAAACAGACCTCGGAGAATATCAGTTTGGGTTCTGGGGAAATGTAAGAACATACAAGGCAATCCTGATTCTATGTCCTATTTTAGAAGACAAATTTAATGAAGACAAATCTGCATTATAACAGTTGCCGATTTATAAACAGCTTTTGACAATGTTGACTGGTACACACTCTTTGAAATTTTGAGGATGCAGGGATAAAAAAAACGGGTAGCGAAATATCATTTATAGCTTGTTGAGAAACCAGATGGCAGTTATAAGGGAAGCAGTGGTTGAGAAGGGCTTGAGACAGGGTTGTAGCACATGGCCAGTTTTATTCAGTCTGTACGCTGAGAAAGCATTATAGGAAACCAAGGAGGAATCTGGAAAGCGAATTATAGTTCGGAGAGAAGAAATAAAAACTTTGAGGTTTGCCTATGACGTCGTATGATGCTGTCAGACAGACCAAAGGACTTGGAAGAGCAGTTGAACTGGACGGCCAGTGTCTTGAAAGAAGGATGTAAGATAAATATCAACAAAAGTAGAACAATGGTTGTGGAATGTAGTCGAACTTAGTGAGACGTTGCTGAAGGAATTAAATTAGGTGATGATACACTATGAAGCAGTAGATACACTAGAAGTTGCTGTTTGGGAGGCGACATAACTAATGATGGCTGAGGTAGAGAAGATACAAAACGCCGACACGCAATAGCAAGAAGGGAAAGTGGGCTGAAGGTTAGAACTGAAGTTTGTGTTTTTTGGGAGGGCATTGGACTTAAGCGGTCCACACAGCTATACTGGTCACAACGCTACTGTGGTGTAATGATTAGCACATACCCCTAGTAAGCTAGAAAACTGGGTTCAAGTCCTCGCTACAGTATAAATTTTATTTCATTGCTTTAGCAAGAGGAATTTGTTAACATCTAAAATGAATTTATGTATCAGGAATTCGTTTTTAAAGATATTTGATTTGTACCCTTGTACGGAAGTGAAACATGAACGGTAAGCAGTTCACATAAGAAGAGAACAAGAGAATAAAAGATTTGAAATGTGATGCTACAGAAAAATACTGAATATTAGATAGAGACGTGGGAGGGGGGGGGGGGGGAGTAAAAGTTACAGCAGGAGACCTATAGCTGAGTCGGAAGAAGTTGATCCGTGACAGGTGCAGTGGGCTGGGCGCAACTGCCTCGCGAGCTTACCTCAGCCAATAACAACGCGATTTTGTAAACGTCTCTATGGCAACCACTCAGTGTTGTCACAGCTCTGTAGACGGCTACCGATTTCGCCTGCAGACGTCAGCGCTTCGCAGTTGAAACGACAGTGCTGCGATCTGCCAGGGATCTTCTTAAGCCGTCTCGACAATAGGCATGAATGCAGCAAGGAGACTCAAATGGATGTAGGCCGCAGAAGTTACACTACTGGCCATTAAAATTTCTACACCACGAGGACGACGTGCTACAGACGCTAAATTTAACCGACAGGAAGAAGATGCTATGATATGCAAATGATCAGCTTTTCAGGACATTCACACAAGGTTGGCGAAGGTGGCGACACCTAAACGTGCTGACATGAGGAATGTTTCCAACTGATTTCTCATACACAAACAGCAGTTGACAGGCGTTGCTTGGTGAAACGTTGTTGTGATGCCTCGTGTAAGGAGGAGAAATGCGTACCTTCACGTTTCCGACTTTGATAAAGGTCGGATTGTAGCCTATCGCGATTGCGGTTTATCCTATCGCGACATTGCTGCTCGCGTTGGTCGAGATCCAATAACTGTTAGAAGAATATGGAATCAATGGGTTCAGGATGGTAATACGGAACGCCGTGCTGGATCCCAACGGCCTCGTATCACTAGCAGTCGAGATGACAGGCATCTTATCCACATGGCTGTAACGGATCGTGCAGCCTTGTCTCAATCCCTGAGTCAACAGATGGGGACGTTTGCAAGGCACAACCACCTGCACGAACAGTTCGACGACGCTTGTAGCAGCATGGACTATCAGCTCGGAGACCATGGCTGCGTTTACCCTTGACACTGCATGACAGACAGGAGCGCCTGCGATGGTGTACTCAACGACGAACCTGGGTGCACGATTGGCAAAACGTCATTTTTTCGGATGAATCCAGGTTATGTTTACAGCATCATGATGGTCGCATCCGTGTTTGGCGACATCGCGGTGAACGCACATTGGAAGCGTGTATTCGTCATCGCCAAACTGGCGTATCAGCCGGCGTGATGGTATGGGGTGCCCGTGGTTACACGTCTCGGTCACCTCTTGCTCGCATTGACGGCACTTTGAACAGTGGACGTTACATTTCAGATGTGTTACGACCCGTGGCTCTACCCTTCATTCGATCCCTGCGAAATGATAAGGATTATGCAGTACCGCATGTGACAAGTCCTGTACGGGTCTTTCTGGATACAGAAAATGTTCGACTGCTGCCCTGGCCAGCACATTCTCCAGATCTCTCACCAATTGAAAACGTCTGGTCAATGGTGTCCGAGCAACTGGCTCGTCACAATACGGCAGTCACTACTCTTGATGAACTGTGGTATCGTGTTGAAGCTGCATGGGCAGCTGCATGGGCAGCTGTACCTGTACACGCCATCCAAGCTCTGTTTGACTGAATGCCCAGGCGTATCAAGGCCGTTGTTACGGCCAGAGGTGGTTGTTCTGGGTACTGATTTCTCAGGATCTATGAACCTAAATTGCGCGAAAATGTAACCACATGTCAGTTCTAGTATAATATATGTCCAATGAATACCCGTTTATCATTTGCATTTCTTCTTGGTGTAGCAATTTTAATGGCCAGTAGTGTATTTAGAAATGATGAGGCTTACACGGGGTACACTGTCACGGAGAACTGTATCAATCCATTATTCTCACTGAAGGCTGCAATGACAGCAGCATAATTTTCAAGTTTTTGTATGCCCATCCTTTTTACTGGAGGTCTTGGGGACCACGGCCGTTCACCATCGTAAGAAGCTGTCAACTGACGCAGTTGAATTGAAGCGCCGAAACTGGTAGCTACACAATAAATACGATCATAAGAACATTGTAAGGGTTTCATCTTCTTACATAATATTCAGTTGTCTCACAACTCTCACTTCAGCATGTTCCTTCGTCAACTGCGAATTATTTGTTACTTACTGTTTCGAAAAATATATAAAAACATGTTTCTTTTTCTGGTGTTTTTTTATTGTGATCTCTTCCACCTGCTTGCTTCGTTTGACATTCATCTTCAAGCCCTTTACCTTCGATCCTGCAGCTAGCTTTGCGTGGCGCATGTGTTGAATGTAGTTCAATGAGCTTAGCTGGGACACCAGTTGACGCAGAGGCGCGTTCTGTCCGCACAGGCCAACGCGTACCGTTTCTCCCTGAGCTGGCCTCGCATCCTGCCCACCGGGGACACGGACAACGTCAACCAGGCGGGCGTCAACTACTACAACAACCTCATCAACGAGCTGCTGGACAACGGCATCGAGCCCTTGGTAAGTAAGCCGACAGCACCACGTAGGTCGCGGAGACCAGTCACAGCGGAAGCTCTGCAGTAGGGTAAAACACTCTACTGGACCCTGCATCGAACAAGGAAGCTTCTCTTCTGTGGGAACTTCTTTGACTAACTGAGCTATCCAAACATGACACCTGCGACATACAGGGTTGAATTAACTCAAATATGATGAAAATAGATGGAGATATGTTCTTCTTACTAACTCTTCCTAGCCTCAAATGGATAAATAATTGACGTATGGTGAAGCCAAACACTGTTGCTTCCACTGACTCGTGGGCCCCCATGTGCATCAGCACGAATTAAAAAAAAAAAAAAAACTGAAAACCATGAAAACCACAATCTATATGGCGTCCTCAATGTGTGGTTGGACTTCTAAAATGTTGGCCAAATTTCTGTCCAGGGGTAAAGCAACGCATCTGTCACATCAACCCTCAATACATTCAGCCAAATTCATTATATGTGGGCAGGAAATTTGTGGTTCACTTCTCACAGCGTTTTAGTTTTTTAACAGAATGATTTTATTGCAGAAAATCAAAGTATCACGTCACGCACTTCACAACCGTTTATTACTGAAATAATAACTGTTGTGCGAGGGTGTAAAGAAACTTACCAACATCAAGCGTACTCACACACTTCCGAAAAACCATGAAAATTAGTTGAAGTTGCTTTACCGCAAGTCTAAAGTGAAAGTTCCGTAATAGTGAACTAATGAAATTCTGAGTACTTACCACCCTCGAAATTGGCTGCAGAAAAGTTATTAAAGTGTAGGCTAAGTCGCCTAATCCGAAATATTCAGAAACGAGACGATGAGAATGTTTCAAAACATTCGCGAACGACACGTGCGAAATATTACAAGTCCCCATCACAACCAGCTTGCCTGACGCGACATCTTCTAATTCAGAGGAGTTAAAAATGTTTCAGTTTATTTGCAATCGGCACACGCGAAATATTAAAAATGAACGGCCAGATACTTAGTAATGTTTCCCATAGACACACTCGAGGCGAATTACTGCCGCGCACACGCCCTCTCCAGGTATTAACCCCGACTACCAGACGAGTGCTAAGTGTCAGTCGCGTGAAAATGGCCGCTGTTGCTTATACGCTCGCATTGACGTTAGTCAAACTCGCGCACTTCCGACTTCCTAAATCATACTTAAAACTATTTTAATGTTATTATATACTATTGCCGGCCGGTGTGACCGTGCGGTTCTAGGCGCTTCAGTCTGGAACCGCTTGACCGCTACGGTCGCAGGTTCGAATCCTGCCTCGTTCATGGATCTGTGGCATGTCCTTAGGTTAGTTAGGTTTAAGTAGTTCTAAGTTCTAGGGGACTGATGACCAAAGATGTTAAGTCCCATAGTGCTGAGAGCCATTTGAACCATTTATTATATACTATTATACGTGAATCTGAACGCTAATTTCATCATCTTTAATGGTTTGGTCGCAAATAGGGTGTTTGTCCATGTGGACGCTATTTTGCGTTGTTATGTTATCAATAAAAAGAAACAGTTAAAATTAATTACAGTCATACATTCCTAATTACATCTGTTTCCTAATGCTACCACTACTTTAAATATTTCAGTTGTATTTACGAGAAATTTCAGTTTTTTATGCACGGTATGTATATTCCGGCCTGTAATTTAAAATATGTAGTATTCACAAAGAATCTCCCATAAATTTCGAAATTATAGGTACTCACCAAGACCTATCCATAGACACTACGTTACCATGAATCGCTTAAGGCGTTACTGAGTTATTAATTTTTAAAGATCATTTCATATTTAAAATAAAGAGGAACGTCAGCGTTGGCAGTAATTTTGATGGTTTATTGACAGCAAAATCGATTTTCTGTCACATAGTGATCATCTTCAAATGGTTCAAATGGCTCTGAGCACTATCGGACTTAACAGCTATGGTCATCAGTTCCCTAGAACTTAGAACTACTTAAACCTAACTGACCTAAGGACGTCACACAACACCCAGTCATCACGAGGCAGAGAAAATCCCTGACCCCGCCGGGAATCGAACCCGGGAACCCGGGCGCGGGAAGCGAGAACGCTACCGCACGACGACGAGCTGCGGACGATCATCTTCAGTGCTGTAGTCTACAAATTAAACTTGTGATCGTTACATAGCTTTGGTTGCTGATAATAACTTGACACCAGTGCCTAAGAGTTTAATTTGTACACTACAGCGCTGAAGATAATCAAAATGTTCAAATGGCTCTGAGCACTATGGGACTCAACTGCTGTGGTCATTAGTCCCCTAGAACTTAGAACTACTTAAACCTAACTAACCTAAGGACATCACACACATCCATGCCCGAGGCAGGATTCGAACCTGCGACCGTAGCAGTCGCACGGTTCCGGACTGCGCGCCTAGAACCGCGAGGCCACCGCGGCCGGCGCTGAAGATAATCACTATGTGATTGAAAATCGATTTTGCTGCCAATAAGCCATCAAAATTACGGCCAACGCTGACCTTCCTTCTATTTTCACGTATATGGTCGTTGTGTACACAGCACTCCATGGAGTCACCAATCAATAATATTTAAAATAGTTAATATTAAATAACTTGAAAACTAAATCTCATAGCGAGGGCGCTTCTTCACTCACGTACTCATCTAAATTTTGTCTATGAAACTGTTACTGGCTTCTCTGTCGCTGTTTGGGTTTAGTTTTCATTAGAGTTCTCCTTGTTTGATACCCTCTATTCGATCAAGTCAGCCATGGATGGCTGTGTGGCCAGAGCCTGTGGCTAGCTGAACTGCACGGAAGACTTCTCATACTCTGAGCTTTGCCAGTAATCGCGCCACCTACTGGCGACGCCGTAAAGCCCGTCGGGTTCATCATGGCCGCCACATCTGTCAGGACACGCCCTCTTGGCTGTGACAACACTCGCCAGATCAGCTGCTGTCGTTACAACAGGACGCAAGCGCGTGACTGCGTCTGTTGTCAAAGTCACTCGCAACCGTTTCTGGGACGTACTGTCTCAATCCCCAGCAATTCTCACAGTTCTCTACCAGCAACTATCTCCTGCCTTTCAGACTTCACATAAGCTCTCCTGCATACCCCTGTCTTAACACTCAGTTTAACTGAGTTAGAAAGTTTCAAGCCAAAGCCAATTTTTCTGAGAAATGGTTTCCTTTAGGTGTGTTCATCCAGCAAGGAATTCAGGAGAGTTTCTAAGAATTTTGGAAAGCAAGGATGGGCTACTGGCAGAAGTTAAGGTGCTCTGAAGGACACGGAGAAGCCACGGACTCGTGTGAGACAGCATTATCAGCATCTGACAGAGTTTGAAAAGGGTCTCAACCGGGTCTCCATTTGGCCAGTTGGTCGAATGGTGCTATATCCGGTTTTGTAGAGCTCTCTGATGTTACCATTGCCCGATGTCGGACTGCATGCGAATGTGAGGGCGGACATACTCCTCTTCGAGGTTCTGGTCTACCACGTCTGACCACCACACGGGGAGGATCGACATACTGTGTGCCGAGCACATCGTAAGCCCTTCACATCTGTGCCTGCCATGCGAAAGCAAATAATGGACTCTCTGCAGCAGTCCTTATCATCATGCACCATTGGTCGGAGACAAGCGGTGATCAGAGCAAGGAATTACTGTCCCATGTGTAGGCTTCGATTAACTACACAACAAAGTGGCTGAGTCTGGACTGGTGCCATGACTGTGAAGCATCCAATGATGATGAATGGCGTCATATTGTCATGAACGATGAGTCACGGTTATGCACGGTCCTGGACTACCATCAGCGAGTATGGCGGCTGCCTGGGGGGAGGGGGGGGGGTTGGCCCACATTCTTGCAAGGTTTTGGAGAGGCACAGTGATGTTACTCGTGGCGTCATGCTGAGGGGAACCATCGAGTTCGACTTCTGGACACGGCTCATGCTCATTGAGGGAACGCTGTCGACACAACAGGTACGTCATGGACATTCTGTGTCCTCGTGTGTTATCTCTCGTCCGACTGTATTGTGATGCCACTTTTCAACAGAACGATGCTCATTTACAACTGCCACTATGGACAATCTGTGTGAGGTTGAGAGACTCCCGTGGCCCAGAAAGACCGCCACGTCAGTCCCCGACAGAACATGTACGGGACCAACTAGCTCGGACATCTACTTTGTGCCCGTATCGTTAACCAGGATATCAAGGACCAGCTAAAACGCTAGTGCAGCAGCTTGCCTCGGAAGAGAAGACGACGGCTGTGTGATGCCCTTCCCAACCTAACCTGTGCGAGCGTCCAGGCCAGACGAGGTGCAATGTCATTCTGATAAGCGGGCTCATACTTCCAAGTTCTTTGCAAGTTTGACTCAATATTGCGTTCTTATGGAAGAATATCTTCTGTTACGCACTGGATTTGAGATTTCCTGTCAGAGTAGTCACAGTTCGTAGTAATTGCCGGGAAGTCATCGAGTAAAACGGAAGTGATTTCTGGCGTTCCCCAAGGTAGTGTTACAGGTCCTTTGCTGTCCCTTATCCATATAAACGAATTGGGAGACAGTCCGAGCAGCCGTCATCGGTTGTTTGCAGATGACGCTGTCGTTTATCGACTAATAAAGTCATCAGAAGATCAAAAACAAACTGCAAAACGATTTAGAAGAAATATCGGAATGGTGGGAGAAGTGGCAGTTGACCTTGAATAACGAAAACTGTGAGGTCATCCACATAAGTGCTAAAAGGAACTCGTTAAACTTCGGTTACGCGACAGATCAGCATAATCTAAAAGCAGATAATTCAACTAAATACCTAGGTATTACAGTTACGAACAACTTAGACCGGAAAGAACACACAGAAAATGTTGTGGCGAACACTAACCAAAGGCTGTGTTTTATTGGCAGGACATTTAGAAAATGTAACAGACCTGTTAAGGAGACTGCCTACACTACGCTTGTCCTTCCTGTTTTAGAATACTGCTGCACGGTGTGGGATCCTTACCAGATAGGACTGACGGAGTACATCGAAAAAGTTCAAAGAAAGGCAGCACGTTTTGTATTATTGCGAAATATGGGAGAGAGTGTCACAGAAATGATACAGGATTTGGGCTGGAAATCATTAAAAGAAAGGCGTTTCTCGTTGCTACGGAATCTTCTCACGAAATTCTAATCACCAACTTTCTCCTCAGAGTGCGAAAATATTTTGTTGACACTGACCTACATAGGGAGGAACGATCACCACGATAAAATAAGGGAAATCAGAGCTCGTACGGATAGATATAGGTGTTCATTCTTTCCGCGCGCTGTACGAGACTGGAATAATAGAGAATTGTGAAGGTGGTTCGATGAAAACTCTGCCAGGCACTTAAATGTGATTTGCAGAGTATCCATGTAGATGTAGATGTAGATGAATATCGTAATCACTCAAATAACGTCACATACCTTCTCAATCCGTGAAGTTTCATTTCATTTCCTCCATCCCTTCTGCGCCCTTTTTTGTTTTTGCCAGGCAGTGTATATTGCCCATAACCTGTAATAATAGCCGAGACGTGTCATTTTCGGACATATTTTAAATTTAGTAAATAACTTACACGTTAATTATGATGTGAGAGAAATAGTATCACCTAACCAATAGCCATTTGCTTATCGTATTGCCAAATTTAGCAACTCTTAATGATGACTGAGTTTTCACCAAATACTTTCAGCGAGTATGTAGAAAAAACCAGTGAAATATTTTCACCAAAGATACATCCACAGTCATGATCCATGGAATTAGGGTATAAATCGCAGACTGATACAGTGAAAGTATTCTTAGTTATTCCACTAACTGCGCTTTCTACAGTTACATCCACACTCTGCAAGAGCGTATCACTTGTTAATGCTTCTTCCCATTCCATCCACGTATGGAGCGAGGCAAGACTGATTGCTGGAACGTCTCTGTGCAGTGCATGCTACGCTTGGTGTAATCTCTTACTCGCGACTAGTATGGGAGCGTTGGGTAGGGCTCGTGCTTTTTTCCTAGATTCATCACTTAAAGCTTTACCACTTTCTTAGTACTTTTATGCCTGTGTCCACCTTAACAAAAATAGAATTACACCGTTGGTCATCAAAATTACAGAGTCACTAAACCGACCGGCGACGAGCATCATATTCCCATTGTTTGCATCGTATGCTTGGACAACTAAGTCAGCATTTCAGACCAGTCGCACAAAGAAGTTGCGGGGGAGCTAAAGCCCTATAGTTATGTACACTGAGGTGACAAATGCCATGGCAGACTTCCTCCCGGCCGGAGCGGTCGAGCGGTTCTAGGCGCTATAGTCTGGAACCGAGCAACCGCTACGGTCGCAGGTTCGAATCCTGCATCGGGCATGGATGTGTGTAATGTCCTTAGGTTAGTTAGGTTTAATTAGTTCTAAGTTCTAGGCGACTGATGACCTCAGAAGTTAAGTCCCATAGTGCCCAGAGCCATTTGAACCATTTTTTTTATCACACTTCCTAACAGACTCGCATTCGGGAGGACGACGGTTCAATCCCGCATCCGGCCATCCTGATTTAGATTTCCCGTGATTCCCCTAAATCGCTCCAGGCAAATGCCAGGATGGTTCCTTTGAAAGGGCACGGCCGACTTCCTTCCCCATCCTTCCCTAATCCAATGAGACCGGTGACCTCAGTGTTTGGTCTCTTCCCCCAAACAACCCAACCCAACCCAACACTTCATAACATCGTCTCGGAACTCCTTTTGCCCGGCATAGTACAACACCTCCACTTGGCATGGAGTCAACAAGTCGTTGGAAGCCTGCTGTAGAAGTACTGAGCCATGTTGCCTCTATAGCCGTCCATAATTGCGGAGGTGTTGCAGGTGCAGGATTTTGAGCACGAACTGACCTCTCAATTATATCCCATAAATGTCTGGAAACATGAAGTCTGTGAATGGCTGCAAGTGGTCTCCAACTAGCCGAATATAGCCATTTCCAGGCAATGGTAGGTTCACCTGGACCAGAAGACCCAGTCCATTCCATTTAAAACAGCCATACCCCACATCATCATCGGGCTACCACCAGCTTGCACAGTGTCTTGTTGACAATTTGGGTCCATGGCCTCCTTGGGTCTGCACCACAATCGAACCCTACCATCAGCTCTTACCAAAAGAAATCGGGACTCAGTTGATCAGGCCATGGTTTTACAGTCGTCTAGAGTCTAATAGATGCGGCCACGAGCGCAGGAGAGAGACTGCAGGCGATACCGTGTCGTTGGCAAAGCCACCCGCATCGATCGTCTGCTACCATAGCCCATTAACGAAAAACTTCGCCCATTGTCCTAATGGATACGTCCGTCGTACGTCCCACATTCATTTCTGCGGCTATATCACTCAGCGTTGCTTGTCTGTTAGCACTGGCAACTCTACGCAAACGCCGCTGCTCTCGGTCGTTAAGTGAAGGCCGTCGGCCACTGCATTCTTCGTGGTGGGAGGCAATGCCAGAAATGTGGATATTCTCCACACACTCTTGACGCTATGCATCTCGAAATATTTAATTCCCTAACGGTTTCCGAAATGGAATGCCCCATGCTTCCAGCTCCAACTGCAATTTCACCTTCAAAGTCTGTTGATGCGCTTCGTGCTGCCATAATCACGTCGGAAATCTTTTCACGTGAATCACCTACGTACAAACGACAGCTCCACCAAAGCACTGCCCTTTTGTTCCTTGTGGGCGTGATAGTACCGCCAATTGTATATGTACATTCGCTATGCCACGACTTTTGCCACCTCAGCGTACATTCTCTGTACAGAGTGCTCACAGAAAGGGTGTTGCAGGGTAGGTTGTGCTGAGCAGTAATGGTTCACCAAAAAATTCGATACGCTGTGCCGTTTCGGAGTTAATCAGCAGTAAAGTTATCAATAAACCCATTGCACACACATATTCAAGCAGCCCGTCAGATAAAATTAGTGTCAATTGTTCTCATAGCGTAGATTACAACGCCCGAAACTGCGCAGTCTTTGGCTCGGGTTCGATCCTTACCACCGTCCCGCGTCCACTTTCTGTATCGCTCTCTTGTTCGGTTTTAGGAAACCAAACGAAGAACACGACACCGTCTCTGGACGGGCCGCTTGAATTTGCCCGCGCAGCGGCCTCATTTGTTAACTTCAGTGCTGATGAACTCGGAAACAGCGCAACGTATTGAATTTTTTTTCTTAACACTTATTCACTGCGTGAAGAGTTCGACAGAGCACTGAAAGACCTGAGTCGAAACAAGGCCCCGGGAGTATACAACATTCCATTGGAACTACTGACAGCCTTGGGAGAGCCAGTCCTGACAAAACTCTACCATCTGGAGAGCAAAATGTATCAGACAGGGGAAATACCCTCAGACTTCAAGAAGAATATAATAATTCCAATGCGAAAGAAAGCAGGTGTTGACAGATGTGAAAATTACCGAACTATCAGTTTAATAAGTCACAGCTGCAAAATACTAACACGAATTCTTTACAGACGAATGGAAAAACTGGTAGAAACCGACCTCGGGGAAGATCAGTTTGGATTCTATAGAAATGTTGCAACACGTGAGGCAATATTGACCCTACGACGCCGGTCGGAGTGGCCGTGCGGTTCTAGGCGCTACAGTCTGGAACCGAGCGACCGCTACGGCCGCAGGTTCGAATCCTGCCTCGGGCATGGATGTGTGTGATGTCCTTAGGTTAGTTAGGTTTAATTAGTTCTAAGTACTAGGCGACTGATGACCTCAGAAGTTAAGTCGCATAGTGCTCAGAGCCATTTGACCCTATGACTTATCTTAGAAAATAGATTAAGGAAAGGCAAACCTACGTTTCTAGCATTTGCAGACTTAGAGAAAGCTTTTGACAATGTTGACTGGAACACTCTCTTTCAAATTCTGAAGGTGCAGGGGTAAAATACAGGGAGCGAAAGGCCATTTACAATTTGTACAGAAACCAGATGGCAGTTATAAGAGTCGAGGGGCATGAAAGGGAAGCGGTGGTTGGGAAGGGAGTGAGACAGAGCTGTAGCCTATCCCCGATGTTATTCAGTCTGTATATTGAGCAAGCAGTAAAGGAAACAAAAGAAAAAATCGGAGTAGGAATTAAAATCCATGAAGAAGAAGTGAAAACTTTGAGGTTCAGCGATGACATTGTAATTCTGTCAGAGACAGCATTGGACCTGGAAGAGCAGCTGAACGGAATGGACAGTGTCTTGAAAGGAGGATGTAAGATGAACATCAACAGAAGCAAAACGAGGATAATGGAAAGTAGTCGAATTAAATCGGGTAATGCTGTGGGAATTAGATTAGGAAATGAAAGGCTTAAAGTAGTAAATGAGTTTTGCTATTTGGGGAGCAAAATAACTGATGATGGTCGAAGTAGAGAGGATATAAAAAGTAGACTGGCAATGGCAAGGATTGCGTTTCTGAAGAAGGGAAATTTGTTAACATCCAGTGTAAATTAAATGTCAGGAAGTCGTTTCTGAAAGTATTTGTGTGGAGTGTAGCCATGTATGGAAGTGAATCATACACGATAAATTGTTTAGACAAGAGGAGAATTGAAGCTTTCGAAATGTGGTGCTATAGAAGAATGCTGAAGATTAGAGGGTAGATCACACAACTAATGAGGAGGTATTGAACAGAATTGGAGAGAAGATAAATTAGTGGCACAACTTGACTAGAAGAAGGGATCGGTTGGTAGGGCATGTTCTGAGGCATCAAGGAATCACCAATTTAGTATTGGAAGGCAGCGTGGAAGGTAAAAATCGTAGAGGGAGACCAAGAGATGAATACACTAAACAGATTCAGAAGGATGTAGGTAGCAGGAGGTACTGGGAGATGAACAAACTTGCACAGGATAGAGTAGCACGGAGAGCTGCATAAACGTGTCTCAGGACTGAAGACCACAACAATAACAGTTATTCCTCAGAACGACCTACTATGCAATAGCTTTAGAAGCTTTTCAGTCTGTTTCAGACCACCAAGTATAAGGAATGATTACATAGCAGGTTTGTCATTCATCAGTCGCGTTCAGTGTTAGTCGTCTGTAGAAGATCGTGTCATGCCCCATGTAAGAAGCAGCATTGGTCATCATTCAGAGCGGGCAAGATCGTGTCGCATAGAGACTGCAATAGCTGTCCGTGTTGGTTGAGGTCCCATGACAGCTAAGCGAAAACAGAATCGATTAGTTCAGGAGGGCGGTAGTTAGTAGTATGCGGTATACCATTGGCTCCATGTGATTAGCGCCCGAGAGGACAGACATATTGTGCACTCGGCTTTGCTAAACCGTCCAACCATTTCCCGTACCGTGTGTGTTATTTTCAGCAAGACAACTATCCGCACGGAGAGTGCCACACCGTCTGGAGTACCATCGACAGTAATCAATGGTGACCATTGTTGTAGCTTCCCTCGACACAACAGCAGAGACAAGTGCACCAAATGACAATAGTGGAAGCTACGAGTGGCTGCTAGCAGTATTGCGCACAGCATCGTGATGGACACATGCGTACGTGGCAGCTTCAAAGAGAGTTCAGATTACTAGTAGACTGCATTGTAATCTTCATTTGGGCCCAACAGCTGGTGTTACGGTATGGATTGCCCCTGACAGGATAACACAGCAAGTGCCGTAACCGGAATTACCAGAAAATTGGCTCAGGGGAACTGAGGTTAAAATAAGCGAACATGTGTCTTGGCTTATCTGTAGGCACTCCACCGTTTCTGACAAAACGACAAAGTTTTCGATATAATTTAGTGCCTTTTAGCGCACACTAATGATTCAAATGGCTCTGAGCACTATGGGACTCAACTGCTGAGGTCATTAGTCCCCTGAACTTAGAACTAGTTAAACCTAACTAACCTAAGGACAGCACAAACATCCATGCCCGAGGCAGGATTCGAACCTGCGACCGTAGCGGTCTTGCGGTTCCAGACTGCAGCGCCTTTAACCGCACGGCCACTTCGGCCGGCAGCGCACACTAATCTTACTCGAAGTTGTGACACAGTGTCTAGCGTCATTCTCTATCTACACCCCTGGAAATTGAAATAAGAACACCGTGAATTCATTGTCCCAGGAAGGGGAAACTTTATTGACACATTCCTGGGGTCAGATACATCACATGATCACACTGACAGAACCACAGGCACATAGACACAGGCAACAGAGCATGCACAATGTCGGCACTAGTACAGTGTATATCCACCTTTCGCAGCAATGCAGGCTGCTATTCTCCCATGGAGACGATCGTAGAGATGCTGGATGTAGTCCTGTGGAACGGCTTGCCATGCCATTTCCACCTGGCGCCTCAGTTGGACCAGCGTTCGTGCTGGACGTGCAGACCGCGTGAGACGACGCTTCATCCAGTCCCAAACATGCTCAATGGGGGACAGATCCGGAGATCTTGCTGGCCAGGGTAGTTGACTTACACCTTCTAGAGCACGTTGGGTGGCACAGGATACATGCGGACGTGCATTGTCCTGTTGGAACAGCAAGTTCCCTTGCCGGTCTAGGAATGGTAGAACGATGGGTTCGATGACGGTTTGGATGTACCGTACACTATTCAGTGTCCCCTCGACGATCACCAGTGGTGTACGGCCAGTGTAGGAGATCGCTCCCCACACCATGATGCCGGGTGTTGGCCCTGTGTGCCTCGGTCGTATGCAATCCTGATTGTGGCGCTCACCTGCACGGCGCCAAACACGCATACGACCATCATTGGCACCAAGGCAGAAGCGACTCTCATCGCTGAAGACGACACGTCTCCATTCGTCCCTCCATTCACGCCTGTCGCGACACCACTGGAGGCGGGCTGCACGATGTTGGGGCGTGAGCGGAAGACGGCCTAACGGTGTGCGGGACCGTAGCCCAGCTTCATGGAGACGGTTGCGAATGGTCCTCGCCGATACCCCAGGAGCAACAGTGTCCCTAATTTGCTAGGATGTGGCGGTGCGGTCCCCTACGGCACTGCGTAGGATCCCACGGTCTTGGCGTGCATCCGTGCGTCGCTGCGGTCCGGTCCCAGGTCGACGGGCACGTGCACCTTCCGCCGACCACTGGCGACAATGGAGACCTCACGCCCCACGTGTTGAGCAATTCGGCGGTACGTCCACCCGGCCTTCCGCATGCCCACTATACGCCCTCGCTCAAAGTCCGTCAACTGCACATACGGTTTACGTCCACGCTGTCGCAGCATGCTACCAGTGTTAAAGACTGCGATGGAGCTCCGTATACCACGGCAAACTGGCTGACACTGACGGCGGCGGTGCACAAATGCTGCGCAGCTAGCGCCATTCGACGGCCAACACCGCGGTTCCTGGTGTGTCCGCTGTACCGTGCGTGTGATCATTGCTTGTACAGCCCTCTCGCAGTGTCCGGAGCAAGTATGGTGGGTCTGACACACCGGTGTCAATGTGTTCTTTTCTCCATTTCCAGGAGTGTATCTTTCTCTCTCTCTCTCTCTTTTCCATCCTGTGTTCGAAACCCGTTTACTATTTTTATTTATTTTTTTATTTCATTTACTATATATTATAGGTGGTAAGGTATTTTCATGGATTAGAATCTTTTTAAATTCTCGTACCATTATATTTCATTCTTATATTAATTATTATGTTTTATTCTTATATTTACTTTTCAGGAATATTTGGTGCGTTTGCATGGACGATATCGATCGTAGAAACATAGAAAGATAGAAATTCCGAAAACCACGAACATCGCTCGAAGCGGGTGTGCCACACTATCATTTCTTCGTATGAATCTCACTCGCGGAAGAAACGTCGTCAACATTGCTGAAAATTTCACGCGTTGGCAATAATTTCTCCGAAAACTACACACAACCATTCACTTTACCGAAAACTGGCGCTTGTAGCTGAATCAAGATACGCTCCAGGAAATTCACCGGAAACGATTTTAAATTCTCTCATTCATTTTTTTAAATTCATTCACCACAAATACTATCTGTAGGCGTATAAGGGTAACGTTACTTCAGTATTCATTAAAAAATACTCTACAGAAATGGGTAGTAAACGAAAAACAAAAATAAAAGTAACATTCGGGTTTCGAATAAGGGGCGTGAAATTGTTATGCCGCGACGCTAAACGGTGTGCCATCGCTTCGGCTGAACTATTTAGCCGCTAAAACTTTGACCGTCTTTTCTCAAAAAACGATAAAGTATCTAGGTATAAGCCCAGACACGTGTGCACGTATTATGACTCCTCCTCCACTGAGTGAAGATTCTGGAAAATCGGGTTACGGCATTTGCCAACTACTCCTCGTGAGTACACAACGCGATCACTTCTAGTTCACATAGGCTGCAGTTTGGGTAGCGGGCACTGTATCTGCTTGGTCTCCATGTCATTACCTTTCAACAAGATAACGCAACACTGCCGGTTTTCCTTGTCGCCCGTGTTCTTCTGACCTATCTCGATAGGGGAGTTGCTCGACTGCTGTCCGGGCCGGCAAGTTTTGCTAAAGAAAATATCTATTGATGTTGCCGAGAGTCTGCCATACCACGTGTCACCAGCCAGTGCTATTGATGACCCCTGACTCTGAGATGATGCAGCATAGTGAAGCAACGTACCTGTTATTCAGGCTCTGTTCTACTCGATGCTCAGTCAGTAATCATTAGACTATCATAGCAACTACGACCACGTGTTTTACGGTAAATGTTAAGAAAGGTGAGAGAATATTTTTGCTTAGGAATAGCGACAGGATTCAAATTGCAAAGTATTTAAACAGACAGCATCAAATACTCAATGCTGAGGACGAAGATGTCGAGCACAAATGGAAGAAATTCAAAAGCGGCGTTCAGTCTGTCTTAGACAAGTATGTTCCGAGCAAGGTCTTAAGCGATGGGAATGGCCCGCCGTGGTTCAACAGCCGTGTTAGAAAACTGCTACGTAAACAAAGAATGGTTCATCACAGATTCAAGAGAAGTCAAAACCTAGCTGAGGAGCGAAAGCTCAGTGACGGGAAAATGACCGTAAGGAGAGCAGTGAGAGAAGCGTTCAATGAGTTTGAAAGTAAAATTTTGTCAACCGGTCTGAGTAAATACCCGTAGGACTTTTTCGTGTTACCAATAAGCGGTTCGAGATCATCTATTCATTCACTCACTCACAGACCATACTGGCGCCGAAACGGAAGATAACAGAGATACAGCCGGATAATGATTTCGGTCATCCGGAAGTGTTTCACAGTGGAAGATCGTAACACAGTCCCTCCATCCAATCATCGTAAGAACGCCAAAATGGCTGATATTGAGAAAAACAATTGCGAAATAGAAAAGCGACTACAATCGCTTAGTAGTGGAAATGCATCGGGACCAGATGAGATACCTATAAGGTTCTACAAAGATTATGCGAAAGAACTATCTCCCCTTCTAACAACGAAAGTTACCTAGCGACTGGAAAAGAACGAAGATCATTCCCAGTTTCAAGAGGGTCTGTAAGACCGATGCAAGTAACTATAGGCCTATACATCGTTGATGTCAATCTGTTGTAGAATTGTGAAATTTCTTTTACGCTTAAGAATTACGAAGCTTTTGAGAACGAAAATCTCCCATAAAAATCAACACTCATTCCGGAGGAGGAGATCCTGCGAAACTCAACTCGCACTGTTCCTCCATGAGATCCATAGCGCCTCAGACAACGGCGTTCAGCTTGATGCTGTGTTCCTCGAATGCAGGAAGGGATTTGACACCGTCCCGCACTGCTGTTTAGTGGAAAAATACAATCTTATAGAATATAGGACCAGATTTACGACTGGATTCAAGACTTCCTTGCAGGTAGAATTTAACACGTCGCTCTCAACGGAACAAAATCAGCAGATGTAACGATAATTTCAGGAGTACTCGAAGGAAATGTGTTAGGACCGTGGCTGTTTATAGTATATACAAATGATCCAGTAAAAAGCGTCGGCGGCTCTTGAAGACTACTCGCCAATGATGCTGTTGTCGGTAAGAAATTAGTAACGCCAGGAGATAACATCGAGTTGCAGAATGACCTGCGGAGGACTCATGAAGAGTGCAGGCACTGGCGGTTGAACCTGAGCGTAAAGAAACGTTACATAGTGGGCAAACAGAGGAAAAGAAATCCACCACTGTACAACTACACTATTGATGACAAATGCTGGAACCAGTATCTACAGCAAAACGCCTAGCAGTAACTATCCAGAGCGACCTTATGTTGAATGACAATATGAAGTAAATAGCAGGAGAAGCTGATGTCAGACTGACAGTGAGATTGATAGGAAGAATCTTAAGGAAATGTAACTCATCTACGAAGGAAGTGGCTTACAAGGCGCTTGTTCAAGCGATTATTTGAGTATTGTTCATCAAAAAAATGTTCAAATGTGTGTGAAATCGTATGGGACTTAACTGCTAAGGTCATCAGTCCCTAAGCTTACACACTAGTTGACCTAAATTAGCCTAAGGACAAACACACACACACCCATGCCCGAGGGAGGACTCTAACCTCCGCCGGGACCAGCCGTATTGTTCATCGATGTGGAATCTATACCAGATTGGACTGATAGAAGAGATAGAGAAAATCGAACGAAGAGCTGCGCGTCTCGTCACTGGATCGTTTAAACGGCGGAAGAGAGTTACAGAGATGGTCAACAGACACCACTGGTAGACGTTACAAGAGAGGCGTTGTGCATCACTGAGCACTGAGAGGTTTACTATTCAACTTTCGAGACAGCATTTTCCGGGAAGAGTTGGACAACATATTACTTCCCCCCCCCCCCCCCCCCCCCCACACATACATTTCGTGAAATGACCACGACGAGAAAATTCGATAAATTAGAGCCAACACAGAGGCTTACCGGCAATCATTTTTCTCGCGCTCCTATCGCGAGTGGAACAGGGAAGGGTGGATCAATCGGTGGTACCAGAAGTACCATCTGCCACACACTGTTAGATGGCTTGCGGAGATTGATGTAGACGTAGATGTAGATCAGAACCAATGCTACTGCCAGATGAGACTGCTCGGTGTACAAAACACAGCACCTTGTAATCCCAAAAGTAAGGTCTCCTATTTTTTATAAGTACATAGACCCGTCTATTTCTACAATGGATTACATCAGTTTACAGTTTGAACATTTAGCTATTTTTCGACATAATCACCATTTCTGTCGATGCATTTTTGTAGACGCTGTGGTAGTTTTTGTATTTCCATGCCATAACAGCTCGCTGCCATGCTGTTCAGAAAGTTGTTGCTTGCTCTCAGGTGGAAAGTGGTATGCAAAGGTTTCGTCACCCGTGACAGTTGAGTCCAGGAAGTTGTCCTGTTCGGCAGCAAGGCGGTGAAGAAATGCGCGGGAAGCATCAAGTCGTTGCCCCATGTGGTCCTCAGTCAGCATGCGTGGCACCCATCTTGCGCACACCTTCCGGTAGTTCAATTTTTCCATTAAAATTCTGTGAGCGGTGATTCGGGAAACCTCATGAACCAACGTGCAGAGATCAAAAATGGGTCAAATGGCTCTGAGCACTATGGGACTCAACTGCTGTGGTTATCAGTCCCCTAGAACTTAGAGCTACTTAAACCTAACTAACCTAAGGACATCACACACATCCATGCTCGAGGCAGGATTCGAACCTGCGACCGTAGCGGTCGCGCGGTTCCAGACTGAAGCGCCTAGAACCGCTCGGCCACACTAGCCGGCCGTGCAGAGATCATCCAGGGTGATCCGCTCATCTTCAAGCATGCTTTGCTCAACCTTCAACACTGTCTCCTCAGAAATTGACGGACTCCCGCTCCTTTGTTCGTCGTGAATTTCG
This sequence comes from Schistocerca piceifrons, assembly GCF_021461385.2. NCBI lineage: Eukaryota > Metazoa > Arthropoda > Insecta > Orthoptera > Acrididae > Schistocerca > Schistocerca piceifrons. The sequence goes on from NC_060144.1 coordinate 581,625,186, forward strand.
GTCCGACCAGCTGCAAACTCTCTACACCACTTACGAACATTTTTGACATCCATGCACGACTCATCATAGACTTCCGTCAACTGGCGATGGATTTCAATCGGCGCAGTGCCCTTTGCGTTCCAAAACCGAGTAACTGCGCGCAATTCGCACTTGGCGGTAACATCCAACGGGAGCTCCATTCTCAACGGCTGCCAAGCCAAGACTGAGCGCCTCAGCGCGGCGTGCGCGTGTTTACACACAGCGCGTGAAGCACTCTTCGTAACAGTGTGACCAACTGCCACACAGAGTTCTGTACTTATACAAAAATAGGAGACCTTACTTTTGGGATTACTCTCGTATATACGAGTGTCACTCTAAAAGAAATGCACACTATTTTTGTAAAAACACAGTTTTCATTCTGCATGTGTGAAAGTCATACAGTGTGTAGATACGTCCTTCCTGCTTGTTTTCAAACTTAGTTCAACCTGTTCCCGTGAGTGGTGCCGTCACAGCATGTCTTCAAGATGGCTGCTACACTTGACGTTCGTCAGAAGCAACGTGCTGTCGTAGAATTCCTGTGGTGTGAGAACGAGACAGTGGTAAACATCCACAAGAGGTTGAAAAATGTATACGGAGACGCTGCTGTCGACCGCAGTACAGTTAGTCGGTGGGCAAGCGGGTTACATGATGAAAGCGGGCACGGCAATATTGAGGCTTGTCCTCGCAGCGGCAGGCCTCGTACTGCACACACTCCGGACAATGTGCAGAGAGTTAACGAATTGGTGACTGCTGACTGACGCATCACAGTGAACGAATTGTCACGCTACGTTGGGATAGGGGAAGGAAGTGTTTGCAGAATACTGAAAGTGTTGGCGTTAAAAAAGGTTTGTGCCAGGTGGTTTCCCAGGATGTTGACAGTGACTCACAAAGAAACAAGAAAAACGGTATGCAGCGAACTTTTGGAACAGTACGAGAATGGTGGAGATGAATTTCTTGGAAGAATTGTGACTGGTGATGAAACATGGCTCCATCATTTTTCACCAGAGACGAAAAGACGATCAATGGAGTGGCATCCCACACCTTCTGCTGGAAAAGTTACGGCTACAGTGTTTTTTCGATTCCGAAGGACTCTTGCTTGTGGCCATCATGCCAAGTGGAACCACCATAAATTCTTATGGGTATGTGACGACACTGAAGAAATTTCAAGCTCGACTGAGTCGTGTTAGACCACATCGGCAAAAGCAGGATGTTTTGCTGTTGCACGACAATGCACGGCCACATGTCAGTTAAAAAACCATGGAAGCGATCACAAAATTCGGATGGGCAACACTGATACACTCGCCTTACAGTCCTGACCCGGCTCCATGTGACTGTCATCTCTTTGGGAAACTGAAAGACTCTCTTCGTTGAACAAGGTTTGAAGGTGATGACTCCCTTCTGCACGCTGCCAAACAGTGGCTCCAACAGGTTAGTCCAGAATTTTACAGTGCGGATATACAGGCGCTGGTTCCAAGATGGCGTAAGGCAGTTGAGAGGGATGGGAATTATGTGGAGAAATGAAAATATTGTTCCTAAAGGTGGAAGGAGTATATAGAGGGTCTATACAAGGGCGATGTACTTGAGGGCAATGTTATAGAAATGGAAGAGGATGTAGATGAAGATGAAATGGGAGATATGATACTGCGTGAAGAGTTTGACAGAGCACGGAAAGACCTAAGTCGAAACAAGGCCCCAGCAGTAGACAACATTCCATTAGAACTACTGACAGCCTTGGGAGAGCCAGTCCTGACAAAACTCTACCATCTGGAGAGCAAAATGTATCAGACAGGGGAAATACCCTCAGACTTCAAGAAGAATATAATAATTCCAATGCGAAAGAAAGCAGGCGTTGACAGATGTGAAAATTACCGAACTATCAGTTTAATAAGTAACGACTGCAAAATACTATCGCGAATTCTTTACAGACTAATGGAAAAACTGGTAGAAGCCGACCTCGGGGAAGATCAGTTTGGATTCCGTAGAAATGTTGGAACACGTGAGGCAATGCTGACCCTACGACTTATTTTAGAAGCTAGATTAAGAAAAGGCAAACCTACGTTTCTAGCATTTGTAGACTTAGAGAAAGCATTTGAAAATGTCGACTGGAATACTCTCTTTCAAATTCTGAAGGTGGCAGGGGTAAAATACAGGGAGCGAAAGGCCATTTACAATTTGTACAGAAACCAGATGGCAGTTATGAGAGTCGAGGGACATGGAAGGGAAGCAGTGGTTGGGAAGGGAGTGAGACAGGGTTGTAGCCTCTCCCCGATGTTGTTCAATCTGTGTATTGAGCAAGTAGTAAAGGAAACAAAAGAAAAATCCGGAGTAGGTATTAAAATCCATGGAGAAGAAATAAAAACTTTGAGGTTCGCCGATGACATTGTAATTGTGTCAGAGACAGCAAAGGACTTGGAAGAGCAGTTGAACGGAATAGACAGTGTTTTGAAAGTAGGATATAAGATGAACATCAACAAAAGCAAAACGAGGATAATGGAATGTAGTCGAATTAAGTCGGGTGATGTTAAGGGAATTAGATTAGTAAATGAGTCACTTAAAGTAGTAAAGGAGTTTTGCTATTTGGGGACCGAAATAACTGATGATGGTCGAAGTAGAGAGGATATAAAATGTAGACTGGGAATGGTAAGAAAAGCGTTTCTGAAGAAGAAAAATTTGTTGACAACGAGTATAGATTTAAGTGTCAGGAAGTCGTTTCTAAAAGTATTTATATGGAGTGTACCCATGTATGGAAGTGAAACATGGACGATAACTAGTTTGGACAAGAAGAGAATAGAAGATTTCTAAATGTGGTGCTACAGAAGAATGCTAAAGATTAGATGGGTATATCACATAACTAATGAGGAGGTATTGAATAGAACTGGAGAGAAGGGATCGGTTGGTAGGACATGTTCTGAGGCATCAAGGGATCACCAATTTAGTATTGGATGGCAGCGTGGAGGGTAAAAATCGCAGAGGGAGACCAAGAGATGAATACACTAAGCAGATTCAGAGGGATGTAGGTTGCAGTAGGTACTGGGAGATGAAGAAGCTTGCACAGGATAGAGTAGCGCGGAGAGCTGCATCAAACGAGTCTCAGGACTGAAGACCACACAACAACAAACAAAGGATGTATGTACACACTGTAAAACTTTCAAACATGTAGAATAAAATATGGATTTAAAAAAAATAGTGTTCATTTATTTTGGAGTGACCCTTGTACGCTACAGAACTAATCATGTACTCTTCCTACTACACTACATACGCACAATAAGTAAAATTTCGTAATTTGCTGTCCCTGTAGGCGTCGCAGATTCTGTGGTCGGCACTGCAGTTGGTTATTCCAAATGCTCCACCTAGTGGAGGTCGCTCAGAGTCCGCTTTCTCGTTGACTTGCGGTTTTAGAATGTACGACAGGAGGGACCTGGGGCCAGCAAGGCGGGGCATGATACAACCGGCCTGTCCACAGGTGACGCTGTACCACTGGGACCTGCCGCAGGAGCTGCAGAAGCTGGGCGGCTGGCCCAACATCGCGCTCGCCGACTACTTCGTGGAGTACGCGCGCGTCGCCTTCCAGAACTTCGGAGACCGGGTGAGTTTACACTGCCCGACAACGTATGCCAGTCTCTCGCTTTTTTCCTTGTGCACCTCAAGGCGTCAAAGTATACTGACTCATTACATTAAACTACTTTAGTCGTATTCCTTGCGTCCCATGTAGAGTGGTCACTGCGACCAGAAAATAAGTCATAACGTACATTTAATTTAGTCAATTATTTATTTAACCTTCTCTTACATCGTACCAGCGTTTCACACATCCAGTATATTTTTTAACATCGTAGTTATGAAAGTTGTTGTTGTGGTCTTCACTCCAGAGACTGGTTTGATGCAACTCTCCATGCTACTCTATCGTGTGCAAGCTTCTTCATCTCTCAGTACCTACTGCAACTTACATCCTTCTGAATCTGTTTAGTGTATTCATCTCTTGGTTTCCCTCTACGGTTTTTTTCCATCCACGCTGCCCTCCAATACTAAATTGGTGATCCCTTGATTCCTCAGAACATGTCCTACCAACCGATCCCTTCTTCTAGTCAAGTTGTGCCACAAATTTCTCTTCCCTCCAGTTCTGTTCAATATCTCCTCATTAGTTATGTGATCTACCCATCTCATCTTCAGCATTCTTCTGTAGCACCACATTTCGAAAGCTTCTGTTCTCATCTTGTCCACACTATTTATCGTCCACGTTTCACTTCCATAAATGGCTACACTCCATACAAATACTTTCAGAAACGACTTCCTGACACTTAAATCTACAATCGATGTTAACAAATTTCTCTTCTTCAGTAACGCTTTCCCGTCCATTTCCAGTCTACATTTCACGTCCTCTCTACTTCCACCATCTTCAGTTATTTTGCTTCCCAAATAGCAAAACTCGTTTACTACTTTAAGCGTCTCATTTCCTAATATAATTCCCACACACAGCATCACCCGATTTAATGCGACTACCTTTCATTGTCCTTGTTTTGCTTTTGTTGATGTTCATCTTATATCCTCCTTTCAAGACATTGTCTATTCCGTTCAGCTGCTCTCCCAGGTCCTTTGCTATCTCTGACAGAATTACAATGTCATCGGCCAACCTCAAAGTTTTTATTTCTTCTCCATGGATTTTAATACCTACTCCGAATTTTTCTTTTGTTTCTTTTACTGCTTGCTCAATATACAGATCGAACAACATCGGGGAGAGGCTATAACCCTGTCTCACTTCCTTCCCAACCACTGCTTTCCTTTCATGTCCCTCGACTCTTATAACTGCCATCTGGTTTCTGTACAAATTGCAAATAGCCTTTCGCTCCCTATATTTTACCCCTGACACCTCAGAATCGGAAAGAGAGTATTCCAGTCAACATTGTCAAAAGCTTTCTCTAAGTCTACAAATGCTAGAAACGTAGGTTTGCCTTTCTTTAATCTATTTTCTAAGATAAGTAGTTACGAAAGAAGAATCGAAAAACTGATGGAAGCTGACCTCGGGGAAGATCAGTTTGGATCCGGAAAAATGTAGGAACACGCGAGGCAATATTGACCTTACGACTTCTCATAGAAGATAGGTTAAGGAAAGCCAAACCCATTTTATAGTATTTGTAGATTTGGAGAAAGTTTTTGACAATATTGACTGGAATACTCTCTTGCAAATTCTGAAGGTGGCGAAGGGAGCCAAGTGTTATTTACAATTTGTACAGAAACCAGATGGTAGTTGAAGAGTCAAGGGCCACGAAAGGGAAGCATTGGTTGAGAAAGGAGTGAGACAGTATTGTACCCTATCTCCGATGTTATTCAATCTGCATATTGAGCAAGCAGTAAAGGAAACAAAAGAAAAGATTGGAATAGAATCAAAGTCCAGGGAGAAGAAATAAAAACTTTGAGGTTTGCTGATGACATCGTAATTCCGTCAGAGGCAGCAAAGGTCTTGGAAGAGCAATTGAACGACATTGACAGTGTCTTGTAAGGAGGATATAATATGAAGATCAACAAAAGCAAAATGAGAATAATGGAATATAATCGAATTAAGTCGGGTGATGCTGAGGGAATTAGATAGCAAATGAGACACTTAAAGTAGTAAATGAGTTTTGCTATTTGGGAAGCAAAATAACTAATGATGGTCAAAGTAGGAAGGATATAAAATTTAGACTCGCAATGGCAAGAAAAGCGTTTCTGAAGAAGAGAAATTTGTTAACATCAAGTATAGATTTAAGTGTCAGGAAGTCCTTTCTGAAAGTATTTGTATGGAAGTGAAACGTGGACGATAAATAGTGTAGACAAGAAGAGAATAGAATCTTTTGAAATGTGGTGCTACAGAAGAATGCTGAAGATTAGGTGGGTGGATCACATAACTAATGAGGAGGTACTGAATAGAATTGCGGGGAAGAGAATTTTGTGTCACAACCCGACTAGAAGGAGGAATCGGTTGGTAAGATACATTCTGAGGCATCATGGGATCACCAGCTTAGTACTGGAGAAAAGCTTGGTGGGTAAAAATCGTAGAGAGAGACCATGAGATGAATACAGTAAGCAGATTGAGTAGGACCTAAGTTGAGTAGTTACTCGAAGATGAAAAGGCTTGAACAGGATAGAGTAGCATGGAGAGCTGCATGAAACCATCTTTGGACTGAAGACCACAGCAGCAACAACAGTTATATAAAAATTAAAAATGATTTTAATATGATGAATAGTAATAAAACGACTAATACAATTAAAACTGATTTGAATGTCTGTGGAGAAAATGTGAATAAACAATGATGACTAAGAATTAATGAAATGAATGAAATGAAGAACATCTGGTTAGAATGAAAGATACAAAAAGGGGTAACGAGTGCCTTCAAGAACAGAGACAGACATTAATATTGCTTCAGTTGGCTGTCTTTTGAAGCAGCAGATGTTATTCCGTTCTCTGATATAAAGAAGGAGGTCATTCAAGACTCGGCTTCAAGAGAACAGCTCAGGTAATGGATTGGAATAGAAAGGATTCTTCTCTGTTTGGAACAAGCGTTTCCGTTATGTTGTTCAGACAAGAGCACTAAAGTCGAGGAGAGGTATGAGGGGCAATGTACGTTGATACGATACAAGAGATGACAGAGTGTATAGAAATCTCTGCGCTGGTTTGCACATAGCCAGGATAGGTGTACGCGCAATGGTGAAATATGAACAAAAGGTCGAACGTCACAGAAAGATCGAATGCAGGCGTTCAGCACTAGTTCCAGACGCCGAGATTTTTCCTGGCAAAGAACTTGCAGGATAACATCGCTGAAATCAACATCTGGAAGTATAAGCGTTTGTACAAGTTCTTTTTCAGATCAATAGGGAAGAGCTTCTTATATTTTTCTCCGGCGAGGAAATATGCTCATATCTTCTTGCATATTGCAGCTATGTGCTATGTCCAATTTAGTTTTTCGTCTATTATGAGTAATTCTCGTGTAATACAATGAAATACCTAAACATTACGAAACACTATTGTATTAAAATGTTAGTCCAATTGTAAAATAACGTAAACCATTAAATTGAAGAGCATCTTAGATAATACTCTTCGGTGGATTATAAGGACTTGGTCAATAGCTGAGTTGTCAGCGCCACGGGCTGTTATGCCAAGGGGCTCGGGTTCGATTTCCGGCTGGGTCGAAGATTTTTCCCCACTCTGGGACTGGGTGTTGTGTTGTCCTAATCATCATCATCTCATCCCCATCGACACACAAGTCGCCAAAGTCGCGTCAACTCAAAACACTTGCACCAGGCGACCGGTCTATCCGACGGGAGGCCGTGGCCACACGACATTTCAATTCAATAGCAAATTCTTTAATTTACTCGTAAACTCCGCCAGATACTCTACATGATATTTGATGTGTTCCGAGAGGTGGTTGAATGTATGTATGCACACGTATTTGACCCCTGTTTCTAATGACGTCAAGCCCTTGAAATCTGAAAACAATGTCCCCTCGACAGAAAATGATTTCATGGCTGAAGGGTGAACTGAAATATTCAAAATAAACTGCTTCTTCATTTTTAAATCACCCCTAACGGTAATTATGCGATCTGAAAACGTAGCTGAACTAAGGGGCATCCGTAATTCTAGTCAGTGGGCTTTCCAACTAACAAGGGGAGGCCGCCAATTGTGAAATTCAGATTCGATTCATACTGCGCATAATAAAAGCTCATGGCCAGAGGTGTAATGTGGCAAGGCACCAAGATGCACTTCTCAGCCGTTGTCGAGAAAATCGACAGTTAAAAGAAACCGTTGCGGTGAAATACTCTCTACTATTAATAATTCTCTACAGCGTCGTGTCGCAGCGGTAAGCGCTCGGGTTCGTAATCCGTAGGTCGCCGGATCGAATCTCGCGCTATGCAACCTTTTCTTTTTAGTATTTGTTTTTTATAATTCAAATATATATATATATATATATATATATATATATATAATTCCCGGCAATCAGTTGCAACAATTATGCATATAATAACTTGTTGAAAGTCGTTTGTCGTGGAAAAACTGGCCACTTCGAACATCATTATGTTTTCCGCAAACAAAGTTGTATTTCACAAATGTTATTAATTGTCTTCATAATGTTAACCACGTATAGTTAACGGAAGACGTAGAAACGATATTCCGAAACGAATACGTATAGCGTTAAGTCAAACGTTCGAATTAGAATAGAGACCCCACGAACACAAATTTGCTGTGGCCGGTATGAAATATAAACTCCGTTACTCGCTCGTTACACTTGAATGACAGATGTTGAATGGGCGGAAACGAGCCGCCGCATAACAGCGTAGTTGCCTGCTAACTTCGAAAGAAGGTAGATGCGGTCCCTAGCGCAACTTATAACATCGTCGAAAATCAGTGCGGATTGGAGAGCTTTGGTACACCCTGTTAAACAAACGGAAAAATGGAGGCGGTACAATTGGAGAGCGATCCGCCTTCACCAACATGCATAATCAATTCATTAATAGTATATATATATTTGAATTACAAAAACTAATAATAAAAATTTGCATGGCGCGAGATTCGATTCGATGACCTTCGGATTACGAACCCGAGCGCTTACCGTTGCGCCACGACGCTGTAGAAAGTTTTTAATCGTCGAGAGTATTTCACCGAATGGTTTCTTTTAACTGTCGATTTTCTCGACAACGGCTGAGAAGTGCATCTTGGTGCTTTGCCACATTACACCTCTGGCCATGAGCTTTTATTATGCACAGTATGAATCGAATCTGAATTTCACAATTGGCGGCCTCCCCTTGTGAGGTGGCGGTATATCTGTATTCGCAAAAATTTAAAAAGTTCTTACTTCTTCTATTTCATTATTCGAGAAACTTATTTTTATGCCTTGTAGTTTAAGGGAATCCATGTTAAAGACGATCACAAGTACGAAAATCAGTGTTGGATCATGCAATATTCGAAGTACATATGAAGCAGGAAAATTAGCAAGTGTGATCCAAGAACAAACACACCGGAGTATTGACATATTAGGTACAGCAGAAACATAGTTGACTGATAGTAGAGTGTGTTCTACTGTAGAAACAAATGAACAGGAAGTGGGCTCTTTCTGTAACCAATTCATAGAAGTACTTGAAACTTCCTGGCAGATTAAAACTGTGTGCCGGACCGAGACTCGAACTCGGGACCTTTGCCTTTCGCGGGCAAGCGCTCTACCAACTGAGCTACCTAAGCACGACCTAAGCCCCGTCCTCACAGCTTTACTTCTGCCAGTACCTCGTCTCATCATGGAAGTACTTACCCTCACAAAAATAACGAAATTAATACAATAATGGCAGACTTCAGTGCCAACCGGGATATGTAGCTTTAAAGATCTGGTAGGACCTTCTGATTTAGGAGGCTGTAACGAGAGAGGTGATCATCTATTACAATTCTTCCCATACCCTCAAAGGCTCGCCACATTGTGTACCGTGATTCATCACTCCACACAACGTTTTTCCACCGTTCAATAGTCCAATGTTTACGCTACTTACACCAAGCGATGCGTCGTTTGGCATTTACGGCTTGATGTGTGGCTTATGAGCAGCCTCTCGACCATGAAATCCAAGTTTTCTCACCTCCCGCCTGTCATAGTACTCGCAGTATACCCCGATGCAGTTTGTAATTCTTGTATGATGGTCTGGACAAATGTCGGCCTATTACACATTACGACCCTCTTCAACTGTCGGCGGTCTCTGTCAGTCAACAGACGAGGTCGGCCTGTACGCTTTTGTGCTGTACGTGTCCCTTCACGTTTCCACTTCACTATCACATCGGAAACAGTGGATCTAGGGATGTTTAGGAGTGTGGAAATCTCGCGTACAGACGTATGACACAAGTGACGCCCAATCACCCGACCACGTTCGAAGTCCGTGCATCCCGCGGAGCGCCCCATTCTGCCCACTCACGATGTCTAATGACTACTGAGGTCGCTGATGTGGAGTACCTGGCAGCAGGTGGCAGCACGATGCACCTAATATGAAAAACATATGTTTTTTGGCGGTACTTTTGATCACATTGTGTATTAGAGTTCATTCTCCTGTTCACCCAGGCGGTAAGTGCATTACTTTCAGTGCAGAAAGCAACCAAACTCTTAAGACTTCCACCACAGAACTTTCTGCTCACTCTTACCTGCTGGTCTGTTCTCAGATCGCGCCAATAATACTGAAATTCATCCGACCCATCAAAATTAAACTTCTTTTCATGACTGGAGACCACGTTATTCCAGTCTAAAGACCATGATCATATGTTTTTCAGCAAACTCCAATCTAGCATCGAATAGAATGTTCTCAGGTTTCCAACCGCGTCAATTGCTTAGATCTACACGAGCTTTCAGCCAAGTACTCCTTGGCCAATGTCAAGTGTTATGACTGCCAGTGGGCTGTTGGTGCGCCCTTATATACGCTAGCTGCCGGCTGTGACGTCACTGGTGCCCGTGACATTGCCATATATGGGCATGTTTTGAGTCGGCGTTCGATGTGCCCTCTCCATCGCTGGATCGCTGGATCGCTGGATCCCACGCGGTTGGAGAGGGCACATCGAACGCCGACTCAAAACATGCCCATATATGGCAATGTCACGGGCACCAGTGACGTCACAGCCGGCAGCTAGCGTATATAAGGGCGCACCAACAGCCCACTGGCAGTCATAACACGTGACATTGGCCAAGGAGTACTTGGCTGAAACCTCGTGTAGATTTAAGCAATTGACGCGATTGGAAATCCGAGAACATTTTATTCAATGTTATCGCAGCGAGACTCTGCATTCATCGAATCTACCATGCTTATGTTTGGGTGTTAGAGCAAGTTTCTGCAGCCGTTTCGTGAATGCCAGGTGTTTCCATCTGACAAAATGTGTCGGACACGTCTGGTACTTAATGGCAACTGTAAATGAACAACAAGTTCAGAAGAATAACTGTTTGTGGCCCTTAATTTGCTCAAAAGCAAGCGTTTTGATGGCTCATATAATTTATATGAAATATAAATATATATGAAAGGGAAGCAGTGGTTGGGAAAGGAGTGAGACAGGGTTGTAGCCTCTCCCCGATGTTATTCAATCTGTATATTGAGCAAGCAGTGAAGGAAACAAAAGAAAAATTCGGAGTAGGTATTAAAATTCATGGAGAAGAAGTAAAAACTTTGAGGATTGCCGATGACATTGTAATTCTGTCAGAGACAGCAAAGGACTTGGAAGAGCAGTTGAACGGAATGGACAGTGTCTTGAAAGGAGGATATAAGATGAACATCAACAAAAGCAAATCGAGGATAATGGAATGTAGTCAAATTAAATCGGGTGATGCTGAGGGGATTAGATTAGGAAATGAGACACTTAAAGTAGTAAAGGAATTTTGCTATTTAGGGAGTAAAATAACTGATGATGGTCGAAGTAGAGAGGATATAAAATGTAGACTGGCAATGGCAAGGAAATCGTTTCTGAAGAAGAGAAATTTGTTAACATCGAGTATTGATTTAAGTGTCAGGAAGTCGTTTCTGAAAGTATTTGTATGGAGTGTAGCCATGTATGGAAGTGAAACATGGACGATAACCAGTTTGGACAAGAAGAGAATAGAAGCTTTCGAAATGTGGTGCTACAGAAGAATACTGAAGATAAGGTGGGTAGATCACGTAACGAATGAGGAGGTATTGAATAGGATTGGGGAGAAGAGAAGTTTGTGGCACAACTTGACTAGAAGAAGGGATCGGTTGGTAGGACATGTTTTGAGGCATCAAGGGATCACAAATTTAGCATTGGAGGGCAGCGTGGAGAGTAAAACTCGTAGAGGGAGACCAAGAGATGAATACACTAAGCAGATTCAGAAGGATGTAGGTTGCAGTAGGTACTGGGAGATGAAGAAGCTTGCACAGCATAGAGTAGCATGGAGAGCTGCATCAAACCAGTCTCAGGACTGAAGACCACAACAACAACAACATATAATTTTCTACTTCGCCCATATTTTCCATTCTCTCCATATCGTGCGCCAATCTAATGAAATTATAAATCACTGTACTCGAACGGTTCAACTTCTTGGTGATTTGACTATTAGGGAGTCCCTTTTCCTCATAGGTGGGCCTACAGACTTTTTCACCACATGATAACTGTTTTCCGCGTGGCTACGTCAAATCGTATTTTATGTGCACAATACGCACTGTCAGTAATGGTGTCTGTTTCCTATCTGCAGGACCGACTGCCTTTGTACCGAGTTCACCCTCTGCCACCCGGATCGTTGATGTCCTCTTATATACTGTACTACTGGCATCAAATGCGATACCTTTTGACTGCATTTGTCAGTATACTGGATCTGATACTACTGCATGTACACTGACCAGTCAAAACATTATGACCAGTGTCCACCGCGGTGTTAGATGTTGCCTGGCGGAGTTGGGGCACGTGACGCGGTAGTAAAAGTATGTAAACGGAGCAGACACAGGCGGGAGGATCGACTTAACAAAGATGTGGGCTGCAAATGAGTAAATCCATTGAGATAAGCGACTTTGGCAAAGGGGAGATTATTATTACGGAGAGCCTGTGAACGAGTTTCTCGAAAACGTCGAAGCTGCTCGAAAGTTCACGTGCTTCTACGGAAAGACACAGGACGTGAAACTACTATTAGGCGCTAAATGGTTGGACGCTCACGACTCTTCACAGAACGTGTGGTTCGGAGGCTTTGCCGAAAGAGCACAGTGCTTGTGCACGCGCAAGTGTTTCGGAGCTCGCCGTCCATCGTGTCCCAGCTATCTTGTCCACCCAAAATATCTCTGGAACAATAACAGCTATTGAAAACGACTTTCACCGATATCGCTGTAGGGCTGGGGCCCATAAATGTACATATTTGGAAACATTCTAAAACGAAAGCATATGTGTTTTTTAACACAAACTTATGTTTTTTTAAATGGACCTCCTATATTTTTTCTTCAGCAATCCGTAACATGACAAAGCACATACACAATGGCGTTGATTGCATCGCAATATTCCCATTACATCCGAGATATTAAGACGCAAAGTTGACGCTTGAAACACCCGATATGCGCTGCTAGCGCACGTCCTGAGGCTCAGGCGTGAGCCCCATGCTGCCCGTAATCGCGATGTGATTGACATGCGTAATCACACTTCCATACTTATCAAGAGGTCCGAAACGAATAATACGGTCTGCTGCCATCCTGCTGCGATTACGGGCAGCATTGGGTTCACGCCTGAGCCTCAGGACGTGCGCTAGCAGCGCATATCGGGTGTTTGAAGCGTCAACTTCGTGTCTTAATATCTAGGGATGTAATGGAAATATTGCGATGCAATCAACGCCATTGTGTATGAGCTTTGTCATGTTATGGATTGCTGAAGAAAAAATACAGGAGGTCCATTTAAAAAAACGTAAGTTTGTGTTAAAAAACACATATGCTTTCGTTTTAGAATGTTTAGAAATATGTACATTCGTGAGCCCCAGCCCTACATTGATACCGGTGAAAGTCGTTTTCCAATAGCTGTTATTGTTCCAGAGATATTTTGGGTGGACACGGTAGCTGGGACACCCTGTATTATTGAACATGGAGCTCCGCTGCAGACCGCCCCTATATGTTCACATGTTGACCCAACGACATCGTCAGTTACGATTGCAGTGCGCAAGGGACCATCACGATTCAACCGTCGATCAATAGAAACGTGTTGGCTCTTCGGGTGAATCACATTTGTGCTACACTAGGTCGATAGTCGTCTCCACAAACGCTGTCATCAAGGCGAACGGTGGCTCGAAACGTGCAGCGCGCCATGGATGCAGGTTGGTGGGAGCAGTATCATGCTATGGGAGACTTTCTCCTGCGCTCGCATGGGAACTGTAGTAGTAATCGAAGACACGCTGACAACTACGAACCAACTGCATCCCTTCATGTCTGATGTCTTCCCCGACGGCGATGTTAATTTCCAGTAGTATAATTGTCCGTGTTTCGGAGCCAGAAACGTCCTACAGTGGTTTGAGTAGCACTATAGTGAACTCACGTTGATGTGTCGGTGACTAAACTCCCATGATGTAAATCATATGGAACTTGTCTGGGTCGCTATCGGGCGCCATCAACACGTACGCAAATCAGCGGCCATTTATTTACGCGATTTACATGACCTGTTGAAACGTCCCCTTAGAAAAATTAATTAATTACTGTGCTGATAAACCTCTTACATTATTTGATTTTCAAACAGCTGAGCAAAACTGAACGCACTCAGACATTTCGCTCTTTACCTATTCTGATCAACACTAAACTGACACACAATATTTTTAGCGCAACGCAATCTGACTTTCAAAAATCCCTACAAAAGAATGGCCCTGACTAACATTAACCTATACCTTTCACAAATCACTTACCTCACAAAAATCTTCGTTACTCGAACTACTGCAATACAGCGAGCGCCACTACTGCCAGCTAAATAAAAGATTCAAACTACTGAAGGCAATAATACTGATAGGCATAGTTAGCAAATGAAAGATTTTGATAGAGAACAAGCAATGCATTTACCTTAATAGTGTTCAAAAGTCATAATATATATAGCAGTTCATGACATCCAGTCTTACAAATTTCAAAACTCCGCCATCTCTCTCCCCATATCCACCACTGCTGACGGCTCACCTCCAACTGCCCAACGCTACGCGCTGTTAACAACCAGCTGCCCAACACTACAATGGCAGACAACAATGCAAACTAGCCACAGACTGCACACAACACAGCCAGTGATTTTCATACAGAGCGCTACGTAGCGTTACCAATATAAAAACCTAAACAGCCTACTCACACTGTTTATAGACATCTAATGCGACATACTTCCACAAACCTACCAACAAACTGTCAGACCCCTGATACGCAGAATCAGTTACGTATTTCGTTTCAAAGCCGGACAGAGGAGCTGTTAAGCAGGAGGTCACGATGTTTTGGCTCATCAGTGTGCGCAGCTATTGAAACCGACAATGTTAGTTTTCCTACAAGTATCCACGCCTTCGTGCTGATTTCTAGTAGTGCAGTACCAGGCTTGTCAGGCGTACTCTGGTCTAACGCAAGCACCTGTGCGCAGGTGAAGCTGTGGCTGACATTCAACGAGCCGGACATGTTCTCCCGCGGCTACTCGACCGCCACGGAGGCAGCCCCGGGCGCCAACTCGTCCGGCATCGCCGACTACCTGCTGGCCAAGACGGTGCTGGTGGCGCATGCGCGGGTCTACCGCCTCTACAACGAGACGTTCCGGCCTTCGCAGGGAGGTGAGCGCACGGCTAGACAACGCCACGTACTCCGATGACGAGCCACCGCTATGTACGCTGACGGAAAACGATTTGCAACAGCAAAAGATACAATACTGGCCATTAAAATTGCCCTGGCCAGGGCAGCAGTCGACATTTTCTGTATCCAGAAAGGCCCGTACAGGACCTGCAACATGCGGTCGCGCATTATCCTGCTGAAGTGTAGGGTTTCGCAGGGATCGAATGAAGGGTAGAGCCACGGGTCGTAACACAACTGAAATGTAGCGTCCACTGTTCAAAGTGCCGTCAATGCGGACAAGAGATGACCGACACGTGTATCCAATGGCACGCCATACCAACATGCCGGGTGATACGCAAGTATGTCGATGACGAATACAAGCTTCCAATGTGCGTTCACCGCGATATCGCCAAACACGGATGCGACCATCATGATGCTGTAAACAGAACCTGGATTCATCCGGAAAAATGACGTTTTGCCATGCGTGCACCTAGGTTCGTCCTTGAGTACACCATCGTAGGCGCTCCTGTCTCTGATGCAGTGTCAAGGGTAACCGCAGCCATGGTTCAAATGGTTCAAATGGCTCTGAGCACTATGGGACCTAACATCTAAGGTCATCAGTCCCCTAGAACTTATAACTACTTAAACCTAACTAACCTAAGGACATCATACACATCCATGCCCGAGGCAGGATTCGAACCTGCGACCGTAGCGGTCGTGCGGTCCCGGATTGAAGTGCCTAGAACCGCTCGGCCACTCCGGCCGGCCGCAGCCATGGTCTCCGAGCTGATAGTCCATGCTGCTGCGAACGTAGTCGAACTGTTCGTACGACCGCTACGGTCGCAGTTTCGAATCCTGCCTCGGGCATGGATGTGTGTGATGTCCTTAGGTTAGTTAGGTTTAAGTAGTTCTAAGTTCTAGGGGACTTATGACCACAGCAGTTGAGTCCCGTAGTGCTCAGAGCCATTTGAACCATTTGAACTGTTCGTGCAGATGGTTGTTGTCTTGCAAACGTCCCCATCTGTTGACTCAGGATTCAGACGTGGCTGCACGATCCGTTACAGCCATGCGGATAAGATGCCTGTCATCTCGACTGCTAGTAATACGAGGCCGCTGGAATCCAGTTCGGCGTTCCGTATTACCCTCCTGAACCCACAGATTCCATATTCTGCTAACAATCATTGGATCTCGACCAACGCGAGCAGCAATGTCGCGATGCGATAAACCGCAATCGCGATAGGCTACAATCCGACCTTTATCAAAGTCGGAAACCTGATGGTACGCATTTCTCCTCCTTACACGAGGCATCACAACAACGTTTCACCAGGCAACGCCGGTCAACTGCTGTTTGTGTGTGAGAAATCGGTTGGAAACTTTCCTCATGTCAGCACGTTGTAGGTGTCGCCACCGGCGCCAACCTTGTGTGAATGCTCTGAAAAGCTAATCAATTGCATATCACAGCATCTTCTTCCTGTCGGTTAAATTTCGCTTCTGTAGCACGTCATCTTCGTGGTATAGCAGTTTTAATGGCCAGTAGTGTACTAATGTACAGTAATGAAATTCCTGGAGTACCTTTATCTAGGTAACATATTTAAATGATTAACATTCCAAGATCACAGGTCAATGTAAGCACAAGGTAAGTCATCGAAAATATTTAATACCGGTACATTAATAAGGTGTTCAGCCGACAGAATGTTGAATGAAAGCATGCAAACGAGCATGCATTATGTTGTGTATTTGTCGGATATCAGTTTGTGGGATGAAGTTCCATCCCTGTTGCACGTGGTCGGTCAATACAGGAAAGGTTAATGCTGTTTGTGGATGACGCTGGAGTTCTCGTCTGATGATTTCGCACATGTGCTCGATTGGCAACAGATCTGCTGATCGAGCAGACCTAGGTAACAGGCTGACACTCCACAGAGCGTATTGGATTACAACAGCGGTATGTGGGCGTACGTTATCTAGTTGGAAAACATCCCCTGGAATGCTGTACACGTAGGGCAGCCCAACAGGTCGAATCACGAGACTGACGCACAAATCTGCAGCCTGCTACTCCAGGCCGTAACTCCAGGTACAGGCCCAGTGTGTCTAGCACGCAGGGAGTTTGGTTGGAGTTCCCCAACTCGCCTCCTTCTAACCAAAATACGGCCATCACTGGCACCGAGGCAGAACCAGCTTTTATCAGAACACACAGCAAACTTCCACCCTACCCTCCAATGAGCTCTCCCTTGACACACCTGAAACCCCAAATGGCAGTCGTTTGGGGTCAGTGGTTTGCACGCTACAGGGCGTCTGGCTCGGAGCTGTCCTTGAAGCAGCCGATTTGTAACAGTTCCGTTGTGTCGCTGTGGTGCCATATGCGGCTCAAACTCCTGCTGCAGATCCATTACAACGCGCCGGAGCCATGACGCCGAACACTACAGTTTTGCCTCTAGGTAGCGCCAAGTGCCCGAACGCAGCACGATCTGCATCCTACTGTAGATTCTCGAGACAACCGCTGCCGGTAGTCATGCGCAGTGGCTACATTCCTACCCAGTCTCTCTACAGTATCGCAGAAGAAACATCCAGCTTCACGTAGCTCTATTACACGAGGCGGCATTGTAGCCTTAAGGGGAGCCGGAGGTGGTCAAATCCAAAAAATTACGATTTATTTATTTATTTATTTATTTATTTTTGCTACCGAAAATTAATTGGAACATTCCTCTTTAATGTAAACTTGGAATTATTGTTCTACTCGCCCTAGAAGTGGAGTTATTACCATTTTCCCCCACGCCTGCAGAGGAAATGGGCGGCCGCTGAATGCATCTAACACCCTCTCGTGACTTCCTGGCGAACTGCTTGGGATTTTCTCGGCCTGTTACGCATACAGCGCCTTATGTTACGCATACAGCGAGTGTGCCAGGGTTGGTTACATTGTTTTCTGTGACAAATATTACCCGTATTTCCTTACAGCTTACTCCTATTTTCCTCAGAATTTCGAACATCTTGCTCCATTTTATATTGTCGTACACTTTTGTTCTGGTTACGATGCCACGTTTTAGTAACCGTGTATATAAGAAGAGGAAGAACGTAGGGAAAAGAAAATTAACACTAATACCAAGTTGCGATACTACTATGAATAAGAGCGCAGAACATCGTCTCTTTGCTGTTTACCATTTCGAATTAGTTCAGTGTTGCGCCTGTTGTTGGTAATATTGTACTTCTTGTGTAAAGCGGGCAATATGCAGTACGTACAAGAATCAGGAGGGAACAATAAAACCAATTTTTCATGACTTAGCACAGCCAGAATTGTTACACAAATGTCTACACGGAAAGACGCAGAATCCTAATGAGAGCGTAAACAATTTGATTTGGAAAGTGATCCCTAAAAGGGTGTTTGTAAGCATAAAAACACTGCACTTTGGCATTTATGATGCAATAGCAACCTACAACCAAGGGAACAGTGTGAAGTGTGAAGTTCTGAAGGCATTAGGATTTACAGCTGGGGTGAACACTGTACGAGCACTAAGAAATATTGACAGAGAAAGGATAAGAGGAGCAGAAAGAAGAGAAAGGCATATGAAGTATGATGGAACAACAGGCCAGAAAAGAAGACAGGAGAGGAAGCTCTTGGAGGATGCATCCTATAGTGCAGGAATGTATTGAGAAACTTTGATAGCCATTTCCCGTAAATTAGAATTTTTCGAATATAAGGAACATTTTCTCAAAATCCACTCAAGCTAGAGAGATGAAATTTTTATACAGCACTCCTAGTGGTCAAACTTACATTGTAACACAGCCATTTGGCAATATGTTCAGTAGTTTCATTTCAGTTTAATTCTAAAGCAATTATTTGTAAAAAAATTTGGGTCATTAATAAAAAAATTATTGGAAGGAGACTAGAAAAGATACTCCAAAATCCCTCTGTCATAACTGCAATACTAAACCACTCTACATGTAAAAAAAAAAATTCAAATTTTTCTATTTGGTAGTTTATTCATAAATGTTCCTCAAACTTAGTGATTTTAACATGGGCAGCATAGACACCTCCGGCTACCCTTAAAGGCATTCTTCACTAACATCAACTCACCACGTCCAATCTCAAAGGTAACTAACGCTCACGACCGTTACTGCATCTGTATAAAGCAAATCTGATTGGAATCCTCATCGTGGCGCTACTAGTGCTACCGCTGGCGCAAAGCCTGAATACACGTCATCCTTTAGATGTAGAAGCACGCCTACCAACTTATATCGCACAGTTACTTCTTGGTGTAGCGGTTTTTTTCCGTCAGTGTATTTCACTCAGCTGTACAGGGTAGCACAGCAGCACCACATACCTCGAGTGAGGAAATGGACTTGTCTGCAGTACTACATGTACCTATAACGACAGCTCGACAGTGCCTGCAGACCCACGGACCCTAAAGCCGTCGGCACACGGACCGTGCTGTCGAACGTCAACGTTGAGCGTGTCGAGTTAAACGTGCAGCTGAACGCTCAGAAATGATGCAACTTGTGCACACGGTACGTGGACACCAACGTGGTATACGCACTCTAGCGGCAGTTTCGGGATGTTTCTAGTTCGTAAATCACACTGTTTACTCAACGGACGCGCGTAAAATTCCCACGTTAGCTCTGTTAAAACGCACATTTCCTCCATCGTCCACGAAAAGGAAAGTATCATGTCCACTCAATAAGGACACAGGCTTAGAAAAGTTCCATTACAAACAGTGCCATACAAATTTGCAATACTTCACCACGTAATATAAACATTATGTTATCTTTCCCATATTTAGTAAAATCCTAAGGTCATTCTTACTTGATCCCAGTTCCTACCCAGTAGCAGAATCTTTAGCACATTTAAATTACGAACTCAAAAGAAAAAGGAACAAAATATCTTTATACAAGTAGCGCAAGCTGTCCTGTACATTAACCAATCGAAGAATCTCACCCCTCGAAAGAAGGTGAACTTATATTTACATAACATCAGATATTGTATTATATACTTATAATAAACTAATAATAAAGTATCAACGTAATAAAAACGCAAACGTTATGAAAAAAAATTCATGTCGCCGAGACGCGAACCACCGCCCTAGCTACCAGCAATACGGATCAGTGACGCTACGCACTACGCTACGCCCGCACAGTTACATTCCTGCTGACGTTAAACGAGTATGAAATTGGTAACAACTAATCAGAACATATTACCCCTTCCTAAAACTCTAATTGTAGCCATGTTACTGATTGAAATTTAATTATAAGAAATTGTACCAAGAACAATGGGTTCTGGGTGGATCTTAAGTGTGTCGCTGCTTTCAAATAGCATACTCTCATAATATGAAAGTTACAATAATTCTTTTGCCATGAACATGATGTTTTTCATTATTTTATTGGAACAAATTACACAGTATAAACAGGCTTTTCCGTGAGTCTCAATTTGCTGGTGCTCAGAAACGGCATATATACGTATAGGCTTGAAATGAATGCCAATATGGCGCCTCACAACTATGGGCTGAAGGGAAATGGCGCGCAAGTGACGTAGGTATCGTTGTGCCATCTCATTGGTCAACGCTCAGACGCACGCTCACAATATCTGACATGCCAGATATTGCTCTGCACGTTCGGAAAGACACCCAAACGTCCTATTCCACGCTCTGACGTCGGAAACTCGGCACGCTCAACGCTCAACGTTCTGATGCACGGTCCGTGTGCCGACGGCTTTTAAGCAGTGCGACCACTGATGCGGCTTCCTCTGATACGTCGGCAAACAGTGGCGCGTTGGCAGTGTTGCTACCAACGACAGCACCGGACACAGCGCAATGCCGACTTTCCAGTCGAGTCTCATTGTCAGCTCCACATGTAGCGCCATGACGTGTTTATCCGCGCGTGGCGGCTCCGAGAAGGACAACCGTTGCCAGATTCCAGTCGTCCTAGTCACACCGGCGCAGCGCCTGGCATGGTGGTACGGAGTGCCAGTGGGAACACAACACGATCACCTCTGGTTAACTCGGCCGGTAATTTGGTCAGCAAGCATTGCGTTTCTGACGCGTTAAGGCCATCAGCCGTGCGCTATCTTCGAGCCTCTGTCGAGGGATGTTTCAGCAAGATAACGCAAGACTGCATGTCGCCCGTGCTGGCCTGACCTACCATAAAGTGGATGGCGGTCACTGTTGCCCCGGCCAACTGTTCCACAGAACTCTCACCAAGCGAAAATATTTGGCCATGGTACAACATTCCTCCCACGCTTTGCGCTTAACATTGTTAATTACAAGCAGACGCTTCACCTGTGACCTGGGATCTTGGCTGCATACGGTACACAGAGCAAAACCATATCACTGACGGCGGAAGGGTGGTGTCATTCTGTCCCTGAAGAAGCCTCCTGAGAAGGTATTTAAACATTCTCCTACATGCCTTTTGTTGTGGTTCTTCTGATGGTGTCCCTGGTAGTTCATAACTCTACCCTGATGTACACTGACAAAGTATGGTTTCTAACAGGAATGCAGGTAGCTCTCACTAATAAATGGAAAATAGGCCTACCATCCCGGTGAGTTTATTTGGCATTAACTTCAACGAACTACCATTTTTTATAATAACTAACGTTTGGAGCACAGCATTGTATGGTACCAAAACAAAGATAGTGGGAAAACCGGAACAGAAGAGAATAAAAGCATTTGAGATTATGAAAATCTGGTGGACTGATAAGATAAGGAATGAAGAGGTTCTCTGCAGAAACGGCGAGCAAAGAAATATGTGGAAGATACTGACAAGAGGTAGGGACAGGATGGGAGGACATCTGTCAAGACATCGCGGAATAACTTGCACGATAACAGAAAGAGCTATAGAGGGTAAAAACTAGAAGAAAACAGAGATTAGAATACATCCAACAAATAACTGACTTAGCTTCAAAGTGCTACTCTGAGATGAAGAGGTTGGCACAAGTGAGTAATTCGTGGTGGCGCGCTGCATCAAACGCGTCAAGACTGACAACCAAAAAATAAATAAATAAAATACTAAAATAATTCGTAAATGATAAATATTAAGATCATGCCTTACGTGAGATGTAGGCTGCATCAAGTCTAAACACCGGCTGTTGACTTGGCGAGCTGCTAAATCTGCTGTACATCGTCTTATTGTTTCGTACTGCTTCCTATACTCTCTCGTCTCTTTGCCCCATCGTTTATACTCCACTTTACTGTGTACGAACTGTACCAACGTTACGCCCAATGGCTGAAAGATTCATCCTCACATTTTCTGTGTGAAACATGATTCAATGCTATTAATATTATTTGCATTTAAATTTGAAACTTTCTGAATTGCGGACGTTGCTATACTATATTACTGCTTACTACAACTGAGTACTGAAAAGTCGTTACCCAAAAGTCATAAAGTAGCATACAGCAAACTTACACTACTGGCCATTAAAATTGCTACACCAAGAAGAAATGCAGATGATAAACGGGTATTCATTAGACAAATATATTATACTAGAAGTGACATGTGATTACATTTTCACGCAATTTGGGTGCATAGAGCCTGAGAAATCAGTACCAAGAACAACCACCTCTGGCCGTAATAGGCCGGCCGGTGTGGCCGAGCGGTTCTAGGCGCGTCAGTCTGGAACCGCGAGACCGCTACGGTCGCAGGTTCGAATCCTGCCTCGGGCATGGATGTGTGTGATGTCCTTAGGTTAGTTAGGTTTAAGTAGTTCTAAGTTCTAGGGGACTGATGACCTCAGATGTTAAGTCCCATAGTGCTCAGAGCCATTTGAACCATTTTGGCCGTAATAACGACCTCGATACGCCTGGGCTTTGAGTCAAACAGAGCTCGGATGGCGTGTACAGGTACAGCTGCCCATGCAACTTCAACATGATAGCACAGTTCATCAAGAGTAGTCACTGGCGTATTGTGACGAGCCAGTTGCTCGGCCACCGTTGACCAGACGTTTTCAATTGGTGAGGTATCTGGAGAATGTGCTGGCCAGGGCAGAAGTTGAACATTTTCTGTATCCATAAAGGCCCGTACAGGACCTGAAACATGCGGTCGTGCATTATCCTGCTGAAATGTGGGGTTTCGCAGGGATCGAATGAAGGGTAGAGCCACGGGTCGTAACACATCTGAAATGTAACGTCCACTGTTCAAAGTGTCGTCAATGCGAAGAAGAAGTGACCGGGACGTGTAACCAGTGGTACACGATACCATCACGCCGGGTGATACGCCAGTATGGCGATGACGAATCCACGCTTCCAATGTGCGTTCACCGTTATGTCGCCAAACACGGATGCGACCATCATGATGCTGTAAACAGAACCTGGATTCATCCGAAAAAATGACGTTTTGCCATTCTTGCACCCAGGTTCGTCGTTGAGTACACCATCGCAGGCGCTCCTGTCTGTGATCCAGTGTCAAGGGTAACCGCAGCCATGGTCCCCGAGCTGATAGTCCATGCTGCTGAACAACGTCTTCGAACTGTTCGTGCAGATGGTTGTTGTCTTGCAGACATCCCCATCTGTTGACTCAGGGATCGAGACGTGGCTGCACGATCCGTTACAGCCATGCGGATAAGATGGCTGTCATCTCGACTGCAAGTGATACGAGGCCGTTGGGATCCAGCACGGCGTTCCGTATTACCCTCCTGAACCCACAGATTCCATAGTCTGCTAACACTCATTGGATCTCGACCAACGCGAGCAGCAGAGTCGCGATACGATAAACCGCAATCGCGATAGGCTACAATCCGACCTTTATTAAAGTTGGAAACGTGATGGTACGCATTTGTCCTCCTTAAACGAGGCATCACAAAAACGTTTCACCAGGCAACGCCGGTCAAGTGCTGTTTGTGTATGAGAAATCGGTTGGAAACGTTCCTCATGTCAGCACGTTGTAGGTGTCGCCACCGGCGCCAACCTTGTGTGAATGCTCTGAAAAGCTAATCATTTGCTTATCACAACATCTTCTTCCTGTCTGTTAAATTTCGACTGTGCGGCTGATCCCGGGGGAGGTTCGAGTCCTCCCTTGGGCATGGGTGTGTGTGTTTGTCTTTAGGATAATTTAACCGTCGCGCGGTTTCAGACTGAAGCACCTTGAACTTCTCGGCCACTCCGGCCCGCAAACAAATAGTGTTATAACACATACTAGTGGAAATTAATATGGAATTTGTTTACCCTTCGCCTTTATTACGGGCTGCTTTCTGCTGGGGACACTTTCGGCAAGGTGTTCGGAAGTCTACAAAGCAATGCCATTCCAACCCGTCCTCTAGAGCCGAAACCAGAGAAGGTACTGAATCTGGACGCTGGGTCTGGAGCGAAACCGACCTCATCCCTAAGATGTTTCACTGGGTTCAGATTGGGATTCTGGGCTGACCAGTCCATTTCAGGAACGTTACAGTCCACGAACGCTGCTTTATGAAGGAGTGCTGATACGAGGAACTATCGTCTATGACCTGTTCCCCTAGCGTATGTAGCATACATGGCTGTAAAATGTGTCCATACTCTTCCATATTTAGCCCGTTCTTAGATGCAGTAAGGGGTCTACACCCTAAACACGAAAAACA
This sequence comes from Schistocerca piceifrons, assembly GCF_021461385.2. Lineage (NCBI taxonomy): Eukaryota > Metazoa > Arthropoda > Insecta > Orthoptera > Acrididae > Schistocerca > Schistocerca piceifrons. The sequence continues at coordinate 581,649,973 of NC_060144.1, forward strand.
CCCCCAAACCGTAACGTAACCCCGCTTCCTCACTGTTTGCACTACACATGATGGCACGTACGATCTCCAAGAATTCGACAAACCCAAATCGTTTCATCCACACTGTCCAGCGTGATTCATCACTCCAAATCACTCAGTTCCAGACCACCATTCATTAAATACAGAAATGTGTGGCTTAGGAAGTGCTACTCAACTGCTGTACCCCATTCTTGTGCTAACTGGACCACTGGTAGCACTTTGGGACTCACGAATGATTCCTTCCACTGAATTCATGAGATTTTGTACACCCACTCTCCGCAGAGCTAGACACTCCCCCTGCGTGAGCCTACGAGGTCTGCCCAGCCTTGGTCTGCGGTTGTTCCTCCATGTTTGCGCTTCACAATCACATCACCAACAGCCGACTGGGGATGCTTCAGAAACGTTGAAATGTCCCTCAGATGACATCCAGTGACTACTAGTCCAATTTCGAGGTCACTGACCTCCCCTGACCGCCCCATTCTGCTGTTACTCCTTCTTTACCGACAACGCGATACTCGCTGCCTCGTTTTATACCGGCCGTTCCGCCTCCCGTGACATTTACTGCTCAGTTCTGCATTACACTGGGGCTTCTGGATACTTTCGATCACACAGTGTGCACGAACGAAAAAATGGCTGACATCTAAATAAGAGTCCAAGGAATATAAAAGCAACTGAAATCACTCAACAGAGGATACCAATTCGATTCTACACAGAGTGCGCGAAAGAACTTCCCCCCCCCCCCCCCCTTTCTAACAGCCGTGTAGCGCAAGTCTCTAGAGGAACGGAAGGTTCCAAATGATTGGAAAGAGCACAGGTATTCCCGGTTTTCAAGAAGGGTCGTCGAGCAGATGCGCAAAACTATAGGCCTATATATCTGACATCGATCTGTTGTAGAATTTTAGAACATATTTTTTGCTCGCGTATCATGTCATTTCTGGAAACCCAGAATCTACTCTGTAGGAATCAACATGGATTCCGGAAATAGCGATCGTGTAAGACCCAATTCGCTTTATTTGTTCACGAGACCCAGAAAATATTAGATACACGCTCCCAGGCAGATACCATTTTCCTTGACTTCCGGAAGGCGTTCGATACAGTTCCGCACTGTCACCTGATAAACAAAGTAAGAGCCTACGGAATATCAGACCAGCTGTGTGGCTGGATTGAAGAGTTTTCAGCAAACAGAACACAGCGTGTTGTTCTCAATGGAGAGACGTCTACAGAAGTGAAAGTAGCCTCTGGCGTGCCACAGGGGGTGTTAAGGGACCATTGTTTTTCACAATATACAGGGTGTTACAAAAAGGTACGGCCAAACTTTCAGGAAACATTCCTCACACACAAATAAAGAAAAGATGTTATGTGGACATGTGTCCGGAAACGCTTAATTTCCATGTTAGAGCTCATTTTAGTTTCGTCAGTATGTACTATACTTCTTCGATTCACCACCAGTTGGCCCAATTGAAGGAAGTTAATGTTGACTTTGGTGCTTGTGTTGACATGCGACTCATTGCTCTACAGTACTATCATCAAGCACATCAGTACGTAGCATCAACAGGTTAGTGTTCATCACGAACGTGGTTTTGCCGTCAGTACAATGTTGACAAATGCGGAGTTGGCAGATGACCATTTGATGTATGGATTAGCACGGGGCAATAGCCGTGGCGCGGTACCTTTGTATCGAGACAGATTTCCAGAACTAAGGTGTCCCGACAGGAAGACGTTCGAAGCAATTGATTGGCGTCTTAGGGAGCACGGAACATTACAGCCTATGACTCGCGACTGGGGAAGACCTAGAACGACGAGGACACCTGCAATGGACGAGGCAATTCTTCGTGCAGTTGACGATAACCCTAATGTCAGCGTCAGAGAAGTTGCTGCTGTACAAGGTAACGTTGACCACGTCACTGTATGGAGAGTGCTACGGGAGAACCAGTTGTTTCCGTACCATGTACAGCGTGTGCAGGCACTATCAGCAGCTGATTGGCCTCCACGGGTACACTTCAGCCAATGGTTCATCCAACAATGTGTCAATCCTCATTTCAGTGCAAATGTTCTCTTTACGGATGAGGTTTCATTCCAACGTGATCAAATTGTAAATTTTCACAATCAACATGTGTGGGATGACGAGAATCCACACGCAATTGTGCAATCACGTCATCAACACAGATTTTCTGTGAACGTTTGGGCAGTCATTGTTGGTGATGTCTTGTTTGGGCCCCATGTTCTTCCACCTACGCTCAATGGAGCACGTTATCATGATTTCATACGGGATACTCTATCTGTGATGTTAGAACATGTGCCTTTACAAGTACGACACAACATGTGGTTCATGCACGATGGAGCTCCTGCACATTTCAGTCGAAGTGTTCGTACGCTTCTCAACAACAGATTCGGTGACCGATGGATTGGTAGAGGCGGAACAATTCCGTGGCCTCCACGCTCTCCTGACCTCAACCCTCTTGACTTTCATTTATGCGGGCATTTGAAAGCACTTGTCTACGCAACCCCGGTACCAAATGTGGAGACTCTTCGTACTCGTATTGTGGACGGCTGTGATACAATACGCCATTCTCCAGGGCTGCATCAGCGCATCAGGGATTCCATGCGACGGAGGGTGGATGAATGTATCCTCGCTAACGGAGGACATTTTGAACATTTCCTGTAACAAAGTGTTTGAAGTCACGCTGGTACGTTCTGTTGCTGTGTGTTTCCATTCCGTGATTAATGTGATTTGAAGACAAGTAATAAAATGAGCTCTAACATGGAAAGTAAGCGTTTCCGGACACATGTCCACATAATACATTTTCTTTCTTTGTGTGTGAGGAATGTTTCATGAAAGTTTGGCCGTACCTTTTTGTAACACCCTGTATATAAATGACGTAGTAGATAGTGTAGGAAGTTCCATGCGGCTTTTCGCGGATGATGTTGCAGTATACAGAGAAGTTGCAGCATTAGAAAATTGCAGCAAAATGCAGGAAGATCTACAGCGGGTAGGCATTTGATGCAGGGAGTGGCAACTGACCCTTAACATAGACAATTGTAATGTGTTGCGAATACATAGAAAGAAGGATCCTTTTTTGTATGATTATATGATAGCGGAACAAACACTGGTAGCAGTTACTTCTGTAAAATATCTAGGAGTATGCGTACGGAACGATTTGAAGTGGAATCATCATATAAAATTAATTGTTGGTAAGGCAGGTGCCAAGTTGAGATTCATTGGGAGAGTCCTTAGAAAATGTAGTCCATCAGCAAAGGAGGTTGCTTACAAAACACTCTCGACCTATACTTGAGTATTGCTCATCAGTGTGGGATCCGTACCAGGTCGGGTTGACGGAGGAGATAGAGAATATCCAAAGAAGAGCGGTACGTTTCGTCACAGGGTTATTTGGTAAGCGTGACAGCGTTACGGAGATGTTTAGCAAACTCAAGTGGCAGACTCTGCAAGAGAGGTGGTCTGCATCGCGGTGTAGCTTGCTGTCCAGGTCTCGAGAGGGTGCGTTTCTGGATGAGGTATCGAATATATTGCTTCCACCTACTTATACCTCCTGAGGAGATCACGAATGTAAAATTAGAGAGGCTTTCCGGCAGTCGTTCTTTCCGCGAACCATAGGCGACTGGAACAGGATGGGAGGTAATGACAATGGCACGTAAAGTGCCCTCCGCCACACACCGTAGCGTGGCTTGCGGAGTATAAATGTAGATGTAAGTGCAGATGTAGACGTGACAGTGACTTGTAATGCAGGTGGTGGGCCGACTGACAGCCAGCTCTGTTTCACCTCTGTTGCAGGAAGAGTGGGCATCACGCTGAACATTGGCTGGCACGAGCCCCTGACCAGCAGCCCCAACGACACAGCCGCGTCGGACCGTCAGCTGCAGTTTGAGGTGAGCACTACCCGCACAATCCAAGTTGACACTCGGCGCGGTGGGCGGTGGGAACCACTCTGAATAAATTTCCCGTTTACAGTCACTCCTATCAGCCACCGTGCCGAATGTCAACTTGTTTTGCGCGGACAACAACAGCCAGCACCTCCTTCGCCAGAGTGCCCTCATTTCATCTGTTTCCACATATTCCACAACTCAGTGCACGGCAAAGGGCTCTTCGTGCTACTGTTAGCCACTCCATTTCTTGAAGAATGAGATTTTCACTCTGCAGCGGAGTGTGCGCTGATACGAAACTTCCTGGCAGATTAAAACTGTGTGCCGGACCGAGACTCGAACTTGGGACCTTTGCCTTTTGTGGGCAAGTGCTCTACCAACTGAGCTACCCAAGCACGACTCACGCCCCGTCCTCACAGCTTTACTTCTGCCAGTATCCTTTCTAGGAGTGCTAGTTCTGCAGGGTTCGCAGGAGAGCTTCTGTAAAGTTTGGAAGGTAGGAGGCGAGGTACTGGCAGAAGTAAAGCTGTGAGGACGGGGCGTGAGTCGTGCTTGGGTAGCTCAGTTGGTAGAGCACTTGCCAGCGAAAGGCAAAGGTCCCGAGTCTCGGTCCGGCACACAGTTTTAATCTGCCAGCAAGTTTCACTCCTTTTCTTGTTTCTCTCGCAAATGGAGTGAGCCAATAGTGACGGATCTGTGTATGTCTGCGTACGATCCATAACCTCCCTTACTTTGTCTCTACTGAAGGTGAACGTTAGAGTTGGTAGAATCTTACGGCAGTCTGTCGCAAGTGATGGCTCTCTATACTTTTTCAACTGTCTTTCCGGAAAAGGTCGTGTTCATATCCTGAACAACTTTGGGATTAGACGCCCTGCCGACGACGTCGCTATTAGATACACAGTACTATCTTAGATAATGGAAGGAATCATCCATCTGCATCTACAGATGCACGTAGTCGCAATATAGCGCACGGCGGACGGTACTCCATTCCAATGACAGCGTCTTTCTGCCCTATTCCAACTGCGAACTGTGCGAGGGAAAACAACTAGCTATGCAGAGTAATCCTTAACTGCTAACTGCTGTCTACAAAGATTGCTAGCTGAATCTTCACTAAAAAATAAACTAAAGGTGTCATTACAACTTACTGTCAGAAACGCTTTATCTGTGTAACATGGCAACGACGTTGCCGTGTGCACTAATTGGAATACATCATTGCAGCTCACTGCAGTGGACTGTAAACATTCAGTCAGCCATTTGCTGTTGTTGACAGACAGTTATGGAATTCAGATCTGAGGAATTGATTGATACGGTTTTGATTTACCGTCAGAAACACAAAATTCTGTTGCTGCTCGTATGTATGCGTCATATTTTCCTAGCAGACAATATTCCACTCCTAGAACATTTCTGCTTATAACTTGTCGGTTGAGAGGGAAAGGTCGCTGTCCACCTGTGATGGTCAATACTGGTAGACCTCTACATTGCAGTGGAGGAGGCAATCCTGCATTCCGTGGAACGCCCACGGGATACTATGTAGTACTCGGCGGTTAACTACACGCAATCAACTGCCACAGTGGCCTCTGTGGAGAACAGAGCATGAACATTTACTGTATCCCTCCCATGTCCAACCTCAGCAGGAGATGAACACAGATCTTCATTTCCACCACCGTAGAACGTTATGCTATTGGCTGCTGAACCAAAACGCCATAGATCAACAATTCCTCAGCAAAACACAGTCAATGCATGAAGCAACATTCTCCAGAAATGACAGTCGTAATCAACAGAGTTACCATGTTTGGGCCGACGAAAATCCAGACACAATACTGTAGGTATATTCCCAGCATCCGCCCTCCAACAATATTTCGGGAGGAATACAAGTTGAACTGCCTAGACGACTCGATGTATCAACTTCTTGCAGGTTCTTCAGACCGTTCTTCCTTATCTACCGGAAGATGTTACGCTGGCAACACGACAGAACATGTAGCTGCTTCATGACGAAGACCCTGCACGTCATCAGCTTACTGCGGCTCGCTATTTGAAAGAACACTAACACGGGAAGTGGAATGGACGTAACAGACTTGTTGTACGACAGATACGCTGAGATATCAGACGCTTCCCATCGAAAACGCTGCAGGAGTGTCTTCGTTGCAGCTGCAGCGAGTTCCTGCAACATTATCGCAGTTTCCCGTCCCGCATGACAGTTACGTGATGTGGGCTGCGTGAACCAAGGCGGAACCGTAAACGCATAATAACACGTACATCACAGTTGGCGGGGGACTCTATTGTTCTATGGATGTTTATTTGCTCACTTTTCTCTCAGGATTGAAAATTACATGACGCAGTTCACTGCACACTAGAGACACTGCCGAACACATCAGCGCAAAGCTTCATCGGATTTTTTTTTTACTTTGGTTGTAATTTCGCGGCCAATCTGAAGTCGCAAAAAACATGTATCCCTCGTATCTGTAGCGTTACCTTCCATGTATGGTCCAAGTTTGATATGTTACTTGGCAGTGAAACATCATGCGAAAGCTACTTTCGTCCTAAGTTTTGGACACCAGCTTATGAACATTATCAAAATCACACATTGAGGTGACAAAAATCATGGGATATCGCTATGCACATATACAGGGTTATTACAAATGATTGAAGCGATTTCACAGCTCTACAATAACTTTATTATTTGAGATATTTTCACAATGCTTTGCACACACATACAAAAACTCAAAAAGTTTTTTAGGCATTCACAAATGTTCGATATGTGCCCCTTTAGTGATTCGGCAGACATCAAGCCGATAATCAAGTTCCTCCCACACTCGGCGCAGCATGTCTCCATCAATGAGTTGGAAAGCATCGTTGATGCGAACTCGCAGTTCTGGCACGTTTCTTGGTAGAGGAGGTTTAAACACAGAATCTTTCACATAACCCCACAGAAAGAAACCGCATGGGGTTAAGTCGGGAGAGCGTGGAGGCCATGACATGAATTGCTGATCATGATCTCCACCACGACCGATCCATCGGTGTTCCAATCTCCTGTTTAAGAAATGCCGAACATCATGATGGAAGTGCGGTGGAGCACCATCCTGTTGAAAGATGAAGTCGGCGCTGTCGGTCTTCAGTTGTGGCATGAGCCAATTTTCCAGCATGTCCAGATACACGTGTCCTGTAACGATTTTTTCGCAGAAGAAAAAGGGGCCATGAACTTTAAACCGTGAGATTGCACAAAACACGTTAACTTTTGGTGAATTGCGAATTTGCCGCACGAATGCGTGAGGATTCTCTACCGCCCAGATTCGCACATTGTGTCTGTTCACTTCACCATTAAGAAAAAATGTTGCTTCATCACTTAAAACAAGTTTCGCACTGAACGCATCCTCTTCCATGAGCTGTTGCAACCGCGCCGAAAATTCAAAGCGTTTGACTTTGTCATCGGGTGTCAGGGCTTGTAGCAATTGTAAACGGCAAGGCTTTTGCTTTAGCCTTTTCCGTAAGATTCTCCAAACCGTCGGCTGTGGTACGTTTAGCTCCCTGCTTGCTTTATTCGTCGACTTCCGCGGGCTACGCGTGAAACTTGCCCGCACGCGTTCAACCGTTTCTTCGCTCACTGCAGGCCGACCCGTTGATTTCCCCTTACAGAGGCATCCAAAAGCTTTAAACTGCGCATACCATCGCCGAATGGAGTTATCAGTTGGTGGATCTTTGTTGAACTTCGACCTGAAGTGTCGTTGCACTGTTATGACTGACTGATGTGAGTGCATTTCAAGCACGACATACGCTTTGTCGGCTCCTGTCGCCATTTTGTCTCACTGCGCTCTCGAGCGCTCTGGCGGCAGAAACCTGAAGTGCGGCTTCAGCCGAACAAAACTTTATGAGTTTTCCTACGTATCTGTAGTGTGTCGTGACCGTATGTCAATGAATGGAGCTACAGTGAATTTATGAAATCGCTTCAATCATTTGTAATAGCCCTGTACAGATGGCGGTAGTATCGTGTTCACAAGGTATAAAAGAGCAGTTCATTGGTGGAGCTGTCGTTTCTACTCAGGTGATTGGTGTGAAAGAGTTTCCGACGTGACTACGGCCGCACGATGGGCATTGAACGCAGAATGGTAGTTGTAGCTCGACCCACGGAACGTTCCATTACGTAAATCGTTACGGAATTCAATATTCCAGATCGACACCATTACCTCTCAACGCGGGTAACGCAGTGGCCGACGGCCTTCACTCAACGAACGAGAGCAGCGGCGTTTGCGTAGAGTTGCCAGTCCTAACAGATAAGCAACACTGCGTGAAATAACCGCAGAAATCAATGTGCGACGTGCCACGAAGGTATCCGTTGGCTCAGTGCGGCAAATTTTGGCGTTATCGAGCTGTGGCAGCAGACGACCGACGCGAGAGCCCTTTGCTAACAGCGCGACATCACCTGCAGCGCATCTGCTGGGCTCGTGACAATATCGGTTTGGTCAGGTGAGTCCCAATGTCAGTTGGTAACAGCTGATGACAGAGTTAGTCTGGCTCAGGTTTCATGAAGCCTTGGACCCATGTTGTCACAAGGCACTGAGCAAGCTTGTGGTGGTTCCATAATGGTGTCGGCCGTGTTTACATGGAATGTACTGGGCCCACAGGTCCAATTGGACTGATCACTGAGTGGAAGTGGTTGTGTTCGGCTGGCTGGAGACCATCTGTAGCCATTCATGTACTTCATGTTCCCAAATATCGATGGAATTCTTATGGATGACAATGTATCAATTCACTGGGTCAGAGTTGTTTGCGATTGGATTCAGGAATATTCCGGACAATTTGAGTGAATGAATTGGCCACCCAGATTGCCCAAAATCAAACCCACCGAACACATATGGGACATAATCGACAGGTCAGTTCGTGCGCAAAATCCTGTACCGGTAATACAGTACTGGCCATTAAAATTGCTACACCAAGAAGAAATGCAAATGATAAACGGGTATTCATTGGACAAATGTATTATACTAGAACTGACATGTGATTACATTTTCACGCAATTTGGGTGCATAGATCCTGAGAAATCAGTACCCACAACAACCACCTGTGGCCGTAATAACGGCCTTGATACGCCTGGGCATGGAGTCCAACAGAGCTTGCAAGGCGTGTACAGGTACAGCTGACCATGCAGCTTCAACACGATACGACAGTTCATCAAGAGTAGTGACTGGCGTATTGTGACGAGCCAGTTGCTCGGCCACCATCGACCATACGTTTTCAATTGGAGAGAGATATGGAGAATGTGCTGGCCAGGGCAGCATTCGAACATTTTCTGTATCCAGAAAGGGCCGTACAGGACCTGAAACATGCGGTCGTGCATTATACTGCTGAAATGTAGGGTTTCGCATGGATCGAATGAAGGGTAGAGCCACGGGTCGTAACATATGTGAAATGCAACGTCCACTGTTCAAAGTGCCGTTAATGCAAACAAGAGGTGACCGAGACGTGTAACCAATGGCACCCCATACCATCACTCCAGGTGATACGCCAGTATGGCGATGACGAATACGCGCTCCCAATGTGCGTTCACAGCGATGTCGCCAAACACGGATGTTGTAAATGATGCTGTAAACAGAACCTGGGTTCATCCGAAAATAAGACGTTTTGCCATTCGTGCATCCAGGCTCGTCGTTGAGTACACCATTCACCATCGCAGGAGCTCCTGTCTGTCATGCAGCGTCAAGGGTAAGCACAGCCATGGTCTGCGATCTGATAGTCCATGCTGCTGCAAAAGTCGTCCAACTGTTCGAGCAGATGGTTGTTGTCTTGCAAACGTCCCCATCTGTTGACTCAGGGATCGAGACGTGGCTGCACGATCCGTTACAGCCATGCGGATAAGATGGCTGTCAAAAATGGCTCTGAGCACTATGGGACTTAACATCTATGGTCATCAGTCCCCTAGAACTTAGAACTACTTAAACCTAACCAACCTAAGGACATCACACAACACCCAGTCATCATGAGCCAGAGAAAAGATGGCTGTCATCTCGACTGCTAGTGATACGAGGCCGTTGGGATCCAGCACGGCGTTCAGTATTACCCTCCTGAACCCACCGATTCCATATTCTGTTAACAGTAACTGCATCTCGACCAACGCGAGCAGCAATGTCGCGATACGATAAACCGCAATCCCGATAGTCTTCAATCCGACCTTTATCAATGTGGGAAACGTGATGGTTCCCATTTCTCCTCCTCATACGAGGCATAACAACGACGTTTCACCAGCAACAGCGATCAACTTCTGTTTGTGTGTGAGAAATCGGTTGGAAACATTCCTCATGTCAGCGCGTTGTAGGTGTCGCCACCGGCTCCAACTTTGTGTAAATGCTCTGAAAAGCTAATCATATGCACGTCACAACATCTTCTTCCTGTCGGTTAAATTTCATGACCGTAGCGCGTCATCTTCGTTGTGTAGCAATTTTATCGGCCAGTAGTGTACTTACGCAGTTATGGACAACTATAGAGGCAGCATGACTCAATATTTCTATGGGGGACTACCAACGACTTGATGAGTCCGCGCCACATACAGTTGCTGCACCACGCCGGCCAAGGAGGTCCGACACGATATTAGCGGGTTACGCATGACTTTTGTCACCTCAGTGGACAACGTTTTGCTGAAGACTCAGGATGTCTGTGAGGAGAGCATGGTGTTTTCAGGGCGGCCTGTGGGCACACCCGATCTTCACGGAGGAGGGTGATTTCCCAGAGGTGGTGAAGCAGCGGGTGGCGGACAACAGCCGGCAGGAGGGCCGCACCAGGTCGCGCCTGCCCACCCTCTCGACAGAAGAGGTAGACCTCATCAGGGGTGAGTACACCTGTATCTAGCTGCACGTCGCTGTAAACTGAGTGTCAAGCAAACCAGTGACCAGTAAATATTGTAGTGGAAGTATATAACTGGGCTCAAGGAAAAGTAGCAATTCAGTTAAACCTTAATCTTCTGCCATGTCCAGTAAATATTGCAATGGAAGTGTATAACTGGGATCAAGGAAAAGTAGCAATTCAGTTAAACCTTAATATTCTGCCGTGTCCAGCAAATATTGCAATGGAAGTATACAACTGCGCTCAAGGAAAAGTAGCAATTCAGTTAAACCTTAATCTTCTGCCATGTCCAGTAAATATTGCAATGGAAGTGTATAACTGGGCTCAAGGAAAAGTAGCAATTCAGTTAAACCTTAATCTTCTGCTGTACCCAGCAAATATTGCAATGGAAGGATATAACTGGGCTCAAGGAAGAGTAGTAATTCAGTTAAACCTTAATCTTTTGCCGTGTCCAGCAAATATTGCAATGGAAGTATATAACTGCGCTCAAGGAAAAGTAGCAATTCAGTTAAACCTTAATCTTCTGCCATGTCCAGTAAATATTGCAATGGAAGTGTATAACTGGGATCAAGGAAAAGTAGCAATTCAGTTAAACCTTAATCTTTTGCCATGTCCAGTAAATATTGCAATGGAAGTGTATAACTGGGATCAAGGAAAAGTAGCAATTCAGTTAAACCTTAATATTCTGCCGTGTCCAGCAAATATTGCAATGGAAGCATATAACTGCACTCAAGGAAAAGTAGCAATTCAGTTAAACCTTAATCTTTTGCCGTGTCCAGCAAATATTGCAATGGAAGTGTATAACTGGGCTCAAGGAAGAGTAGTAATTCAGTTAAACCTTAATCTTCTGCCGTGTCCAGCAAATATTGCAATGGAAGTGTATAACTCGGCTCAAGGAAAAGTAGCAATTCAGTTAAACCTTAATATTCTGCCGTGCCCAGTAAATATTGCAATGGAGGCGTATAACTGGGCTCAAGGAAAAGTAGCAATTCAGTTAAACCTTAATCTTCTGCCATAGAAGAAAGTTGGAGATCTTTGACAACCAGTTTTAGGAATAAGTTTTTTTTTAAATATTCACAGCATTTTAACAAAACGTAAGTACGTTGTCTGCCTCGACGTTTTCACAGAATGGCTTCCAGACTGCACAACACGTGGACTGGTATCACATCCTTAGCCCTTTTACACTCAAATGAAACTGTCCAGTTCCATAGATCCTCTCTCTGGAACCATACAGTTTCATTTGATGAAAACTCCTGTGCCAGGGTTTCAGGCAGGATCCACCGTTTCTTTCACTGCCGAGGCGTTTTTCCAATACAGCTGGAGAGTCTCTGAAATGCTGTTCAGGTTTAGGGGGAATACCAAGTGCACTGAGGCGTGATTGGATATCTGGATTGAGGAGGGAGGCGTTCTAGGAGAGTCCGTGCAGGTGTGCAAAGCCGCTGTGCCACGGGGGCACAGTGGTTGACGCCTCTGTTTAGTGAGCAAGAGACCTAGGTTGAAATTCCGTCCTTGGTACGAATTTTCATTCGTCTCTTCAGTCTGCATATAAATTTTACACTATTGACTCGAAGATGACGGAAACAGTATCGTAGAAACCTGCAGTGGATATTGCAGCTATGATGGACATAAGCTACCACGTAGATCGATATTTCGTTAGCAAACTTTCCTTTTTTCAATTTGTTGCTCGCCCTCCTCTGAGTGAACATTATACATAGCAGAGGGTACGTCCCATTTTTCCAGATATTAGGCATTTTCCCATTCAATTGAGATATGGAGCGCGGGAATAATAACTATTAAAATTCCTCTGTGCGTCATGTAATCAATCTAATCTTATCCCCACGATGCTGATGGAATCGATGTGTAGAGGGTAGAGTAGTATATTCCTGCAGTCATCATTCAAAGCTGGCTCCTGACGTTTTGTAAGTGAGGCTTTCTCGCGATAGTTTACCCCTATTCTCAGCAGTCTGCCACTTTAGTTCTTTCAACATCTCTCTGAAACTCTTCCTCAGAGCAAACAAACTTGTAACTATTCCTGCTGACCTTCACTGTATACGCTCAATATCCCCTGTCAGTCCTATCTGGCATGGGTCCCACACACACTCGAGTAATGTTCTAAGAGGTGTCGATTGTGTGTATAGTTAGCGTTCTCCTTTATAGACTGACTTCATTTCCCCAAAATTCTACCAATGTACAGTGAGCCACCTACTTTACCCACGACCAAACCTACGTGATCATTCCAAATCATATCCCTACATAGTATTACATGCAAGTATATGTATGAATTGACCGATTCCAACTGTGACTCACTGATGTTATAGTCATAGGATACTACGTTTCTCGTTTTGTTTTTTAAACTACGATCTTTGCAACACTTTGAAATATTATCAAGAACTGACCGAATACTTATGCATTTTCTTTCAGGCTGTACGTTATTATAGACAACTGCACGAGGCAAAGGACCCAACACACTTACCTGAGGTGACAAAATCATGCACTACTCATGAATAACTCAGCACCATCAGATCAATAGCAACTGGACGCCTATTAGTGTACGTTGATCTCGGATGTATATATGCATACTGAAGCGACGAATGAAAATTTGTACCAAGGTCGAGATTAGAATCCAGGTCTCCGGCTCACTAGACAGTTACGCTTTCTCCGCCACCCCAGTACAGTGGCTTTGCACCACGGCACGGACTAGCCTAGCACACCTCTCTCCTCGATCTCAGTTCCCATTCACGCCTCAGTCCACTTGGTATTTCCCCCGTACTCGAACAGCATTACAGAACTGTATTTGAATAGCACTTCCAACTGTTTTGGAATAGGATGTCAGCACCGAACGAAGCCTGCAGTGCTGTTAGAGTTTAGGGTGAGTACCAAGTGGGTGGAGGTATGAATGGGTAATTTGGGCTAGGATAGTCCGTGCAGCCGTCTGAAGCCACTGTGCAAGAGGGGCGTGTCCGTTGGGGCGTCTGCCTAGCGAGCAGGAGACACGCCTTCGAATCCCATCTTTGGTACACAATTTCATTCGTCACTTCAGTCTGTATATATACATCACAAACGTTTGAATCTTGGATGCCTTTCTTCGCCTCTATGACGGCTATGGCACTGCTGGGAACACTTTCATTGAGGTGTTTGAAAGCCTGTGGAGCAATGACTGCCCACTCTTCCTGAAGACCCGAAGCCAGAGAATATATTGATGTTGGATGCTGGGGTCCGTCTCACGTCAAAGGTGTTCCATTGTGTTCACGTCGGGACTCTGCAAAGACCAGTCAGTTTCAGGAATGTTATTGCACACAAACCATTACCCCACAGATGCTGATTTATGAGATCGTGCGTTGTCATACTCATACAAACAGTCATTGTCTCCCAACTGGTGCTCTACTGCACATGGTACACAATGAGGTAAATGTCTTCATATCACTTCATATTTATCATTTAGCTACAAGCAGTAAGGAACCCACACTCTAACCACGAAAAACACCTCCATATCGTAACACTGCCTCCCCTATACTTCACTGCTGGCACTACACCTCATGGCAGGTAGCATTCCCCAGGCATTCGCCAACCCCAAACCCATTCATAGGATTGCCACATGGTATTGCGTGATTCATCGCTCCAAATCACTCGCTTACAATCATCCATTGTCCAATGGCGTTTCTCTTTACACCACCTCAAGCGTCGCTTGGCGTTGACAGAGAAATCTGTGGCTTATGAACAATAGCTCGACCACTGTACCTCATTCTTTCTAAATTCCTACGCACAGCCATTGTCCCTTCTATACTGCTGGTAGCACTTTAGGACTCACGAGTGATTCCTTCGGCGATTTCTTTTTTTCCTTTTTTTTTTCACACCCGCCCTCCGCAATGCTCGACGGTTCCTGGTCTTGGTTTATCTGTGGTTGTTCCTTCACGTTTGCACTTCACATTCACATCACCAACAACCGACATGGACCTCATTCGAAGGCTTGAAATGTCCCTGATGGACATGTTATTCAGGTGATATCCAGTGACACTGAGCTCTGCTGACTGACCCTTTCGGCTGTTACTGCTTCTTCACTGAAGACAAAGTACTGCCCACTCCTTTTATACCGACGGATCCGCCTCTCATGAAATCTAGTAGTCAGTTCCACTTTACACAGGCGTGCCCAGTTACTTTTGATCAGACAGTATTGTTTCTCAGTGACAGAAGAAAAGAAAACAACGCAAATGATACTATAGTATGCCAACAGCTTAGGTCAATTATAAATAAAATCATCTAGACAGGTAAAGATTCAAAAATACAGATCGATGTGGCATAAAAAAAAGGGCAGACAGATTGAACGAGGGCAGGCTGAAAAGTAGTGCCTCTGAATTTTTAATGTGAAAACTGTTTTCTTCCTCTCTTTCTTCTTTTTCTTTTTCACTCCATGTATTAGGCAAACTGCCTGTCAAGCTACTCCATCTCTTTTATGATCTTCATACATTTCCTCTTTCATTGCATTTGTATTTGATAGCCTTTACCGCGAATCTTTCACCGCCCACACAGACTTAAAACTTTTAAAATAAAGCAAACATCATAAACATTCTTTACGTCTTTATTCTTCACGTCTACATATTTATTTCTGAACATAATCACCCGGGCGACGAATACATTTCTGCCAACAAGAGACCACTTTGTTGATACCGTCACGCCAAAATGTCTGACTTTGTTCACGAAGCCACAACGTCACGTCTGCTCGCACCGCTTCATCGCTATCAATGTAAAGTTCTCAAAGCTACTCTTTAAATTTTGGAAAACAGATCAAAATTGGATGGCGCCAAGTCGGGACTGTATGCAGGATGATCGGTAACAGTGAACCCAAGGCGTCGCATTGTTGCAGATAACGCAGCACTCGTGTGTGGACTGGCATTATCGTGCTGAAACAGAGGGTGCTTCATGCATGGACGAACTCTTAGAATTTGTGCTTTCACTTTCCTGACGGTCTCGCAGTAGTTTGCAGAGCCTGGGGTGGTGAACTTAGGCATGAATTCCAAATGCACCACACCTAAAAAATCTCAGAACACTGTGAGCATCACTTTGCCAGCTGATAGCTTGATCTCGAACTGTTTTGGCGTCGGTAATCCGTTGCAGAGGAACTCCATTTATTCTCTCTCGTTTTTGGGTGTCAAAATGGTGAACCCAGCTTTCATCGCCTGTCACAATGTCGTTGAGAAACCCGTCACCCTCACGTTCAAAACGCAGGAGAAATTGTTGACAAACGTCCAGTGTCTCCTCCGTTTCATATCAGGAGTGAACACTGAGGCGCCCACCCTGCACACAGTACTGCAGTTCTGCAATGAAGGCCTGTGCACGCTCTCGTGATACGCCGCTCTTACCTGGGAGCTGTCTCTGTGTTGTCTGGCGATTCTGTCTGATGAGTTCGTCACCCCGATTCCGAAAAATCTCGACTGTTGCCGCACGCGGTTGCCCACTCCAAGTTGTGACACACGCTGAGCTTAGCACCACCGTCTTCATCATTATGAGCGCCAACAATCAAACGTCGCGCATTTCTGACGTTGATACAAGCATCACCGTACCCAGTTTTTATTCTTCTATGGATTTGAATTGGGAGGCAAGTTCTCTGCTGGTAGAAACTCGACTACAGCGCGCTGTTTTCACGCACCGGTATGGATACGTTACACACCGCTATATTAATCGCTACAATTCGGAGCCCTCTAGCTGCAGATTGTTGCAACTTAGTTCAACGAAGCCGGAAAGTTTTTTTTTTCTTTATTGTTATTTTGCACCTCATACAAAGGTGGGCCGGCAGCGGATAAGTCTACTCCGCTCTTCAGCCACTAGCATTTCAATAAAAGAGACAATGAAGAGAGAAAAGTAACAGATTGGTGGTTAAAAACAGTAGAGACAAAAATTTAAAAACACGAAGCCGTTCACACTCGACGAAAACACACGAAAAACTGTTGGCACTGCGCACAAACACTGATGACTTAGACAGTACAGGTGAACGAAGGAGCGTGATGGCGAAAAACACTAAACACAAACACGATGGCACACACACGAGAAACTGATGGCGATGATCCCCGGCGCGCGAATGTTCACGTAGCGTGTTCGAGTCCGGGGACCTGCCAAGAGGGGAAGAAGGTGAAGGGGGAGGGAGAGGGGAGAGCAGAGATGCCAATGGCAGAGGAGACGGTAGGAGGAATGGAGGTATGGGGGTAGGGGAAGCCCAGGGGAGGTGGGGGGAGAAAGGGAGGAGGGAGGGAAGGGGGAGAGAGGGGAGAGAGGGTGCCCAGAGGAACAAACGCAGGAAGAGGGAGGAGTATCAAAGTTGGTAGGAGGGGTAGATGGAGGGGAGGAGGGCATCATCACAGAGGGGGAGCTGGCGGAAGCCACCTTGGGAGAGGGTAAGGAGAGTGGAGACATTGAGAGCAGGTGGGACGTGGAAGTACAGGCACAGCAGCGGACGCGGGTAGGAGAGGATGGGAGAGACAAGCGGGTGAGGAGGATCGAGTTTACGAGAGGTGTAGAGGATAGTGGGAAAGTCGACAGAGTAATATACATGACATTTAATGCCTCAACCGATATTGAGAACAGAACAAAAATTCAGAGGCAGAACTTTTCAGCACATCCTCGTAGGAATACATTGAAAGCCTGAGAGTCCGAGACGCATAGTGCGCTGCTTGATAGAAGGGGAGGTACAAGTTGTTGAGAAAGGACTGGCTGATTAAGTGTCGCCAAACAAAAACGTATGCGCACTGTAGGCAAAAGCCGCGTATTTTCCAGTGTTGCTATATTCTTTGGTGTTACCCGCCTCACCACACTACAGACAAACTGTCTAGGGCCGTCGCCTATTTCCAATCGTTACATTGTACTTCATTTTGAGCTCTTTCCTCCCTTCCTTTGATTTCATCTCTGTCTAACGCTTTATCTTCGGATGCAAGTACGAGAGAATATCCTCCAGAATTCAGTACTGACATAAACATTACAAAGTTGTGGATCAGCTACATCTACATGGATACTCTGCAAATCACATTTAAGTCTCTGGCAGAGGGTTCATCGAACCACTTTCACAATTCTCTATTATTCCAATCTCGTACAGAGCGCGGAAAGAACAAACACCTACATCTTTCCGTACGAGCTCTGATTCCCCTTATTTTATCATGGTGATCGTTTCTCCCCACGTAGGTCGGTCTCAACATAATATTTACGCATTCGGAGGAGAAAGTTGGTGTTTGGAATTTGCATGGGGGCTTAATTAAATAAAATGCAAATATTTTTAGTAGCTGTCTGTTCGGTTATGCTGTCTCGTAACCGGTTGGCCCTGACTGGTATTTGTACGTAATCTAACTGCATAGAACAGCAACCAAGAATGAAAGGAAATTTCCGTTAACACAATTAATTAATTAAGTCCCCAGCAACTATAAAACCTACGAAACAACAAAACACAAGTGTAGCTGTTCTGTGTGTGGAAGTGTGATTCAACGTACACATCTGGCACGGTTCTTCCTCAATAAGACCAGATATTTTAAACACCATTTATACTGAAGTAATTAAAAAAAAACAGAAATACTATAATTGCACATAGAAATCAGAAATACAGTCTAATACAAGAACACGAGCCAGATGCTTTGTTGACTGAACCTGTGACCAAGAGGCATTATTGTTTAAGACATTGAAATAATAAAAATTAAAAAAAGGAATTTTTTACCTTCATATATATTGACCAAAAGCACACTCTGATCATTACAGCATCCCCAATCCAACAATATCTGGTGTCTAGCCCATCAAAACAATATGACAACATCTGAACAAGCACTCTCCATGGGAACTTCTCAACAACGACTCACCACTGCTACATCTCAACAAGCACTGCCTCCTGCTACTTCTCAATAAGCACTCTCCACTACCACATCTCAACAAGCACTGCCAGTGGAGGCGGCTGAATAATACTCTTTGGCGCACTCTCTGGCGCTGTGACTCAGTGTAGCCACCTTTCAAATTTCACGAGAAGATTGCTCCGCAACGAAGAACGCCTTTGTTTTAATGATGTCCATCTCAAATCCTGTGTCATTTGAGAGACACTGTCTCCCCTATTTCGCGATTATACAAAACGTACTGCCCTTCTTTGAACTTTTTCGATGTATTTCGTCAGTCCTCTCTGGTAAGGATCCCACATCGCACAGCAATTAAAGGAGGACGGACAAGCGTAGTGTAGGCCGTCATTTTCTGTGTCCTGCCAATAAAACGCAGTCTTTGGTTAGCCTTCCCCACTGCATTTCCTATGTGTTCCTTCCAATTTAAATTGTTCGTAATTATAATTCTTAGGTATTTTGCTGAATCTACGGCCTTTAGATTTGACTGATTTATCGTGTAACCGAAGATTAATGGATTCCTTTTAGGACTCATATGGATCACCTCACACTTTTCGTTATTTAGGGTCAATTGCCAGTTTCCGCACCATAAAAATATCTTTCATCGATCATGGGATTAAGTATAATGTTTATTGCACAGAGCATAATGAAGTACCTCCTAAGGGCATGGAAAAAGTCAAGCACTCTAGAACAAATTTTTGCTTACGTAAGTATTCAATCTTTCTTCCTTTCCCTAGTGCCGGCCAGGTGGCCGAGCGGTTCTAGGCGCTACAGTCTGGAACCGCGCGACCGCTACGGTCGCAGGTTCGAATCCTGCCTTGGGCATTAATGTGTGTGATGTCCTTAGGTTAGTTAGTTTTAAGTAGTTCTAAGTTCTAAGGGACTGATGACCTCAGCAGTTAAGTCCCATAGTGCTCAGAGCCATTTGAACCATTTTTTTCCCTAGCGGGTATTGTGTCTAGTACGGAGTCTAGATTTTTCAGGATTTGGCAAATTTTATTTTATCAGTAGCTGTAAAGGATGCGCTTCTCTTGGTCTGAAAACATTCCCGATTACTCGAAATCATTGTAGAACGTCGCGAAAATAAAAATTCAAGGAAATCATAAAATTAGTACTTCACGCTCAAAAGTACTCTAAAACGCTGAAAAATACTTTTAACTACTTTTTAATCGACTTAATTACCAACCAGTAACATAATTAGAAATAAAGTACTCTATCACTCACTTATTATTTTTTTATAGAACACCGACAACATTCCAGAACATTCGAAAACGTCCTAATGCATTCAGTAACATTGCAAAACATTCACAAATAATGTTCGAGAACTTTAAAGAAGACTGGATTCCGTTTGTTCGTCGTCCATGAAATACATTTGCAAAAACTTATAAGATTCGTTTGGCAATGCTATGTCCCACTCTATGGCAGACTTCTCCTTTCAATCGAAAACACGGGACTGAAATGATGTTCTTCACTGCTCTTAGAAGTAGCACCAAATGTCATTTGAAAGCAAGCAGTGTACTCTCCGATATTTTGTGGAAAATATTTTGATTCCGGAGTTTCTCAAATCATGTTATAATTCTGGTAGAGACACTTCCAGTAGTGCTTATCGAATTTTTCCACTCGTGCAACACATTCCTGGTGTTTCACTAATGAATTCCTTGTCGTTACAGAATTGACACGCTTGATCCACTATGCCATGACAATGTGTTTTTGTTTTTTGTACTTTTGAGTGGGATCGTAACGGATGATTCATATGCCACATTGCAGTATCCATGACTGCTTCACTCTTCTCATACACTAATGTTCTGTTCTTGCACTTGCGATCGTTGTGTCACAAGCTTCACTCATTATAACTCTACTTAAGTTTGTTTCATAATCTTGTTCCTTCGGCAATTTCTCTATATCAGCTAACTGTGTCTCACTCGATCCTTTTCTCTAATTTCATCTCGTGGTTCATCTGTTTTCTATCTATTCATTCTCTTACGTTGTGAAACTACTCACTCTTCTCGATTCTAATTTGTTTCATTTTTACACTGATCTGCTTCCTTCTTTCCAGTTCACCATTGGTAAGATCTTCCCCTCTTTTAAGTATCGGTATCATGTTAAATCTTAAGCTTGTTTAACACAGCAAAATCCCATTTAATATCCTGTTTACTACCTTACACTGTTCACTTTCATTTAAATTTACTTATCTTTCCATCATTTTAACTTTTCCTTGATCCACTCTAATCGATCCCCAGAAATATAGTGACACGTATCTCTCGCCAACATATACATATATACATTTCTGAGCTGGAGCATATCACTACAACAACAGGATAGTGGGACATTCCAGAAAATTGTCGAACATACTGAAACACTGTAGGATATCGTCGAATATTCTGGGAAATTTCAGAACATTCTGGAATATTGTCGAACATTTCGGAAGATTCCATAACATTCTGGAACATTCTACGACGTTATCCACCTTTCTGGCCAGTCGCGGCCCCTTCAGCACTCGGTTTCCAGCTGCTTCACAGCCTTCCCATAAGAAGTCTATTGTTGATACGCCTTCTATTGACATCCGTGTCTTCGAAATCAACCTTTACAGTCCCAAACAGAACCCTCTTCGTGGGGACAATCATACCGTATAACCCTCATAGGGCTGCGAAATTCGCTTGGGAGGTTTTCGCGGCACACTTACGTCACACTTACTTTTATTATACAGGGTGTTACAAAAAGGTACGGCCAAACTTTCAGGAAACGTTCCTCACACACAAATAAAGAAAAGATGTTACGTGGACATGTGTCCGGAAACGCTTAATATCCATGTTAGAGCTCATTTTAGTTTCGTCAGTATCTACTGTACTTCCTCGATTCACCGCCAGTTGGCCCGATTGAAGGAAGGTAATGTTGACTTGGATGGCGTGTACAGGTACAGCTGCCCGTGCAACATCAACACGATACCACAGTTCATCAAGAGTAGTGACTGGCGTATTGTGACGAGCCAGTTGCTCGGCCACCATTGACCAGACGTTTTCAATTGGTGAGAGATCTGGAGAATGCACTGGCCAGGGATCGAAGGGATCGAATGAAGGGCAGAATCACGGGTTGTAACACATCTGAAATGTAACGTCCACTGTTCAAAGTGCCGTCAATGCGAACAAGAGGTGACCGAGGCGTGTAGCCAATGGCACCTCATATCATCACGCCGGGTGATACGCCAGTATGGCGATGACGAATACACGCTTCCAATGTGCGTTCACCGCGATGTCGCCAAACACGGATGCGACCATCATGATGTTGTAAACGGAACCTGGATTCATCCGAAAAAATGACGACTTGCCATTCGTGCACCCAGGTTCGTCGTTGAGTGCACCATTGCAGGCACTCCTGTGTGTGATGCAGCGTCGAGGGTAACCGCAGCCACGGTCTCTGAGCTGATAGTCCATCCTGCTGCAAACGTCGTCGAACTGTTCGTGCAGATGGTTGTTGTCTTGCAAACGTCCCCATCTGTTGACTCAGGGATTGAGACGTGACTGCACGATCCGTTACAGGCATGCGGATAAGATGCCTGTCATCTCGACTGCTAGTGATACGAGGCCGTTGGGATCCGCCACGGCGTTCCGTATTACCCTTCTGGACCCACTGATCCCATATTCTGCTAACAGTCATTGGATCTCGACCAACGCGAGCAGCAATGTCGCGATACGATAAACCGCAATCGCGATAAGCTACAATCGGACCTTTATTAAAGTCGGAATCGTGATGGTACGCATTTCTCCTCCTTACACGAGGCATCACAACAACGTTTCACCAGGCAACGCCGGTCAAGTGCTGATTGTGTATGAGAAATCGGTTGGAAACTTTCCTCATGTCAGCACGTTGTAGGTGTTGCCACCGGCGCCAACCTTGTGCGAATGCTCTGAAAAGCTAATCATTTACATATCACAGCATCTTCTTCCTGTCGATTAAATTTCGCGTCTGTAGCACATCATGTTCGTGGTGTAGCAATTTTAATGGCCAGTAGTGTATAACCACCTGGTACTTTTAAATCTACATGTACACTCTTGTCACTCTTAACGCTGACTGTGTGATCTGGACTGTGAGCTGGAGGAAAAGTCGTACATTATTTGCGCGAAATTTCGTGAAAGAGTAAATTTACTATGAAAACGTACTTAATAAACACAGTTCGCTCAAGAGGCTTCTGCTATATGTTCTTGAATTCACACAAGTAATTTTTAGTACATGGAAAACGTCAGTCGGGCTTGAGGATTCACCCTACGGAGAACTCCAGAAGTCGTCTAGAAAACATAGCAGCTTGCTCAGTCGCAGCTTCGTGCCTCACACGCCCCTAACGTTTCCGCAGGCACAGCCGACTTCTTCGGGCTCAACCACTACACGTCGGACCTCGTCACATCTGGCAGCGCCGGAGTGCAGCCCTCCAAGACCTACGACACAGGAGTCGTCACGTCGTCTTTCGAAGGTTACCCGTCCGGCGGCTGGGTAACGGTAAGCATGCCACTGTATGTTGTGGAGCGACAGTTCAGGTGTCAGTGTTTACTACTCAACCGATTTAGCTGTACAAGTATAGTGGCTGCTTAAAGAGTGTTGTCAGACATAAGGGCCTTGAAGGCCTGTACGGAAGGTGTTTTTGTGTGCGTGTGTGTGTGTGTGTGTGTGTGTGTGTGTGTGTGTGTGTTCATGTGGATGCTCCGTAATCTGCTTGGCTGTGTACTGTGGAATGGCAGTTTAGGAAGGACAGGTCCACTGAACATTATTATAACTACACCTTAAGCCATCTGTATATTGTGCAATAGTAATTTATGAATAGAAGTTATACACCTACAGATGGCAGTTGACTGGAATACTCTCTTTCAAATTCTGAAGGTGGCAAGGGTAAAATACAGGGAGCGAAAGGCTATTTACAATTTGTACAGAAACTAGATGGCAGTTATAAGAGTCGAGGGACATGGAAGGGAAGCAGTGGTTGGGAAGGAAGTGAGACACGGTTGTAGCCTCTCCCGGATGTTATTCAATCTGTATATTGTGCAAGCAGTAAAGGAAACAAAAGAAAAGTTCGGAGTAGGTATTAAAATCCACGGAGAAGAAATAAAAACTTTGAGGTTCTCCGATGACATTGTAATTCTGTCAGAGACAGCAAAGGACTTGGAAGAGCAGTTGAACGCAATGGACAGTGTCTTGAAAGGAGGATATAAGATGAACATCAACAAAAGCAAAACGAGGATAATGGAATGTAGTCGAATTAAGTCGGGTGATGCTGAGGGAATTAGGTTAGGAAATGAGACACTTAAAGTAGTAAACAAGTTTTGCTATTTGGGGAGCGAAATAACTGATTATGGTCGAAGTAGAGAGGATATAAAATGTAGACTGGCAATGGCAAGGAAAGCGTTTCTGAAGAAGAGAAATTTGTTAACATCGAGTATAGATTTAAATGTCAGGAAGTCGTTTCTGAGAGTATTTGTATGGAGTGTAGCCATATATGGAAGTGAAACATGGACGATAAGTAGTTCGGACAAGAAGAGAATAGAAGCTTTTGAAATGTGGTGCTGCAAAAGAATGCTGAATATTAGATGGGTAGATCACATAACTAATGAGGAGGTATTGAATAGAATTGGGCAGAAGAAGCACGACTCACGGCCCCTCCTCACAGCTTTACTTCTGCCAGTACCTCGTTTGGAAGGTAGGAGACTTTCCAAACGAGCTACTGGCAGAAGTAAAGCTGTGAGGAGGGACCGTGAGTCGTGTTTGGGTAACTCAGTTGGTAGAGCACTTGCCCACGAAAGGTAAAGGTCCCGAGTTCGAGTCTCGGTCCGGCACACAGTTTTAATCTGTCAGGAAGTTTCATATGAGCACACTCTCCGCTGCAGAGTGCAAATCTCATTCTGGGGACAAATATAGGTTTTTGTGACTACTGCCCATGCTGTACAGTGTGGAATAGCAGTTTAAGGAGTACTAGTATTGTATGTGGTCGAAATTCGACCAACTGCGTCAGCGGACTTCAGCTGTGATAGTAGATGTCATGTCTCTTAAAGTGGCTGAAATTTTAGCTGCAGGACTGATCCGTGGCAAATGCTGCACTGTAGCAACGTGTCTTCTTGAAATAATTCTCTGATTTCTCTTTAATTGCTCGATCATTTGATGGGAGTCTTTGATACACTGTGTTGAAAAATAAATTTTGCGTTATGGCGGCAAATTAACTTTTGCCTTGTGACAACACTTCAGATGCGAAATGATTTTTATTACAAAATCTACACTGTACATTCATCAAACAGCAATTACAGTTCTCAGAATTATTTGGAATTATATTCAGTGCACATTTCAATGTACCTTTCAGAACGACAATAGAATTATCGTTACCAACATCTCCATTATTCGCATTTCTTTCTCTACGCAAGAATTGTGTCTATCTAGCTCTTTGCGTTTTAGTCCGACCCATTAATATTCTTATTCGAGGCATAGCCTAAAACAAATATAGTTTCCTTATAATAAGGGACGTTGTGGCTACTCAAAATGAAGATACTGAATGTTAGGAACACAATGAATGTGGTGACGGCGACAAACGAACACAGAGTTAGTTCTGTTTACTCTTACATGAAAGTAACGGAAAAAACGATTCTAATAAACAACGTTGTCGTCGCCGATGGCTTCGTTATTACGTTTCGTTTTCCACTGTTGACAAGATCAAGGAAGTAGCTGTTGCAGCACTACACCTGTCCGCTATGCGTGTGTTACTGCAAATGAACGATTTGCAACAATTAAACGTGAACGTCCCTTGAACACAAATCCACGAAAGGGCGTTGTTACTTTCGAGTGTCGTTTCTGCCATAGTGCCTGATCGTTAGGCGGGGTAGAAATGGGTAGCAATGTCAGAGACAAAGGAAAAGTTTTCATACGTGTATGGGTCTATTATTTATGCACATGATTTTTTTTTCTTTTGTGTATACCTACGGCAAAGTTTCTTTAGAATTATGTAAGTTTCATTGAGCTCCTTACATCATTAATTTAAAAATCGGTACTTCAATTTTCGATGTTCAAGTATTAAATGAAACAGATGCAGTATTAAATAAAACATACATTATCATTACGAATGTCCACATTGCTATTTCTTTCTCTAAGCAGAACTTGTATCTGTCTAGCTTCTCGTCTTTCACTGTGACCCGTTAGCACTCTCCTTCTAGACATACCCTGAAACAAATATAGTATCCTGTGAGGGTATCTGTAAGTGGTTGTTCTTTGGAGGGCGACAATGCCCAGTGGCGCAGAGAGTCGCAAGCAGAGGCAGTTGTTGAGAGGCTGTGGAAGGTGTAGGCTGCGTCAGCCAAAGGCGCTTGCGGAGCGAAGGATTTATCTCTAGGTTTAATAGTAGTGGCACACAATTTGAACAATAGTGTGTTTATGTTTGTGCAATGTGCTAAAGGAAATAAATTAAATTTTAACAGTTCTTAATGCGTCTCCATCAGTTAGTACCACACCATTGCATTTAACAATGAACGAAGTCTCGATATCCACGGTCAACTACAACAAGAGGATTGTAACGTAATAATTATTAATTAACCCATATAATCTCCAAGGAGAAGGCAGCTTATAATCCGAATAATAAGGGAAGTCGGAAGTCGTAGTTATTCTAAATTAAGAAATTAAATTAGGAACTTAATAATCAGGAATAATTAGGAACTTGCTTCAAATATTCTGGTAATGGCAGCAGATGACCAAACAGTTACTCTTACAGAAAAGTAAGTGAAATAACGACGCCAATATACAACGTTGCACACAGACTTCCTTACTACCAAATGTAGATTTTTCACTGCTTACATCTTCGACCTGGCAGTTGTCGCATTGAAGCTGCCCGGTAAGCACTTTGTAAACATAATAGCCCCTAGAATGCGATTTCACGAAATGTTGTGAGTTTCGTGTGTCATTTCTGATAGACGCGCAGCCAGAGGTTGGTTGTTCTTCAATTTTCGATGTTCTAGTATCGGAGATTTTGATGCGTGGTAGAAAACGTGACATCAGTGGTATGAACGTGAAAGCTTCTACTTCCTTTTACTGCTCTTAACGGCTATATGCACACTTTATTTTTTCTTTGTGCACGTCTATGGCAAAGTACCTTTCGAATTATATAAGGATCGTTGGCCTCCCTGTACAATTAATATTAAAAATCGGCACTTCAATTTTCTTGTTCAGGTATTAATATTACGGTAAGTACACTTAAATTCTGCACTGACTGCTGCTTGAGCTACCGAGCTCCAAATTTTGGAGCGACTGTTTACCGGACGTAGTTATATCTGAATGCTGCTGTGCCTCATCAAAAAACCGGCTTTTGCTGCTTGTCATTGGTTGCAGGAAGTGCCGTGGGGTCTGCGAAAACTCCTCAACTGGCTGCACGGGTCTTACCCCGGATACCCGTTTTTCATCACTGAAAACGGGTGGTTGGACCCGCCAGGAGTTCTTAACGACACGGGCCGCATCCACTACTACAACGTGAGTGTCAGCGGTGACGCTGCAATTTTTATTTCCTTCATCCAAATAGACAATAAGAAAAGAAGTCAGTATTAACCACGGAAAACATCAAGGCTCTGAAGCTGTGATTTACAGGGTGCTGCAATTAAACCGGCATTTATTCTTAGTGCGCGGAAGCTTTGGAAGTACTGGGGGGCGAGTAACCAAGGTCACCACTGCGTTCCCCAACACAAAGCATTTCAGTAGCCATGGAGCAGTGCACGAAGCAACAACGGTCGTTTGCAGTGAAAGCGTCCTACCAAAGCGGCAGCTGTGTAGCCGCTGAGCGTCGTTTCTGGGCGCATTTTCAAATTAATCGTAATAGACCTGTGCCTTCGGTTAACTCAATAATAACTCGGCTCGAAAACTTTGAAAACGTAGGTGAAACAACAAGGAAAAGAGATGGCAAAGCGAAGACAGCGCGTACTCCAGAGAATGTGGAACGTGTAAGAATTGCTGTGGGAAGAACCCCCCCGGAGATCAGCGCATAGAATATTGCGCTTGAAATTTCTGAAGGGACTGACCGGAGGATTTTGAGGTTAGACTTTCATCACCACCCATACAAAATCCAAGTGGTTAACACTTTGAATAATAATGACTTCGTAGTCTGACAGCATTTCTGTGAAAGTCTTTTGCAAATGATTGAAGAAAACGAGGAGCTTGTTCACAACCTCTGGATGAGCGACGAGGCAAATTTGCACCCCAATGGATATGTGAACAAACAGAACTTTAGATACTGGAGTGATGAGAACACTCACCATCTCCATGAAAAACCCCTGCACTCAACCAAGGTATCAGTTTGATGTGCAATGTCCTCATTGGAAATAATAGGCCCTTGTTTTTTTGAGAACGAAAGAGGGCAATCTGTTACCGTGAATGCTGAACGCTATTCAGTAATGTTAAGGACATTCTTCATACCTCAGCTTCGTCAATATGCAGCTATGCCGCAGATGGAGCAACAAGTCACACAGCCTGTGTGAGCCTTGTGATATTTTACTTATGGCGTTACCTTAAGAGCAATGTGTACGAAGAATGACCTCATTTAACATATTATTAATGCTGGAAATCGAGAGAATTCCTCAGGTTATGTTCCATCATGTGATGGGACAAAAAATTTAAAATTTTGATAAAAAAATAAAAATTTTGATATCTGCATCCGTGTTTATTTCACACTATTTAAAAAATGCTGGTTTGACTGCCGCACCCTGTATTTATTCGAATAACACTTTTCGAGAGTATGATTAATAAACTTTGATTTTGTTTCTTTGTCTTTAGTTTTCGTTGCTTCCAGACTTACTTAATTCCCCAAGAGTGCCGTTCCATTTCTTCCTGCGTCCACATCCTTCCATTTTGCGGTGACCCAACTTTGTTTCTTCCCTTAAGTTGGGAACAATAGCTATTGACAATATTCAACACCAGAGTCCACTATTCGATAACATGTCGTTGGCTAAAAGGTTTGTCATCTGTTATAAAGACTTAAATCAGTATGAATTTTTATTACCGTGACATTTTAATCTCTATACAACAGACAAAATATTTTCTTGAAGTGATTGGTTTATCATGCATAATGTTGTCGTCTCACCGCCTATTAATCCTCTAGTTACGTTTCTTGCCTCCACAGAGTGTAAATTTGTTATTTATATCTTCTAAGTGTGATGCAGACACTTTTATCGAGACAGAACCATTTGGAAATCGTTCAAATCACGTTCTTTAAATGCTTAAATTCGAAAATGCTTGCTTGTGAAAAACAATAACACATCTTCGCTAAGATCGATAAATCATAGATGTTATTTGACTATCTCTCTGAATTATTTCCGTATGAGTGTTTCCTGATGCTATGGTGTGATAAGTTATGTTGAGCAAGAAGTTCCGAAATCAGATACTGAATTACAAGGGGTACCCCGGAGCAGATATAGACATAAATTAGTAATTATAAACAGTAGGTTAAAGTTAGAGAGAATCGTCAGCCTCAATCAATAGGAAAAGGCATGAGATGCGGAATTAGTAAGAAATGATGTTCGTTTGAAGTCCGTTAAGGTTCTAGATACTGCTATGATGATTACAGCAGAAGACTGTTCAGTTGAATACGAATCGACATCTTAAAAAAAAAAAAATAGTCACAGAAATTGGACAGACAAATAAAAGTACAATGAAGGTATCTGCGAAGAAATATTGCCTGACAGAAGAAAGAAATACTCCAACTGATCGACAAAAGAAAGAATTTAAAAAAGCAGGACTACACCAATATAAAAAAATATGGGAATGAAAGAAATAAGAAGTGAAGGAATGCTAAGATGAAATAGCTGCAGGAAGAATGTGGAGAAATTGAAAAAGAAACGTTAGTTGCAAGGGACGATTCAACATACAAAAAAATCGAAACAATCTTCTATGGCATTGGAAGCAAGACTGCCGGAGAGACACTATTCAACGTAACGGAAAGAGCTGATAGGTGGAAAGACTAAATGAAAGGCTTCTACGAGGCATAGGAATTGTCTGTTCGCGTGATAGAAAAACAACTGGAAGTTGGTTTGAAAGGTGTAGGGGATCCAGGTATTACAGTCAGCATTTGGTAGAGCATTGGAAGACTTGCGATAAAACAAGCCAGAACACATAGATAACACTCTTTCGCTGTTTTTGAAATCACTGTGGGAAATAACAACGAAACACCTACTCAAGTTGATGTGTAGAATCTTTGAGATTCTACCGTCAGACTTTTTGGAAAAGTATCATCCGCACAATTCCGAAGATAACAAGGGCAGATGAATGCGAGTACTATCACACAATCATCTTAACAGCTCATGCATCCTAGTTGCTTTCCGGAATAATATACAGAACTATTGAAAAGAAAGTTGAGGGTCTATTGGATGTCGATCAGTTTGACCTTAGGAAAGGTAAAGGCCCCTAGGCGCAGTTCTGACTTTGGCTAGATAATAGAAACAAAGCTTTAGAAAAATCAAGACACGTTCTTGTGATTTGTCGACCCAGAAAAAGCGTTCGGCTGTGTAAAATGGTGCAAAATGGTGCGAATTCTGAATAAAATAGGACGCTATAGGGAAGGACAGGTAATATACAATGTGTATAAGGACCAACAAGAATCAATGGAATACAGGAACGAAGTGCTTGGATTAAAATGTGTATAAGGCAGGGATGAATTCTTTCGCCCCTACTGTCTAATCTCTACGTTGAATATGCAATAACGGAAAAAGGCAATTAAAATTCGTGGTGAAAGAAGATCAGTGATAAGTTTTGCTGTTGAGGTTAGGTGAAATGGAAAAAAGAAAAGAAATAATTGTATGGCGCTGATGGCCTGGAGTTCCCACTTGGGGAAGTTCGGCCGCCGAGATGGAGGTCTTTTCAGTTGATGCCACGCTGGGCGATTTGCGTGTCGATGGTGATGAAATGACAGTGAGGACAACACAACACCCTGTTCCTGAGCGGAGGAAATCTCCGACTACGTCGAGAATCAAACTGGGGCATGCTACAAGGCATTCAGACACGCTGACCACTCAGCTAAGGGGTGGACTGATTAGATGAAATGGTGAGATAAAAAGTGAGGAGGTTCACCCCAGAATCGACAGAATAGGAATGTGTGGAAAACATCAACAGGAAGGGGCAGGATGGTAAGACATGTTTTAAGACATCAGGGAATATCTACCATTGTACTTGAGGAAACTGTAAAGGGTAAAAATTGTGTGCGAAGACAGACGCTGGAATACATAAACAACTGATTGAAGACGTCGGGTGCAAGTACCACTCTTAGATGAAGAGGTTGGCACAGGAGAGGGAGTCACGACGGCGCATCAAACCCATCAGGTGACTGATGCCTTCCCCTCTTCCCTCCGCCCCCCCCCCCCCCTCTAACTCAAAAACATCGTAATTTCATTAGTAAACTTTGGCGTGGTATCAAGAAAATACTTTTCTGAAGTAAAGATATACTGAATGTAGCAGATTATCTTGCTCTGTGGCTTTCAGGGCCACGTATGACACCTGCAGAAACCGTTCACCATCAGCCCTATGGCTTTCTCGTTGTGTTGTTGAGAACTGTGTTTGCTTACAGGGCTACCTTTCTGCTATCCTGAGAGCCATCAACGAAGATGGCGTGCCAGTGATTGGCTACACCGCCTGGTCCCTCTTGGACAACCTGGAGTGGACGAGCGGCTACACGTGAGTACTGCATCAGTCACATTCTCTTTCCTATCGCATTCACTGTTGGATATCCTATATTTGAAAAGTGCACAGACTGTTTACCCAAATGTGAGCTACACTGACCGACAAAAAACATTCTTTGTATAAAAAGTTTATTCCATTAACGATTGCTTAGATGTATAAAAACTATTCATATTACCGGCTTCGACAAATAGTTATTTCAGGTGTGCTTGATCCATTAAAAAGGTTTTGTATAGATAAACAAATATACTGGTGTCCAAAATTAAAACAAAAAACGGAAATTTTGAAAGGTTGCGTTTATTTTGCCACATAACATTACAAACAGGTAATACAGAAATAGAAACAACGTAAAGTATACAGAACGTAATCAACTGCAACATGCATAACGGTAGACAAAAATGTTCTTGGTTTTTTCCAACAACGGATTTGCACACACATTCTGACAGCTGGTTAATGAGACCAGTATGAGGTGTGACCACCTCTAGCAGCAATACAGGCCGGACAATGACAGGACATGTGAATGATCTCATCAGTCTCATGTTGAGCTAATAATGCCCATTATTCCTGCAGAGCTGCTCGCAAGTCTTGGAGAGTGGTTGGTGGTTGCTGACGTAATGCAACCAGTCTGCCTAGAGCATCCCAGAAATGCTCTATGGGATTCAAATCGGGGGGGAGCGAGCAGGCCAAACCATGCATACAGTATCTTGCGTTTCCAAAAGAACAGCAACCACCTGTGCTATATGAGGTCGAGCATTATCGTCCATCAATTCGAAATCTGGGCCCACAGCACCTCGCAACAACAGTACACGAGGTCGCAAGATCTCGCCACGGTACCTGACAACAGTTAAACCTTGCCGATTCATCCATACAATTTCATGAAGAGGTGTTAGAGTGGTCAGCATAATCCCTGCCCACACCATTAGGTACCCTCCTCGATATCGGTCTCTTTCTGAAATGTTTTGGTTCCTAAATCGTGTTCCACGTTCCTACCAAATGCGAATCCGTCGAGAATCATTGTCCAGACGAAATCGGCACTCATCTGTGAGAAGAACATTGGCCCACCGTTCGACCGTCCAGGTGTCACGTTGACGCCTCCCTCCAGGCGTTCCCTTCTGTGAAGACACGTCAGAGGTAAAGAGACAGCAAGTCTCCAACGATAAAGACCACTCTCTGCTGAAGCCTTCTGCACACCAGTTGCCTCTATACAACACGTCCAGGGAATGTTGCGAAGTCAGATGCCACTTGCAGTGCAGTAGTAAGGGGGAACCGTCGTGCCCTTACAGCCAAATAACGGTCCTCTCTCTCTGCTGTCACACGTGGTCGGTCCTGTTCTGGGCTCAGTCGCTATAAACATTCGCCTCATCCGAGAAGCAACATAACGATTCACATTAAGCCACCGTGTCACATCAGTTTGCGACTCTCTTGCTTCCATTCTTCCTATAGCCCTCCACAGCAGAGAGTCTGTATGCGTTTTCTCCGTGCCATAGTGCACCGTCTGTGACTGTGTACACAGCGACTGTATACACAGCGACTGTGGATGTGGGACTACCCGGCAAACACCGCCCTGTTTGATAGGTGCCGTGACGTCATTGCTGGCGTGGTTGTCCGTTGACGGGAATGCCATATTCCGCGCAGAACTCGATTGTAACGATCTGTTGACAGTTCGTATGATTATATCGTGAATTATCCACAGGATGGGGAAATGTCAGTTTGTTAATTTTATTTTGGACACCAGTGTATATCGGCCGTTTTCTTGTGGGTGGAGTCCACAGCCCCAATAAATTTGAGAAATACATTATTCCACCAGTCTGTGTTTTAAAATATTTCGTTTGTTCAACTAGTTTCTGACACTATCCATTCATCCATTCTCAGTTGCCTGTATAGTAACACATATGGACACATCGTTGTCATTTCTTAAAAAAAAAAAAAAAAATCGCGCGCCATGCATATTTGTGCACAGCATTGTCGTCAACGGTCATTTTCTAAAATACAGTGTGACAATTATTGAACTATAAGAAATAAAATCGTCGTAACTTCTGAACGGTTTTCGTTAGGACATTGAAACCGCGGGGCATGATGGGAATTAGTATCCGCTGTATGGTTTGGTTTAGTGACGAAGCCCACTTTCATTTGGATGGCTCCGTCAATAAGCAAAACTGGCCCATTTGAGGGACCGAGAATCCGCATTTCGCGATCGAGAACTCTCTTCACCCACAACGGGTGACTATATGGTGTGCAGTGTCCAGTCACGGAATAATCAGTGCGATATTATTTGAT
The DNA here is from genome assembly GCF_021461385.2 of Schistocerca piceifrons. Lineage (NCBI taxonomy): Eukaryota > Metazoa > Arthropoda > Insecta > Orthoptera > Acrididae > Schistocerca > Schistocerca piceifrons. Next base: position 581,683,500 of record NC_060144.1, read on the forward strand.
GGCCCTGAGACTACTGAACGGTAAGTGAAGAATTTGGAAGATGATTTCATCCCCAGCATCCAAAGTGACCCTGATTTCGACAAGATGTGGTTCAGACAAGACGGAGCTCGACGCCATAGAAGCAGGAGAGTGTTTGATGTGGAGGAGCACTCTGGGGACCGCATTCTGGCTCTGGAGTACCCAGAGACCACAGGCATGGGCCTCGATTGGCCGCCATGTTCTCCGGGTCTGAACACGTCTGCCTCCTTTTTGTGGGGCTATATTAAAGGCAAGGTATACATCAATAACCCCGAGAACCATTTCTGAGCCGAAAACAGCAATTCTGGAGGTCATCGACAGCACCGAAGTTTCGACACTTCAGCGGTCATGCATAATTTCGCTATTCGTCTGCTCCACAACCTCTCCAATGATGGCAGGCATATCGAACATGTCATAAACTAAACCAGAATATCTGTAGTGACGTTTACGTGTTGAATAAAGTGTGTGCACGCCGTAGTTTGTAATGAATTTACGTTTCTTTTTTCGTATAGTTCAATAATTGTCACCCTCTATAAGGTGCATGACGTGAAAGTGCTTTCGAGAATAACAACATTACCACATTAAAATGTCACATGTAGCCAGAAACACCAAGGACTTAGACCATGTAATGTTTACTACAATTCAGACTATACAAGGTGTTAGGACTTGATGTGCAGATATGTTTATTGGTGACAGAGGATTACGTACTGAACAGCATTACATCAGTATTTACTTCATTCGCACACTAATAATTATAGCTATTACAAGTAGTGTATTTTTAGATTGCTTATTACCTCCTAGTATGTGTGGCAAGGTCAAGTCATTAATGCTTATTTTTCCCTGAGCGGTAGTTCAGGTGTTGACGAGTGAACGGGTAGACGCAAAATGGTTAGTCTATATTGACAGGCGTAGTCCAGTTAGTGGTACAATTACGACCATGCATAAAAAATCAGGGAGTAAATAACGAGATGTGTTTGCGCAAAGACTGTTAGGCGCCGATAAAAAGCAACTAACACACTGAACTGGGTACACATTAAGGCAGCAATGATCACAGCACTTGCACTTATGCCCCTAACATTCTGTATAGTCTTATTCATGTAACTGTCATATATATCTACGTCTATATTTACATCTATACTCCGCAAGCCACCTGATGGTGTGTGGCGGATGGTACCTTGAGTACATCTATCGGTTCTGCCTTCTATTCCAGTCTCGTATTGTTCGTGAAAAGAAAGATTGTCGGTATGCCTCTATATGGGCTCTAATCTCTCTGATTTTATCCTCATGGTCTCCTTCGCGAGATATACGTAGGAGGGAGCAATATACTGCTTGACTCCTCGGTGGTCGGCCGGGGTGGCCGAGCGCTTCTAGGCCCTACAGTCTGGAACCGCGCGACCGCTACGGTCGCAGGTTCGAATCCTGCCTCGGGCATGGATGTGTGTGATGTCCTTAGGTTAGTTAGGTTTAAGTAGTTCTAAGTTCTAGGGGACTGATGACCTCAGAAGTCCCGTAGTGCTCAGAGCCATTTAAACAATTTTTGACTCCTCGGTGAAGGTATGTTCTCGAAACTTCAACAAAAACCCGTACCGAGCTACTAAGCGTCTCTCTTGCAGAGTCTTCCACTGGAGTCTATCTATCATCTCCGTAACGCTTTCGCGATTTCTGAATGATCCTGTAACGAAGCGCACTGCTCTCCGTTAGATCTTCTCTACCTCTTCTATCAACCCTACCTGGTACGGATCCCATACCGGTTAGCAGTATTCAAGCAGTGGGCGAACAAGCGTACTGTAACCTACTTCCTTTGTTTTCGGACTGCATTTCCTTAGGATTCTTCCAATGAATCTCTGTCTGGCGCCTGCTTTACCGACGATTAATTTTATATGGTCATTCCATTTTAGATCACTCTTAATGCCTACTCCCAGATAATTTATGGAATTAACTGCTTCCAGTTGCTGACCTGCTACATTGTAGCTAAATGATATGGGATCTTTCTTTCTATGTATTCGCAGCACGTTACACTTGTCTACATTGAGATTCAATTGCCATTCCCTGCACCATGCGTCAATTCGTTGCAGATCCTCCTGCATTTCAGTACAATTTTCCATTGTTACAACCTTTCGATATACTACAGCATCATCTGCAAAAATGTTAAATAACTTCAATTATCAAAATGCCTAACTATTTTTGATTATCTGTTCTAAGTTTTTTAGTGGATAAGTATATCTGAATATGGCAACTAATTGACGAAATCGGTAAGATGAATATTTTTGTATATCTAAGCGATCGTTGACGTAATAGAATTTTGATACAGACGTTAGAAACGTTTTTGGCAACATGTTCGAACAACTTACGGGTTTGCTGCCGGGTGACGTCGTCGACCACCGCCGATATTTCGACAGGAGCACACGCTGCCATTCTCAAGGCACAAATGCAAGGAGGAAGAAATGTGCAAGGAAATTTAATACCTCGGTTCACAGAGGAGAAACAAGGAAGATACCACGCACAGAACAAGTGTCAACACAAACAAAGATGAGCAACACCAGAGATATCGATAGTGACTAATCAACAGATGAGGTAGCACTAATTCTGTCCCTCTGTTTTTTGATGAGAGACAGAGCCAGATTCCAAGCAGCATTTAAATAAAATCCACCATCTCTGTTAATAAGGTTGCTTGATACTTTGATTTCAACAGCTTCCTTAATAACACTATCCCAATAGCCTTAGAACACAAAAATGAGGGACATGTTACATTGGTACTGAACCAATGTAAACTTTACTATTCCATATTTTATTCACATGAAGCCATAATTTATATCGTAAAAAATACCGCTGAAGCTGTATGGGTACTTTACTTAAAAAGCGCGACGGGTTTGGTAATGTTAGTTACATCATCAGGTAAAGTCCTGAATAGAAAGAAACTGTGAAATAGTACCAAGAAGTAAAAATCTTTGGCAAAAAGAACGTCAGATCATTGCCAAAACTGGCTGAATGCAAGTAATGTAAAATGTGTCAATGATCAGTACTTATAATTACAACACGAGACTGGAATACAGCTAATATTAAACTTTTCCTCCGATTCCTAGCATGTCACTCCATTCTAAATATAATGTCGGAGCTGACGATTAACCAATGCAGAAGGGGGTGGGGCGCAATAGCGGGAACCTAAAAAGGAATATAAATAACCCATTAAAATACCGTGATATGGGGGGAAAGGAAGAATACAGAAAAGACAAAAAAAGATAAAACCATACAAGGTACTATAGTTAAAAGTCGCGAACGATGGCGGTCGAGTATAGGCTTATTGTTCGCACCTACGTCACGTATTCTCCGAGAGCCAATGAGCGCTCGGTAATGTTCTGAGCCCTCTGCTGTGAATCCCGTAGTTAATGCGAGCATTAAACGTGATCGTAGCGAGTTGTTTATCGAATTTCGATTCCATTAGTTGCGAGTTGTCATCGTTGATTGTGTGGCGGTGGTAAGTGATAAATTCTGCATAAGTAGGCGAGAGACGTAATTTGCAGGATACGCGCTTCCTTCAAGTGGAAAGCACGCGCATGCGCGTACCGCAACTGTCGCTTGGAATCGTCAACAATGCAATCCCCGTTCGTGCCTCGACATGCGCGAACCGCCATCGTTCGTGGATGGGACTATAGTGAATCAGACTAGTGGAGAACAGGCTGGCCGCAGGCTGGCGGGAAACGCGAACCGGTACCAACTGCAATCGTAAATTTCATGAGGGTTTAGTAATCTAGGGTTACCAGCTATGAGCGCATACTCATCTTCGCTAATATGAAACACATCTCTTCGTCTGAACTGTTGCTAATAGCTCTGAAAGTATGCATTTTAGAGCCCACGTTTACTATAGAATTTTGTCTTGTTTCGTGCGTACTACCTGCTGCCAAAAAAATTGAAATAAAAGAGCTTGCAGTAGAGATTTTTTTATCCACTGTCACGAAGATGTCTAGTACCCATAGCTCTTAAGGTGTGCATTTTAGAGCCCATATTTAGTAGAATACTTTTGCTTCGAATGACCGTTCCTGTCTTGTACTTGAATATTCACCATTCCTCCTGGGACACTCTGTATACCATTTACGGATCTGTAAATGACTTAGAGTTTCAGTGACATTCTTTGACAGCTAAAACGCCCACCAGAGTGCAATAGTGTTGTCGGCGCCTGACTACGTTATCGGTCTGACAGATTATACAATGGGTGAACACTGTATCAGATGTTCGTTGGTGATACCGATCAGAATGAGAGTGGCTGTGTGCAATATATTGTGCAATAACTCACAACTGATAAATTAAACGTTACAAAAGATAATTAGAATATTAGTATCGGTCAGCTCAGTTTGCTCAAAAATTGGCAGCTTAATCTTTAAACAAATCAAAAATATGTAGAAAATGAAACTCTTAGAGAACCCTGAATTCCAATTAATAATAACGATCGATACTAAAACTATTTCGAAAATTAGAAATCAATTTTTGCATATTTAGTCCTAGCCATTTACGATGGGTCGCCACAATCGGACTGCGTGTAAACACAACGCCTGGATTGATCACTCGAGGTACACATTGATACACGCCGATGACAGGTTATGAGCACATCGGAAACCCCATAAGAGGGTGTATCCCGTTTGCCAAAAGCCGTCAATCGGTTGCAGGCTGGAAGTACAGTATTCTGTTCTGGAATGAGTTTACGTGGGACGAAACGAGATCCTGCATACATCAGCCACGGTATCTCGGCGAAAAATCAAACAAACTGCTGACCCTTAAAACTGCAGCGCTAAGGAGGCGGCATGCAACCAAAGTCAAACTGCCATGAAGTGTCTTACAAGCTTAGATATGCAAAATCATTAGCATTGCAGCGCAGCCAGCCGAAGTGGATGGGACTACACCTTGTATGTAACGAAAGATTACGCAGCACTATTCACATTCAGAAAACACATTCCACTGTTAGTTGTTTGTAGGAAGATCGTTTTACGCCTGTTGTAAGAAGGAGAACTTGCAAGCTGTCACTACATTTAAACCTTGAGCTGTCAGTACATTACACATTATCACCCCGTTCTAATGGCCTAAACATTTCCCTTTACATCTTATCTACCCACAAATGAACAAAAAGCGTTATCTGACTTCTTTTAGTGAGTATTCTGTAGTGACCTAACTTCATCATAGCGCAAATGAACAATAAATTGGTGGTTTCACATAAGGTAAATCAAGATAAACTCAACTAATAATCTATAATACTTCTCTAACGCAACCTGTTAGTGTTCGTGGATCCCTCGTTCCAGAAATGACTCGTGCTGTGCAGATCGACCTGCGCACCGTATTTCACAACAACTGCCAGACTGAAAATGGCAGTCTAGACGTCTTCGTAACTTCAAAACTAGTGTCTTGAAGATCCACTGCGGCCGTCATTTACCATAGTAACTGAAAAGTCATCTAAAATAAGAAATGCTGCCTCTGCTAAAGGCAGTGCATGTTCTCCCATCTTTCAATGCTGCACCCGAACATGGTTCTTTCATGAACAGGATATGAGTGAGCGTATGTTAGGAGTTTGGAATAGTGAACAGAGTAATGAAAAATAACTTCATGAGAAACCCAAATTATATGAAAATTTGATATAAATTGTTACATTGTTCAGAAGATCGGTATAAAGTCTGATTTATAATGCATACAAATGTTTTTCAACAGATCATGTATCTTTAGAGAACCACACTGTCAAAAGACAGCAAAATAACCACATATTTACACAACCGACTGTAAAATTACTTCATGTAGGAAGATAATGAGATGAGCGACTTGTATATTCAGAAGACCGAAGAGAAATTAGATACTGATATCTGTGTGTCGTGAGCAAGACGCGCGTTCGGTCTAGGACCGTTCACATGAAATACTGCTACAAAGTGCTTCGCGTAAATAAACCTGAAAAACGACGTAACATATAATTACGCAAATGCAACCCGAGCAAACACCAAATATCCTGCACTATTTAGCTTCAGTGCCATCTCAATACCACTAGACAAGTCGCCACGTTCACAGTAGGAAGCAGAGTGCTATTCACGGCGGAAGAGGAGGGTCTGTCTTTGTCCAGTAAACCGAATTCTCAACGCCAAGCAACACGATTGGCTGGCTAGAGCTCCACGTTCAAATTACTGCTAGAGGCACGTCCAGGCGTCTCCTGCCAAAGGTAAAGCTACTCTTGCAGACAGAAACGTTGAATGTAGTTTCTTCGAGGGAAAGAAGTGCTTATCGACTCGCGTGTGAGTACGTGACATGAAAGTCGTCCACAGCAGACGGCTTTCAAAATGTCGGCATTTTATGACAGTAGGATCGTGTGACTGCAGTTTATCGTTGCACGATATTGCTGCTACCATTGATAGGGATCCCACTGATGCCATACGAACCTGGAATTGATTCGTTCGCGAGGACCATATCCAACGCTCTGCGGGATGTCAGTGGCCCCATGTAAGTAGCGCCCGAGAGCACACACATATTGTTCGCTCGGCCATGCTGGTTCACACAACAATGTCACATACTGGGGGTGGACAAAAATGGGGAACCATCCAAACACTACACATGTCCATCCCTAATACGGTGTAACAAAGCCGATGGCTTTCAGAACAGCTTCCAGTCGTCACGGAATCGATGAATGCAGTTCGTGTATGGTCAACGTGAGAATCGTATGCTATTCTTCCTTCAAAATAGTGGGAAGTTCCGGTAACGGACGTGGATAGCGATCACTCACTCCCAAAGTGTACGACAAAGGCTCAATAATATTGAGATCTGCTGACTGTGGTGGCAAAGCGAGCTGCGACAGCTCATCCTCGTGCTCACGAAACCAGTCCTGCACGATGAGAACTGTGTGAACGTGGGACCTGGCGTCTAGGAACACGGCACCACCACTGTGGAACACAAAATGTGCCGTGAGATGAACCTGATCTGCCAGAAAGATCACGTAATCCTTGACTGTAATGCGACTTTGCAGAGTAACCACGGAACCCATGTAATACCATGATATGGCGGCCCAAATCAATACCGAACACCCACTGTCTTTCACTCTTTGGATGTAAACTCGGCCAGAAGTTGGAAACAAAGTGAAACAAAACTCATTCGACCAAATGACATCCTTCCAATGCTTCATAGCTTCATGGCTTTTGTAACACTTTTTCCTCTTACGGGCATTTGCATCATTTGCATCGACCTGCAATTTCCAGCTTATGGAGCTCCCTTGGTGTTGTTTTGGTGCTGACAGGGTTCGCGAGTGCGACATTCAGTTCTGCAGTGACTTTTGCTTGTCTCATCGGTAGATTCAGACACACGTGCTGAAAGATTCTAGCCATACACAGATTACCTGTGCAAAGGAAGCTGGCTCACAGACAAAATAAGTACGAGGGTTGTCCAGAAAGTAAGTTCCGATCGGACGCGAAACGGAAACCACAGTGAAAACCAGAAACGTTTTATTTGCAACAGTTAGGTACACTTTCCACCTACTGCTCTACATAGTCGCCGCTCCAACTTCGAGTTTTGTCGTAGTGTTGTATCAACTTACCAATATCCTCGTCATAGAAAGCAGCCGCCTGTGCTTTCGGCCAGTTATCTGCACTGGTCTGCAGCTCATTGACTGTGGAAAAATTTTGTCTTCATAGCCAGCGGTTCTTGTGAGCAGAGATGAGACTCAGCGCTAGCCAATTACGGACTGTATTGTGGGCGTTCAACCACTTCTCATCGGAAGCGCTGCAGGAGCGTCTTCATTGCCCCTGCAGTGTGCGGCCGAGAATTGGCATGAAGAGGGAACTGCTCCACAGTTGTGTTATGTGGGCTGCATGACACAGGCGAAATCTCTAACCAGGCCCTCATACTTGGCGGGAGACGCTATTCCCTACGCATCTTTACGTGCTCACTGTTCACTCAAAACTGAAAAGAGCGACGCGACACGATCAACGAGCATACTAGAGACTCTTCCCAACACATCTGCGCAAAGCTTTACCGGATTTTCCCAGTGGTTTCCACTTCGCGACCGATCGGAACTTACTTTCTGGACAACCCTCGTATACATTCGCACCCTGCATATTCTCTTCACAAGTTACAAGGACACAACAAAGTAATGTGGAATTTATATGTGATTGTTATTTAGGATAAAGAAACCAGAAATGTAAATTGCCTTTTACCTTTTACCATCATTCCCGAAATGTGTCACAGTAGGTGGGGGAAAACACTGTTGTCATGAGGGAGGCTTTATGGTCGCCTGAGCCTCCTTACCTAGTTTTCATTATGAACGCTGGAATGCCGCTGTGCAACAAATGCGCACGTTGGGCCTGGCTCCTACCAGCCACTATGAGTTGCGGATACCAATTCAGCAGTCATGTATCAGGATGGCCCCCGAACGCTCTCAGTGTCACAAATCGTGTACAATTCTGTAATGCTAATTGTTCGTGTGTTGTCATGGATCTAGTACCCAGTACAATATTTGAGTGTCATGTATCATTCTCTGTACTACTATTCTTAAAAACGCCAGTCTACTGTGCCACAAACAGCTCACATTTCCGTGGCTTCTTATTATAGACCTATCTCCTTACTCTGTCACCTCTACAAAATACTGAAAAGGCTCATTCTTCAGAGAATGATTAGAAATGTGGAGCCTCTTCTAATACCACAGCAAGCAGGTTTCAGACAAAGCAAAAGTTGCACGTCTCAAATATTAAACTCAACACAACATATCGAATATGGATATGAGAAATGGCTCATTACAGGTGCTGTCTTTATCGATCTATCCGCGGCTTACGATACGATCAACCATCGGCTCCTTCTGAATAAAGTTTATGATATAACTAAAGACTTCGGCCAGCCAGAGTGGCCGAGCGGTTCTAGGCGCTACAGTCTGGAACCGCGTGACCGCTACGGTCGCAGGTTCGAATCCTGCCTCGGGCATGGATGTGTGTGATGTCCTTAGGTTAGTTAGGTTTAAGTAGTTCTAAGTTCTAGGGGACTGATGTCCTCAGATGTTAAGTCACATAGTGCTCAGAGCCATTTTTGAACTAAAGACTTCACACTTACGTGCAATATTAGAAACCTTCTCGAGAGCCGCAGATTTTTTGTGCAATTTCAGGGTAAGAAAAGTAGATGGAGAACTCAGAAAAATGGGCTACCACAAGGCAGCGTGCTTGCGCCGCTATTATTCAACATCTATACCAACGACCAACCTATCCCTGAAGGAACTCGAAGGTTCATTTATGCTGATGACTGCGCTATCACTTCTCAGGCTGACTGTTTTGAGACTGTAGAAGGTATGCTGTCAAAATCTTTGAAAGAATTCCCTGTTTACTACGATGGGAATTGCTTGAAACCAATCCTGCCAAGACTCAGATCTGCGCATTCCACCTGAAGAATAAACAGGCAAATAGATCCTTAAATATACCCTGGGGAGGCATCGTACTGCAACATAATCCTACTCCCAAATATCTTGGAGTAACTCTGGATCGCGCACTAACATATAAAAAGCATTGCCTAAACACCAGACAGAAAGTCCATAGTGCGAAAATTGACAGGCACATCATAGGGTTTAAATCCATGCACTGTGCGCTCAAGCGCGCTTGCTCTATGTCATTCCACTGCTGAATATGCATGTTCGGTATGGTACAAGTGCAGTCATGTCAGCAACGTAGATCTGGCTCTAAATGAGTCTTGCCGGATTATCCCGGATTGCTTAAGACCTACTCCCGTGGACAAACTCCATTGCCTCGCTGGCATAGCCCCTCCTGAAATCAGACGTGAGGTAGCTGCGAGATGTGAGACAAGTAAAGCCGCAACGAAGGAAGCCAGTCCACTATACGGTCGTCAGCCCGCACATCCTAGGCTGAAATCAAGAAAGAGTTTATTGACAACTACTGAGGCTCTCATCGAGAATCCACATGCGGCAAGGATCTCGCGATGGCGGGAGAAATGTCGGTACTTGGGAGAATGGGTGGCTCCAAAGGAAGAACTTCCCCCTGGACATTCGGAGAAGTGGTCAATATGGAGGTCTCTCGATAGATTACGATCAAACACAACGATATGCAAGACCAATCTGCGGACTTGGTGTTTCTCTGTGGACTCAGTTCTTTGCCAGTGTGGCGTTGAGCAGACTAACAGCCATTTCCTTCAGCGTTCCTCATCATCAACCACCTGCACCATGCAAGACCTTCTGAGAGCTACACCAAATGCACTTGAAGTGTCCAATTTTTGATATTCTTTAGTGTAAAATTATGTCAACACATATTTATCTGTACTTTTGACACGATAAATAAATAAATGGAGCTATATTTCCACAGGGCGAAGTTTGGACTGTATTCCGTCGACTTCAACGACCCCGAGCGAACCAGAACGCCGAAGGCATCTGTGTCCGTCCTGGCGCAGATCTACAAGGACAAGGCCGTACCTCTGGACGACTTCGAGAGTGCAAACACAACGCCACCCTCGTAAAATATTGTATCCGCCTGTTTTTCAGTCCCAATAAATATTTCGTTATACAATCAGCACTCGTTCTTCATACCCCGCTAGGTAGCTGACTTGGTACCAGAGATGAACTGCATGCTGATTAGTTTCTCAACATTGACCGTAATCATGGCACGCCTACACATTTCCGGACACAATTAGAAGAGTTCTAGAACAGTGAATAAACATTTCAAGGAAGCAATAAACTTATAAAAACCATTTTGATACAAATAAATAATTAACGGGGACTATGAACGTCCTTATCTGCCACACAAGCTAGTTAGTTGAGTAGTATCGTCTCTAACAGCCAGTTTAAGAGCTCCGTTGGTAGCAGATTGGGTTCTTAGAATATAGCTCTGTAAATTTCGTATGTCGTCAGGATGTGTAGACGTTTTAATATATCTGGCATTGTCACAATAGGAGAAAGCCATCGTAAGCAGATAATCAAACATAAAATGACAAAAAATTAAAAATTTTCTCTAAAACTTTTTAAAATTTTTAGAATTTTTTATATATTACCTCAGTCGCATTTAACGTTGAAATTTTTTTACAAAGCGATGACTAGTTTCGGTAGCTTAACTACCACATTCAGATCTGAGAACAGACAAACCAAAGCAAAAATTGCCTTGAGTAATAAAGTTATGTAAAAATTGCTATTAGCTTCGATCTGAAAATTTATAAATGTACTAGCTGTGTAAACCACCGTCGCGTAGTCCATAACGTTCTCATTTCAAATCTTCAGATAAAATATGTTATGTACAACCTAAAATTAACGCAAGGGCAAATATTTTATGTACTGGCAAACAAAAATAAGACATAACATTTCATAAGAATGACTAGTTCGTTGAACGTATCACACCATCTGTGACAGCAGTAGAAACAAAAGGCCTGTAGAGCGTTGTAAAAATTGTATACATTGAAACGTCCATACAGTTCATTTCGTTGCAGTCAGTAACTGTAAGCAGAGATTGGTCTATTTAAGAAGAAGAAGTAAGTAAGAAATGTTTTCTTTTTGTTAACAGGGCATAAAAGTAATACGATTATTCAAGGTAATTGTGAAACATACAAGGTAAGCCGTTCTTTAAGTAAAAAAAGAAACATAAAATATGTATACAACACATTGTCCATTGTCGCACTGGGTAACTTGACCAAACAGTAAAGTAACACTGGATGGCGGATAGTTGTGGTGATATTGACCGTTGTGTTTACATGAAAATGGCAAGTTAACAGTTACAGAAAGTGAAACTTCCTGGCAGATTAAAACTGTGTGCCCGACCGAGACTCGAACTCGGGACGTTTGCCTTTCGCGGGCAAGTGCTCTACCAACTGAGCTACCGAAGCACGACTCACGCCCGGTACTCACAGCTTTACTTCTGCCAGTACCTCGTCTCCTACCTTCCAAACTTTACAGAAGCTCTCCTGCGAACCTTGCAGAACTAGCACTCCTGAAAGAAAGGATATTGCGGAGACATGGCTTAGCCACAGCCTGGGGGATGTTTCCAGAATGAGATTTTCACTCTGCAGCGGAGTGTGCGCTGATATGAAACTTCCTGGCAGATTAAAACTGTGTGCCCGACCGAGACTCGAACTCGGGACGTTTGCCTTTTGCGGGCAAGTGCTCTACCAACTGAGCTACCGAAGCACGACTCACGCCCGGTACTCACAGCTTTACTTCTGCCAGTACCTCGTCTCCTACCTTCCAAACTTTACAGAAGCTCTCCTGCGAACCTTGCAGAACTAGCACTCCTGAAAGAAAGGATATTGCGGAGACATGGCTTAGCCACAGCCTGGGGGATGTTTCCAGAATGAGATTTTCACTCTGCAGCGGAGTGTGCGCTGATATGAAACTTCCTGGCAGATTAAAACTGTGTGCCCGACCGAGACTCGAACTCGGGACGTTTGCCTTTCGCGGGCAAGTGCTCTACCAACTGAGCTACCGAAGCACGACTCACGCCCGGTACTCACAGCTTTACTTCTGCCAGTACCTCGTCTCCTACCTTCCAAACTTTACAGAAGCTCTCCTGCGAACCTTGCAGAACTAGCACTCCTGAAAGAAAGGATATTGCGGAGACATGGCTTAGCCACAGCCTGGGGGATGTTTCCAGAATGAGATTTTCACTCTGCAGCGGAGTGTGCGCTGATATGAAACTTCCTGGCAGATTAAAACTGTGTGCCCGACCGAGACTCGAACTCGGGACGTTTGCCTTTCGCGGGCAAGTGCTCTACCAACTGAGCTACCGAAGCACGACTCACGCCCGGTACTCACAGCTTTACTTCTGCCAGTACCTCGTCTCCTACCTTCCAAACTTTACAGAAGCTCTCCTGCGAACCTTGCAGAACTAGCACTCCTGAAAGAAAGGATATTGCGGAGACATGGCTTAGCCACAGCCTGGGGGATGTTTCCAGAATGAGATTTTCACTCTGCAGCGGAGTGTGCGCTGATATGAAACTTCCTGGCAGATTAAAACTGTGTGCCCGACCGAGACTCGAACTCGGGACGTTTGCCTTTCGCGGGCAAGTGCTCTACCAACTGAGCTACCGAAGCACGACTCACGCCCGGTACTCACAGCTTTACTTCTGCCAGTACCTCGTCTCCTACCTTCCAAACTTTACAGAGGCTCTCCTGCGAACCTTGCAGAACTAGCACTCCTGAAAGAAAGGATATTGCGGAGACATGGCTTAGCCACAGCCTGGGGGATGTTTCCAGAATGAGATTTTCACTCTGCAGCGGAGTGTGCGCTGATATGAAACTTCCTGGCAGATTAAAACTGTGTGCCCGACCGAGACTCGAACTCGGGACGTTTGCCTTTCGCGGGCAAGTGCTCTACCAACTGAGCTACCGAAGCACGACTCACGCCCGGTACTCACAGCTTTACTTCTGCCAGTACCTCGTCTCCTACCTTCCAAACTTTACAGAAGCTCTCCTGCGAACCTTGCAGAACTAGCACTCCTGAAAGAAAGGATATTGCGGAGACATGGCTTAGCCACAGCCTGGGGGATGTTTCCAGAATGAGATTTTCACTCTGCAGCGGAGTGTGCGCTGATATGAAACTTCCTGGCAGATTAAAACTGTGTGCCCGACCGAGACTCGAACTCGGGACGTTTGCCTTTCGCGGGCAAGTGCTCTACCAACTGAGCTACCGAAGCACGACTCACGCCCGGTACTCACAGCTTTACTTCTGCCAGTACCTCGTCTCCTACCTTCCAAACTTTACAGAAGCTCTCCTGCGAACCTTGCAGAACTAGCACTCCTGAAAGAAAGGATATTGCGGAGACATGGCTTAGCCACAGCCTGGGGGATGTTTCCAGAATGAGATTTTCACTCTGCAGCGGAGTGTGCGCTGATATGAAACTTCCTGGCAGATTAAAACTGTGTGCCCGACCGAGACTCGAACTCGGGACGTTTGCCCTTCGCGGGCAAGTGCTCTACCAACTGAGCTACCGAAGCACGACTCACGCCCGGTACTCACAGCTTTACTTCTGCCAGTACCTCGTCTCCTACCTTCCAAACTTTACAGAAGCTCTCCTGCGAACCTTGCAGAACTAGCACTCCTGAAAGAAAGGATATTGCGGAGACATGGCTTAGCCACAGCCTGGGGGATGTTTCCAGAATGAGATTTTCACTCTGCAGCGGAGTGTGCGCTGATATGAAACTTCCTGGCAGATTAAAACTGTGTGCCCGACCGAGACTCGAACTCGGGACGTTTGCCTTTCGCGGGCAAGTGCTCTACCAACTGAGCTACCGAAGCACGACTCACGCCCGGTACTCACAGCTTTACTTCTGCCAGTTCCTCGTCTCCTACCTTCCAAACTTTACAGAAGCTCTCCTGCGAACCTTGCAGAACTAGCACTCCTGAAAGAAAGGATATTGCGGAGACATGGCTTAGCCACAGCCTGGGGGATGTTTCCAGAATGAGATTTTCACTCTGCAGCGGAGTGTGCGCTGATATGAAACTTCCTGGCAGATTAAAACTGTGTGCCCGACCGAGACTCGAACTCGGGACGTTTGCCTTTCGCGGGCAAGTGCTCTACCAACTGAGCTACCGAAGCACGACTCACGCCCGGTACTCACAGCTTTACTTCTGCCAGTACCTCGTCTCCTACCTTCCAAACTTTACAGAAGCTCTCCTGCGAACCTTGCAGAACTAGCACTCCTGAAAGAAAGGATATTGCGGAGACATGGCTTAGCCACAGCCTGGGGGATGTTTCCAGAGTGAGATTTTCACTCTGCAGCGGAGTGTGCGCTGATATGAAACTTCCTGGCAGATTAAAACTGTGTGCCCTACCGAGACTCGAACTCGGGACGTTTGCCTTTCGCGGGCAAGTGCTCTACCAACTGAGCTACCGAAGCACGACTCACGCCTGGTACTCACAGCTTTACTTCTGCCAGTACCTCGTCTCCTACCTTCCAAACTTTACAGAAGCTCTCCTGCGAACCTTGCAGAACTAGCACTCCTGAAAGAAAGGATATTGCGGAGACATGGCTTAGCCACAGCCTGGGGGATGTTTCCAGAATGAGATTTTCACTCTGCAGCGGAGTGTGCGCTGATATGAAACTTCCTGGCAGATTAAAACTGTGTGCCCGACCGAGACTCGAACTCGGGACGTTTGCCTTTCGCGGGCAAGTGCTCTACCAACTGAGCTACCGAAGCACGACTCACGCCCGGTACTCACAGCTTTACTTCTGCCAGTACCTCGTCTCCTACCTTCCAAACTTTACAGAAGCTCTCCTGCGAACCTTGCAGAACTAGCACTCCTGAAAGAAAGGATATTGCGGAGACATGGCTTAGCCACAGCCTGGGGGATGTTTCCAGAATGAGATTTTCACTCTGCAGCGGAGTGTGCGCTGATATGAAACTTCCTGGCAGATTAAAACTGTGTGCCCGACCGAGACTCGAACTCGGGACGTTTGCCTTTCGCGGGCAAGTGCTCTACCAACTGAGCTACCGAAGCACGACTCACGCCCGGTACTCACAGCTTTACTTCTGCCAGTACCTCGTCTCCTACCTTCCAAACTTTACAGAAGCTCTCCTGCGAACCTTGCAGAACTAGCACTCCTGAAAGAAAGGATATTGCGGAGACATGGCTTAGCCACAGCCTGGGGGATGTTTCCAGAATGAGATTTTCACTCTGCAGCGGAGTGTGCGCTGATATGAAACTTCCTGGCAGATTAAAACTGTGTGCCCGACCGAGACTCGAACTCGGGACGTTTGCCTTTCGCGGGCAAGTGCTCTACCAACTGAGCTACCGAAGCACGACTCACGCCCGGTACTCACAGCTTTACTTCTGCCAGTACCTCGTCTCCTACCTTCCAAACTTTACAGAAGCTCTCCTGCGAACCTTGCAGAAGGCAAACGTCCCGAGTTCGAGTCTCGGTCGGGCACACAGTTTTAATCTGCCAGGAAGTTTCATATCAGCGCACACTCCGCTGCAGAGTGAAAATCTCATTCTGGAAACATCCCCCAAGCTGTGGCTAAGCCATGTCTCCGCAATATCCTTTCTTTCAGGAGTGCTAGTTCTGCAAGGTTCGCAGGAGAGCTTCTGTAAAGTTTGGAAGGTAGGAGACGAGGTACTGGCAGAAGTAAAGCTGTGAGTACCGGGCGTGAGTCGTGCTTCGGTAGCTCAGTTGGTAGAGCACTTGCCCGCGAAAGGCAAACGTCCCGAGTTCGAGTCTCGGTCGGGCACACAGTTTTAATCTGCCAGGAAGTTTCATATCAGCGCACACTCCGCTGCAGAGTGAAAATCTCATTCTAGTTACAGAAAGTGCTGGCAGTTGGGTTTTTGATATATATGTGATACTGGTAAGTGGGAGCAACATTTTTAACATTTTTCTTTCTTTTTTTTTAACAGAAAGTAATTAAATTAGGTTGTACATAAAATATTTTATCCGAAGATTTGAAATGAGAACGTTATGGACTATGCGACGGTGGTTTACACAGCTAGTACTTTTATAATACTACATGTGGTACGTTAAGTCACTGTAAATTCTCAAAAGTAAGCCAACAGCAATACTTAATAACTTTGTTACTTAACGCAATTTTTGTTTTGGTTTGTCTATTCTCAGGTCTGAAAATAGTAGTTAAACTTGAAACGTCCGCTTTGGAAAATTATGAATTACTGTGCTGGTAAACTTCTACGTTATTTGATACAAAGACAGCTGAGTAAAACTGAACGTACTCAGACAGTTCTCTCTTTACTTATTCTGATCATCACTAAACTGACACACAATATTTTTAGCGCAAAGCAATCTGACTTTCAATAATCCCTACAAAAGAATGGCCCTGACTAACAATAACCTATACCTTTCATGAATCACTTACCTCACAAAAATCTTCGTTACTCGAACTACTGCAATACAGCGAGCGCCAATACTGCCAGCTAAATAAAAGATTCAAACTACTGAAGGCACTAACTACTGATAGGCATAGTTAGCAAATGAAAGATTTTGATAGAGAACAAACAATGTATTTACCTTAATAATGTTCAGAAGTCATCATTTATATAAAAATTCATGACCTCCATCTTTATAAATTTCCTTTTTCTGGTGGACACACGTCCAGATCGTCCTCTCAAAATTCTGGGCATTTCTCTCTCCACATCCACCACTGCTGGCGGCTCACCTCCAACTGCCCAACGCTACGCACTGTCCACATCCAACTGCCCAACACTACACAAGCGAATATTCCAACAATGAGTCCAACCAGCCACAGACTGCACACAGCACAGTCAGTGATTTTCACAGGAATCGTTAGCGCTAGGATTTCACCCGGAACAAGTCCCGCCCACTCACCCTCGGTTTTCCCGGTCTTTGTTCGGCGCCTGGGCGTCGTTTCAGTTGATCCACGTGGTTTACCGCGTTCGGCTAATCTCGGAGTGAATGTTAAATTAATGTCTTGCTAGGTCTTAAATTTTGCCAAACAGTTAAAAGACACGTTACAAAAAACGTGCACAATTGGCCTCAGCTGTGCCAGGTACTTCCACAGCAAACATAAGAGAAAACAATTTAGGCCTGAATTCTTTAAATACGAGAACTCAGTATTCAGATGAAGAGCCTATGAAGAAACATACTTCTATATGAGAAAAAGCACCCAAAGCTAAAACAGGAAAAACCTACCCTCAAAGAATAATTTGCTTGGAGAAAAAGGAACCACAGTATACTTGACACTTAAGTTTCAGAACTCAGACAGTATGTGTGAAACAAGCACCAATGTTCACTATACTTCCAGATGGCACCAAAATTACTTTGTTCTTGCTAGATCGATTCAAGCTGTTTTTGCGTGTTATTCACTGAACAGTTTTGCTGAAAAGTTTTAGGAGTGGAAGAAGAACTAGCACAGCATGAAGGACGTTTTACAGCCGTGAAACATTGCAGCATTTATTTCCTCCATAAGTGCTCTGTGACAAACATACACATCATCATTATTATTTAAAAAAATGGTTTGAATGACATTTACGAAATTAATAAATATTTTGGTTAAAAACAGACAGGACAAAGAATAACGACAGGTTATTTTCCTGAGACGTTTACAACAGCATATAGGACACTAATCACACAGAAGCAGCCACAATTCTTTATATCCTCGTTTATAATGCGCAGGTATGGCATTGGAAGAATTTACGAGTTAAAATTCACCCATTACCCATGCAAATACTAACGAAATATGGCATATAAGCAAATATCTTACTGCTTTCATTAGGCATTTCTACTTCATGGCATTCTTATATTCTTTAATTTTCGTGAGCTACTATGAGGGCCTACATACCGTAAACAAAACGACTTTCACTTATTTCTATATAATGTTGATTTTAGACAACTGAGTTAGTCGACTGCATCCGTGGCTTTACTACCGACATGACAGATTCAAGACCATTGTTTTCGCACTGTATGTTTGCTCTGCTGTTTCCCTCAAATAAACGTATTATAATAAGTGAATTAGTTAATGAAAATTTGACCTTATTGCCCTTAAATAACATCACATTATGTTTTGTTTTCTATTACTGGCGATGCTTTCAATTCTCTATAAATACTTTTATTTCTTTAATAATGCACATTCACATTATATTACTATCCAGAAAAAATTAAATTTCTTATCATTATTGAATCTCATCACAGTGTAACATGTGTTGGACTGTGACGATAACAACTTTGATGTAGCTTTCAGTTTGTGGAACTGGCGGCTGTTTGGGGGACGGGCTTACACGATGGATAGGCGTGGAGGGGGGTGAGTGGGCGGGACTTGTTCCGGGTGAAATCTTAGCGCTATGGGCACGTGATTTTCATACAGAGCGCTACGTGGCGTTACCAACATAAAAACCTAAACAGCCTACTTACAAACTACCGAAACTGGTCATCACTCTGTAAAAAAAAATAAAATAAAAATAAAAATGAAAAATTAATTTTAAGTGCGATTCAGAAAATATATAGAACATTTTTGAAAAGTTTTATGTAGATGTTGATTGTGATGCTGCGCTGATATTTTCAGTCGGTTACACTCTGATATCTGACCAGTCCATGCGACGGAGGTCATCACCTTCGAAGAATCACTCCATTAGAGACATTCGATAAGAAAGGGAATTTTCGTCTAAGTGGAAGAATTCGCGACTAAGCCGCAAACAAGGGGTCTCATCTAATCCTGCATAGTATCTCGCTATTCCATGATCCCACCACAACAAAACTAATCTCTTTCCACGTTGTCCTTGTGATCGTACCGGCTGCCACTTAGCCTCCATATGAACGTTCGACTACAATAATCCTATAAACAAGATCACATGCGTTCGTGAACCTAACTCGGTGTTGCTGACTATGCAATAAGCGGGTCCCCCTTACCTGCACATGAGTAGCGCACTGCAGGGTGTCTGTCACAGATGACAGCTTTGACACTGTGATTAGATTGGATTGCGTTAGATGTACTTATCGTTCCAATACATACATAGCAAGCAAATCCTACGGGATGTACATCATGTCAGAGAAACAAGAATACACAATAAATATTTACATAGAAAAAACCGGTTGTGCTAATGTACCTTCCACAGATCCCAAGTGAAATGTTCCCCATGGATGTGGAATAAGTCAAAACAAATCTTACATGTATTTTTACTTCTTCTTCTTCTTCAACTGTGGCGCTACAGTCCAGGATGATCCTTGCTTGGCCTTTCCAACGAGCTTCCATCACGGCCACATGCTACCCTCCTCCAGTTTCTGCATCCGAGCCTCCGTAGGTCTTCTTCCACCATCCAGCCGTCTTGCTCGAGGTCGACCTCTCCCTCTTTGTCCTCCTGGGTTACCAAAGAGAATTTTCTTTGTCACCTCCTCCATTCTTGCCACATGACCTACCCATTTTATCCTTCCTGATCGTACGATTTTTGTTATAGGAGCATCGGCATATATAGTGTACAATTCTGCATTGTATCTTTTCCTCCATTGTTCTCTCTCATACACAGCGCCAATTATTCTCCTCAAAACTTTCCTCTCAAATCCATCGAGCAGCCTTGCATCGGTTTTCGTCAAGGGCCATGTTTCCGAAGCATAAATGAGAACTGGTCTAACAAGGGTTTTATAAATAGTGAATTTTGCTGGGCGGCTGAGGAGTCTTGATCGGAATAAATTACTCAAGGCGAAATATGCCTTACTTGCTGACATCAGCCTAATCTCAATTTCAGTTGAGACGTCAATAAAGCAAGTGACTGTGGAACCAAGATACCTGAAGCTATCAACTTTTTCAAATGTGTATCCATTCACACTGAAAGTTGACGGTATGTTGGGTTCATATGCTTTCCCACAGGCCATGTATTTAGTTTTATCTTCATTTATCATAAGACCCATCTTCTTACTTGCTTGACTTAATCCTGCAAAAGCTTCTTTCAGTGCTGGTACTGTCCGTGCTCTCATGTCTACGTCATTCCATATGCTAAAAGCTGCTGGTTCTAGGCGCTTCATACTGGAACCGCGCGATCGCTACGGTCGCAGGTTCGAATCCTGCCTCGGGCATGGATGTGCGTGATGTCCTTAGGTTAGTTAGGTTTAAGTAGTTCTAAGTTCTAGGGCACTGATGACCACAGATGTTAAGTCCCATGGTGCTCAGAGCCATTTGAACCTTATTCTTGTTCTAGAGCCTGAGAAGCTTCTGACAGTACGAATTGTAAGTTTCTGTTAATTGCAGTGCTGCAACATTGTACCGTCCTTTCCTAGTATGTCTTCCTTTCTATTTGATATCCTTGCTCTTATCTTGGTCATTACAAGAAAATGATCTGAATCCACATTATGGCCACGAAAGGTTCACACATCCAACAAGTTAGATTTATGCATCTGGTCTATCAGTACATGATCAATTTGATTAATGGTTCTACCATCAGGTGACTTCCATATGCCCTTGTGTATTTCCTTATGGAGAAACCTGGTAGATCCCACTATCATATTCCGGGAGGCTGCGAATAGGACCAGTCTTATTCTATTATCATTAGTGGATCCATGTTTACTATGGGCTCCAGTTATGGGTTATGGGCTGGATCATGTCTTCCCTTACAAGTTGCGCATTAAAATCATCCAGCACGATCTTGATGTCATTCCTTGGACACTTATCATAAGCTTTTTCAAGGGCATCATAGAAATCATCTTTTAGGTCTTCAATAGACTCTTCTGTTGGTGCATGTCCATTAATTTTACTATAACTAAAGAATTTTCCTTTTAATTCTGATTAGTGATATCCTTGGATTAATGGGTGTAAAATTCATCACCAAATGTTTCAGGCCTTTATGAACAAGGAAACCTGTACCAAACTCGTGTCTGTTATCATCACAGCTATCGAATATAGTGCCCTCTGTCTTTTCCAAGCCGGCCGTGTGGCCGAGCGCTTCTAGGCGTTTCAGTCTGGAACCGCGCGACCGCTACGATCGCAGGTTCGAATTCTGCCTCGGGCATGGATGTGTTTGATGTCCTTAGGTTAGTTAGGTTTAAGTAGTTCTAAGTTCTAGGGGACTGATGACCTCAGACGTTAAGTCCCATAGTGCTCAGAGCCATTTGAACCATTTTTTTTTTTTTTTCTTTTCCAACACCCCACTCCCCGTCCATCGAATTTCTTGGATGGCAATAATGCTCTCCTTGCGCTTCCCCTGCTGGTCTAATAACTTCTTTAGAGAGCCTGGGCTATATAAAAGATCGAACATTCCAGGTACCAATCCGAAGATCAGTTTTCAACTTTTTAACCATTCGCTGTCCAACATCCGTGCCATGTCGCATGTCGTCATCTATTAGTCCGTGTGGCTTCTGCTCTTTGGGTTTTCGTAACTTAACTTTTTTTTTCAGGAAGAGGGCCTCGAGCTCAACCCCCAATCTGGAGGACCAGCATTTGTATTAGGTTTACTCCCCTAGGGAAGCTGGCTTCAGTACGCCTCTAGAGCCCTCCCTGCCCTATGTTGTGGGACCTACTTCGCCTGGCTCCTCAGCCGAGACCAATCGGGCTTGAGTGTACATGCTTGTAGCTACGCTGCAGCCGGCACAGGTCTCGACTTCACGGAAGCACGCAAGCCCTCCCACCCGGCACTGATGGTGCCAACTACAAGGCGCTGTCCTCTGGGACGGACGTATTTTTATTTAAAAGGTACAAAGTAACTTGTCACAAAATATATAAATGTTCAATACAGTGAGGTACATATGATAATTTACAGGCTATTATAGCCATGCATCATGAAATAGAAAAATAATTTTACAACACTTATTTACAATGATCACATTACTGCAGTGAAATTTTACACGTCAGATCGTACTAATACATTATATTTCGTTATTAGTAACATATGCACGTCAGTTCAAATGGTTCAAATGGCTCTGAGCACTATGGGACTTAACATCTGAGGTCATCAGTCCCCTAGTACTTCGAACCAGTTAAACCCAACTAAGGACATCACACACATCCATGCCCGAGGCAGGATTCGAACCTGCGACAGTAGCGGTCGCGCGGTTCCAGACTGAAGCGCCTAGAACCGCTCGGCCACAACAGCCGGCTGCACGTCAGTTGGTTCTACTAAGAAATTCATTAGCGGAGTAGAAGGCGTTGGCCCGTAGTAAATACTTTAGGGTCCTCTTAAAGTTAGCTTTATCAGCATTTAAATTTTTGTGACGGCTGGAAATTTATTGAAAATATGTGTTTGTGAATAATGAACACTTTTCGAAGGTAAGTGGCTTTAAATCTTTGTGAAGGTTATTACAGTATTATCTCTAGTACTGATTCCATGGCCTGAGCCACCGGTTTGAAAAAGAGGTATTCCAACAATGACACATGTCATCACGGAATAAATATATTGGGAAGTAGTAGTTAGTATCCCTGGTTCCCTAAACAGGCCTCTGCAGACTGCTCTTGAGTTCACACCACAAACAATTCTTGTTACACGTTTTTGAACCCAGAAATCTTTAGCTTTGACTTGATGAGTTACGCGAAAATAATCCCGCATGACATTTTAGAATGAAAGTAAGCATAATATATTGGCTTTTTCATTTTTATATCACCTATATCTGACAACATTTATATTGCAAATAAAAATTTGCTTACCCCATTCAGCATTTCTGTGCTATACTTCTCCCAGCTGAATTTATTATCAGGCTGTCACTCCCAAAAATTTTATGACGTCAACTTTTTATATCTGCTTGTCCTCTTGTTTTACGCTTATACTAGGGGGGAAAAAAATCTTACAAGCTATAAACTGAATGCAGTGTGTTGTTTCAAAGTTTAGCGACAAAAAATTGACTAGGAAGCATTTACTGTTGTTCATGAAAATTTCATTAATCAATCTTTCTAATGCTATACTTGGTTTGCTATTTGTTGCAATGTTTGCATCACCTGCAAACAAAACTAATTTGGCATCTGGTAATGTTACAGGCGAAAGGTCACTGATACACAATAGAAAGTGTAACACCCTAAGATGGAACCTTGTGGGACACCACATGTAATAAGTTCCGTGTTGGATGATGCTCGATAGCTTAACACACGTCTCTGTCCTAATGACACCCTTTGTTTCCTATCAAAGATATAGCATCTCAGCGATGCATATCCAATTATACAGGGCTATTACAAATGATTGAAGCGATTTCATAAATTCACTGTAGCTCCATTCATTGACATATGGTCACGACACACTGCAGATACGTAGAAAAACTCATAAAGTTTTGTTCGGCTGAAGCCGCACTTCAGGTTTCTGCCGCCAGAGCGCTCGAGAGCGCAGTGAGACAAAATGGCGACAGGAGCCGAGAAAGCGTATGTCGTGCTTGAAATGCACTCACATCAGTCAGTCATAACAGTGCAACGCCACTTCAGGACGAAGTTCAACAAAGATCCACCAACTGCTAACTCCATTCGGCGATGGTATGCGCAGTTTAAAGCTTCTGGATGCCTCTGTAAGGGGAAATCAACGGGTCGGCCTGCAGTGAGCGAAGAAACGGTTGAACGCGTGCGGGCAAGTTTCACGCGTAGCCCGCGGAAGTCGACGAATAAAGCAAGCAGGGAGCTAAACGTACCACAGCCGACGGTTTGGAAAATCTTACGGAAAAGGCTAAAGCAGAAGCCTTACCGTTTACAATTGCTACAAGCCCTGACACCCGATGACAAAGTCAAACGCTTTGAATTTTCGGCGCGGTTGCAACAGCTCATGGAAGAGGATGCGTACAGTGCGAAACTTGTTTTCAGTGATGAAGCAACATTTTTTCTTAATGGTGAAGTGAACAGACACAATGTGCGAATCTGAGCGGTAGAGAATCCTCACGCATTCGTACAGTAAATTCGCAATTCACCAAAAGTTAATGTGTTTTGTGCAATCTCACGGTTTAAAGTTTACGGCCCCTTTTTCTTCTGCGAAAAAAACGTTACTAAACACGTGTATGTGGACATGCTGGAAAACTGGCTCATGCCACAACTGGAGACCGACAGCGCCGACTTCATCTTTCAACAGGATGGAGCTCCACCGCACTTCCATCACGATGTTCGGCATTTCTTAAACAGGAGATTGGAAAAGCGATGGATCGGTCGTGGTGGAGAGCATGATCAGCAATTCATGTCATGGCCTCCACGCTCTCCCGACTTAACCCCATGCGATTTCTTTCTGTGGGGTTATGTGAAAAATTCAGTGTTTAAACCTCCTCTACCAAGAAACGTGCCAGAACTGCGAGCCCGCATCAACGATGCTTTCGAACTCATTGATGAGGACATGTTGCGCCGAGTGTGGGAGGAACTTGATTATCGGCTTGATGTCTACCGAATCACTAAAGGGGCACATATCGAACATTTGTGAATGCCTAAAAAAACTTTTTGAGTTTTTGTATGTGTGTGCAAAGTATTGTGAAAATATCTCAAATAATAAAGTTACTGTAGAGTTGTGAAATCGCTTCAATCATTTGTAATAACCCTGTATATTTAATAGGATATTGTGATTCACACGTCAAATGCCTTTGACAGATCACAAAACGTACAGGCAGCCGGTAATGTATGGTCATATGAATTAAGCATACACTGTTGAGCCAGAACGCGATGATCACCGACCTACTATCGAGATAAACCAGTCCAGGCGACAGCAGCGCCGCATGGCGAGGACTAACTGACACACGCGCGGTGCGTGTAGCACCAGTGAGCGAGCTGTCCGTATGCAAAAAGGGAAAGGCCCACCGTCTATCCGAGTTTGACCGCGGCAGATTTTGACTGTCCGGAGGCTCGGCAAGAGCACTTCGGAAACTGAACGACTTGTCGGCTGTTCGAGGAGTGCTGTGGTGAGTGTCTTCAACACGTGGCGGGACCGAGGTGAAACGACGTCGAGACGTCGCGGGGTTAGGGCGGCCACCCCACATCGTCGGTTGGACAGACTGGTAAAACAAGACAGGCGGCGAACTGTGGCGGAACTAACAAGGGGAGGCCGCCAATTGAGAAATTCAGATTCGATTCATACTGCGCACAATAAAAGCTCATGGCCAGAGATGTAATGTGACAAAGCACCAAGATGCACTTCTCAGCCGTTGTCGAGAAAATCGACAGTTAAAATAAACCGTTGCGGTGAAATGCCGTCTACGGTTAATAATTTTATACAGCGTCGTGGCGCAGCGGTAAGCGCTCTGGTTTGTAATCGGAGGGTCGCCGGATCGAATCTCGCGCCATGCAACATTTTTTTTATTATTAGTTTTTTGTAATTCAAATATATATAAACTATTAATGAATTGCTTATGCATTTTGGTGAAGGCGGATCGCTCTCCAATTGTACCGACCGCCTCCATTTTTCCGTTTGTTTAACGGGGTGTACCAAAGCTCTCACGTCCGCACTGATTTTCGACGATGTTATAAGTTGCGCTAGGGACAGCATCTACCTTCTTTCGAAGTTAGCAGGCAACTACGCTTTTATGCGGCGGCTCGTTTCGGCCCATTCAACACCTGTCCTTCAAGTGTAACGAGCGAGTGACGGAGCTTATATTTCATACCTGCCACAGCAAATTTGTGTTCGTGGGGTTTCTATTCTAATTCGAACGTTTATATTCGTTTCGGAACATCGTTTCTACGTCTTCCGTTAACTATACGTGGTTAACATTATGAAGACAATTAATAACATTTGTGAAATACAACTTTGTTTGCGGAAAACATAATGATGTTCGAAGTCGCCAGTTTTTCCAAGACAAACGACCTTAAACAACTTATTATATGCATAATTGTTGCAACTGATTGCCGGGAATTATATGTGTGTGTGTGTGTGTGTGTGTGTGTGTGTGTGTGTGTGTGTGTGTGTGTGTGTGTGTAGACACATTTGAATAACAAAAAACAATTACTAAAAAAAAAAAAAAAAATTGCATGGCGCGAGATTCGATCCGGCGACCTTCGGATTACGAACCCGAGCGCTTACCGCTGCGCCACGACGCTGTCGATACTCATTAATCGTTGAGAGTATTTCACCGCAACGGTTTCTTTTAACTGTCGATTTTCTCGACAACGGCTGAGAAGTGTATCTTGGTGCTTTGCCACATTACACCTCTGGCCATGAGCTTTCATCATGCGCAGTATGAATTGAATCTGAATTTCACAATTGGCGGCCTCCCCTTGTAAGATCAGATTTTAATGCTGAGCGGAGTTCAAGTGTGTTTGAACATGCGGTGCACCGAACACTCCTAGTGACGGGCCTCCACAGCCGATAACACATGCATCTGCCAGTGTTACCACAACGAAGTCGGTAACTACGACTGAAAAGGGCACATGACCATCTGTATAGGAATTTGGCGCAGTGGCAGAGCGTTGCTTGGTCTGATGAATCCCGATATCTTTTCATTATGCCCGATTGGAGGGCGCGAATCTGTCGTCTTTCAGGGGAACAGCTCCTTGACACCTATACTGCGGGACAGAGACAAGCTGGCGGCGGATCCATTGTGGTTTGAAGAACATTCACGTGGGCTTCCATGAGACCAGTGGAACTCGAGCAAGGCACCATGACCACTGGTTGCAGACCATGTACACCACTTAATGACGACCGTGTTTCCCGACGGAAGTGACCTTTTTCAACAAGATATGAGAGGGCCAGGAGCCTGAGGGTGCGGTTCGAGGAACACAGTGGGGAGTTCCACTTCGTGTGCTGCCCCCCTTCCCCATAAGTCCTCAGATATGAACCCGATCGAATACATCTGAGATGTGACTGAACGTGACGTCAGAGCCGATCGCCCCCTCCCCGGAATTTACGGGAATTAGGTGACTAGTGTGTGCGGATGTGATGCCAACTACCTCCAGCGAGCCACTAAGGCCTTATTGCTTCTGTGTCACAACGCCTCGTCGTTGTATCCGTGCCAAAGGTGGTCATACAGGCTATTATATAGGTGCTCATCATGTTATGGCAGATCAGTTTACTCTCGCTGTATGTGTAGATAGCCTTCTTAAAATCAGAACGCTTTAGAAATCCCAACTGTGGCTTTGACAATATACGAGGGTAATCCCAAAAGTAAGGTCTCCTATTTTTTATAAGTACAGAACTCTGTGTGGCAGTTGGTCACACTGTTATGAAGAGTGCTTCACTCGCTGTGTATAAACATGCGCACGCCGCGCTGAGGCGCTTAGGCCGTCGGCACACGGACCGTGTTGTCGAACGTCAACGTTGAGCGTGCCG
Source organism: Schistocerca piceifrons (assembly GCF_021461385.2). NCBI lineage: Eukaryota > Metazoa > Arthropoda > Insecta > Orthoptera > Acrididae > Schistocerca > Schistocerca piceifrons. The sequence goes on from NC_060144.1 coordinate 581,711,097, forward strand.
AGTTCAACGTGCTGCTGAACGCTCAGGAACGATGCGACTTGTGCATACGGTACGTGGGCCCCAACGTGGTATACGCGATCGCGACGCACTCCAGCGGCAGTTGAGGGATGTTTCTAGTTCTTAAATCACACTGTTTACCCAACGGGCGCGCGTAAAATTCCCACACTATGTCTATTAAAACGCGCGTTTCCTCCATCGTCCACGAAAAGGAAAGTACCATGTCCAATCAATAAGGACACAGGCTTATAAAAGTTCCATTACAAACAGTGCGTTACAATCGATTACATTTCGGGCATGCAGCCGCGCAAATATTTCGGCCGCGTATCGTCCGGCCATCCTCACAGTGAGTCACAAGCTCAATCTGAGGATGGCCGGACGATACGCGGCCGAAATATCAGTGGAGGAAATTTTATTTGCGCGGCTGCATGCCCGAAATTTATTCGATTATTCATTACGCCGCCAGAAGTTGAAAACGCACAGTGCGTTACAAATTTGGAATACTTCTGCGCGTAAGATAAACATTATTTCATCATTCACACATTTTAGTAAAACCCCAAGGTCAGTCTTACTTGATCATTGTTCCTACCCAGTAGCAGAATCCTTGCAACATGTGAATTACGATAGCGTAAAAGATAAAGGAGCAAAATATCTTTATACAAGTAGCGCAAGCTGTCATGTAGATTAAGCCAATTGAACAAAGTCACCCCTCAAAAAACGGTGAACTTATATTTACATAACATCAGATTTTATAGTATATACTTATATTAAATTAATAATAAAGTATCAGAACCTAATAAAAACGATTATGTTACGAAAAAAATTTGGAAGTGTCAAAACACGAACCACTGCCCCATCAAACAACTCTTTATAGGATAGTGACGCTACTCATTACACTAAACCATAAGCAGACCTGTAACACGTAATCATATTATGTTACACGTTGCTGAAAACGTTAATCATAGATATTTTACTAATGGAAATTTAACTATAACAAATTGTACCAAGAACAATGCGTTTTGGTTGGATGTTCAATGTGTCGCTGCCTTCAAATAGCCTACTCTCATAAGACGCAAGTTACAATAATTCTTTTGCCACGAATGTGATGTGTCTTATTATTTTATTGGAATGAATCACACTGTTAACAACGGTTTTTCCAGTGATTCTCAATTTGCTAGTGCTCAGAAACGGCATATATACATATAGGCTTGAAATGAATGCCAATATGGCGCCTCACAAACTCTGTACTGAAGGGAGACGGCGTGCTTGTGACGTAGGTGGCGTTGTGACATCTCATTGGTCAACGATCAGACGCACGCTCAGAATATCTGACATGCCAGATATTGCTCTGCACTTTCGGAAAGACTCCCGAGCGTGCTATTCCACGCTGTGACGCCAGAAACTCGGCACGCTCAACGCTCGACGTTCGGATGCACGGTCCGTGTGCCGACGGCTTTAGTCTTGGTTTGGCAGCCGTTGAGAACGGAGCTCCCGTTGGATGTTGCCGCCAAGTATGAATTGCGCGCAGTTATTCGGTTTTTGAACCCAAAGGGCACTGCGCCGACTGAAATCTATCGGCAACTAACGGAGCCGGCCGGAGTGGCCGAGCGGTTCTAGGCGCTACAGTCTGGAACCGCGCGACCGCTACGGTCGCAGGTTCGAATCCTGCCTCGGGCATGGATGTGTGTGATGTCCTTAGGTTAGTTAGGTTTAAGTAGTTCTAAGTTCTAGGGGACTGATGACCTCAGAAGTTAAGTCCCATAGTGCTCAGAGCCATTTCAGCCAAATGACGGAAGTGTATGCTGAGTCGTGCATGGATGTCAAAAATGTTAGTAAGTGGTGCAGAGAGTTTGCAGTTCGTCGGACCGAAATTCACGACGAACAAAGGATCGGGAGACCGTCAATTTCTGAGGAGACAGTGTTGAAGATTGAGCAAAGCATGCTTGAAGATCGGCGGATCGCCCTGGATGATCTCTGAACGTTGGTTTCTGAGGTTTCCCGAAGCGCCGCTCACAGAATTTTAACGGAAACATTGAACTACCGGAAGTTGTGCTCAAGATGGATGCAACGCATGCTGACTGAGGACACATGCGGCAACGAGTTGATGCTTCCCGCACTTTTCTTCACCGCCTTGCAGCCGAACAGGACAACTTTCTGGACTCAATTGTCACGGGTGACGGAACCTGGGCATACCACTTTACACCTGAGACCAAGCAACAATCACGGCAGTGGCGGCATCCTTCTTCGCCAAAGCCGCGGGAATTCAAACAAACACAGTCTGCCGGTAAAGTCATGACAACCGTTCAAATTTAAATGGTTCTGAGCACTATGGGACTTAACATCTGAAGTCATCAGTCCCCTAGAGCTTAGAACTGCTTAAACCTAACTAACCTAAGGACATCACACACATCCATGCCCGAGGCAGGATTCGAACCTGCGACCGTAGCAGTCGCGCGGTTCCGGACTGAAGCGCCTAGAACCGCTCGGCAACCACGGCCGGCCATGACAACCGTTGTTTGGGATCGGAAAGGGGTATTGTTGGTCGACTTTATGCCCACTGAGACTACAATTAACGCTGACAGGTGCCGTCAGACTCTGAAAAAACTCAAACAGGAAATTCAGAACCGGAGAAGAGGAATATTGAGCAAGGGCGTACACATTCTCCATGACAACGCTCGCCCGCACATCGCTCTGCAAACCGTTGCTCTCCTACAATACTTTCAGTGGAACGTAATCACCCACCCACCCTCTAGTCCTGACTTGGCGCCCAGTGACTATCACCTGTTCCCCAGGTTAAAAGAACATTTGGCCGGAAAGCGATTCAGCTCCGACGACGAGGTGAAAGAAGAGGTTCATAACTTCCTGAACAGCATGGCGGCGAGCTGGTACGACATGGACATACACAAACTGCCACAGCGTCTACAAAAATGTATCGACACAAATGGTGATTATGTCGAAAAATAGCTAAATGTTCAAGCTGTAAACTGATGTAAATCATTGTAGAAATAAACAGGTCTATGTGCTTATAAAAAACTGGTAGACCTTGCTTTTGGGGTTACCCTCGTATCATTTGTTGTCAGATGGTTAAGAAGCCATTTCTAAACTGGAAAAAGTTAAATTGGACTGATATTTTCCGGTATGTCTTCATCTTATTTCCTAAACAGAGGCTTAAAAAATAATAAGCAGTTTGTTGAGAAACTCGAACTCCTGTGGTAGCTACAAGCTAACCAGACAATTTCTTGCGGATATTCTTCTATTTCATCGTCCACTGCAGGTCGTATGTCGATCCTATTGTGTAGTGCTTGTTATTTGCCTGCCTTAAAACTATGTCGAGCAGTTCCTTCGTCTCAGAGCTGTTACCAAAGCTGTGAAATGCCAATTTGTCGCCTGTTCAACAATACCAACATTGTAGTATGTGTCTGACCGTCAGCAAGGCGTCCACGCATTCTACTCTGTAGTACTGGACCCGAGTGACGTTTTTACCGCTTTTTCATTGATTGGTTTGATGCTATCCGCTACAGCTTCCTCTCCTGTGCTAACCCTTTCATCTCAGAGTAGCTGTTGCCCCCTACATCCTCAATTTTTTGCAGGATGTACTCCAATCTGTCTTCCTATACAGCTCCCTCTAATATCATGGAAGTTATTCCCTTCTTCTTGTCAGTGTTTTCCATATGTTCCTTTCTTCAACGATTCTGTGGAGAGCCTCCTAATTCCTTACCTTCTCAGTCCACCTAATTTTCAACACTCTTCTTTAGCACCACGTCTCAAACGCTTCGATTCTCTTTTGTTCCGACTTTCCCGTAGTCCATGATTCATTAGCATACAATGCTGCGCTCCAAATTTACATTCTCAGAAATTTCTTCTTCAGACTAAGGCCTACGTTTGATGTTAGCAGAATTCTTTTGGCCAGAAATACCATCTTTGCCTGTACTAAACAGCTTTTTATGTCCTCCTTCATCCGTCCGTCATGGATTATTTTCTTTACTAGGTAGCAGAATCCCTTAACTTCCTCTACTTCGTGACGACCAGTTTTGGTGTTCCCAGTTGCTTCTCGGTATTCTGATTTCTGCTATTGTTGATTACTTTCGTCTTTCTTCGGTTTACTCTCAGGATTAGGTTGTAATATTCGCCGAGACACTACACTCTTTCGAAAGTGCAAGCACGACAAAAATATTATAAGTCGAATGCACTGCTTTTTCTTGTTTTTGATTCACGTGATTATACCTCCTTTCCTATACAAGTCCCACAAGTAGAATTTGTGAGAAAATGTTTAACGTCATTCACAGTGCTTAAAAGTGTGCGTAATAATTAACTGCATGATAAATGACAACTATGTCACAAGAAGTGTCCCTTACGAAGATAACAATATGATTGTCAACTGAATGGTACGAAAAGTAACTTTGGAAAATGTGTCCCAAAATGATGTTGAGAGAGCATTCGACTAATCTTTCTGTAATCTTATATATTGCATTTTGAGTGAACAAGATAAAAGCAAAATGAAGTAAAACACATGAATAACACAAGGCATAAGGTAGTCATCGAAAACACTAAAGAGGCCTTAAAACAGAAGCGATATAAAATGCATCTTTGAAACCATAAGTAACAAGGTACAGAATAGACACAGGAAAGTTGCAATAGCAGCAAAATAGCAAGTGACGAATTATGAAGCAAATTTTACAAAGTAACAAAAAATGCAAATAAAAACTGCTGAAAATGGCATACAGATTACTAACATCTTTAATGAATGTTATACAAGTTTGATACTAGAATCAATTATAAACCAAATGACATGAATTTATGTATGCATTAACCACAACAGAACTAAAATAACCAACCTATAAACAAAAAAAAGTCTGTCAAAGATCATGTGATCTTGATGGTCTCCCGGATAAGAATCTATAGAAGAGTGTCCGTTTTTTCGTGTAATTCATACAAATCTGCAATTTTAGTCCGATCGTGATGAAATTTTGCACACTTCACCTTCTAGACAGGAGAAGGAATATCACTGTCTACGTCAGATTTCGTAATCTGGCTTGAAACGTACATGTATGTAATATACAAAAGAGAATGGTTGTTACCAAAAATCTCTAAAAGTTCTTGGCCAATTTACTTCAAATTTCTAACGAAGATTGGGCGGACGTAGGCTATACATATTTTTTAATGTACACAGGTATAAAGGAGAAACGTTGTTACACAACATCTCGAAAACCACAAGGCCGGTTTACGTCAGAGTTCTTGGCTGATTTAATTCATATTTCTAATTCAGATGAAACAATGATCAAAATTAATGAAAAACCAAATGCGTATCAAGCGAAATATATCGCAGTAAACTGACCGTAATTAGTATCGCGAGAATAAACTACAGCTGCAATACCCTTCTCGGAAACAGTACCATCACACGTAAGTAGCTCGTGGGACGATGTTGGTTGGTTGTTTTGGGGAAGGAGACCACAGATCGAGGTCATCGGTCTCATCGGATTAGAGAAGGAGGGGGAAGGAAGTCGGCAGTGCCCTTTGAAAGGAACCATCCCGGCATTTGCCTGGAGTGATTTAGGGAAATCACGGAAAACCTAAATCAGGATGGCCGGACGCGGGGTTGAACCGTCGTCCCCCCGAATGCGTGTCCAGTGTCTAACCACTAAGCCACATCGCTCGGTCTCGTGGGACGAGCAAAGGCTCGAGGATTTCAGAGAAACATGGCTGCAAACTCTTATTTATTGATTAGTTGCCACTGTTACATATGACATATACCCTAGAAGATATTTTAGTCTACGCTTCGCAGTTATTTTTACTATAAAAATCCGCAGTGTCATACAAACGATAAGACACAGAGCAGATATTAAACATCCTGGGTAACACCGAGCACTGAATCTAGTATTAAATAAAATTCAGTCAAAATATTCGCTCATCTAACTGATGCGATCACTATACCATTCAGTACAGGAAAACCTCCAAGGAAACTAAACAGTGATTTGTGAAACCCTTTCACAAAAAGAATCATGCACATGACATAATCTACACTTAGTTGACAAAAGTCATGGCATACCTCATAATATCGTGTCGGACCTCCTTTTTCCCGACGTAGTGCAGCAGCTCGGTGTGGTATAGACTCAGTTAGTCGTTGGAAGTCTCCTGCAGAAATGTTGAACCTTGCTGCCTCCACAGCCGTCCATGAATGCGAAAGTGTAGCCACTGCATGATTTTGTGCACCAGCTGACCTGTAAATTCCGTACCATAAATGTTCGATAGGACTCATGTCGACGATCTGGGCGTCCAAACTATTCTCTGGAATTGTCCAGAATGTTCTTCAAACCAATCGAGTCGGTGACACGGCGCATTTCATCTACAAGTTCCATCACTGAATGGCTGAAAACGGTATCCAAGCAGTTTCTGCTTTTGCTTTACTACCCTCAGTTTCAGTTCTTGTCTCGCCCGTGTGTGTCTGGACGCTAACCTTAGTGCCACCAGCAATCTTTACATATGACAAGAATTTCTTTGAGATTTGTGAGAGAGCTTTCGATAATATTCTGCTACAATAATCGTTGAAGACTTCACACGTTGTTCTCTTGACTAGTAAACGCTTTTCATTCATCATCTCTCTGTCTACAGCCTCATGCTTTGTTTGACGTCTGTTATGCAACACTCTGCTTCTTTAGAAGTTTCTTTATAGTCAGTGTATACAATGGATGGCAACTCCCACCATGAACTGTCCAACTAGGTACACATCTATCAAATGCATGGTCAGCTATTCTTAAATCTGAACCACAGTTCTTCTTCGTGCTTGCACAATTCCATAGTTCGGGCTGGATGTTCACACGCTTGACACTGTGTACACAAACAGTTGGCATTCAAAACAGCTTCCAGTAGTTTCGGAATGCATAAATACAGGTCCTGTATGATTTTTATGGAAATCTTATACTATTCTTCCAGCAAAATGGTGGGAAGTTAGGGTAACGATGATGGAGGTGCATAGCGATCATTCACCCTTCCCCAAAGTGGATCACAAAGGTCACTACACTCGAAGGAAATGGTCTATTGACACACAGTCAAGATGTGTTTAGAAAACATCGCTCCTGTGAAACACAACTAACTCTTTATTCACATGAAGTGCTGAGTGCTATTGACAAGGGATTTCAGATCGATTCCGTATTCCTGGATTTCCGGAAGGCTTTTAACACTGTACCACACAAGCGGCTTGTAGTGAAACTGCGTGCTTGTGGAATATCGTCTAAGTTATGTGACTGGATATGTGATTTCCTGTCACAGAGGTCACAGTTCGTAGTAATTGATGGAAAGTTATCGAGTAAAACAGAAGTGATTTCTGGCGCTCCCCAAGGTAGTGTTAGAGGCCCTTTGCTGTTCCTTATTTATATTAACGATTTTGGAGACAATTTGAGCAGCCGTCTTCGGTTGTTCGTGGATGACGTTGTCGTTTATCGACTAATAAAGTAATCAGAAGATCAAAACAAACTGCAAAACGATTTGAAGAATTATCGGAATGGTGCGAAAAGTGGCAGTTGACCCTAAATAACGAAAAGTGTCAGGTCATCCACATGAGTGCTAAAAGGAACTCGTTAAACTTCGGTTACACGATAAATCAGTCTAATCTAAAAGCCGTAAATTCAACTAAACACCTAGGTATCACAATTACGAACAACTTAAAATGGAAGGAACACACAAAAAATGTGGGGAAGGCTAACCAAAGACTGCGTTTTATTGGTAGGACACTTAGAAAATGTAACAGACATACTACGGAGACTAACTACACTACGCTTGTCCGTCCTCTTTTAGAATACTGCTGCACGGTGTGGGATCCTTACCAAATAGGACTGATGGAGTACATCGAAAAAGTTCAAAGAAAGGTATCACGTTTTGTATTATCGCGAAATATGGGAGAGGGGGTCACAGAAATGATACAGGATATGGGCTGGACATTATTAAAAGAAAGGCGTTTTTCGTTGTGAGGGAATCTTCTCACGAAATTCCAATCACCAACTTTCTCCTCCGAATGGGAAAATATTTTGTTGACACCAACCTGCATAGGGCGGAACGGTCACCACGATAAAATTAGGGAAATCAGAGCTCGTACGGAAAGATATAGGTGTTCATTCTTTCTGCGTGCTATACGAGATTGGAATAATAGAGAACTGTGAAGGTGGTTCGATGAACCCTCTGCCAGGCACTTAAATGTGATTTGCAGAGTATGGATGTAGATGTACAAAACCAGTTCTGGACAATGCGAGCTGCGTTCACAACAGTGTTGTCGTCATGGAACACAGTATCAACATTGGAGAACAAAAATTATACCATGGGATGGACTTGATCAGCCAAAATGATCACATAACGCTTGTCAGTCATGCGACTCTGCAGAGTAATAATGGAGCTCATGGAATACCACGATACGGCTGCCCAATTCATTATCGAACCCTCGCTAGGTTACATTCTTGGGAACTAAGCTCAGTCGGAAGTTGGAAACAAAACTCATTCGACCAAATGAGTTTCTTCCATTACTTCACAGTCCAGGTTTTATGGCTTTGGCACCACGTTTTCCTTCTGCAGGGATTCCCATCACTGATGAGTGTTTTTGGGATTCCAGCACACCCTGCAATTCCCAGCTTATGTGGAGCTCCCTCCGTGTTATTATAGTGCTGGTAGTCTTCGCCAGTGCGACTTTCAGTTCTGCAGTGACTTTTACAACTGTCTTCACCTTATTTTTCGTCATTGTCCTCTTCAACGACAGTTTGTCTGCATCGTTTACCGCATACTTTTGTCCGCGTTGTGACTTAGCAGATGTTGTTTTCCCAGTTTCTTTGTGTGTGATGTAAGTCTACATCTACATCTACATACATACTCCGCAAGCCACCTGACGGTGTGTGGCGGAGGGTACCCTGAGTACCTCTATCGGTTCTCCCTTGTATTCCAGTCTCGTATTGTTCATGGAAAGAATGATTGTCGGTATGCTTTTGTGTGGGCTCTAATCTCTCTGATTTTATCCTCATGGTCTCTTCGAGAGATGTACGTAGGAGGGAGCAATATACTGCTTGACTCTTCGGTGAAGGTATGTTCTCGAAACTTCAACAAAAGCCTGTACCGAGCTACTGAGCGTCTCTCCTGCAGAGTCTTCCACTGGAGTTTATCTATCATCTCTGTAACGAAGCGCGCTGCTCTCCGTTGGATCTTCTCTATCTCTTCTATCAACCCTATCTGGTATGGATCCCACACTGCTGAGCAGTACTCAAGCAGTGGGCGAACAAGCGTACTGTAACCTACTTCCTTTGTTTTCGGATTGCATTTCGTTAGGATTCTTCCAATGAATCTCAGTCTGGCATCTGCTTTACCAACGATCAACTTTATATGATCATTCCATTTTAAATCGCTCCTAATGCCTACTCCCAGATAATTTATGGAATTAACTGCTTCCAGTTGCTGACCTGCTATTTTGTAGCTAAATGATAAGGGATCTATCTTTCTATGTATTCGCAGCACATTACACTTGTCTACATTAAGATTCAATTGCCATTCCCTGGACCATGCGTCAATTCGCTGCAGATCCTCATGCATTTCAGTACAATTTTCCATTGTCTTCGATACGGTGCCTCTTGCAACACCAAATACTTCTGCTACCTTGGTTACGGAATTGTCCAGCATACCAGGACAAACAATTTGTCAATTTCGAATTCACTTAGATCCGACATAGTGCACTCACAACTAAACCTAACACTGTTCTATTCACAGCTGATTCAGGATATTGCACAGCTGTCGTTCGTTGTCACACACAACAGCGCCGCATACATGGTGCCTAGTATTTTCATTTATGTTGAAAGAAGCATTTTTCGCACTGTTTCAGTTGCGACCACAAAGTCGTAGTAACTAAAAAACTAAATTTGCATCCATGTCGACATATAAACAATAGTCATGGAGATACATTAAAGCGTGTTCCATCTTCTTGCCACAGCACTACGCTAGAAATACTGATGTAACTTCCAGAAAACCATAGAAGGTGAACCTAAAAAGGTTCGAAAACCACTTCATGAGCCGGCCGGGGTGGCCGAGCGGTTCTAGGCGCTACAGTCTGGAACCGCGCGAACGCCACGGTCGCAGGTTCGAACCTTCTTCGGGCTTGGCTGTGTGTGATGTCCTTAAGTTAGTTAGGTTTAAGTAGTTCTCAGTTATAGGGGACTGATGACCAGCAGTTAAGTCCCATAGTGCTCAGAGCCAGTTGAACCAGAATGAGATTTTCACTCTGCAGCGGAGTGTGCGCTGATATGAAACTTCCTGGCAGATTAAAACTGTGTGCCCGACCGAGACTCGAACTCGGGACCTTTGCCTTTCGCAGGCAAGTGCTCTACCAGCTGAGCTACCGAAGCACGACTCACGCCCGGTACTCACAGCTTTACTTCTGCCAGTACCTCGTCTCCTACCTTCCAAACTTTACAGAAGTTCTCCTGCGAACCTTGCAGAACTAGCACTCCTGAAAGAAAGGATATTGCGGATACATGGCTTAGCCACAGCCTGGGGGATGTTTCCAGAATGAGATTTTCACTCTGCAGCGGAGTGTGCGCTGATATGAAACTTCCTGGCAGATTAAAACTGTGTGCCCGACCGAGACTCGAACTCGGGACCTTTGCCTTTCGCGGGCAAGTGCTCTACCAGCTGAGCTACCGAAGCACGACTCACGCCCGGTACTCACAGCTTTACTTCTGCCAGTACCTCGTCTCCTACCTTCCAAACTTTACAGAAGTTCTCCTGCGAACCTTGCAGAACTAGCACTCCTGAAAGAAAGGATATTGCGGAGACATGGCTTAGCCACAGCCTGGGGGATGTTTCCAGAATGAGATTTTCACTCTGCAGCGGAGTGTGCGCTGATATGAAACTTCCTGGCAGATTAAAACTGTGTGCCCGACCGAGACTCGAACTCGGGACCTTTGCCTTTCGCGGGCAAGTGCTCTACCAGCTGAGCTACCGAAGCACGACTCACGCCCGGTACTCACAGCTTTACTTCTGCCAGTACCTCGTCTCCTACCTTCCAATCTTTACAGAAGTTCTCCTGCGAACCTTGCAGAACTAGCACTCCTGAAAGAAACGATATTGCGGAGACATGGCTTAGCCACAGCCTGGGGGATGTTTCCAGAATGAGATTTTCACTCTGCAGCGGAGTGTGCGCTGATATGAAACTTCCTGGCAGATTAAAACTGTGTGCCCGACCGAGACTCGAACTCGGGACCTTTGCCTTTCGCGGGCAAGTGCTCTACCAGCTGAGCTACCGAAGCACGACTCACGCCCGGTACTCACAGCTTTACTTCTGCCAGTACCTCGTCTCCTACCTTCCAAACTTTACAGAAGTTCTCCTGCGAACCTTGCAGAACTAGCACTCCTGAAAGAAAGGATATTGCGGAGACATGGCTTAGCCACAGCCTGGGGGATGTTTCCAGAATGAGATTTTCACTCTGCAGCGGAGTGTGCGCTGATATGAAACTTCCTGGCAGATTAAAACTGTGTGCCCGACCGAGACTCGAACTCGGGACCTTTGCCTTTCGCGGGCAAGTGCTCTACCAGCTGAGCTACCGAAGCACGACTCACGCCCGGTACTCACAGCTTTACTTCTGCCAGTACCTCGTCTCCTACCTTCCAAACTTTACAGAAGTTCTCCTGCGAACCTTGCAGAACTAGCACTCCTGAAAGAAAGGATATTGCGGAGACATGGCTTAGCCACAGCCTGGGGGATGTTTCCAGAATGAGATTTTCACTCTGCAGCGGAGTGTGCGCTGATATGAAACTTCCTGGCAGATTAAAACTGTGTGCCCGACCGAGACTCGAACTCGGGACCTTTGCCTTTCGCGGGCAAGTGCTCTACCAGCTGAGCTACCGAAGCACGACTCACGCCCGGTACTCACAGCTTTACTTCTGCCAGTACCTCGTCTCCTACCTTCCAAACTTTACAGAAGTTCTCCTGCGAACCTTGCAGAACTAGCACTCCTGAAAGAAAGGATATTGCGGAGACATGGCCTAGCCACAGCCTGGGGGATGTTTCCAGAATGAGATTTTCACTCTGCAGCGGAGTGTGCGCTGATATGAAACTTCCTGGCAGATTAAAACTGTGTGCCTGACCGAGACTCGAACTCGGGACCTTTGCCTTTCGCGGGCAAGTGCTCTACCAGCTGAGCTACCGAAGCACGAGTCACGCCCGGTACTCACAGCTTTACTTCTGCCAGTACCTCGTCTCCTACCTTCCAAACTTTACAGAAGTTCTCCTGCGAACCTTGCAGAACTAGCACTCCTGAAAGAAAGGATATTGCGGAGACATGGCTTAGCCACAGCCTGGGGGATGTTTCCAGAATGAGATTTTCACTCTGCAGCGGAGTGTGCGCTGATATGAAACTTCCTGGCAGATTAAAACTGTGTGCCCGACCGAGACTCGAACTCGGGACCTTTGCCTTTCGCGGGCAAGTGCTCTACCAGCTGAGCTACCGAAGCACGACTCACGCCCGGTACTCACAGCTTTACTTCTGCCAGTACCTCGTCTCCTACCTTCCAAACTTTACAGAAGTTCTCCTGCGAACCTTGCAGAACTAGCACTCCTGAAAGAAAGGATATTGCGGAGACATGGCTTAGCCACAGCCTGGGGGATGTTTCCAGAATGAGATTTTCACTCTGCAGCGGAGTGTGCGCTGATATGAAACTTCCTGGCAGATTAAAACTGTGTGCCCGACCGAGACTCGAACTCGGGACCTTTGCCTTTCGCGGGCAAGTGCTCTACCAGCTGAGCTACCGAAGCACGACTCACGCCCGGTACTCACAGCTTTACTTCTGCCAGTACCTCGTCTCCTACCTTCCAAACTTTACAGAAGTTCTCCTGCGAACCTTGCAGAACTAGCACTCCTGAAAGAAAGGATATTGCGGAGACATGGCTTAGCCACAGCCTGAGGGATGTTTCCAGAATGAGATTTTCACTCTGCAGCGGAGTGTGCGCTGATATGAAACTTCCTGGCAGATTAAAACTGTGTGCCCGACCGAGACTCGAACTCGGGACCTTTGCCTTTCGCGGGCAAGTGCTCTACCAGCTGAGCTACCGAAGCACGACTCACGCCCGGTACTCACAGCTTTACTTCTGCCAGTACCTCGTCTCCTACCTTCCAAACTTTACAGAAGTTCTCCTGCGAACCTTGCAGAACTAGCACTCCTGAAAGAAAGGATATTGCGGAGACATGGCTTAGCCACAGCCTGGGGGATGTTTCCAGAATGAGATTTTCACTCTGCAGCGGAGTGTGCGCTGATATGAAACTTCCTGGCAGATTAAAACTGTGTGCCCGACCGAGACTCGAACTCGGGACCTTTGCCTTTCGCGGGCAAGTGCTCTACCAGCTGAGCTACCGAAGCACGACTCACGCCCGGTACTCACAGCTTTACTTCTGCCAGTACCTCGTCTCCTACCTTCCAAACTTTACAGAAGTTCTCCTGCGAACCTTGCAGAACTACCACTCCTGAAAGAAAGGATATTGCGGAGACATGGCTTAGCCACAGCCTGGGGGATGTTTCCAGAATGAGATTTTCACTCTGCAGCGGAGTGTGCGCTGATATGAAACTTCCTGGCAGATTAAAACTGTGTGCCCGACCGAGACTCGAACTCGGGACCTTTGCCTTTCGCGATCAAGTGCTCTATCAGCTGAGCTACCGAAGCACGACTCACGCCCGGTACTCACAGCTTTACTTCTGCCAGTACCTCGTCTCCTACCTTCCAAACTTTACAGAAGTTCTCCTGCGAACCTTGCAGAACTAGCACTCCTGAAAGAAAGGATATTGCGGAGACATGGCTTAGCCACAGCCTGGGGGATGTTTCCAGAATGAGATTTTCACTCTGCAGCGGAGTGTGCGCTGATATGAAACTTCCTGGCAGATTAAAACTGTGTGCCCGACCGAGACTCGAACTCGGGACCTTTGCCTTTCGCGGGCAAGTGCTCTACCAGCTGAGCTACCGAAGCACGACTCACGCCCGGTACTCACAGCTTTACTTCTGCCAGTACCTCGTCTCCTACCTTCCAAACTTTACAGAAGTTCTCCTGCGAACCTTGCAGAACTAGCACTCCTGAAAGAAAGGATATTGCGGAGACATGGCTTAGCCACAGCCTGGGGGATGTTTCCAGAATGAGATTTTCACTCTGCAGCGGAGTGTGCGCTGATATGAAACTTCCTGGCAGATTAAAACTGTGTGCCCGACCGAGACTCGAACTCGGGACCTTTGCCTTTCGCGGGCAAGTGCTCTACCAGCTGAGCTACCGAAGCACGACTCACGCCCGGTACTCACAGCTTTACTTCTGCCAGTACCTCGTCTCCTACCTTCCAAACTTTACAGAAGTTCTCCTGCGAACCTTGCAGAACTAGCACTCCTGAAAGAAAGGATATTGCGGAGACATGGCTTAGCCACAGCCTGGGGGATGTTTCCAGAATGAGATTTTCACTCTGCAGCGGAGTGTGCGCTGATATGAAACTTCCTGGCAGATTAAAACTGTGTGCCCGACCGAGACTCGAACTCGGGACCTTTGCCTTTCGCGGGCAAGTGCTCTACCAGCTGAGCTACCGAAGCACGACTCACGCCCGGTACTCACAGCTTTACTTCTGCCAGTACCTCGTCTCCTACCTTCCAAACTTTACAGAAGTTCTCCTGCGAACCTTGCAGAACTAGCACTCCTGAAAGAAAGGATATTGCGGAGACATGGCTTAGCCACAGCCTGGGGGATGTTTCCAGAATGAGATTTTCACTCTGCAGCGGAGTGTGCGCTGATATGAAACTTCCTGGCAGATTAAAACTGTGTGCCCGACCGAGACTCGAACTCGGGACCTTTGCCTTTCGCGGGCAAGTGCTCTACCAGCTGAGCTACCGAACAACGACTCACGCCCGGTACTCACAGCTTTACTTCTGCCAGTACCTCGTCTCCTACCTTCCAAACTTTACAGAAGTTCTCCTGCGAACCTTGCAGAACTAGCACTCCTGAAAGAAAGGATATTGCGGAGACATGGCTTAGCCACAGCCTGAGGGATGTTTCCAGAATGAGATTTTCACTCTGCAGCGGAGTGTGCGCTGATATGAAACTTCCTGGCAGATTAAAACTGTGTGCCCGACCGAGACTCGAACTCGGGACCTTTGCCTTTCGCGGGCAAGTGCTCTACCAGCTGAGCTACCGAAGCACGACTCACGCCCGGTACTCACAGCTTTACTTCTGCCAGTACCTCGTCTCCTACCTTCCAAACTTTACAGAAGTTCTCCTGCGAACCTTGCAGAACTAGCACTCCTGAAAGAAAGGATATTGCGGAGACATGGCTTAGCCACAGCCTGGGGGATGTTTCCAGAATGAGATTTTCACTCTGCAGCGGAGTGTGCGCTGATATGAAACTTCCTGGCAGATTAAAACTGTGTGCCCGACCGAGACTCGAACTCGGGACCTTTGCCTTTCGCGGGCAAGTGCTCTACCAGCTGAGCTACCGAAGCACGACTCACGCCCGGTACTCACAGCTTTACTTCTGCCAGTACCTCGTCTCCTACCTTCCAAACTTTACAGAAGTTCTCCTGCGAACCTTGCAGAACTACCACTCCTGAAAGAAAGGATATTGCGGAGACATGGCTTAGCCACAGCCTGGGGGATGTTTCCAGAATGAGATTTTCACTCTGCAGCGGAGTGTGCGCTGATATGAAACTTCCTGGCAGATTAAAACTGTGTGCCCGACCGAGACTCGAACTCGGGACCTTTGCCTTTCGCGGGCAAGTGCTCTACCAGCTGAGCTACCGAAGCACGACTCACGCCCGGTACTCACAGCTTTACTTCTGCCAGTACCTCGTCTCCTACCTTCCAAACTTTACAGAAGTTCTCCTGCGAACCTTGCAGAACTAGCACTCCTGAAAGAAAGGATATTGCGGAGACATGGCTTAGCCACAGCCTGGGGGATGTTTCCAGAATGAGATTTTCACTCTGCAGCGGAGTGTGCGCTGATATGAAACTTCCTGGCAGATTAAAACTGTGTGCCCGACCGAGACTCGAACTCGGGACCTTTGCCTTTCGCGGGCAAGTGCTCTACCAGCTGAGCTACCGAAGCGCGACTCACGCCCGGTACTCACAGCTTTACTTCTGCCAGTACCACGTCTCCTACCTTCCAAACTTTACAGAAGTTCTCCTGCGAACCTTGCAGAACTAGCACTCCTGAAAGAAAGGATATTGCGGAGACATGGCTTAGCCACAGCCTGGGGGATGTTTCCAGAATGAGATTTTCACTCTGCAGCGGAGTGTGCGCTGATATGAAACTTCCTGCAGATTAAAACTGTGTGCCCGACCGAGACTCGAACTCGGGACCTTTGCCTTTCGCGGGCAAGTGCTCTACCAGCTGAGCTACCGAAGCACGACTCACGCCCGGTACTCACAGCTTTACTTCTGCCAGTACCTCGTCTCCTACCTTCCAAACTTTACAGAAGTTCTCCTGCGAACCTTGCAGAACTAGCACTCCTGAAAGAAAGGATATTGCGGAGACATGGCTTAGCCACAGCCTGGGGGATGTTTCCAGAATGAGATTTTCACTCTGCAGCGGAGTGTGCGCTGATATGAAACTTCCTGGCAGATTAAAACTGTGTGCCTGACCGAGACTCGAACTCGGGACCTTTGCCTTTCGCGGGCAAGTGCTCTACCAGCTGAGCTACCGAAGCACGACTCACGCCCGGTACTCACAGCTTTACTTCTGCCAGTACCTCGTCTCCTACCTTCCAAACTTTACAGAAGTTCTCCTGCGAACCTTGCAGAACTAGCACTCCTGAAAGAAAGGATATTGCGGAGACATGGCTTAGCCACAGCCTGGGGGATGTTTCCAGAATGAGATTTTCACTCTGCAGCGGAGTGTGCGCTGATATGAAACTTCCTGGCAGATTAAAACTGTGTGCCCGACCGAGACTCGAACTCGGGACCTTTGCCTTTCGCGGGCAAGTGCTCTACCAGCTGAGCTACCGAAGCACGACTCACGCCCGGTACTCACAGCTTTACTTCTGCCAGTACCTCGTCTCCTACCTTCCAAACTTTACAGAAGTTCTCCTGCGAACCTTGCAGAACTAGCACTCCTGAAAGAAAGGATATTGCGGAGACATGGCTTAGCCACAGCCTTGGGGATGTTTCCAGAATGAGATTTTCACTCTGCAGCGGAGTGTGCGCTGATATGATACTTCCTGGCAGATTAAAACTGTGTGCCCGACCGAGACTCGAACTCGGGAGCTTTGCCTTTCGCGGGCAAGTGCTCTACCAGCTGAGCTACCGAAGCACGACTCACGCCCGGTACTCACAGCTTTACTTCTGCCAGTACCTCGTCTCCTACCTTCCAAACTTTACAGAAGTTCTCCTGCGAACCTTGCAGAACTAGCACTCCTGAAAGAAAGGATATTGCGGAGACATGGCTTAGCCACAGCCTGGGGGATGTTTCCAGAATGAGATTTTCACTCTGCAGCGGAGTGTGCGCTGATATGAAACTTCCTGGCAGATTAAAACTGTGTGCCCGACCGAGACTCGAACTCGGGACCTTTGCCTTTCGCGGGCAAGTGCTCTACCAGCTGAGCTACCGAAGCACGACTCACGGCCGGTACTCACAGCTTTACTTCTGCCAGTACCTCGTCTCCTACCTTCCAAACTTTACAGAAGTTCTCCTGCGAACCTTGCAGAACTAGCACTCCTGAAAGAAAGGATATTGCGGAGACATAGCTTAGCCACAGCCTGGGGGATGTTTCCAGAATGAGATTTTCACTCTGCAGCGGAGTGTGCGCTGATATGATACTTCCTGGCAGATTAAAACTATGTGCCCGACCGAGACTCGAACTCGGGACCTTTGCCTTTCGCGGGGGGCCGCGCGCGCTCGGCTCGGCAGTTGGATTCGCACCGAGCTGGCGGTATTTTGCCTTCCGCCCCGGCACGGAGATGTGGTCTCGTTGTTGGCGGGCCTCGTTGATTTGGCCGTTGGGCGGTGTGGCGTGTTGGTGACGTGCTATAGTGGACAACTGATGGATCCCCGCACGCGATCGCTCGAGGTTCTCCGCCTCTTTCAAAGGGTGCCACGATATCGCTTGGGTTTCCGCACCCAGGAGTTGTAAGGACTGCAGGGCAGGCTTTCTGTGTGTTTGCTCTGTTCGGTCTGCGTGGCGCGGTTCGTTTCACCTTACTTCAGCTGTTGTTTATATTTTCAGCGTGATTCCGTTTTTGCCGGAGTCTAGGTGTCGAGTTTTCTGCTGATGTGTACCCGGTCGTCGCCCCCGTTTTCCTGCCCGGGGGGCAGCCGTATCTGTTGGTGGGAATTATTTGGCAGTGTGTGTCTTGCGTGGACCTAGTGTGCTCACGCGCCCTGATTCTGAGTTGAAATTACTGTGGTCAGGCTGGCTCGGTTGCTGGAGTGTGTGTTATTGGATTTCTGGCTTGCCGGGGACTGCGCGCGCGCCTGTTCCGTTTTGTGATGTGGCACCAGTCTGATATTTTTATGTGTGCTTGTTATGTTGCTAGCAATTGCTTTTAGCCTTGTGCTTACTTATTTTTATTTAAATTGCTGAGCATTGTCATTTGCCTATTCTTTTACCTTTATTTATTTGTAGTGTCGGCGCGCAGTCCGGAACCGCGGGGCTGCTACGGTCGCAGGTTCGAATCCTGCCTCGGGCATGGATGTGTGTGATGTCCTTAGGTTAATTAGGTTTAATGAGTTCTAAGTTCTAGGGGACTTATGACCACAGCAGGTGAGTCCCATAGTGCTCAGAGCCATTTTGTAGTGTCATTTAAGCCGAAGACGATGTCCAAGGTGCTAGCAATTGATCTTAGCTTCGTGTGTACTTAATCCTATTTAAATTCGTGGGCATTGCCATTTTCTTGTTCTTTTACTCTTATTTATTTGTTGTGCCAGTTAGCCCTAAGATGATGTCAGACCTTGGTATCTGTCAACCTGATTTTGGCTACTAGCGCTCAGGTGGAATATTGCCGGGCCTATCCCTGATTTTGTCATTAATTGAGACCCTTTTATACTGTATTTTTAGTAGTAGGTTTGGCAAGTGCACTTGCGTATGGTATTTATGTTCTCCTCCCCTCCCCCCTCTTCCTCCTTCGTGTAAACTGATTTTGGTAAGATTGCTAGGTGGCCTGTGTTCTTTTATTACCTATGTAAGTTTGCCCGCTGCTGCAGTTGTAACATGTTTTGACCGCCAAGCGGCCCATGTTGGCTAGAGCTTGAATGTGGTCTGCGCTGTTGAAATCAGCAAACTTATTTATCATTTGAGCTAGTCATGTACGTGTTGTTGTGTTAAGGGTTTTAGGGCATTTTTAATTGAGGTACCTTTTGGAAATTTTATCACTCTTTTAAAGAAGGTATAGGAAGGAGTAACTTCGACTGAAAATTTAATTGTAAAATTATACATTTGTGCTTCACATTTTAAAATTTAACTGTATTAGGTGAAAGTATGTAGTTTGATGCACAATGATTATTTGTTAATGTATCAAATTGTAAACAGTTTGTTTGGCAGTGATTCTAACGACACAAATAAGTTTCTCTGTTCACCTACACCTACATCTACATGATTACTCTGCAATTCACATTTAAGTGCTTGGCAGAGCGTTCATCGAACCACAATCATTCTATCTCTCTACCATTCCACTCCCGAACAGCGCGCGGGAAAAACAAACTCCTAAACCTTTCTGTTCGAGCTCTGATTTCTCTTATTTTATTTTGGTGATCATTCCTACTTATGTAGGTTGGGCTCAACAAAATATTTTCGCATTCGGAGGAGAAAGTTGGTGACTGAAATTCCGTAAATAGATCTCGCCGCGACGTAAAACGTCTTTGCTTTAATGACTTCCAACCCAACTCGCGTATCATATCTGCCACACTCTCTCCCCCATTACGTGATAATACAAAACGAGCTGCCCTTTTTTGCACCCTTTCGATGTCCTCCGTCAATCCCACCTGGTAAGGATCCCACACCGCGCTGCAATGTTATAACAGAGGACGAACGAGTGTAGTGTAAGCTGTCTCTTTAGTGGACTTGTTGCATCTTCTAAGTGTCCTGCCAATGAAACGCAACCTTTGGCTCGCCTTCCCCACAATATTATCTATGTGGTCTTCCCAACTGAAGTTGCTCGTAATTTTAACACCCAGGTACTTCGCTGAATTGACAGCCTTGAGAATTGTACTGTTTATCGAGTAATCGAATTCCAACGGATTTCTTTTGGACCTCATATGGATCACCTCACACTTTTCGTTATTTAGCGTCCACTGCCACCTGCCACACCATGCAGCAATCTTTTCTAAATCGCTTTGCAACTGATTCTGGTCTTCGGATGACCTTACTAGACGGTAAATTACAGCATCATCTGCGAACAACCTAAGAGAACTGCTCAGATTGTCACCCAGGTCATTTACATAGATCAGGAACAGCAGAGGTCCCAGGACGCTTCCCTGGGGAACACCTGATATCATTTCAGTTTTACTCGATGATTTGCCGTCTATTACTATGAACTGCGACCTTCCTGACAGGAAATCACGAATCCAGTCGCACAACTGAGACGATACCCCATAGGCCCGCAGCTTGATTAGAAGTCGCTTGTGAGGAACGGTGTCAAAAGCTTTCCGGTAATCTAGAAATACGGAATCAACTTGAGATCCCCTGTCGACAGCGGCCATTACTTCGTGCGAATAAAGAGCTAGCTGCATTGCACAAGAACGATGTTTTCTGAAACCATGCTGATTACGTATCAATAGATCGTTCCCTTCGAGGTGATTCATAATGTTTGAATACAGTATATGCTCCAAAACCCTACTGCAAACAGACGTCAATGATATAGGTCTGTAGTTCGATGGTTTTACTCCTACTACCCTTCTTAAACACTGGTGCGACCTGCGCAATTTTCTAATCTGTAGGCACAGATCTATCGGTGAGCGAGCGGTTGTATATGATTGCTAAATAGGGAGCTATTGCATCAGCGTAATCTGAAAGGAACCTGATCGAATACAATCTGGACCTGAAGACTTGCCCGTATCAAGCGATTTGAGTTGCTTCGCAACCCCTAAGGTATCTACTTCTAAGAAACTCATGCTAGCAGCTGTTCGTGTTTCAAATTCTGGAAAATTCCATTCGTCTTCCCTGGTGAAGGAATTTCGGAAAACTGCGTTCAATAACTCCGCTTTAGCGGCACAGTCGTCGGTAACAGTACCATCGGCACTGCGCAGCGAAGGTATTGACTGCGTCTCGCAGCTTGTGTACTTTACATACGACCAGAACTTCTTCGGATTTTCTACCAAATTTCGAGACAATGTTTCGTTGTGGAACCTATTAAAGGCATCTCGCATTGAAGTCCGTGCCAAATTTCTCGCGTCTGTAAATTTTAGCCAATCTTCGGGATTTCCCGTTCTTCTGAACTTCGCATGCATTTTCCGTTGCCTCTGCAACAGCGTTCGGACCTGTTTCGTGTACCATGGGGAATCAGTTCCATCTCTTACCAATTTATGTGGTATGAACCTCTCAATTGCTGTTGCTACTATCTCTTTGAATTTGAGCCACATTTGCATAGTCAGTTCGGAAGGAATGGAGATTGTCTCTTAGGAAGGCTTCTAGTGACACTTTATCCGCTTTTTTAAATAAAATTATTTTGCGTTTGTTTCTGGTAGATTTGGAAGAAACTGTATTGAGCCTAGCTACAACGACCTTGTGATCACTAATCCCTGTATCAGTCATGATGCTCTCTATTACCTCTGGATTATTTGTGGCTAAGAGACCAAGTGTATTTTCGCAACCATTTACAATTCGCGTCGGTTCGTGGACTAACTGCTCGAAATAATTTTCGGAGAAAGCATTTAGGACAATCTCGGAAGATGTTTTCTACCTACCACCGGTTTTGAACAAGTATTTTTGCCAACATATCGAGGGAAGGTTGAAGTCCCCATCAACTATAACCGTATGAGTGGGGTATTTTTGTTACGAGACTCAAATTTTCTCTGAACTGTTCAGCAACTGTATCATCGGAGTCTGGGGGTCGGTAGAAGGAGCCAATTATTAACTTAGTTCGGCTGTTAAGTATAACCTCCACCCATACCAATTCGCACGGAGTATCTACTTCGACTTCACTACAAGATAAACCACTACTGACAGACACAAACACTCCACCACCAATTCTGCCTAATCTATCTTTCCTGAACACCGTCTGAGACTTCGTAAAAATTTCTGCAGAACTTATTTCAGGCTTTAGCCAGCTTTCTGTACCTATAACGATTTCAGTCTCTGTGCTTTCTATTAGCGCTTGAGGCTCAGGGACTTTCCCAGTACAACTACAACAATTTACAACTACAATTTCGACTGTTCCTTGATCCAAGCACGTCCTGTATTTGCCATGCACCCTTTGAGATTGCAGCCCACCCCGTACTTTCCCGAGGCCTTCTAACCTATGGCATATAACCTGTGATATATAACATTTTTATTACCTCATATTGTAAGCAGCTTGATTTGTTTGTGTCATTGTAATTTGTAAGCCACAGTGTAATTTATTACAATTAATTAATTTTTTGCGAAAATAAACCTTGAATTGTATGTCCCCTTTTCATTAACCGAATCCCATCCAAATCGTCCGCTCAGTATCGTTCAGATAATTTCTGCGATTTTACGGCCTTGTGTTTACGAGACAAGTGTTTGGTAAAACTGTGTGGGTGAACTGGCAGTCAGTGTGGACATGAATGTGCTATGATCATATGCAGATAAAAATTTTAACACGACAGTCAGATTAATTTCATCCAATTTATGCAGAGGGAGAGAAGTTGATATTTGTCACATTTAAGGTTAAGATGGTAGGGATTACAGATATTTCGAGTTAATGATCCTAGAATGACCAACCAGTGCCGTTTTGGATCTGGTGAGCTTTAACCGTATATCCTGCACCCATTTTGATAGAACAGACAGGTCGGTATTGAGATTCTCAGTAGCTGTCTTCTGGTTCATTGGTTTTACACTTAGATGCAACTTGAGGTCAACAGTGTACGCGTGGTATTTGCAGTAGGGAAAAAACTGATGACACATCATTGACATTCAATGAAAAGAGTATAGAACCTAATACCAACCCTGGAGACATACTACCTGCCTATAGTGACAGTTTATGGTGCCGGACATGACGCATTGCTGATAAGATGTCAGATACGAGTGACATCATTGCACTGCAATTGGCGAGAAATTAATGCTGCTAAGTTTGGAAACAGTGTCGAAGACCTTGCTGAAGTTTAAGAAGCACATGGTAGTCGCCTCTTGTGCATCCATGGCAAGTTTCAAGTCTGTACATCTAACCTCTGCAAACCATTGTGAAACGCACGGCAGAGAGTATGTCGCACTGTACCAGTTATCAACGACTTATTCATTTTCCCTTCACTTACGGTCCATGGGAAGAATGATTGCTTAAACGTCTCTGTGTAATTAGTCTAGTGTTCTCTTCGCAATCCCTATGGGTGCGATATGTAGGGGGTTGACATATATTCCGAGTCACCACTTAAAGTTGGTTCTAGAAAGCTTCTAAGTAGGTTTTCATGGGATAGTGCCGACGTACCTTCAAGATTCTGACATTTTAGTTCTTTAAGCGTCATAGTGATTCTCCATCATGGGTCAAACAAACATGTGCCCATTTGTAAGTCATGCTGTATCCTTCTATAGTCACTCAACGATGACACTCTTCCATACACTACAGTGTCATTAGCGATCAATCAGAGATTGCTGAAACCCCCCATAGCTGTATTGTACCAGTACATGGACATAGTACGTCACTCATGACATCATCAATCATCATCATCATCATCATCATCATCAACATTTAAGACTGATTATGCCTTTCAGCGTTCAGTCTGGAGCATAGCCCCCCTTATACAGTTCCTCCATGATCCCCTATTCAGTGCTAACATTGGTGCCTCTTCTGATGTTAAACCTATTACTTCAAAATCGTTCTTAATCGAATCCAGGTACCTTCTCCTTGGTCTGCCCCGACTCCTCCTACCCTCTACTGCTGCTGAATCCATGAGTCTCTTGGGTAACCTTGCTTCTCCCATGGGTGTAACATGACGCCACCATCTAAGCCTGTTCGCCCAGACTGCTACATCTATAGAGTTCATTCCCAGTTTTTCTTTGATTTCCTCATTGTGGACACCCTCCTGCCATTGTTCCCATCTACTAGTACCTGCAATCATCCTAGCTACTTTTTCATATCCGTAACCTCAACCTTGTTGATAAGGTAACTTGAATCCACCCAGCTTTCGCTCCCATACAACAAAGTTGGTCGAAAGATTGAACGGTGCACAGATAACTTAGTCTTGGTACTGACTTCCTTCTTGCAGAAGAGAGTAGATCGTAGCTGAGTGCTCACTGCATTAGCTTTGCTACACCTCGCTTCCAGTTCTTTCACTATGTTGCCATCCTGTGAGAATATGCATCCTAAGTACTTGAAACCGTCCACCTGTTCTAACTTTGTTCCTCCTATTTGGCACTCAATCCGTTTATATTTCTTTCCCACTGACATTACTTTCGTTTTGGAGATGCTAATCTTCATACCATAGTCCTTACATTTCTGATCTAGCTCTGAAATATTACTTTTCAAACTTTCAATCGAATCTGCCATCACAACTAAGTCATCCGCATATGCGAGACTGCTTATTTTGTGTTCACATATCTTAATCTCACCCAGCCAGACTATTGTTTTCAACATATGATCCATAAATAATATGAACAATAGTGGAGACAGGTTGCAGCCTTGTCTTACCCCTGAAACTACTCTGAACCATGAACTCAATTTACCGTCAACTCTAACTGCTGCCTGACTATCCATGTAAAGACCTTTAATTGCTTGCAAAAGTTTGCCTCCTATTCCATAATCTTGTAGAACAGACAATAACTTCCTCCTAGGAACCCGGTCATATGCCTTTTCTAGATCTATAAAGCATAGATACAATTCCCTGTTCCACTCATAACACTTCTCCATTATTTGCCGTAAGCTAAAGATCTGGTCCTGACAACCTCTAAGAGGCCTAAACCCACACTGATTTTCATCCAATTGGTCCTGAACTAATACTCGCACTTTCCTTTCAACAATACCTGAGAAGATTTTACCCACGACACTGATTAAAGAGATACCTCTGTAGTTGTTACAATCTTTTCTGTTTCCATGTTTAAAGATTGGTGTGATTACTGCTTTTGTCCAGTCTGATGGAACCTGTCCCGACTCCCAGGCCATTTCATTTATCCTGTGTAGCCATTTAAGACCTGACATTCCACTGTATTTGATGAGTTCCGACTTAATTTCATCCACCCCAGCCGCTTTATTGCACTGCAATCTATTGACCATTTTTTCCACTTCCTCAGATGTGATCCTATTTCCATCATCATTCCTATCCCATTCTACCTCGAAATCTGAAACATTACTGATCGCATTTTCACCTACATTGAGCAACTCTTCAAAATATTCCCTCCATCTGCCCAAGGCATCCACAGGATTCACCAGCAGTTTTCCTGACCTGAAAAGACTACCAAATCCACCGGTTAGTCCCTCAGCCGTTAGGGGTAAAACCCAATGGGACTCGGGGCAAGTAAGGCTAGCAACCTGCTTTCCTGGTACTTTAAATATGATGCTGGCAACAATCAGAGCAAAATGCCTCGGACATCATCAATGAGTCATGGTATTTCCCCACCCTCACCCCTTTCCCCTCTGACAAAGGCTAATTGCCCTATGTATAGAATGGTGGGAAATTCAAATTTTGACAGGAAATTCAAAATATAGCCCAATTGTGCAAATGTATTTCCTGTGTAAGTATGGTTGTTGTTTTTAGTATTAACTGTTGGGAAATCCAAGGTGACGCACTGTCATGTTGGCACTCTTGGAATTCTGGCCCTGTCTGTATGACTTCACAATGCGAGGCTTGGAGTACTAGCACCAGCCTAATACGACGTCAAAATTCAAGATGGCTGACCTGGAATACAAGGCGACCGTGGCATACTGGTGCAGCTGAATGATGTCATAATCCAGCTCAGACCTGTTGGGCTGTTTATATAACAGTGCATAATTCTAGCATACTGCCCCAGAGCTGGAATACTGGCCCTGGTTTTTGGAAAACAAGATGGCGACCGGGGCATACTGGCGCGACTCTATGATGCTCAGATCTGTTGGGCTGTTTATGTAACATTGCAGAATTCTGGTATACTGGCTAAGAGGTGGAATACTCGCTGTTGCTCTGATGGCACAATCCAGCTCAGACCTGTTCAGCTATTTTTATAACATGCAAACTACTGTTTACTCACTGCGGCTCAGTCAGTAGGGCTATCACTAAGTCCATTACTCCATCTGCCTGATTTTTAGGTGTAGGCTTTCATAATAAACGATATTAATGCATTCCCCCTTACAGAAAGGAGACATGAAAAGCAACTTCCTATTGTTGTTGTTGTTGTGGTCTTCAGTCCTGAGACTGGTTTGATGCAGCTCTCCATGCTACCCTATCCTGTGCAAGCTGCTTCATCTCCCAGTACTTACTGCAACCTACATCCTTCTGAACCTGTTTACTGTATTCCTCTCTTGGTCTCCCTGTATGATTTTTACCCTCCATACTGCCCTCCAACACCAAATTGGTGATCCCTTGATGCCTCAGAATATGCCCTACCAACTGATCCCTTCTTCTAGTCAAGTTGTGCCACACACTCCTCTTCTCCCCAATTCTATTCAATACCTCCTCATTAGTTATGTGATCTACCCATCTAATCTTCAGCATTCTTCTGTAGCACCACATTTCGAAAGCTTCTATTCTCTTCTTGTCTAAACTATTTATCATCCACGTTTCACTTCCATACATGGCTACGCTCCATACAAATACTCTCAGAAACGACTTCCTGACACTTAAATCAATACTCGATGTTCACAAATTTCTCTTCTTCAGAAACGCTTTCCTTGCCATTGCCAGTCTACATTTTATATCCTCTCTACTTTGACCATCATCAGTTACTTTTCTCCCCAAATAGCAAAACTCATTTACTACTTTAAGCATCTCATTTCCTAATCTAATTCCCGCAGCATCACCCGATATCATTCGACTACATTCCATTATCCTCATTTTGCTTTTGTTGATGTTCATCTTATATCCTCCTTTCAAGACACGGTTCATTCCGTTCAACTGCTCTTCCAGGTTCTTTGCTGTCTCTGACAGAATTACGTCATCGGCGAACCACAATGTTTTTATTTCTTCTCCATGGATTTTAATACCTACTCCGAATTTTTCTTTTGTTTCCTGCACTGCTTGCTCAATATACAGATTGAATAACATCGGGGATAGACTACAGCTCTGTCTCACTCCCTTCCCAACCACCGCTTCCCTTTCATGCCCCTCGACTCTTGTAACTGCCATCTGGTTTCTGTACAAATTGTAAATATCCTTTCGCTCCCTGTATTTTACCCCCGCCACCTTCAGAATTTGAAAGAGAATTTAAAAAATTCAAAACATTATGCAGTTGTCTCTGCCTATAGTCAAAGAAATGAAATGTAAATGTGTCCATTCTTCTAGAAAGGACACTTGCAAGGCAGATGTAAATGTTCATTGTAATATACACTGAATCTCGAAAGAAACAGGTACAGGCATGCATATCCAAATACAGAGATATCTAAATAGGCAGAATATTCATCTGTAGCCGGGAATGCCTATATAAGAGAACAAGTGTCTAGTGCACTTGTTAGTTGGGTTACTGCTGCTTCGGTGACAGGTTATCAAGATTTAGGTGAGTTTTAATGTGGTGTTATAGTTGGTGCACGAACTATGGGACACAGCATCTCCGAGGTAGCGATACAGTGGGGATTTTCCTGTATGACCATTTCACAAGTGTACTGTGAATATCAGGGATCTGGAAAAACATCAATCTCCAACATCGCTGCAGCTTGAAAATGACCCTGCAAGAACGGGACCAATGACGACTCGAGAATCGTTCAACGTGACAGAAGTGCAATCCTTCCACAAACTGCTGCAGATTTCAACTCTGGGCCATCAACAAGGGTCAGTATGCAAACAAAACCATTCAACAAAACATCATCGATATGGGTGTTTGGAGCCAAAGGCCCACTCGTGTAACCTTGATGACTGCACAACACATAGCTTTACACCTCGCCTGGGCCCATCAACACCGACGCTGGACTGTTGATGACTGGAATTAAGTTGCCTAGTTGGACGAGTCTTGTTTCAAATTGTATCGAGCAGATGGATTTGTACAGGTACGGAGACTACCCCATGAATCCATGGAATCTGCATGTCGGCAGGGGACTGTTCAAGCTGGTGAAGGCTCTGTAATGGTGTGGGGTGTATGCAGCTCAAGTGATACGGGACCCCTGATATGTCTAAATAAGATTCTGACAGGTGACATACATAAGCATCCTGTCTGATCACCTGTGTCCATTCATATCTGTTGTGCATTTCTACAGACGTGGGCAATTCCAGCAGGACAATGTGCCACCCCAGAGTAGCTACAGAGTGGCTCCAGAAACCCTTTTCTGAGTTTAAACTCTTCCCCCAGCCATCAAACTCCCCAGACATGAATATTATTGAGCATATCTGGGATGCCTTCCAATGTGCTGTTAAGAAGAGATCCTCACACCCTTACGGACTTGTGGACAGCCCTGTAGGATTCATGGTGTCAATTCCTTTAGCACTACTACAAATATTACTCAAGTCCATGCCACATCGTGCTGCAGCACTTCCGCATGCTCACAGGGACAGGGCTGAATGAAAGACAATGAATGAGTAGAGTTTAACAAATAGATTTATTTGTTCACAGAAACAGATGGCAGATATTTTGTTTTTCTTATAAAAAATACGTCTAAATGATGAAATCTCTTTAACCACTGTAGGCTGTCAGTTTTATTCCCTTAATGCACAATGAATATAAACTACATTACTGGTCAGTTTCAGACTTAGGCCATTATCAAATACCGAGCGAGGTGGCGCAGTGGTTAGCACACTGGGCTCGCATTCGGGAGGACGACGGTTCAATCCCGTCTCCAGCCATCCTGATTTAGGTTTTCCGTGATTTCCCTAAATCATTTCAGGCAAATGCCGGGATGGTTCCTTTGAAAGGGCACGGCCGATTTCCTTCCCAATCCTTCCCTAACCAGAGCTTGCGCTCCGTCTCTAATGACCTCGTTGTCGACGGGACGTTAAACACTAACCACCACCACCACCACCATTATCAAATGTATAATATTGGTGATGTGGGTGTCACATTTACAACTTGTTTGTCACATGTTAGGTGGGGAGAGATACATCTCCACATAATATGCAACAAACATTTGTGCTGATGGGATTGAAACCCTACTATGACCATACTATTCATTTGGATGATAGAGAGTGTGCATGAGTGTGTGCGTGTGTGTGTGCGTGTGAGTGTGTGTGTGTGTGTGTGTGTGTGTGTGTGAGAGAGAGAGAGAGAGAGAGACTGCGTGTACTTTATTCCTGCATTCCATTGTGAGTGTAAGTCATGTGCTTTAGTTAAACAGTGTTCTGCACGTTTTGTGTATATTATGTGTAGAGCAGGTTAAGATTCGCTGCTGCCAATACCAAAAGAGATCGCATCTAGGTTAGTGTTATGTCTCACAGGAGTGAGCTGTAAATAAATATTCCACACCTAAGTTTAGCTAAAAATGCAAAAGTCGTTCAGCTGTGTTGATTATTCTGTGCTTTTGGAATAATAAAACATCAGCTGTTTGTACCTGTAATTTATTTTTGTCACATGGTTTTGTTTTTATGCATTATTGCATGAAACAAATGAAATAGTGGAACATATTTTTTATAAAAAAATTGTTTGTCATCTATTTTGGTGAGCAAATAAACAGATTTGGAAAACTTTAATTATTTGTCTTCTTTCATTCAACACTATCATATGTATATATGTATATAGACTACAGTTTACAATGCACAGTTACATCTTCATTGAATGTGTCCTTTCTATAAAAATGGACACATTTAAAATTCTTTTACTATAGACAGAGACAACTACACAAAGTTTTGAATTTTTTTACAATAGGCAGAGACTTTCTACAAGGAGGAATGAATTAAAACTATCAAAATATGAACCCCCATACTTAAACATTACACAAATGGAGTAGTGGACTTCGTGACAGCTCTGCAGAGAGAGTTACATGTGAGATACCAGCTGGCAGCGCAGTGCATGCTGATTGCTGGGCTGTGGTGGCTCAGCACAGACCCATCAGTTACTGCGGGGCAACAGCAGAGGAAGCAGCAGTGGCACGAGATCAGTGAGCCCTCAACGGCGTTTGTTTAAATAAAGATGCAGCCAAGAGTATGCACTGGCCATTCAACTCTGAGTGAACATGGGGTGCGGCACGTTACTTTTTACCACCCTGCCAATGTCCAACAATGTTCATCTGTCTAGCTAAAAGCTGTAGTAGAAAATACTAGACCACTACTGTCTACTGCAGGTCGCAACATACATAGAATTATCCGGTAAACGGGATGTGGCTATTACTGAAATAAAAGTTTTAACTTGGCAATGTAAATTTTCAGGTGTATTTTTACGATAAAGATCACAGTTAATACTGCCAAGTCCGTACCAATGGCTACACAATGTAGATTTCCCACGCACACCACAATCACACTCGTAGCCAGTTTATGGTATTTACACCCTTTACCGAAGTTAATAGAGTTCACTGGATCGTTTAGTTATGAAAATACTCGCTCAAATGTTGTGCACTCTGCTCTACACGTAATACCTGTTCCACTCTTAGATCGCACAACACGCCACGCGGTTTTAACTAACAGTCAAAAGCAATAATTTTCATATTCCGTCCGAAATTCCACACGACTTCCACTATACCGTTCACTTAAATACGCTTTGTACTACTTCACGATCTCGTAATTAGCATTTTTCCGCGATTTCACAGTACTTTCGTGGGAGCTGCTTTCAATGAGATGTTACTAGTTCGAACCCTCAGCCCCGACTGACTTAGATCAAATCAAATGCTTTGTTCCCAGCATAGACTGGCGCGAGCCTGCATTTTTCCGATTGGCTGATATCACAAACAGCAAATCAGGTTGCAGTATTATCCCGCACTAACCTGCGATTTACTTCAAGGACCAATCTAGTAAAACATTTCTTTCTGTGACAATTACTAAGTAAATAAATTTAGAAAAGTATCAAATATAAAAATACTCCTTCTGAAATTACCGATTAATTTGTGTTCTACTCAAGATTTATTAGTACCATAAACTGACTACACATTTAATTATAATAAATCCCCTGTTTAGTTTAACTGGTACTTCATGAATAAACAAAACAATTTTCATTTACTTCTGTTCTTCTTCATTCATACAACACTCACACTGCTAATTGCTACACATATAAAACAATTATAATTATGCAAATACATTAAATATTAGTCAAACATAACTTTACAACATTGGTTTGACTACGACTGCTAGCACTGTCCGTCAACTGCTGACCTCTGCCGCCTACTAGTACAACTACGTGCAGCTCTGTAACTCAGGTCCATGTCAGCTGGTGACATCTGTCGATGACTCATGCCTATAACGGTATCGTCCTAACAAGTGACAGGAGCGATGCGAAGGCGCTACGCCTCAAACAGCAGCTTGTAGCAGGATTGCAGAAGTATCGCAAGTCTGGGTCAGTAAGCTGGTATTCTACACTGTTATACAAATAGCCGAACAGGTGTAAGCTGGATTGTGTCATGAGAGCCAGGACCAGTGTTCCAGCTCTGGCCCAGTATGCCAGAAGTCCTCTTGAACCTTTCTTTTATTTCCGTCATTGCTTCTTTGATGTATAGCTTGAACAGTAGGGACACAAGAATAAATCCCTGTCTTACACTCTTTTTAATATAAGCACTCGTTCTTGGGCCTCCACTCTTACTGTTCCCTCATAGTTCGGTGTACATATTGTATATTACCTGTCTTTCCCTATAGCTTGCCCCTCTTTTTCTCGGTATTTCAAATGTCTTGCATCACTTGACATTGTTGAACGCATTTTCCAGGTCGATAAATCCTATGAAAGTGTCTCGATTTTTCTTCAGTCTTGCTTCCATTATCAACTGCAACATCAGAACTGCCTCTCTGGTACCTTTACGTTTCCTAAAGTCAAACTGATCGTTATCTAGCAATTCTAAATTTTGTTTTCCGTTCTTCTGTGTATTAATCTTGTCAGCAATTTGGTTGTATGAGCTGTTAAGCTGATTGTGGGATAATTGTCACACTCATCTGCTCTTGTAATCTTTGGAATTGTGTGCGTGATGTTTTTTCCGAAAGTCTGATGGTATATCGCCAGTCTCATACAGCCTATACGCCAGTGTGAACAGTTGTTTTGTTGCCATTTGCCCCAGTGATTTTAGAAGTTACAATGGAATGTTATCTATCCCTTCTGCCTTATTTGATCTTAAGTCTTCCAAAGCCTTTTTAAATGCTGACTCTGGAACTGGCTCTCCTGTCTCTTCCCTATGGCCACCTGTTTGTTCTATCACATCATCAGACAAGTGATGATACAACTGCTTTAATCCCTGACAATATCCAACAATTGCAGCGTTCAAGACACGCAGTTGGGCAAATGCAGGACTCCATTTGAAATGATAACTCAATAATATCTTGCAGTCGAGCTGTACACTGCCTGCTTTAAGTCCAAACAGATACCTCAGTTCCACATTAACATAAACTGTAATCATTCAGTCTATATTGTTTAACTTTTGGTAACGTTTGTACAATTAATTAAAGTATAGGTTGAATAGTTAAATATTACCAAAGCTGATAAAAGGTTGTTTCCCTTCTACAACAGATTGTAAGCAACACCAAAAGATTTAAATTTTATGACTGATAATTTATTCATCTTGTTAAAACACTTAGAAAATTGAAATGGTGGCCCTACATTCAAGCTTGAAGTAAAAATAACAATAACAAATTGATTGCATATGAATGTATCCAGTTGATAGCAGATTCGCCTTAAGAAGTGAAAGATATGTGGTTTGTGAAATACCAAATCAAATTTTGCTAAACAGTTTATAACGTAATCGCCAGTTCACAATAATTAAAGTTTAATATAGCAATTAATATATCTAAATGCACATAATCACGTTTATATTCTATGAGACTAATCAGCAACAATCGTAAAATGGTGTCAAAATAACTCAATGTCCAACACTGCATATCGCCAGTCACTCACAAAACGTTAGAGTCCCACTGCCTCACAAGTTCTGAGTTCAACTTAGTCTGTAAATTTTCCAAGTTTGAACGAAAGTTGAAGTATTCACTTACCCAATTCTCGCACAAAAACTATCACTTTACAAGTTTTGAACCATGGTAACATGTTTCCAAAATACATGTTACCTCAACGACCACCTGTTGCAGGATGATCAGGAGCAATCATTCGAGCATCTTTATAATCCACTGACAAACCCACCAGATTCTACAACGATCACGAATTACACAAAATGGACCACCTTTTAAAATATATACAATTCACGAATACAACATATATGTTAAAAGATGTATCTTTATCAGATGGTCCTTCTTAAACTATACACAATGTCCTAAGTGTAATTGTTTATCCAAAACTAATGAAATATGAAATTTGTGCACACACTCAAAAATAATAACAAGAAAATGTCTTTGATACATGACTGATAATAAAGATAGCTTGCTCAACAGAAGTATCTTTCTGCACTCTCTTCACTAGTGGCATCAGATATTACATTCAAAGCACCTCTTTCAAATGACATAGTGTTCATTTAAGGCCCAATTAAAATTTCATCAATAAAACAAAGAACCACTTAATAAACTATATATATGAATGTGTTTACATAAAAAAGGTCCAAGAAATGTCACTCTACGTTCACTTACTGTGTAAGAGTGGAGAATACGATGCTCTGACACATTTGCACAGTTAAAAATAAACTTCTTCAATAAATAAGTTAGATACAGAAGAGTGATCTTCACTCATGTTAGCTAGTGTCCTCGGCTATCATTTAATACTTTGATTGCGAAGAGCACTCGAAGCATTCAAGAGTTACTAGGTTATTAAGATATGTTTAATATTATTCAGGGTGTCCCTTTCAAACCTCTCACATCTCAAAGACCAAGAAGTAAAAACTGCAGCAGATATGATAATGATATTGAACCATATGCTAGATCACCTCAAAGAACTGATTTAATAATCATCTGTAAACCATCTGTAGTATGAAGAATATTCAGTCTGTATTCAGTTTCTTGCCATGTTCTTTATAACATCCTCAGTTACTTTTGCAGTAGCAGCAGTGATATGACGTCTTAACGAAGGAATATTGTTCACATTGTTCACATACATAGGATTCTTCGCTAATCCCCACAAGAGGAAATCCAGTGTGGTAATTTCACGGGAATGTGGTGGCCAGGCACCTGTATCCTCCCCATCCATTCCAGCAATTGGGAAATTTTGGTTCCAGGAACTTGCAAACATCTGCTGACCAATGTGGCCAAGCTCCATCTTGTTGAAAGATAATTTTCGGTTGCAAGTCTTGTGCCTGAGAGTATACAAATTGCTGCAACATATCCAGATACACTCACCCATTCACTGTGTTTGAAGAATGGTGCGACAGTCCTGTCGTGTATTAGACATTCGGTTTAGGACTATCACAAACATGTTCAATGATAGTATGCAGATGTTTCAAGCCCCTAATCTGAGTATCATCCTGACAATAAACATATTTCTAGGAAGCTAGCATTCATGTCAGTAAACTGCAGCAAATCCATAACACATTGTTATTGGCGTGGTTTGTCATTTGGCTGCAGTTTTTGTAGAATTTGCACTTTGTAAACATACACATGAATACGCTGATGTGCTACACAGTCTTGCACAGGGTAGATAAAGGTGCCTAGATGCCTGGGCTTCTATGAAACACTTGTCTGATGTCCATTGTATCTTTCAAAACACTATGACATGCAATGTCATAATGCTTCAGAGCATTTCTAGTACAGAGAAACTTACAATACTGTTCCCTAATTGTTTTCATTCAGATGAATCACGTCCATACAACCTACAATAATTTCTTTGCACAGTTATTGGTGACCTTGCTTCCGAAAACCACAGTGCTGCTTGTGCACCCTGTTGTGGAACAGCCATTTTCACTTCATTCGATCATTCTGAACTCTGACAACAATACATGGCCCATCTGATATGAGAATATAATTTTTAGATACTGCAGCATATGGTGCAGTTTCATTATAATATGTGCTGTAATTTTTTTCCTGGGGCTTTGAAATGTGGGAGGTTTGAAAGGGACACTCTGTGTACATTCAGTACAGTGTAGTTTGTATAATACAATTGGTATTAAAGTGTCAATACATGCACCGCAGTCCTGTGATTGGCCTACTGTACTTGAATTTGTGATGCAATGAAACCATGGATTACCACACAATTTCAAAGTATTATTTAATAGTCATAGCCTGCCATTTTGCGAAATCCGCCATGTTTGGTGCCTTCACCTCCTCCACATGCTGGCTCCCAATCCAACTGCCTTACTGCAACCACAGGGCTAGGGGAAAATCCGCTCCAGAGGCCACTGCTCACTTGCTGGCAGCCCCTAAGTCTTGGCCGGTGGCTACCGTGGCCGCTTGCCTCACCTCGACCCCCTCAGCTATACAGATACGATACATAATTTCAATAATTTTACCCAGATTACAGCTCACCAGCATATGTTTCATCTTACAAATTGTTCATTGCAATATCTTGCTACTGAATTACCACATGAATTACTGTCTACATCCCCACTTCTACAGTGTAGTCTATATTCGCAGTATCTACTAACTGAAGGGCCATATTCAAATACAGAGATATGTGAAAAGGCAGAATACAGAACTGCGGTCAGCAACACCTTTATAAAACAACAAGTGTCTGCCGCTGTTGTTACATCGGTTACTGCTGCTGCAATGGCATGTTATCAAGATTTAAGTGAATTTGAACATGATGTTATAGTCGGCTCCTAAGGTGTGGTACTTCACAATACAGTGTACATCTGCTGGAGCCATTAAGGTTCTGCTGAGCTATTTTTCGACAATCTACATAACCTGTCACCCTACTGTCTGCCCCGTTACCAAGTTTTTTGTAGAGCGTTTTTTGTAGCCCATTTAAGGCCAACTCCTGGAAGTGGACCCTTAGTAGCGACAACTGTCAGCACATCAAGGTCGGGCGTCATGTCTTCCTGCAACATGGAAGATATGAATTCCTAAAGGAAGGCAACATCACGTTCACCTGTGTCTAGTGGGACTACTGCCAGATACAGAGAGACACACTGAGTGGAAGGATTTCAATTCATGCAGGTTACAGTCAAAACGACACAGCTCTTGCCTTCCTACAGATGTGGATCACATGTTTTGGCTGCCCCAAATTGATAACCAATGAGAAGGGCCTTCAGTTTGAGTCCCACCTATTCACTGAGATTTGCAAATTGTGCGTGTCCAATGGTTTAGAACTATGGCAACCACGCTGAAAATAAAGGACTCATAGAACGTTGGTACCACACTCTTAAGGCTATTCTCATGTTCCATTCCAAGTAGTAGACAGAAGCCCTGCTATGGGTATTTCTCGGTATCTGTATTGCTTAGAAAAATCACGTGACCCGAACGCGGTAGTGGCGTCCTCATTTTAGTTGCTCATGTACAAACAGCTGACTCAGAAGCTTTCGCGCCCCAGATATGCGGCGGTTTCCAGACTATACGCCATGATTTATCTGTGCAGATGTGATTTCCACCAAAATATCTGAGCAATTTTGCTCGAACCCGCGGCTCCAATTTCCAGATTTGTGCAGATCTAATACGTTTTGCCTGCCTATATGTGCTCTGTCGATTTTTTGGACGAAAAATAAATAAATAACTAAAATGGACCGAAAATGTGGAAAAGCAACAATTACAGTGAAAAAATTGTTTTTCTGTGAAAATATTAAACCCAGTTCATTCTTCAGATTGTTGGTCTACAGAAGTGGTGTATCTTTGGTTGTTCAGTGATGTACTATCATTGCGATCTATCTTTGTTACGCACGCCTGCTGAGACAGTTGAGTCTTTGCTGTGTAACTTAACCACTAAAAAGGAGTGAAACATGTTTGGGGCAGGAGCGGCACCGATCTTAGTTCTAAGTAAGCATTTTTATTGCAGTACTTCAAAATTTTTTGTTTATTGTTCTGTATTAACTTATTGTTGTGATCCGCAGGCCAAAATACGAAGAGGGATGCCGGCAGAAAGGTTCAGGTGGAGAACATAGGAGCTGGAAAGGTAAAAAGACAAGACACCACGAGGATGTTATGATACTTTAGAAGTGATACATTGTGTTTCATGAAATTATGTATGTTCAGACACGATGACGAGTTTTTCTCACCTGTCGCTGTTTAACGAGAACTGAAGAATCAAACAAGTCATACTCGTAGTAGGGAGAGTGTGATCATATAGTTATCTGCGCGAGGAATATAGTGGTGTATCAAATATCCGACGCTTTGAATTACGCCTCTCAGTCCGCGTTTTGTGAAATATCCACAGGTGAAGAAGTCAGTGTAGACTGCGATATTGTTTCATACGATCCTTACAACTTTCTGTGCTTGTGAATTGTGTTAACGGCTTTGATTTCACGCAACACAATAATGTAACATCTCGGCACGCAGTGTGAAATCGGCCATGATTCGCAATATAAAACTATCCGTTTATGCAGTAAAGGCGCTGGAAGTTTCTATGTTTGACACACCCATTTTAGCTGTCAGATAATTCATCTTCCATTGAACTTAATCCACAGTTTATGATGCAAGTCTGGGCTCATTTTCGTCGGAACTTACTTAAGTGAAGTCAGACCTAAGTCGATGATAAG
Source organism: Schistocerca piceifrons (assembly GCF_021461385.2). Lineage (NCBI taxonomy): Eukaryota > Metazoa > Arthropoda > Insecta > Orthoptera > Acrididae > Schistocerca > Schistocerca piceifrons. Next base: position 581,748,971 of record NC_060144.1, read on the forward strand.
GAACCTCATAGAATGTGTGTGTGTGTGTGTGTGTGTGTGTGTGTTGTGTTGTGTTGTGTTGATCATCAAAGAGTTACTAACTAATTACGTTTATTTTATTGCAGGCAATAGCTGATGTTATAAGAACATGTCTTGGGCCACAAGCAATGTTGAAAATGTTAATGGATCCAATGGGAGGAATTGTTATGACTAATGATGGCAATGCCATTTTGAGAGAGATAACGGTGCAACATCCAGCTGGCAAGTCTATGATAGAAATAGCACGTACACAGGATGAAGAGGTATTTCTGTTATAGTATCTTATATGTACTACTGGCTTCATAGGCCACATATATACAGTGTGTAAATTTTCTTCTTTGGAATAAGATCTTTAAGCAAAAATGATAAATTTGTGTTTAAATTATGTAGCATTTGTAAGAAGCTTAACTCGTGTTGTGTGGGCTAGGTTTCTGGGTTATACTGTGACTTAAACAAATAATATTTTTAAAAAATATACAGCATTCTGCTACACCAACAAAACCACAGAAATAAAATACTTCCCTTGACCTACATAGGTCTGTCACAGCCGTTGATACCAAAGCACCAACACCTTCAACTTCAAAAAATGCAACCAAAACCTCAAAAACCCAAATACTCTATATTCACTAAATCAATTAAAACACAACCGACCAACTGTAAATATACAACACATGAAACATCACAATGACTATAGAATGAAACAGAAATTACTTACCAACAAAAGCCTCTGGTATGGCCGCCACCACACACACACACACACACACACACACACACACACACACACACAGAGACCTCACTTTGTTCCCACAAATGTGACACCTAACATTCAGCAATAAGACTGAACACCTGCAGAAACTGTATGACAAGACATCATATCATCGCCCATTTCAGAACATAGTGATGCAGTCATGAGCTTCACTGTCATATCATACTTAACAAAAACGCAATTTAAAAATTAGACTTCTATCCACGCAACAGATAACAAACTAATCAGACTTAACAAAAATGCCAAACACATAAACAAAAATAACCTTAATAATGCGCTACCTAAATTCAAAACCACGTTAGCATGATGACAACCAAAGCTAAAATGAACGCATATCACACATTAAATTCAGCATGTCAACATACACCACCGGAGGGCACCATCAAATACAGCAACATGACATCTACAAACACAACCAACTCAAAGACTCCCTGCTGTAGTGATGTCATATACCGAAACACGATTACGCCACGGTTCAAAGCAGATTGGTGGAATCACACACTTCCATTGACCTGTACATATAAACTATGGCAACATTGATGTAGGCCTAGTACAGTCACACAAGTCATAATTGCCAAAGTACCAAGAACCTGGTGGGAATGTGGAGTATTTTGGTGTGAGTTTTCTTATCATTAATATCTTAAAACTTGTTAACAATTTTGAAAATATAAGATTGCTGGAAGGGAGAGGTTTTCAGCAGGGACTAAAATGCAGTTACAGAATATGCAACACATTACAAAAATTGATTGTTGGGACAGAATTGTTGCCATCACAAATCACTTTCCTACATAACCCAGACTTAAAGCTACACTACAGAGCATGCCGACATTTCAATCCTCACTCTAGAAAAATTGTACAAATATCAATGTCACTTCTCATAGAATTGTAGTATTGTGAACATTGTTACACCTCCTGTTTGGCAATCACATTTAGGTTTCCTGCGATTTCACTGTAGCCTATAGTTCAAAGAAAGTTCTTACCTTTGCAAAATATACGGCTCATATCCTTCACCAACTGGAAATACAGAAGCGTCCGATTTTACCCGTCGGCTTTGACCCATGACGTCACAAATATGGCGGAAACGACCATAAACGACAATTCCAATATGGCGGATATAAAAACATCGCATACGTATCATAAACACTGAAATACACAGGTTTCACAAAAAGCCTAATGACTCTAACGGGACAAGCGTGGGAAATTGGGGGTTTTTGGGTGGAGAGAAACTAAATATACACAAATGTAGCCACCGACCGCCATACAAAACCACGCAAAACGACGAAAAAAATCAACATCACGAAACTGACCAAATATCAAAAAACACATTCTTATCCAGAATGAGACACTTCCCTTGACCTACATAGATCTACAGTAACTCCCGATCCCATAAATTAGGATCGAACACTTCCCTTGACCTATATAGCTCAACAGAACCTTCCGATCACATCCCCCGATACAAAACTCAAAAAACACTTCCCTTAAACCTACATACATCTACAACAGCTCCCGATCCCATAAATTAGGATCGAACACTTCCCTTGACCTATATAGCTCAACAGAATCTCCCGATCCCATCCACCAATACAAAAATCAAACCGAATACACTCAATAACAAACTCACCCGACGTACAGCAATTACCATTACATTAACCATCACACAAAACCGTAAACTCACTAATACAAATTCCGCTTCAAAACCACGAACACAGCACTCACCACTGAGCAACAGCAAACTGACCCCAACAAACCAAACAAACGTAAACCATGAACACACCACCAGAGGGCACGACAAACACTCCACGACATCTACAAACACGCCACAATCACAAACCAAACTCCGCACCGTAATGACGTCACACACCACAACACGCTTACGTCACGGGTCAAAGCCGACGAGTAAGATCGGAGGTTTCTGTTGACCCCACCAACTCAGCTTCAACTTGGTGACGCTTTGGCAAGATGGTAAACTCTAATCATCCTTCCTTGTAACAATGGTAGTATAAACATGTCTTTGTTTAGTGACAATGTTTAAGGGCTAATCTTGTTTCTGCCATTTTTATGATTGAGATCTACAAAATCCGTAGGGTCGACAGAAGCGTCCGATCCCACGCGTCTGCTTTGACCCGTGACGTACGGGTGTTGTCGTGTGTGACGTCATGACGGCGCGGAGTTTGGCTTGTGAGTGTGGCGTGTTTGTAGATGTCTTCGTGTTGTGGTTTGTTGTGCTCTCTGTTAGTACGTTCAGGGTTTTCGTTTGTGTAGTATAATGGGCTCTATTTGCTTTTGATCATTATCCAGAATTGTTCGACTGTCGGCTGTGTTTGTAGTGGAATTCGTTTCAGTGAGTTAACGATTTTGTGTGAAGGTTAATTTAGTGTTGTTCGCTGTAGATCGTGTGCTAATTTTAGTAAAATTAATTGGTTATTGTTTTTGTTCAGGACTGGATACGACGGATAAAATTAAGTGCGCAGGTCAAGGGAAGTGTTCGATCCCAATGTGTGGCTGTGTATGTTGATATTGGTATCGGGAGATGTTTTTGTGCTATATAGGCCAAGGGAAGTGTTTGATCTTAATTTATGGGATCGGGAGCTGCTGTTGAACTATATAGGTCAAGGGAAGTGTCCGATTCCAGATGATATTGTGTTTAGTGGTATTTGGGGAAGTTGTGATGTCGGTTTTTTCGTCATTTTGTATGGTTTTGTATGGGGGTGGGTGTCTAAATTTGTTTATATTTAGTTTGCCCCCACCCAAAAATACCCCATTTCCCGCACTTGTGCCGTTAGTATCATCAGGCTTTTTGTGGAAGTGTGTGTGTGTGTTTTTCAATGTATTTTCGTCCTCATAATGTGTACGTACCGACTTTATATGCGCCATGTTGGAATCATGGCTAATGGTCGTTTCCGCCATATTTGTGACGTCATGGGTCAAAGCAGACGGGCGGGATCGGACGCTTCCGTATTTCCAATCTGTAATTACTCAAGATTTACTAATTATTTCATTGTTTTAATGACTGTGATGAACATTCCCTTCGAAAATGGCCTGTATTGTGTATCAAATCTCGTTTCACTTTCCAAATTTATCTTTTTAGGGTTTTGGTCGAAAAAACTTGTTGGGCAAGCTACCAGAATATCGTCATTCAGTTATAAGTGGCTCTGTAAAGTACCTGTTTCCAACAGATTGGTAGTAAGTGATTTTACCCATACACCTCAGTTGTCCAATGCTGCACATCAATTCGGATGAGGTTATTGGATGCAATGAGCGAGAGTAAGAAGTAATAATTTAAGGAAGCAACTGGAGGTTAGGAAGTGTTGGGGAAACAGATTAGGAATTTTGGCACAGTGAGAAGACCTGGCTCAGACGGGAGATGTGTGTGTGGCTCATAATGATGTGGAAAAGTGAAAGCAAGGGGGAACAAGATAGACAAGTGAAAATAGGAGGTTGTGGGGTGGGTGTAGCTTTAACAGATGGATTGAATAAGAGTGAAGTGGTGAGGAGGGGAGAATGGAAGGATGGATGTGTGTGTGGTGAAGATTGAGAGACTGAGCTCAGGAGGATTGCAGTACAGAAGGGTATGATGTAAGGAAAATTCCCATCTACATATGTCAGAGAGGCAGGTAAATGGGACAGAGGAGCCATATGGAAAGAAACATGTTGTACTTAACCTCATGCTCTGTCATTGATTGGTTGAATTTCCTTGTGGTCAGGCAGTAGTGGTGGCTACTCATTTGCTGGACAGCTGCTTGGTGCTTGTGCCCACATAAAAGCCTGTACAGAAGTTACAGCAGAGTTGATATGGTGGTACTGCTTTCACATGTGGCTCTGTTGCTAACAGGCTATGATATCTGGGTAGTTGCACGGGATACATCACACACTTTTGGGTCTTCCATGGAGGTACTGCCCCAGTAGCAAGGTGTTTTGTGTAGGCATGGCATAAGGACGGCACATGGTGTTCCGCAGATTGGGTGACTACAAAATATTAATTTTGAGAGATGGAAAGGATTTTGGGTACAATGTTTTTCATTTCAGGGGCAATGAGAGGTAGTAAACTCCCAGCAAAACATGTAGTTAATTTATTACAAATCAGAGTGATATTGGGTAATAGTGGGTACTCTTTTGCCGCTGTATTTTGGGAGTGACTGGAAAGTCTCAGATATTTGTCGATATGGCACAGTAGACATGTTTGTGGACTAGGTTTTGAGGGTAGTGCTACTCTGTGAAGGCTCAGTGGGGCCTTGGGCATACTGATCAAGGTATTGCTCATCACCGCATATGTGCTATCCATGGGCAGCTAGACTTTATGAGAAAGCCTTTTTGGTGTTGAAGGGTCAGCAGCTATCAAAGTGGCGGAGGTTTTCGTGGATCCTTTGGAGAAGTTGTCAGTCTCCAAGAGTGTGGCATATTGAATTAAAAACCACCTGAATTGGATATGTTAGAAGCTGTGGAAGGTTTCTCCCAGATATCCAGTAAACATGTTGATATATGAGTGTGTGAGATGAATGCCCATGGGCATCCCGCATATCTGTTTATATGTCTTCCCTTCAAAGAAGAAGAAGTTGGAAGAGGAGATGTATTAGAAAGGCTAATGTATGGGTGGAAGTGGTGGGACAGTATGGCTGGAAACTTGATGCAAGTAAGTCTGAATGGTGGTGACACCAAGGAATAATATAAGAGTAGTGATGGATGTAAGTATTAGAGAGAAGTGTGCTGTTCAAGACTTTCCTGACGTGATAAATACTTCATTGGTTCATGGTGTCTTATCAGATAATGTTGTGGAAGCCACACAATATTTCATGAAGTACTTACTGATGTGTTGCTGCAGTGGCTTGCCAATATATATGCTGACTCGCTAGAAACATGCAAGCACTAAGGGGTGGGGCTATAACGTCATTTTAGACAAATCATAGAACACGGTGACATCCAGTAGCCCTCCTTCGGCTAGGGAAACAGCCCCAGTCTTCACATTCACAATGAGGGAAAAGTGCGACAGTGTGTTGGTGCCCAGTTCAAGTGTGCGGACTTTTGATTCTCTGTCTGTGGTGACTCAAACTCTTTCGTATCCGGCCAACGATGCCTTAGTACCGTCAATGTTGGTTCCTATGCCTTGCTGAGTTGAAATCCTGTGTGTCTATTGATCGGGTTGTCACTTTTTCGGATTTAGATTGCTTCTTTAATGATGAAGTCCCAGTACGTGGAAGCGGATAAAAGGATCTTTGTCTCTTCGTTATTCATGCTTTGTCCTGTGTCAATTTATACATCTACATGGATACTCTGCAAATCACATTTAAGTGCCTGGCAGAGGGTTCATCGAACCACCTTCACAATTCTCTATTGTTCCAATCTCGTATAGGGCATGGAAAAACAAACACCTATATCTTTCCATGCAAGCTCTGATTTCCATTATTTTATTATGAAGATCATTTCTCCCTATGTAAGTCAGTGCCAACAAAATATTTTCACATTCGGAGGAAAAATTTTGTGATTGAAATTTCGTGAGAAGACTCCTCCGCAGCAAATAATGCCTTTCTTTTAATGATGTCCACTCCCAAATCCTACATCATTTCAGTGACACTCTGTCCCCTATTTTGTGGTAATATAAAACGGCTGCCCTTCTTTGAACTTTTCAATATACCCCGTCAATCCAATCTGGTAAGGATTCCACACTGCGCAGCAGTTTTTTACCGTATGTTGGTGGCGTGTCCTTTAAGATTGGCAGGCTGTTCAAAAAACGTCAGATGAAATGTGTCTTCTGCCTCCAGCACAAGTGTAAACTGTGCTGAGTTTTGTAAGTAAAACCAAGGTCTAAAGAGACTGGGGATATATTAAATCCCGTGCCAGTGTGGGAAATCATACACTGGCCAGATGTGTGGCACTGTTACGGATAGATGCCAGCCAGAAAAGTCTGCTGTGGCTGAACGCTGTCTTGACACAGGACACAGCGTAAACTAAGGAGAGACAGAGATCATTTCATCCGCTTCCATGTACTAGGCGTCATCATTAAAGAAGCAGTCGAAATCTGTATAGGTAACGACCTGCTCCATAGAGACACAGGATTTTAACTCAGCAAGGCATGGGAACTAGTATTGGTGGTACTAAGACATTGTCGGCTGCAGACAAAGGAAACAGAGTCAACACAGACAGAGAATCAAAGTCCACACACTTAAGCTGGGTGCCAGTGCACTGCCCGCTCGCACGCTGGGCAACTATTTGTGTCCGCACTTTTCCTGCATTGCAAGTGCAAAGGCTATGGCCCGCTTCACCAACAGGGGGCACTGTATGTTGCTGTGCTCTATGATTCATCTATGATGACTTTATAGCCACACCCCTTGGCGCCTGCACCTTTCTAGTGAGTCAGCATGTATATTGGCAAGCCATTGCAGCAACACGTCAGTAAGCACCTGAAGATGATGATCAGCTGTCCCATTGAAATATTGTGCTGCTTCAACATTATATGACGCAACACCAGTGAACCAATGGAGCAAGTACCTTAGGAGCACAGTAGAAGACAGGAGGGGGAATGGTTAAGGGATTAGTGAAAGGAGGTGGTAAGCCCTTGGATTCCACCAGAATGTTAGGAGCCTGTTATGGAGTAAAGATGTGCCACCCTCACATATGCATAAGAAACATTCTAATGAAGTGCAGGTAGACAGGATGTGGCCTTGAGAGATAAAATTTCAAAGCAGCAGCATTGGACTTATTATGAAGGATAGAATAAGTAATGAGGTGCTGTGAGAAATAGTGAAAGAGAAGCCTTTGTAAGAGCGCATAGAAAAGACAAGACTGAGGTGGTACGGGCTTGTGAAAAGAACAGGAGTTGGTTGGATATGATGTTAGACATCAGAGCTTGTAAAGACCAAGAGATAGTATTGTTGGACTGAAGGAATGTTGGAAGAAGAGAGGAGGAGACAGGAACAAAGTGAAAAGAGAAATTAGATGGGAGTACAGAAAAACTTGGATGGTCTCACATTCCAGACAGACACACCGAGGGACTGCAAAATGTAAATGATGACAATGACGACTCACACTTCCCCCCGCCCCCCTCACGTGCAGCTTCATGCCCTTCTTGGGTCGCTTCAGTAGTATTGTCATCCAGTTTGTCTCAATAGGGCGAGTTTGAAATGAGTGACGACATTATGCCTGTCATTTCAGCCTGTCCTAGGGGTGACATATTCAGTGTCCAGAAATGTCATAGTATGCCATCATAAAAAAAGTTCCATAATTTTTCAACAGATTGACATCAGAGATACATGGCTATACTTTTTTTTTTTATCTGTCTATTCTGTGACCCTTCTTGAAAACAGGAAAGACCTGCACTATTTTCCAGTCCTAGGAATTCTTTGCTCCTCAGTTACCTACGGCACACTGCTGCTTATTTCACGTCAGATAAAAAAATATGAGGATTTTCTGGCAAGGCAGCAGATATAGAATTTGACTTTGGAATTCAATGAACACTTCATAAGATGGACTCTTTTTGCTTTTACAGCATCTTTAACATAGCTGTCGAACCACAGAGGGCCTTTCCCATCCGTCACACCTTCACTCAGCTCATACCTGTCAAGCATATTGTACAGTACTCTTGTACCTTGTCCCGTTTGATTAACATTTTCACTGCTGAATGTGAGTTTTACATGTTGAACCTTCAGGTAATCAGCAATGTGTTTTTTTGTCACTTGCTATGCAGAAATAGCGTCTTATTTTTCTGTACAATCCTATTCATAGCTGTATTCAGTGATGCTATAACTGCTTTATGACACTGATCCCATTTCTGTGCTAATGAACATGAAAAGTTTCAGGCTGTTGGTGACATGGAGATCTTATATGTTATATTCATAATGCTGTTAAGGTAACATCTGGTTTCAGCCACTTTTCTGTCCCTAGTGCTAGGGGGCATTATTACTGTTCACAAGTGAGACTAGTTCAGGGACCTTTCCATACATGCTCCTCCAGTTAACTGAATACCATGTTAACATTTAATTTCTTCTATATGCCATGACAAATTCTGCTCTAACTAATGCTGATTGTATTCTTCCTGCCTGAAATCAGAACCTATATTATAAGGCCTTTGGAGGGATTTCTCTGTATTATTTCCAAAATTAGCGATAACACTTTGCAATAAAGATTTTAGTTAGAAGTAGAAAACAAGTTCCTTTAAACAATTTATTATGGCTGTGAATCATTGCATCAGTAAGATTATAAAATTGTTTGGAAATACTGTTGTACAGTAGCAATTTCAGCTCCATTCTCCCAATGGGATGGCAGCCCCTTGTGAAAGCAGTCTTGTGCAAGACATCTCCCTCCTCCTGTTTGCCTTGTGGGATAATCACTATGATCATAAAATTATTCCAGTAAATTATTATGAACAATGTCCTTCGAGAAATCATCCGAGTGGGTGACAGTTCTTCTTCCACTAGTATCATTTCCTCAGAAATGAAAATTGTACTTCAGGGTCACAAGTTTACATTCTCTCTACTGTTGCACATATTCTCTGCAATGTTCTGAGTGAAACACCTCACACCTGTTTTGTTACAATCTGCAATGCTCATAAGATTTAATCACTGGTAGAATTGCCTTTAAAGTTGCATTTGTTTGTCTTGTATATGACTCCATTTGCTTGGCTCCATGTGTGTTATAACTTGAATCATATTAACACACAAACAAGAGTAGCAGCAATATGCGTTGAAAATCAGCTCTCTTTAAAAACATACAACACTTCCATACAATGAATGATCAATAGCAGAGAAGTTTCGAAATCGTGTCAGTGGTAGCATGAAGTGCAGTGTTGTCACATGGAACTTTTCAGTGTTAGATGCATTTGTAGCAGTTGCTTTGTATGATGCTATCTGGTTGGCAGCTGTAATGGAAATGACAATATAGCAACAGTGTGTGCTAAAAGTCATGTACCAAGCTGGTCTAGGCCAAAGGCTTCTCATTGCCAATTACAAATGAAGGGAAGGCAGTGGGTGGGCTGTCTGATATTTACCTCAAAATTACCAGTTTCACTGCTGTGTAGAGCAGAAAGTTTTGAGTCCAGTCACATAACTAGTTTAATATTCTGTAAGCTCATATTTTGCTCACTAAGTAACACTGTGAAACTGTATTGGATACCTTTCACAAGTCAAGAAATGTATTGTCAAACTATTTGATGTTATGTATGGTCATCTGAAGAGAGCAAACCGACTGTCACAAGAACTTTGTTGGCAGAATCGGTGTTGATTCCTGTAGAGGAGACTTTTAGTCTCCATAAAGATCATTGCTGTAACTACCAAATTTGTGTGTGTGTGTCACTTCATAGTTTGCGCATGAAGTTTGTGCTTAGTTCAGCCACCTGGCCTGCTAGTATGAAAGCAGTTGCATGCACAGCCTGCCGGCTGTGCCCCCAGTTAGAAGTAATGACTATATAGGTCGGAACACAAGGCTCTGTCAGCCACTTGTGTGTTGTCTGTCGTTTGTACTTTGTCTCTCATGTGTTTATGCTTTTTCATGTAATAAATTTACAGTGTTCTTGGATTAGAGCAGTCAAAATACGTGAACAATCAGATGACACTTCTTGAAAACAGGTTTTACATGGGTCTTTTCCAGTTGCTTGGTACCCTTTGTTTCTCCAGCAGCTTACAAGAAACTGCAGCCAGAAGGACATAAAATTCTCTCACTTAACCTGTATAAAATCATTTAGGTGTCTCAGCAATGTAGGAAAAGATAGATTGCTACTTACCATAAAGCTGACATGTTTAAGTTCAGGGGTGTATATTCCCGGGAGATCCGGGAAAAACCCGGGAATATTTTCATCCGGGAGAATTGTTTAGAATTCCGGGAATTTTTCATTGTTTTAGTTTTCAGTTAATTCTGTGTGATTTTGACTGGTAAGAACCAATACTCTAACAAAGGATATTATTGTATCGCACTACTGCAGAATAATACTACAGCAACAATAATTGAATGGGAGGGGAAAAAAGAAAATAAAACTTGAGTTGCAAAGGAAATCCGCCGTATACAACAACAAAACAGTGCTCATACAAGTGGCTGCCAACAGTAAAGTGTTTCAAAGGCTTTAGGAACACTATGCAATGCTTTATAACAACAAATTGCCTCTGATGAGTGCGACATGACAACTGTTTAAATTAGATTCGTTTGAACAGTTGCGGGCGGGCTCGTGTGCATGCGCAGTTGAGTCGCGTATGAGTAGTACTTCTCCCGCTTCTAGTTATGGAAGTGTGGCTGGGCGCCACTACTTAATATTGCCCCGGTTCGGAAATATCGTAGATACGGGGCCGATACATAGAGCAGTCTGAGTTGTAGTGGGGAGGTGGGTCGTCTCCACGTGACCTGTGTTTACGTTCAGTGATTTTGTTGTTTCCTCTTCGTTTATTGCTCTCATGTTAAATGATAACAAAACGGATTTTTGTGGCCGGGAGCTATCAAATGAATTAAAATACGTTCGCATAATTACGGCAGGCTAAAATATGTTAATAGTTTCAGATTTTATTTCCACCTTTGACAGTCAAGCATTAATCGCCTTACAGAACAATGAAGTTATTTTTGTCGGTTTGCTAAAGAGATTTGGCTTTTATTAATCCTTTCTACTGAGGCAGTCAATTTATTTGAAACGAAGTGTTTAATTTCACACTATTGGCTAGTTTCAACAGTTCGCTGCATTTCAAGTGCACGTATGGCATTATGCTATATTAAAGAACCAACCATGAGTACTGATACTCCAAGGAAATTTACATACGGATGTGCATTTTAAGCCGAATTATGCGAAATCCCGACACTCTTGAAGTATCCTTTGATGTCTTGTTTCTTTTATGACATAATGTAAGATCTTCTAATGTTTCACACATACGAACATGTGGGCTTCCTGCGTCATCATAGCTGCGCAAGCGCAGTGATGCCAGTTATCTGTCGCTTTCTTGCAACTGCTGAAACGAACCTATTTCTAATAGGTCGCGGGAAAATATTGCGAATGGTGGTTTGAAAAGCGTTACATTCAAAGCAGATTTACTTTTACGCAACATGAACTATGTGCGAGAATGTACAATGAATTTCTTAAATCACAAAGCGTTTGACTCTCATTTAAAAATCAACTCTTTGAGGACGACCATTTAGAAGAATTTCGAGCCCAGAAGATGAGACATTTGCGTTGTTGTTAAAAATTTTACTGGCACATTTGTGTGATGTATCTTAAAGTGTAACACATGCAGAAAGATTAACATTATATGTGGAAGCTTAGCTTCCCTTCCAAATTATCAATCGTCGAGACCAATATTATATGTGGATGCTATGTGTATTATTTTACACCATTAACTTTTCTTATTTGTGTATTCACGCTACTTAAGAGTGATCTTGCTATTGGCTGACTACATCACGTGTCCTGTTGCTGTCATCAGCTGGCGAGATCACGTGAATGAGCTATGACGCTTACAAAAGCGCATCGCAATCTCGATTTCAATGCTTCGGAAAGTGACTTGCGTTGTTTGGTGGAATTCAAATTTATACCTTCGTAATACGAAAATATGCAGCGTACATGTTGCTGCACATCAAAGGTCTCTCAAAATATGTTTTTCCCCCTGAGTTTCGCTTTCTAAAGTTACGGGAAATTCTACGTCGGCATATAAAACCATAAACATTCAAAGTATTGATGACTTTTACAGTGCCGAGGAAGAGTATACTGTCACTTAACACGGAAAAAGTGTATTTTCACCCGGGAGAAAGTGGTTTTTTAACTGGGAAATCCGGGAATGTTTTTTCCTTGTCCACATATACACCCTGTAAGTTGCAGACAGGCACAATTAAGACACTTAAATATAACCTTTCGCTCACAGCCTTTTTCAGCAAACGAAAGAGACAGACACACCATTCATTCACACAAGCAAGCGCACATCATGCACACAACCGCGAGATCCAGCAGCTAGGGCCAGGCGTTCTGGTTTGTATGTTGTGATTTCTGAGGTTGTGGTTACCCTGAGAACACAGCTGTTTTTATCTGAATACATATCGGATTTATCTTCTGTGTTGATGTTACAATGTCTTGCTTTCAAGCTTATCGTCTGACCACCACTCTTATTGACTGCATAGAACTGGAAGCTAATTCAACCCCTTTCATTGCTGTCACACATCATGGCAAGCATTGACAACATTTCAACACGAAACACCTGAGCACACCACTCCCCTTATCAAGACTGACAGTCTGCTGTAGAAATGAATACTGTTGTTGAGTATTTGTCCAATTTTAAAGTCAGTTCAATTTCAGTTACAAATTGAGTCAGACAAACTCCAATTTAAATGTGGTAGAAGGTCCTAAAATGCCTAAGTACGCAGTTTCGAGTCCCGTGGTTGGCAACATGATATAATTTGCTTCCAGTTCACTGCTCCCCTCCCTGCACTCATCTACTTCTCAGCCAAGCTGATATCACTGTTCCCCCCACCAACCCTTCCATAGCGCTGTGCTTGAGCAAGTGTGATACATGGAATGCAGTATCTTCTAGAATGAAATTCATGTAACAGCAGCAGCTAATACATAAATTAAAGATTGGAGTCACAATTCAGTCCAATTTTCCAACTTCCATTTGTCCCGCTGCCTACTAATGTCTGTTGGTACTACCCCCATAAAAGGGCTTGCTGCTGTAACTTCTTCTCGCAATAACAGTTAGTTTAATATGATTTATTTTGTGTGTTAGGTATTTCGTTCTAGATTAATTTTCCTTCATGTTTCATCTTAATGCCACCATCATGTGCTCCAGTATTCTGGATATGTTAACTGCAACTGAATCTCTCATTTGCAACTGACTTAGTAAATCACTACTATCTCATAATCAAACAAAGTATTGATCTAGGTTCCGAATTGAGTAATATTTTTTGAAAGACAGCATTTCCGCTTATCAATGTTACCTTTACTTAAAAAACAGGATTAATGTTTGTATGTGGTAATTAAACATGTATGAGAACTTTATTGCAAATCTGTTCAAATACAACAAGAGCTTGTAAGTCGATAGAATTTAGTGCTGTTTCCTCCTTTTTTTGTCAAAACTGTCAAATTTTAAGCAGTACAATAGATTGTTGTAGTGGCTAGTTCATAGTTTCTTGCATATCCTTTACTCTAGCACTGTGTGAGTAAAATGTCATGTTATCGTTCAAGCAATAGCAATACTGTATCGAGCACTTTGGTGTAACAGGAAATCTTGAGCCTGTTCGTACACAAGTATCATTTGCTCAGCTCATTCCAACTGAATTCTTCAGAATAAATCTGCATGTGCCACAACAGCCAAAGCTTCATCTACAAATGTAAAATGGCCCCTATGTACCCTATTAAACAACTTAAAAATATTAACCTAAGTAGCAGTAGTTTAATCTACGAATATGACGACAACCCAGTATTTTTTGAATGATGAATTTGGGAAAAAAACTCATTTTATAATTGGATAAATACAGTATGTTTTCTGCCACATTTGCTGAACAGACTGTTGGAAGTCTGCTTCTTCAACAATGTATACATAATGTACGAATAAATCGCAGGAAAATAATAATTTCTGAAACTCCTGGAGGTGGATACATTGTGGTTGTTACAGTGCTTTGGAAGCTTGTTGAAAAGAGCACACAGCAGTGTAGAACAAAACTATTTGTAGGTTTGACTGGGAAGAACTGTAATATGAACCACACTCTCGTCATATCCGTATGCTTTCAGTTCATTCACTGAAGACACAACCATTGGTTGAGAGGTGAATGAAGACAGAACCACAGTAGGCGAACAAGTGAGGTCATAGACCAGTGAAACAATTGATGGTAAGCTACAACAAAGTCCAAATACAGCCTAGGGGTAAACAATGTAGCACTGGTCATTGCTACACTGGAGAGCTTGCTGTCAACTTCGATTGGTTGACAAGTGAGGCTGTGGCGGTCCACAGTAGCCCATAAAGCTTTCGCAGGTGTTTTGCCACGTGCCTCAATACTGGCAGATGTATCCTCTCACACTGTGCCTTGTGATCTTGATGGACTGTGCATATTTACATAGATTGATCAGTTGATATGTCAAGTGGGATTACAAGACTGGCTATTGAGAAACCATTTTCAGTAAATAGTTTACAAAAATCCTCTGTGATGATCATTCTAGTCATTTGCTGTTGGGATTACTCTTCAACTGTTTATTTCTTTGTCCTTAAACTTAATGACTAGCTATATTTTGTAACTCTTCTTTTAAAACTTTCTTAGTTATCCAGTTGTAAGATTCACTGACTGTACCTGGTGGCAGTTGGGTGGCGCGGTGCTACCATAACAGCTTGTAGCTGATTGTGAATTGTAGTCTATCCATATTTATAAGTTGATGGTTGTCTCTTCATAATTTACATTATGTTACCAGATGATGGTCAATATTAAATATCTTTTTCCTACGGTTCCTTGTGACCATTTCATAGTTTTGCAATTTAGTGGGAATGTAAGGATACCATTCACATAGCTGTGGTAATTCCTACATTACTATATTAAACTGCACTTATCTTACCCCTTCCCCACCTAGTTCTGGGAGAGATCTGATATTTCTCACTTTGTTTATACAATTCAAATAGTTTCTTGATAGTAATCCAGCATTTAAATGAAACACACAACACATTTGTAATAGTCTCATGTCTAGTGATAGTGTTTTACAGTGTATTTGAAACTTACTATAATACTGCTTATTGCAGGTTGCCTGTCTGCCAAGATGACAGAACTGCTTTAGCCTCTTGCTTCCCTTTATTGATTGCACATCTCATAAATCTTCTTCTACTTTTATTTTAACGTCTCGGTAGTGGCAGAGATTTTCTCAATTTCAGTCATATTTCCTTCACAGCTTAGCCACTTTCCAGTGTGTGGTAGAGTACCTCATTTTTCCCCATTCCATTTGTGAGTGGGTGTGGCTAAAACTCATGAGCTTTTAATTCACAGTAAGTTACGTTTATTTATATTGAGTGTCAACAGCTACTCTCTGCGCCAGTGGTGTATCTCGGCAGGTCTTCGTGGATTTCACTAGTCTTCTGGCATTGCAACCTTCCTGTGTGCAACTACATCATCTGTGGACAGATTCACAACACTTCCAACATTATCCACTAGATCATTAAGAGAATTTGAAAGCAGTAACGACTTTATAACTCTCACTAGGGATAGTCTCGAAATTACCTTTACATCCATCCACTTTGTTCCATTAAGAGTGATATTGTGAGTTCTATCTTCAGAAAAGTTCTGAATCGAGTAAAAAATGTGATCTTTTACTTGGGACGGGCGCTGATAACCTCGCTGTTGTGCGCCCTAAAACACTAATAATCATCATCATCTTTTACTTGGGAAAGCTTTTATTTTGTTCACTAAATGGCAGTATGGAGTGCCTTCCAGAAGTCAAGGAACAGTGGATCCACCAGGTTGTCATTATATATGGTGCTCTGTCCTGTAGGCGAAGATGGTAAGCAGAGTTTCACGAGATCTCTGTTTGTGAAATTTGTGTCTATTTTTAAGAGATATTTTCATTCTCCAAAAACCTTAATGTTTGAGCATAAAAAAAGTTCTGTGATTTTGAAAGAGATTGATGTTAGCAAGGAAGGCCTAGAGTTATGTTTATTTGTCCAACAACCATCTGTGAAACAAACAGCTGTTAGATGTGGAGCAAGGTCTTTTGCATAATCTCTGTCCATCTTGTCCAGGCACCTTTCAACTGTTGAGAGAAGTGATTGTGTGGAATAGAAAATTAACCAAAATTGCTCAGTATCTGCCATTTCAGCATCCATGTGATGATTGATAGGAGGAACCATATTCAGATCTTTCACGGAGAAACATTTTCAAAAACCAAATTCACTTATTTCTACCTTCATTCTGTCATCTTCTACGTAAGTGCCAATTTTGTCCCTATGGTGACTGAAAAAATAGCACTTAGATCTGGACAATATGTTCCTGCTCTGCCGTTAGTTTTGTGGGAGCAGAATTTATTTTGTCATGTTTTGTTCCATAACGCTGCACTTATCGTATCTAATGTATTCCATGAAATGTGTAAATTGCCTATTTGCTGCCATGGTAACGTGATATAGTGAAAGTGAGTGTATTCTATATGTAATATTTCCCACCAAAATCAATGCCGGTAACTAGCTGTGCTACGATCAACGCATTGTATCAAAACAATCTCAAGGCATTCAGTGAATCATGTGCATACATGTGAAAACCAACACTGCGCTGAATGGTCTTAATTAGTGTAAATTAATTGACAAAATTAAAAGAATTAATTCTGTAATTTTTGAAACTGAATTGCTTGTTTGGTGGGTGGAAATTTTATAGCAAATTGACTATCACCGAACTTGCTTGATTTCCAGTAGGAATCTGGATTTTTCCAGTGTTGAGCAACTTTTTATCTTACCCCATGTTCTTTTTAGGTTCAGAATCCACATTCACTTTTGTCTTTAGTTTGTGGTGCTCAAAACAAAATTACAGATATCAGTTTATGAATCTGGAGATTGCACAAAATCTATCATGTCTATAGGCCTAACTTCTCTTTGTTGTTGATATAGTTCAAGTAGCAAATTGTTCATTTTAATGTGGTGTTTAAATAATATACACAATACAGATTTATAATTCTCATCTGGTGTATTCGATACTTAATATGTTACTTCTTATCGCCTCTCATCCACTTACCAAAATGGCAGGAAAAAGGTTTACTCTTACTCTAAGAGCTACTTGCAGACTGGGTGAGAGGTGAACATCACTTACCAGCAATGTCTTGATGAGAATACTGTCATTATTTTATAGTGCTTAGTGAGTGCACCCTTAAACAAACACAATCACTGGCGTCTCAAAATGATGTGTGAAAATGTCAGTGAATTCTACATCGACATTGTGCAAGACAATGTATGGCGCACGAGTACCCTGTACCTCTGCTAGTCATTTCCTTTTCTGTTCCACTCGCAAATAGACAGAGGGAAAAAAAGACTGCACATATGCTTCAGTATGAGCCCTAATTTCACATATCTTATCTTCGTGACATGCAATGTATGTTGGCAGCAGTAGAATGATTCAGCAGTTAGCTTCAAATGCCTGTTTTCTAAATTTTCTCAATAGGGTTCCTTGAAAAAAACATCACCTTCCCTCCTAGGATTCACATTTAAGTTCCCAAAGTATCTCCGTAACATGTTGTTCGAACTTACCGGTAACGAATCTAGCAGTCCGTCTCTGAATTGCTGTGATATCCTCCTATCCGACCTAATACTGATCCCAAACACTTGAACAGTATTCAAGAATATGTCGCACCAGCACCCTATATGCAGTCTCCTTTACAGGTGAACCACTCTTGCCTAAAACTTGCCCAATAAACTGGTTGACCATTCGCCTTCCCTACTACAGTTCTCACATGCTCGTTCCATTTCATATCACTTGCCACATTATGCCCAGATATTTAAATGACATGACTGTTCACAAGCAGGATGCTACTAATGCTAAATCTGAACATTACATGTTTGAATTTCCTACTCGTGAGCATTCCATTTCATATCACTTTGCAACATTATGCCCAGTCATGTAAACAGCATGACTGTTTACAAGCAGGGCACTACTAATGCGGTATCCAAACATTACGGGTTTGTTTTTCCGACTCATCTGCATTAACTTATGTTCTTCTACATTAAGAGCTAGCTGCCATTCATCACACCAACTAGAAATTTACTCTGTCATCTTGTATATTCTTACAGTCATGCAACTTCAACACCTTCCTGTACACCACAGCATTATCAGCAGACACCCACAGATTGCTGCCCACCCTGTCCACCAATTAATTTGTGTATTTAGAGAACAGTAGCAGTCCTGTCACACTTCCCTGGAGCAACAGAATAGAAGACTACATGTGATATCACATGCTTCTAGTTTGCAGTTGTGCTGTTCATATACTGTCTGCTGTTTTCAGTTGATTGTTGTAGTTAATAGCTACTTATTACGAATATTTCCATATAGGCGAGAACATGTAAATGCAGCGAATCATTAATTTATAGAGCTACTGGTTTCATATTGCAAAGTTTTGATAGTGTCCACAGAGTGTGGGAGATGAGTGCATCAATAAGTGAGTGCATTGTCGTGTTGTAAGTAGAAATTGATCAAAAGGAGAAAAAATATTATAGTAGTAAATAAGCTGATTAACAAAAGAAATGAGTCTGCAAAACATGTCAGGTGTTACGTGTTTCAGATGTTTTTAAGGAGAACAACATTTTTGTCTTTATTTTTATTTAATGTTCCATAATTAATTCTTTAAATTTCATTTGTTAAGGTTGGAGATGGAACCACATCAGTCATTGTTCTGGCAGGTGAAATGCTTGGTGTAGCTGAACAGTTTTTAGAACAGCAGATGCATCCAACAATTATTATTAGAGCATATAGGCAAGCGTTGGAGGATGCTGTGTCAATACTGCAAGAACGCATAAGGTTGGTTAGTAATATCTCTTTAAAATGATGGATGAAAAGTTATTTGGTTTATTTTTAATTTATCTTATTTGTGTTTATAGTGTCCCAGTTGATACAAGTGACCGCAAGAAAATGTTGGATGTCATAAAGGCGTGTGTTGGGACAAAATTTATTGGTCGGTGGTCTGATTTGGCATGTTCTATAGCATTGCAGGCTGTAGAGACAATAACACTGGAAGAAAATGGTCGCCGAGAAGTTGACATAAAGCGTTATGCAAAAGTAGAGAAGGTAATATGTCTAATACTTTCCAGATATAGTTAAATAGGTATGCATTGGACATCTTTGATAGATTGTTGTTAAGCCTCTGTGTCCTCTCTCTCCATCATTACACCCTCTCCCCATGACTTTTTGGGGTGTAGTTGGTAATGGGAGAATATCTGTGTGGAAATTGTGAAAAATGTAAGGAAATGAGAGTTTAAAGTTTTTATGAGATCTAGTGGCAAGTTTAGATAACTCACTCAGGTGAACACTGCTTGTCTAAGATGGGTTCCACTTCAAGTACATCATAAAGTTTGTTTGCCCTAAATAATCACTGTATATGGAAATAATTCCAAGTGTTTAACATAGGGAGTATGCCACTAGAACGTCATAAATTTGTCAATTGTTGTCGAAAAAACTTTTAGAGAAAAAGCTCTATTTTCTTAAACATTGAGGGGGGTAAATTTTAGTGAGTAGTATGTTACATTCATTATCATCATTTTTTTACCAGCTCAGTCGAAAGGATTTTCTACCATAAATAAATTTAAATTTTGTATCCTGTAGATTCCAGGTGGAAGTATTGAAGAGTCTCTTGTTCTTCGAGGTGTTATGGTGAATAAAGATGTTACTCACCCAAAAATGCGACGCTATATAAAAAACCCCAGGATTGTCTTACTTGACTGTGGTTTGGAATACAAAAAGGGTGAAAGTCAGGTAAGAGCCATTATATTACTCACAAATATGTTCAGATCTTTACAAAGGTTATTTCTCTGGTGTAGTTATATTTCTGTTAAATGTAAAGCTACATGATTGTGAATCTTACAGACGAGTGTTGAAATCATGAAGGAAACTGATTTCACAAGAATTTTGCAACTGGAAGAAGAGTACGTGCAGAAGTTTTGTAATGATATTATCTCAGTAAAACCAGATCTGATATTCACAGAAAAAGGAATCTCTGATCTTGCTCAGCATTATCTTTTGAAGGTAAGAGAAGCCGATTTGCCTCATTTCTGAAGAATAATCTGACATATAACAACTAAGGACAAATAGTTTTAAATATCAGATAGCATCAGCTGAAGGTGAATAGGGTGTAAAATGTTAAAGCTTTATGGCATTAAGGTCTATTTGCATGCCACTGTAGGATGTATTTTGGATTTTAATGTGATCGAATGATATAATGTGAAAAGGATAGATTGCTACTCATCATATAGGCCTAGTGGAGATGTTGAGTTGCAGCAGGCTCAACAGAAAAATTGCAAAACAAGTAAGCTTACAGCTGAAAGATCTTCTTCTGAAACACACACACACACACACACACACACACACACACACACACACACACACACACACCACACACACACAGTGTCTGGTCGCTGGAGACAGTGGTTTTTTGTGTGTGTGTGTGTGTGTGTGTGTGTGTGTGTGTGTGTGTGTGTGTGTGTGTGCGCGTGTGTGTGTGTGTGTGTGTGTGTGTGTGTGTGTGTGTGTGTAAAATTCAGAAGAGCAGCTTTTCGCCGAAAGCTTACTTGTTTAGCAGTCTTTAGTTGCGCCTGTATGCAACTGTACACCTCCATTGTGTGGCGAGTAGCAATTTATACTTTTCATAATATTGTCATTATTCCATCCTGGATTTTCCATTGTTTGACTGATATAGTAAATTAATATTATGCTAGACATTCTTGGTGCTCGAACAACTCCATAATATGACAATGATTTACCTCTTGTCTCTTCTCAAACCTGAGCCATTTGTTAACTATTACTGTGAGTGTGGTGTGTCATGGACTCAACATTGAAAGCATTGGGGAGGGGGAGGGGGGGGGCATTCACTGCCCAGCCACCATCCACATTTCTACAAGACAGACATAAGGTGCATATATCTTGCATGGTGGCATGCCAAATATAGGAAATCAGATTTGGATTGTATGACATGAAGGGGAGGGAGAGGGGGGGGCAACACATAATCTATAGTAAATTACAGAATTCTCACTGGTTAGTGACATTAGCAGATGCATGTGGAAGCTCATTTCACCTCAGTTAATGTCCCCCACATGATAATGCCACTACTAAATGCCTGACTAGTGCTCTGTTGGCTAGGAAGTTGCATTGTTTCATGTGGTTATCAACACACTTGTACCCTGCCATTAGTGTACCAACAGTTCAGACAGCCTTTTTACATGCTAGAGCATTTGGTGGTGGTGGTGGCGTACCAGTACTAATCTCTGTGGCCTGTTGTGTACAGTGAACAGAGGAACACGTATAGACCATTGGCTTTAGTATTTCATAGCAGAGAAGTGGCCATCGGCATGGTGTTCCTGATGACAGTTGAGTCTGTCAGCTGCAATTTTGCCCAGATCGAAGTACTCCTGATACACCCTTGAAATAGAGGCACATGAAAATTTGAGTGAACACCTGATCTCTGAGAATGAGTGTGCCTAGTGATTGTGATCTAATCTTTGTCAAAGGCACTGATATTGTCTCTCTTAATTATTGTGCAATAATATTGATTGTCTGAGATCGTTATTGATATTTGCACAATGTATTGAAGAAGACTTTAAAAATATTGACACTCGTTTTCAATGCATTGTGTAGTATGTTGTGCTATGTAAGGGTGGTATTGCACAATATGTGTCAGTTCCTGCTAAGACCGAGGGAAATTCAGTTCACTCCAAATGAATTCTCACAAACAACTGAAAAAAGTAAATTACTAAGGAAATTAAAGGTTGGAATATCAACACTATCAGGGAAAGGGTAGCCTGCTACTCACCGTAAAGATGACACGTTGAGTTGCAGACAGGCACATGGAAAGACTATAACAGTCTTCTTGTTGTGCTTGTCTGCAACCCAGTGGGTCATCTTTACGGTGAGTAGCAATTTATCCTTTTCCTAATATTGTTAAAAGTAAATTAAAGACAGTTAGGAAATGGTCTGGAAAATGTATATGGAAGCACCAGGTAGTAACTTGAAGAAAAGGAGTTCTCAGTCTATCAGGAAACACCAAATACCTCATTATCCATAGTAGTAAAGATAACTGAAGATCATGATTGAAACAAACATTTGGAATTCTGTCAAAAATCATATTAAGAAGTATCATTTATTTGTTGGTGGTGACCAGCTTTGTTTCTACAAGTGTACTCTACAAACCATCATGAAGTACATGCCAGATTGCCATGTCCCTTTGTACCTGCTTTTAGGGTTCTTTCCATTCCTTTCACAAATTCAACATGGGAAGAATGTTTCTTTGAATGCCTCTGTGTGTTCTGTAATTATTCTAATTTTATCCTCACGATCCCTATGTGAGTAATACATAGGGGATTGTAGTATATTCCTAGAGTCGTCATTTAAAGCCTGTTCTTGAAACTTTGTTAGTAGATTTTCTCGGGAGAGTTTACATCCATCTTCAAACGTGTGCCAGTTCAGTTTCTTCAGTATCTCTGTGACACTCTTCCATGGATCAAACAAACCTGTGACCATTCTTGTTGCCGTTCTCTGTATATGTTCAGCATCCCCCATTAGTCGTATTTTATATGAATCCCACACACCTGAACAACACTCAAGAACTGGTTGCACAAGTGATTCGTAAGCAATCTCCTTCATAGATTGATTGCATTTTCTCAGTATTATACCAACAAACCAAAGTCTACTACCTACTTTACTCACCTGAGCCTATGTGATCATTTCATTTCACATCCGCAGAGGTTACACCCAGGTACCTGTAGGAGCTGGCCGATTCCAACTGTGACTCACTGATATTATTGGCACTGTATACTATGGGCACCTTTTTGTCAAATGCACATTTTTACATTTCTGAACATTCAATGCAGGTTACCAATCTTTGCATCACTTTGAAGTTTTATCAAGATCGATGGTATGTTTACGCAGCTTCTTTCAGACAGTACTTACTACAGATAACTGCATTATCTGCAAGGTCTTATATAACATGAGCAGCAAGGGTCCAAACACACTTCCCTAGGGCATACCCAAAGTTGCTTCTACATCTGATGATGACTCTCCATGCAGGATAACGTGCTGCGTCCTCCATACTAAAAAGTCCTCAGTACAGTCAGAAATTTCACTTGACATCTCATATTATCACACTTTTGACAGTAAGTGTAGATGAGGTACAGAGTCAAATGCTTTTCGGAAATCAGAAAATACTGCTTCTACCTTCCTGCTTTGATCCAAAGCTTTCAGTATGTCATGCAAGGAAAGTGGAAGTTTGTTTCACATGATTGATGTTTACAGAATCCATGCTGATTGGCATGGAGGAGGTCATTCTGTTCAAGGTACCTCATTATTATTGAGCTCAGAATATTTTCTAAGGTTCATAAGAATTCAGACAATATGTCGCTTTATAAACTATCCATCTTTGTATGTAATTTAAATACAGTCAAATGCATATGATTGGAAATGGCCACAGCAGACAATCCAGAATGGTCATACAGGCAGTTCAACATACAATAAACAAACTATGCTGAGCAGTACAGAGAGGACTGTATGATGAACTATCTGCGTAGCCATTCTAATGGCTGTTTCCAAAAAGGCATATTTGACTGTATTTAAATTGTGTACAAAGATGATGGTTTTAACATGGACATAACCCCCGAAACTAGTCACCGCCAAGAAATAGAAGATACTTCTTAATGCAACTTTCGGCAGAATTCCAACGGTTTATATCGGTAAAGGAAAAGCTGTCTATCTATTTCGCCTGCAGCATGCTGGATGTCGGTGAAGATCGTGATGCCATAACAGTAATCAGGCATCTTTATTTTATTTGTAACACTTCTCATAATTGGCAAATGGGAGCAGGTCAGCTGCCAAACAAGCATACATAACTATTTTTCTTGTAGCAGTTGTCACAGCACAGACATTGGATCATGAAAGCTTTCAATCAGTATAATTGTTTTATTTGGTTTGCAACAGTTGTTAAGGGAGAAATACATAGAAAACAGCACATGTAGACTACACAATAAATTCTGCACTCACTTGTTAAATTTGTAATTAGTTGTTGTTGTTGTTTATGAACCTGTCCTGATATGAAAGAGTCCTCAGAGTATTGGAACATTCGAACAAAGCATCTCTGACATGTTCCATACATTCTGTCCAATCTCTGCTTGTGTTTCACAAGGCAAGCAACTGTCACAGTACACAGCCCCATCATTGAACACTGACATGTTCACTATGAAGGCAGAGTTCTAACTGATGCATCCTAGACATATGTATTGCATGGTGATATTGTGCCATTATTTGCCTTACACTGTCAAGCAGCATATTGCCACAATTGTGTCAGTAACATTTAGATTTACTGGGGAAGGTCACTTTTATCCATCATGCTCTGGGTTATCAGTGAGAAGAATGGAGACATCACAGCCATGTGCCACACTGAACTATTCCATTCATGTGGCAACAGGACCAATGTCTAGAATTGTAGCTCTCTCTCTCTCATTCAGAACTGCCTTTTGTTGCAGTAGGTTCATTTAATCTTTGCCATAGTGAAAAGTAGGGATGATTAATAGGAAAGATTTGCTTTCCACATAAACTGCTGTTATATAAATTTAGAGATGCAGTATTTCAAATTAAATAATATGTATATGTCTTCCTGTATTTAATGCAGTTGCTTTAAGTATAAGATTAGTACATGTAGGACCACTTGGACATTTTTCTCCCATCTTAACATATGCAAGTTGAACAGCACTTGGTGTGGCTAATAGTTGTGTGAACTGTTTCGTCATACACCGAATAACAACTTGCATTGTATCTGTAAGTCAGTGTAGATGTGCAATTTGCAGTATTAAGAGGTTTATTATATACAGTCTTTTCAGTTGTTTTACTTCTTCAACAGTTTAGTTATGCTATTGTGCATTTGCTTTTAGCGTGCTCTGATGAGGGTTTTGCAGATCACCTGACATTGATGTAGAATTGGTATGTAGTGTTTGCTAGAAGCACAATGTGTGCTAAGAGTAAGTTTTTGAATGTATGCAGAAAAAATGAGAAGTTCGATGAATGTGTTCATTGAATGTTTACTACAGTAATTAAGAGGCGTCGTCGTAAGCTCTGTTTGCTGGTTATCAGACCAAATGTGACAAATTCAAATTTTTTGAGCATATGATATTTTCCCTTGATGAAAAGAGTTTATAATAATATCAGAGTCAGATCCTAAGAAATTGTGGTAGGGTTACCTAAAAGTGGCAGTATCGGATATTGGCAATTGCAATGTGGCAGTGCATTGTCATCTATCACAGTGATTTCCACTTGCTATCATGACTTTCTAGCTCAAAATATTCTGAATGTTCCACAGCATTGTTACTGCGCATGGGAAGTAAACAAGGAGGACCATAAAAATGTAATTAGTTGTGTTTCAGTGGTATTGTTACTCGTAGGGAATCGATGCACTTATTGCACAGAGCTGTAGCATTATTATATGTATAAACTCATAAACAGAGTAGCAAACTAATCAGTGTTCAACATTTTGAAAATGTGAATACAAATTGTACTCTAATAGGTTGCAATTTTAGCTAAAACCATAATCAAGAGTAAATTTGTCATAAGATACCTGTCTTACAAATTTGTTAATGCACCTCTCATTTTCTGAAATGAATAAACTTGTTTTCTTCGATAAAAGTATGTGCACTACTATCCCAAATCAATAAAAGGAGTTTAAGGAAAGCAACCATTCATCTTCAGCTGATTGATATATCACTTAGAAACAGACCAGTACAGCTTTCAAGCTTATGCTAGTTTTTTTACTACAAGAATGTGCACATACCACACATACTTACTCGCCAAGCGACAGCAGGAAAAAACACACATAAAAATAGGTTTTACGTATGCAAGCTTTCAGAGCCAATGGCTCCTTCTTGTGGCAGAAAGGTTGAATGAAATGGAGGAGAGATTGGAAAAGTCACCCAGAACTCCGCATCAGGCGAGACTTACTGGAAGGGATGAGAAGGAAAGACCCTTCTGCCAGAAGGAGCCACTGGCTCTGAAAGCTTGCGTATGTAAAACCTTTTTTCGTGTGTTCACCACTTGATTAGATTTGTTGCCTATCCAATCACATTATGTTGTCAAAAATTGGATTATTTTCATTGTTAAATCAGTTACATGTTAATTTTTAAATGTAATTATGAGCATACTGTTTCTCATCATTGGGGTTACATACCTCATTCATTAAAAACAGAACCCTTATAGGATCACTTTTTTTTCTTTCCATCCGCGTGTCTGTTAAGATCCATTTTCCTCCAGAACCAGTGAAGGTACAAGTTGAAATTTAGGTCATATACTGAGGTCTACAGTCTCTGGGCACTGTCAAAAGTTTAAGCTTCTAAGTCAATGCAGTCGGAAGGTATGGCCATTTATGTCACACATTTTGATAATCTATTTAAGTCACTCGTCAAAACGTTTAGGGTACTTTCTATTGACCTAAAATCATGAAGTTTGTTAAAGAGCTCTGTTTCACCGTACAAGTAAAGGAAAAAATCCAAAAATTATTAATTTGTAACTGTATTATACAATAAAAACATTTTCTTGTCATTCTCAAAATTCTTGGAATTCACAGGACATGCACCTTGCTAGTATTGATACTGATCTTAAGCAAAAATCAAGATTCTCGATTCCCAGGATGGATGAGTTATTTGTATACATTTTAACCCTCAGTGTGTAGGTGCTACTCAAACTTATCCAGATATATATTCACTCAAATTGTACAATATTTTTTTTTTTTTTATTAGTAAAGAAGGGCAGGCAGTTGAATTAAAACACTGTACTAAATCATTTATGAAGTGTGTGTGTGTGTGTGTGTGTGTGTGTGTGTGTGTGTGTGTGTGTGTGTGTGTGTTTAAATTTATTTCTTTGTTTTTATAAGATTGAAAATGTCACTTTCGTACGAAGATTTTCAAAATGCTCGTATGCAAGAGACTGTTACATAGCCACTAGTAACACCTAGTTTCTACTTCACTACCTTTCCTTCAACTTTGCTTTTCCCATTAAACTTGATGCTTCAAAAAACTCTTAGGCCTTTTCTTTCTACAGCACAGTTTTCACTCTTCAGTTAATATGAATAAGTGTTTTGTGGTGAAATGCTAATTTCCTCAGGAAAGTAGTCTATTACACCAATTTTCAAGTTTGAAATAAATGTTTGTGAGCTACATTACTTGAATTTCATTATTTAAGTTTTTACAGACACATTAATACAGGAAAGATACATAGGATACATTCACATTGCATCTACGAGGGTCACTCACACTATTTCTGTAAAAATACAGTTTTCATTCTGCATGTATGAAAGTTTTAGTGTGTAGATATATCCTTCCAACTTGTTTTCAAACTTAGTTCAACCTGTTCCCATGAGTGGCGCAGTCACAGCATAAGATGGCTGCTACACTTGACATTCGTCAGAAGCAACATGCTGTCATAGAATTCCTGTGCTGTGAAAACGAGACAGTGGGAAACATCCACAAGAGGTTGAAAAGGGTGTATGGAGATGCTGCTGTCGATTGCAGTACAGTTAGTTTGTGGGCAAGCGGGTGACGTGATGAAAGCGGGCACGGCAATATTGAGGATTGTCCTCGCAGCGGCAGGCCTCGTACTACACACACTCCAGACAATGTGCAGATAGTTAACGAATTCATGACTGCTGACAGACGCATCACAGTGAACGAATTGTCACGCTACGTTGGTATAGGGGAAGGAAGTGTTTGCAGAATACTGAAAGTGTTGGCGTTAAAAAAAGGTTTGTGCCAGGTGGGTTCCCACGATGTTGACAGTGGCTCACAAAGAAACAAGAAAAATGGTATGCAGCGAACTTCTGGAACAGTACGAGAATGGTTTGAATTTCTTGGAAGAATTGTGACAGGTGATGAAACATGGCTCCATCATTTTTCACCAGAGATGAAGAGGCAATCAATGGAGTGGCATCATGCAAATTCACCCAAGGAAAAAAAAATTCAAAACCACACCTTCTGCTGGAAAAGTTATGGCTACGGTGTTTTTCGATTCTGAAGGACTCTTGCTTGTGGACATCATGCCAAGTGGAACCACCATAAATTCTGATGCATATGTGACAACAATGAAGAAACTTCAAGCTCGACTGAGTCGTGTTCAACCACATCGGCAAAAGCAGGATGTTTTGCAGTTGCACGACAATGCACGGCCACATGTCAATCAAAAAAACTATGGAAGTGATCACAAAACTCGGATGGACAACACTGAAACACCCGCCTTACAGTCCTGACGTGACTCCATGTGACTATCATCTCTTTGGGAAACTGAAAGACACTCTTCGTGGAACAGGGTTTGAAGATGATGACTCCCATGTGCACGCTGCCGAACAGTGGCTCCAACAGGTTGGTCCAGAATTTTACCGTGCGGGTATTCAGGTGCTGGTTCCAAGATAGCGTAAGGCAGTTGAGAAGGATGGAAATTATGTGGAGAAATGAAAATATTGTTCCCAAAGGATGTATCTACACACTGTAAAACTTTCAAACATGTAGAATAAAAGATGGATTTTAAAAAAATAGTGTTTCTTTTGGAGTGACCCTCGTAACACAGAATGAAATATAACTTCAAAAATACTTCTTGAAGATACATAAATTATGCGGCACTGGCACAGTTCACAAGATAGTGACACTTGTGTCAAACAAAAAATATTGAATGAAGAAATTTTCCTCCTGGTCACATGCAGCACAATGATGACATGGCGAGTGACGACCCTTACAATCTAGTATAATCTGCATTTCCATAAAAGGAGGAGGTTGGCCCTTAGTTGTAAAGTAAATAACACCAAATCTAATTTTGTGCTTGTTTTTATGTAGGTAATTGATGTTCCCCATTCCTAGTTAGTATTTTTCATTATAGGGTGAAATCAGTAATTGTGTTGTAACGTAAATTCTATTGTTGACATATAAACAAATACAAATTCTGTAATAATTGTAAACATTTGGAAGACAAAATGCTAGTAATCTTAAAGTATCTATTTAGCTCTATTCATAAACATGGTAACAAAACCAGTCCTTCATTAATTCTAAAGTAATTAACAGTTTTGTCAAAAGTATTGTTTACATAATTATATTTCTTAATTTCACAATTTAAACAAATAATTTGGCCTAACTCTTGCAGTAAATGAAACTGTTAAAAAGATGCAATTTTTCGATGTATTCAGTTAATTTAATGAGTTAAGTTTTAATTGTAATGTCTGTAACTTAAACTTCAAACAATGTGTAGTTTCAGTACCTATTATTGTGATCACATATAAGGGCCCGATTTTTGGTCCCAAGACAGTCATTCCACGGCCAAGTTTCAGATGAGTAACCCGTGCTGGTTAAAACAACAGCAATGCTTCAAATTAACTGTGGAATAAGTGTGTAAAAACAATGACAGTGTGTGCTCCATGCGTACCTGATTATTCTTCAAGAACTGTGAACTTTGTGGTTAGGCTTTTCCTGCTCATAAACAGTAATCTATTGTAGCAGTATGTGGGTGGTTCGCCTGCTAACTATTAATGAGGCTTATCAGAAGTTAGAACAATAGTGCACTGGCCATATATAACTGTGTATTATTGGGGGGTTGTGAACATAAAGTTAAAGACAGTGAAATGTAACTGGGCATTTACCGGCTACATTATTTACAGTAGTCAGTGTCGGAATCCACAACCCATTTTTTAGCCAGTGTAGCAACACAGTATGTCTTCACTGAGGACAACAAACGAAGAAAATAAAGTAGGCGGAACCACTATATACTGTGTTTACTTAGTGATGTAACTGCAAATGGTAACTGTTGTGGGAGTAGAAATGTTGAACTAATTTCATTCATCATAATCGATGTTTCAGAAATCATTGAACCGTGTCATTCATTATTTAAATGACAAAACACTGTATCAGGTTCTTATTATAGCGCTCCACTTTCCAGAAATTTATTTTCCTTGTCAAGTGTAAATATTTACGCAAATGTGTTGTGATGTTTGCATGTGTGTGCTGTTCTGCCTCTGTTACATTGTAGTCATCTTTTTGAGGTTGTTAGGTGTACCATGCCTCCTCCATTATGCAGGAAACCGCTCGTACACAAACCATCACTCACACTGCTTATTTGTGAAATGTCACAAAAGCTACTTACATAAATATTTGCACATGACAATAAGAATAAATTCTCAGAGTATGACATGCTGAGCATGGAAAAATATGTAACTCGTGCAGTGTTTAAAGTTACTCCCATCAGCCACGCTGCCAAGTAGAATAGTGACAGGAGACAAAGCATAAATTGTTCCAACTTTTACAGATTCACATCTGCTGATTAGAGCACACTGGTGTCAAGAAACTTTACCACTTAACTTTTGTAAACAGTGCTTTAAGGTCAGCACTGTGCCGACATCATTTTGTGTAAATTACTTCAGTTTTTCCTTCACAAACATTGTTTCTTAAAGCGTAAATCATGGGAAAATAACGTATATGTTAATGCAAAAATGGGGTGGGAATCACTTTTGTGAACATAGGAAATTCGGCAGGATCCATAAAAATTTTAAGTTGTGGGAAAACATTAATTACAGGAACTTAAAAGGGGCTTGTACTGTATTTTTGTTTAACGTACCCTTATAACTGTAAAACTGTGTTTAATTTTCAGGCAGGAATATCAGCAATTCGTCGTGTTCGAAAAACTGATAACAATCGCATTGCACGTGCGTGTGGTGCTACTATTGTGAACCGCACAGATGAACTAAAGGAAGATGACGTGGGAACAAAAGCGGGTCTTTTCGAAATTAAAAAGGTAAAGTAATTCTCAGATACTAAATTTACTGATTTAGCCAAGACTGTAAGGCAAACTATGAAGTATTGTATATTCTTTAATTCAGCAGTGAATATTATCAAAATTTTTGTTGTTTACTGCCTTTCTTCAGAATATATTCATCAGCATTTGATCTCTCTTCTTTGGTTTTAAATTAATATTATGTTTTTATTTTTTGGTGCTATATTTGAGCATTAATATACCCTTCTTCATTTTCTCAGTTTGGGGATGAGTACTTCTGCTTTATCACTGAATGTGAAGACCCAAAAGCTTGCACAATATTGTTAAGAGGTCCAAGTAAAGATATTCTAAATGAAGTGGAAAGAAACCTTCAAGATGCGCTCCACGTAGCTCGTAATATTTTGATTGAGCCAAAGTTAGTACCAGGAGGTGGTGCTGTTGAAATGGCACTCTCTCAGGTAAGTTTCTTATCTTTGTAAATATTTGTCCTGGCCATCAACTTGGTTTCCAGTGATCCATTTATGAAGGCAAATCAAACCTTCAAATTGGAATTAAATTCTTTGTTTAGCATTGTGTGTAACAATACATGATCTGATTTCATTGTCATGTGTTACAGAGGTATAAATACTACATTTAGTTGCATTTGATGCATAGCAGCATTCTCACAAAGAATTGGTCTACATTAGTAGTTAAAACTTCAGATGAATATGCTAGTGGTGGACTTTCATTTCCAGCTAGCTGTTTGTGTTCTCCTTCTTCTTCTCCTCCTTCTCTTTCAGAAAATTTGTAGTGCATGTGTGTGTTTTTTTTTTTTTTTTTTTTTTTTTTTTTTTTTTTTTTTTTTTTTTTTTTTTTTTTTTTTTTTTAAAACACGGTGTAATCTTAGGGGACACTGTGTTGAACTTTCATACAAGTTAAGGATCACATTATTTATGTGTGCTGCAGTGTTTTTCATAATATACATTATCAAATTAAATGAGATGGTGATGTGCTTCAACTTGAGATATTTGTGTAGTCACAGATATCAGAGTTTTGTGTTTGACTTTATTTACCCCTGAAATATGTGAAGAAATTATGACCATTTTTGTCGTTCTCAGGCTCTTACAGAGAAAGCGAAGAGTGTACAGGGTGTTGGTCAGTGGCCGTATCAAGCAGTTGCCCAGGCTCTGGAAGTCATTCCTCGAACTTTGGCACAAAATTGTGGTGCAAATACAATTAGGACACTGACTGCATTACGAGCTAAACATGCCACAGGTATAGTTCAAACACTTACTATAACAAGATACCAAAGTTGAATATAGTTAATTTTATATACTCTGTATGTAACTCAGTAATTGCCTTCTATGTTTGTTAACAATCCCAAACATCAATTTATGCATTATCTGAAATTCTCTGTATTATAGACATTCTCTCTCTCTCTCTCTCTCTCTCTCTCTCTCTCTCTCTCTGTGTGTGTGTGTGTGTGTGTGTGTGTGTGTGTGTGTGTGTGTGTGTGTGTGAGAGAGAGAATATGTTGTGAATATGGCTGAATGTCTGTGGAAATATGAGAAACATTTTTTGCTTAGATATATTTTCCAATTCCAAACCTGTGCTTCTAGTCCTTTGTTCCAAATATCTGGCCAAATGAAAACTTTTGGCTTACATGCAAAGTTGATGAATATTCCATGAAATGATAAGCACAATTCTTCTGCAATGTAAAACAGTCAGGGTGTATACAAGACAGGACAACCGGGAGATCCGGGGAAAAACCCGGGAATTTTTTCATCCGGGAAGTAACCGGGAGAAACCCGGGAATTGTTTGGATTTCCGGGAATTTTTCATTGTTTTAGTTTCCAGTTAAATTTTTGTGATTTTGACTGGTAAGAACCAATACTCTAACAAAGAATACTGCAGAATAATACTGCAGCAACAAAACATGAACGAGAGATAAAAAATAAAAAAAAAAAACAACTTAAGATGCAAAGGAAATGCGCCATATACAACAACCAAACAGTGCTCATACAATCGTCTGCCAACAGCAAAGTGTGTCAAAAGTCTTTAGGAAGACTATGCAATGCTTTATAACAACAAATTGCCTCTGATGAGCATGACATGACAACTGTTTAAATTAGATTTGTTTGAGCAGTTGCGGGCGGGCTCTTGAGCATGCGCAGTTGAGTCACTTACGAGTAGCACCTTCTCCCGCTTCTGGTTACAGAAGTGTGGCTGGGTGCCACTACTTAATATTGCCCCGGTTCGGGAATATAGTAAATCTGGGGCTGATGCACAGAGCAGTATGAGTTGAGGTGGGGAGTCTCCACGTGACCTATGTTTATGTTCAGTGATTTTGTTGTTTCCTCTTTGTTTATTGCTCTCATGTTAAATGATAACAAAATGGATTTTAGTGGCTGGGAGCTATCAAATGAATTAAAATACGTTCGCATAATTACGGAAGGCTAAGATATGTTATTGGTTTCAGATTTTATTTCCACCTTTGTGACAGAACAATGAAGTTATTTTTGCCGGTTTGCTAAAGAGATTTGGCTTAAAATTAATCTTTTCTGCTGAGGCAGTCAATTTATTTGAAAAGAAGTGTTTAATTTCACACTGTTAGCTAGTTTCAACTGTTCGCTGCATTTCAAGTGCACGTACGTCATTATGCCATAATAAATTACCAAACATGAGATAATGCAGTTCTGGTACTCCAAGAAAATTTACATACGAATGTGCATTTGAAACCGAATTATGGGTTTTAGTATGGTTCACGAAATTCCGACGCTCTTGAAGTATCGTCTGATTTCTTGTTTCTTTTATGACGTGTGAAAGATCTTATGTAAAATGTTTTACTTGTACGAACATATGGGCTTCCTACGTCATCGTAGCTGCGCAAGCGCGGTGACGCCTGTTATCTGGCACTCTCTTGCAACTGCTGAAATGAATCTA
This sequence comes from Schistocerca piceifrons, assembly GCF_021461385.2. Classification (NCBI taxonomy): domain Eukaryota; kingdom Metazoa; phylum Arthropoda; class Insecta; order Orthoptera; family Acrididae; genus Schistocerca; species Schistocerca piceifrons. The sequence goes on from NC_060144.1 coordinate 581,783,055, forward strand.
TTTCTAACAGGTCGCGGGAAAATATTGCGAATGGTAGTTTGAAAAGCGTTACATTCCAAGCTGATTTCCTTTTACGCAAGATGAACTATGTATTTCTTAAATCACAAAGCGTTTGGCTCCCATTTAAAAATCAACTCTTTGAGGACGACCATTTAGAAGAATTTCGAGCTCAGATCATCAGACATTTACGTCTTTTTACTGACACATTTGTGTGATGTATCTTAAAGTGTAACACGGGCAAAAAAGATCAACATGATATGTGGAAGCTCTTCCAGCTTATTAATCGTAGAGACCAATATTATATTTGAATGGTATGTATATCAATTTAAACCATTAACTTTTCTAATTTATGTGTTCACGCTACTTACGAGTGATCTAGCTATTGGCTTACTATATCACGTGTACTATGCTGCCATCAGCTGGTGAGACCACATGACAGGAGCTAAGACTGTCTTACAAAAGCGCATCGCAATCTCGATTTCAATGTTTTGGAAAGTAACATGCGGTGTTTGGTGGAATTCAAATGTATACCTTCGTAATACGAAAATATGCAGCGTACATGTTGCTGCACATCAAAGGTCTTTCAAAACGTGTTTTTCCTCCCCTAATTTCGTTTTCTAAAGTGCCGGGAAATTCTACTCCCATATATAAAATCATAAACATTCATGGGATTGATGAGTTTTACATTGCCGAGGAAGAGTATACTGTCACTTAACATGGAAAAAGTGTATTTTCACCCAGGAGAAAGTGTATTATTAACCGGGAAATCCGGGAATTTTTTTTCCTTGTCCACGTATTCACCCTGGCAGTGTACCATCTACAAAGTTAAGTCTATTGCTAATGGATGATGGCTGCAACTATGTGACCTTAAAGAAGCCAAAATTACATAAAAGTGGATCCAGATTAAATTTTGCTATCAGGACATAGGTGACTCCTCTTCTCCACAAGTATTTAGATATTCCTAAAGTACATGCAATAGTTATTCATAGTGCCTGGGATGTTCTTTACAATGGAAAGGTGTTACTTTTATTGACGAGAATGGTTTTCCCCTTTCATTAATGTTTTTCAGCCCCTCAAATGTTCTTAGTTAGAAATTCATCATTAAAGTAGTAGTGGTGGTGGTGGCGGCGGTTCATTACCAATAAATCCTTCAGCCTCTTCAGATGCACTGTCTTAACAGCTAAACTTCATATGACTGCAGGAAACTTATGGAAAACGTGTCCATCTTTCTGGACCAAAATGACTAAAAATGTTTCTGAAGATTATTATTTCAAGTATTGATACGATAAACTGAACTGTTGATTTGAGAGAGGAAAAAAAAAAGACAAATCAAACTTAATTAAGAAATAAATATATTGTAAAACAACAGTTAGTGCCCCAAGTTCCTTGAACAAAAGCCCTGCAGGATGTTTTTGAATTCATACCATATGACCCTGGACAAGGAAAACCTTAGCTCGATTTGATGAGTAACCACAAAGAGAGTTCTCTTTGAGGGTATGGGATGAAAGTATGCTAGCTGTTTTATTTTTGTCACCTATATCAATCAACATCTATGCTGCAAATAAAGATTTGGTTAGGCACTTCAGCAGTCCTGTGGTATGCTCCTTCCAATTGAAGTTGTGATCCCAAGAGTTTAATATTGTCCACCTCTCCTATTTGCTTGCCATAATACATGAACTTTTGTTTAGTTATTTATCAGAGTTCATGGGACATGCAATCTGAAGCTACGTGTTTGTGGAACAAGTCACTAAATAGTTCATAAAATGAGAAAAATTGTTAACAAAAAAATTAAAGTTGTCCTAGACTAACATAACATTTCCCAACTCTTTAACACAACCAACCCTATCGAAAACAGCATGTTACCTTTACAAACAGTGAAATCAGATTTCTGTATTTGTTTCTGTCAAGCAATCTTAGCACCCTGCACATGATCCCATCAGCCAACTGCAGCACAGGACATGTGACAGAGGTTGTGGTTAGGTGGGAGCTAATGACACATCTTAGATTACTGTGAGTGAAATGAGTAGCAATTAATTAATATATTTAGTGTCTGGCACCTCAGTCACATGTCCTGTGGTACAATTGGCTGGTAGAAGCAAACCAAGCAGCCACCATTATTAATTTCAGTGTTTGCGGTGCTAACACCCCATATTTGGTGGTTTTCGAATTTATACTTGTCTTACGAAAATATGCAGTTCCTAGGATACATCACATAAGTCACTCCAAACTGCATTGTTTTTAGTACACCTTATTGACTAAAGTGGTGCGGAATGTGACACTGGTCTATAGTTCCGATACTGACATAAAATTAATAAAACATGAAAAAATTGTGAGTATATAAATAAGACATTTGATATGGAGAAGTTCTCTCAGCTACTCTGAGTAGCTCCTGTGCAGAATTGCAGTGTGTCACTGATAAGCTTTCAACATGGATTTGAATACAGTTATACTTTTTTTTTCAGTTCTGTTGAAAGCCTATTGAAAATAAAACCTGCTGAATAGTGTACACCTTTCTGTACAGTGATTAAGGAAGTGTTGTTCAAGCACAAATCATTTTTCTGTGTAGTGTTCCCTGAATGACTTTTGCAGTTCCTTCTGAAAGAGTCAGTATTGTCAACAACAAATCCCATGCTGTACTATATGTATAGGGATGCCAGAGTTAGAGTAGAGACACACCAAAATAACGGCCCACACGAAGTTTGCAAACTGACTCTGGATATCAGTCTGACGGCTCTGGACTGATAATATTCTTGGTGAGTGCACAGAGTAGACCCAGTTAGAAAGAGCACGCCATCTGAGGCACTGGTGATCATGGGAGATTTTTCTCGCAGTCATATTTTTCACTGTCAACATCTACCAAACGTAAACAGGATGAAGCTAATGACTCAAAGGCCCTCCCAGCTGCACCACAGTTCGTCATGGTGTCACATACTGAAGATGGTCAGTCCTTTGTTTCAATAAATGTGTTTATTATTCAGAAAGGTGTTGATGCAATTGCTGGCCCTGTGAAATCCTACTCCTGTTAACGAAATGGCACTTTGCTTTTGGAGACTACTTCTGATTCTCAAGCACAACAACTGCGTGCAGCTTTGCTCCTCCACTGCTGTCCTGTTTGTGTTGGCCCATCGCGAACACTGAATTCTTCCTGTGGTGTTATTTACACTAGGCTGCTTGATGGTCTGACCGAAGCAGAAATTCAAATGTAGCTCCGTGTTCAGGGTGTGATTGCAGTCCATCAGGTGATTAAAAACGTAGATGCATCCTTAGTGCCCACACGAACTCTTTCTCACTTTGGTAGAGTGGTTCTTCTGTCAAAGATCAAAGCAGGGTATGAAGTCATCACAGTACATTCTGAACCTGATACGCTGCTACCAGTGTCATCATTACAACCACACTCTTGAGTCCTGTTGACACCCAGGCAATTGTGTAACCTGTGGTAAGGGTGCTCATGAAGGGGATTGTCCGCTGCCTCGTCCCCACTGTATCAACTAAAGTGGCGTCTGTGCCGCCTCCTTTTTATATTGCCCCATGTATCTCAATGAGCGGGCTGTCCAGGATATCCGGGTGAAGAAAAAAGCGCCTTACCCGGTCGCTTGCAAGGTGCTGGCTAAAACCCTGTTTTCTACCATCTAGCACCTACAGTACTGTTCTTGCTACATCTCACTCCATGAAGGACATGGCCATGCAGGCATATGACCTCAAATTTAGCATCATGGCTGTGAAATCGCCCAGCCCCACAGTAGCATTCCTGTCTCCTCCTCCAGCTGTGCAACAAGCTGCAAGACTTTCACCTGATGGGGGCGAAGTCGTCTGCTATGCAACTGGCAGGCTGGAAAGGACAGAAGGGAGATTCCCATGAAGACTTCCTACATCCCTCCATCTGACAAACATCAGAGTCTTCCTCTGCCAACTGGAAAGATTCCAAGAAGTCAAACAAAGGGAAACTTGGGACAAAGCAAGCCAGGATAGCTTCCCCTCTTGTTTCGCCATCTGCCTCCTTAAAATTCATTTTTTCAGTTCTGACTGATTACCATTAACATAAGCGAGTATAATCTGCATTTTCATAAATGAGAAAGGTTGGCCCTCAGTTTTAAAGAATATAACACCAGATCTAATTTTGTACTTAGTTTTATGTATGTAATTGATTTTCTAATTTATTGTGACTATTCCTAGTTAGTATCTTTCATTATAGCGCGAAATCAGTAATTGTTGACTTATAAACAAATATAAATTCTGTACCAGTTATAAACATTTGGAGGAACAACTAATTGTATTCTTAAAGGTTTTATCTTGCTCTATTTGAAAACATGTTAGCTAAGCCAGCCTTAATTAATTCCAAAGTTTTGTCAAAAGTATTGTTTGTGTAAGGATATTTGTTAATTTCATGATTTAAAACAAATAATTCGGCTTAACCCTTACAGTAAAAGAGACACTTAAAGTGAACCAATTTTTCGATGTATTCAGTTAATTTAATGAGTTAAGTTTTAATTGTAATTTCTGTAAATTAAACATTGAACAATGTGAAGTTTCAGTACCTATTATTGTGAGTATATATAAGGTCCCAATTTTTGGTCCTAAGACAGTCAGTCCACATCCGAGTTTCGGATGAGGAACCTGTATTGGTTAGATCAACAATAATTCAACTGTAAAATAAGTGTAACACAAATAGGTCGTGTGTGAAAACAATGACAGTGTCTGCTTGATTTGTTCCTTCCTATTCTTCAAGAACTGTGAACTTTGTGGTTAGGTTCCTACAGCTCGTAGATGTTAGATAGTTATTTATTGTAGCAGTATGTGGAGGTTTGCCTGCTAACTATTAATGAGGCTTATGGAAAGTTAAAACAATAGTGCACTGGCCATATTAAATATGTATATGGAAGTTTTGAAAAGTGAAAGTAAACAACTGTGAATCAAAAATGTGCACCTGTCAGCTACATCATTTAAAGTAGTCAGAGTTGTACTTCCAAACCCCAGTATCACAATGCAGTATGTCAACACTGAGGACAACAAATGAACAAAGAAATCAGGGGACGTGGTCAGAAACTGTCGTCTCCTTCACCAACTCGGAGATTGTCTTCGATGGTGTTACCACATGATACCCTCGCCCAGTTGAACTCTGTATCGCTGGTGCGCACCGCCAACCATTTTTCTGCCCTGGACTCCACAGACCGACAGGAGGAGAATGCCAACGCCTCTGCAGATCTCATAGAGCAGGATCCTCCTGCCTCTGTGCCCTGTAGCAGCATATCTTGAAAGGCTGGCACTAGGCAGCTGCGGAGGTGACATGCCTTCATTTTTTCCTCATCATGGCTCTCCTTCAGTGGAACCTTTGTGGCCTTCGATCAAACAAAGAGGATTTATGGCTGCCCTTAGAATCGCAGCGTCCACTTATACTCTGCTTCCAGGAAACATAATCGCGTCCTCATGATCGCTTTGGACTCTCGCATATCTTCCCAGTCTGCTTTGACCTTGCCCCCGAGGATGGCATTCCATTTTAAGGGGAATCATGCTGTTCATGCATCTCCCAGACCACCCACCTACAAGCTGCCACATTCTGCATTTTTCTTCCTCACTTGAACTTTTCCCTTTGTACTGTTTAAATCCCTCTGTCATTTGGTGTCACCAGGGCAGACTTTCTCCAGCTTATTGGGCAACTCGCTCACCCCTTTCTGCTGCTCAATGACTTTAATGTGCACCATTTCCTTTGGGGCTCACTCAGAACCATCAGAGAGGTGCCCTCTTGGCTGACCTCAATGAACTTAACTTTACCTGCCTTAACACAGAAGCACCCACATACCTTTTAGAGTATACTCACACCTATTCCCATTTGGAACTCTCCTTCTGCACTGCCCATCTTGTCCATCATCTCGAGTGGTCCGTTCTCTCTGACACGTAGTACTCGAGCAACCATTTGTCTTGTGCTATCCGAATGCTGACTCCTGCCCCACCTATGTGCACACCCAAATGGCAGCTTTCTAAGGCCCTCTACAGGCTTTACTCTTTCCTGGTGACCTACAAACAACATTTCCCCAGTTGCGATGACCAGGTGGATATCTTACAATGTTATCCTTACTGTGGCAGAACATTCCATTCATCATACTACTACTTTACCACACCGTGTCCCAGTACCTTGGTGGACTGAGGCATCCACAACACCATTCGTGCCAAGAGACGTGCTCTCCGCGTTTTTAACTGTCATCCTACGATGGAAAACTGCATTCATTATAAATGGTTGTGTGCACATTGTCATCGTGTTCTTCGGGGTAGCTAGGAAGCTAGTTGGATTTCATTTACTAGCTCTTTTAACAGTTCCACTCCCTCTTCCGTCATGTGGGCCAACCTCCGATGGCTCTCTGGGACCAAAACCCATTCCCCAATTTCTGGCCTGACAGTAGCAGATGTCATTATGAACCCTATTGCTGTCTCCAACACCTTGGGCCGCCATTTTGCGGAGATTTCAAGCTCCACCTGCTATCACCCTGCCTTCCTCCATTGGAAGCGAGCTGAGGAGGTTCAGGTGATACCCTTTGCTTCCCAGAATAGTGAGTGCTACAATGTTGTCTTTACTATTAGGAAGCTAGATCATGCTCTCACTTCATCCCAATTGTCCATCCCAGGGCCAGACAATGTTCACATTCAGATGTCACAGCACCTTTCTCGTTCATACGTAAAATCGCATCTGGGCAGAGGGCACGTTTCCAAGATGGTGGCAGGAAGCCACTGTCATACCCATACCTAAGCCTGCTAAAGACAAACACTTTCCTTCTAGTTATCACCCCTTTTCTCTTGCCATCTGTGTTTTCAAGGTGATGGAACATATGTTTCATGCCTGGGTGGTATGGTGGCTCGAATCTCACAATTTACTAACCACTGTACAGTGTGGATTTCCAGCACACCGTTCTGCAGTTGACCATCTCATCACTTGGTCCACCCATATCATGAATGGTTTTCTGCAGAAATCAGACTGTGCCTGTGCTTTTGGATTTGGCAAAAGTGTACAACACCTGCTGGAGGTCTGGTATCCTCTGTACTCTCTACATATGGGGGCTTCTATGGCCACATGCCCCATTTCCTTCAGAAATTTTTGAAAGACCGAGTTTTCAAGGTATGTGTGGGTTATGTCTTGTCAGACACATTTATCCAGGAAAACAGTGTGCCTCAGGGTTCTGTCCTGAGTGTCTTCCTCTTTGCTATTGCTATTAACCCTATAATGGCCAGTGTCCCACCGGGCGTCTCTGGCTCCCTTGTCTTTGACAATTTTGCCAACTATTGCAGTTCTCCACCGAACTGTCTCATTGAGCGGTGTCTCGATCTCTTTGCTCGTGGAGCATTGACAACTGCTTTCACTTTTCCGCTGACAAAACAGTGTGTATGAATTTCTGGCAGCGCAGTTGGTTTCTTCCGCTGTCTTTACATCTTGGTCTTACCTGGCGGCCCACTGTATGCAGTCCCTCAGTGTCCTACTTGTCCTCAGTGGTATTTCCTGAGGAGCAGATCGAACCATCCTCCATATGTACTGGTCCCTTGTCTGTTCGAAACTCAACTACGGGTGTTTCATTTATGCATCTACATATTATCCCTCTCACACTGCCTCAATATTATCCACCATCGTGGCATCCGTTTGGCCACTGACACCTTTTACATTAGCCCGGTTGGGGGTCTGTATGCAGAAGGTGGTGAACTACCGCTCTCGTGCCACGGTGACTCTCTTGTCAGTAGACATACATGCTGCTTTTCTGCCATGTATAGCCACTCATCCTGTGCCTCCTCCAGTGACTACATTGATCACCAGTATGGTGCATGTGCCTTTTCGGTATTACCTCCTGGCGTTCGCTGTTGTCTCTTGCTCCAGCAGCTTACCCCCTGCTACCTGCAACTTTCCCAATGGTTGTGAACCCTTCACCACCTTGGCTTCATGCAGTGGTCCATATTCACCTTGGCCTTCAATTCACTTCTTAAGGAACTCCAGCTTCAGTTTCGCGACCTTTGCACGGAACTTTGCAGTAGTACCTTTGTTTACAATGTTGGTTCTCGGACTGACTGTGGTGTCGGGTGTACCTTCGTCATTGGCACTGAAATTTTTCAGTAGCAGCTTCTGAAACACTGCTCAGTATTTACAGCAGAGCTCTTCACCCAGTACCAGGCCACACAGCACATCTGGTGACATAGGCTTTTCAATTGCATCATCTGCTCCAACTCCCAGTGCACTCCAAAGCCTCTGTGTGCTGTTCACCATCCATCCCTTAATGCAACCGGTCCAGGAAAGGTGTCACTTGCTCCCTCTCGATGGAGCTACTGTGAAGTGTATGCGAGTTCCTGGTCACACCGATCTTCACAAGGCACAGCCATGGGCTCTAATCCACTGCTCCCAGTTTTCCGCCACGAAGTCGTGCCTTATGCACTTCTGTCGGCACCGTACTGTTCATCTGGAACTAGAAATTTTCCACGATACACTCACTGCAGTGGAGACGTATTGATTCTTAGGACTGGTTGCTTTTTGACACCCAATTGACTTCGCTTCCTCATCTTCGCCAGCTTAAACGGAAGTGCTGGCAGCACCTTAAACCTCTCTGCTACCTGAGCAACACCAGTTGGGGTCAAGATCACTCTACACTGGTGCAGCTCTACAAAGCCGTTGTTCAGTTCCGCCTTGACTATGGGAGGCTGGTTTATGGTTCAGCAGCACCGTCAGCATAGTAGTTACTAGACCCAGTACATCACTGTGGAGTTAGACTAGTGACGGGAGCTTTTAGGACGAGTCTGGTGATCAGCCTACTGGTGGAGGCTGAAGGTCAGGCACCAGCAGTTGCTCGCCAGTTATGTTGCACACATTCATAGCTCTTTTGAGCATCCAAATTACCATCTCCTTTTTCTCAACCACAGCGGTTCATCTCCCACGACGGCGGCCCAGGTCAGGGATTACAATCACTGTTTGTGTCCGATCCTTCTGTCTGAACTGGAGTCCTTGCGTATACCATCTCTCCTACAGGTCCATTCATTTACACCTCGGCCACAGTTTTGGCTGGACCTTTTGCATGATCCTAAGGACTTAGTTCCTCCTGAGGCTCTACGCTGTACTTTCTCTCAATTCTTGACGCAACGCAGATCTCTGAAGTAGTCTACACCAATGGCTTCATAGTTGAGGGTCACGTGGGCTTTGCTTATGCTCACACTGGACCCATTCTTCAGTGTTTTCACTGCAGAGCTGGTGGTCATTGCTCTGGAGCATTCTGTTTATGCTCTGGTGAATCCTCCCTTGTCTGTAGTGACTCCTTGAGAAGCTTACAAGCCATTGATCAGTGCTACCCTCACCATCCTTTGGTAGCGACCAACCAGGAGTCAGTCAATGCCCTGGAACGGGTCTGGTCATTCAGTGGTGTTTGTTTAAACGCTGGAATGTGTCAGAATCTCAGGAAATTAGCTTGCTGACAGCCTGGCCAAGCAGGCTACTCGGAAACAGCTTCTAGAGATTGGCATCTCTGAAACTGACCTGCGCTCGGTATTACATCGCAAGGTTTTTAGGATTTGGGACACGGTATGGCATAATCTACGAATGCCCAATAAACTGCGTGCCATAAAGGAGACCATGAATGTATGGCAGTCCTCCATGCAGTCCTCTCACAGGGACTCGGTGGTCCTCTGCTGGCTCAGCATAGGCCACGTATGGCTGACCCTTGGCTATCTCCTCCGCCATGAAGACCCACCACAGTGTCGGTCCGGCATCCGGTTGATGGTGGCCGACATTCTGTTGCACTGTCCTACTTTATTTGCCCTGGGATGGAATTATCAGTTACCTGACACATTACCACCAGTTATAGCTGACAGTGCCCCATCTGCTGATTGTTTTATTTTACATTTTATACATGGGGGGAGGCTTTCATTTGTTCTAAGTTTTAGGGCATGTCCTTTGTCAATCTGTGTTCTCTACCCTAGTGCTTTTAGGCTGGAGGTTTTAATGTGCTGCAGAGTGGCTCGCTTATCCTTTTTTTATTTTCATGATCAGCCAGCCACGGTCATCTGCCCTCTTGCTTTAATCCCTTCTACCTGTTTCTTGCATCTCTCTTTGGTTTTGTTGTCTTATTTTGCCCATTGTAATGTTTGTTGCCCTCCTGTAGTTCTTATGGTTTTCTTTTCTTCATGCTTTGTGTGGTATTTTATTCTATCCCTCGTGGACTTGTGTTATAGTACGAACAAGGGACCAATGACAAAGCAGTTTGATCCCATGGCCTGCTCGATCCCCAGATATGTCAAAATGTTCAAATGTGTGTGAAATCTTATGGGACTTAACTGCTAAGGTCATCAGTCCCTAAGCTTAATCACAACTTAACCTAAATTCTCCTAAGGACAGACACACACACACCCATGGCCGAGGGACGGCTCGAACCTCCGCCAGGACCAGCCGCACAGTCCATGGCTGTAGCGCCTTAGACCGCTCGGCTAATCCTGCGCGGCCCAGATATGTCCCCTCTGGACTTTTTTATGTGGGGAGAGATGCGCAACCTTGTTTACGCAACTCCTGTTGCATCAGAAGATGATCTGGTTGCCCGGATAGTAGCAGCAGCAGGAACAATTCAGGATACTCCCGGGGTTTTTGCCCGTGTCAGACAGAACATGATCCGACCGTGTAACCTTTGTTTACGTGTCAATGGAGACATTTTTGAAAATCTACTCTAATTGAAATTGGGTTGTGTTAATGTGTTGTCTCTTGGTCATACAAAAATGGAAAAGTGTTTGTTGGTTTAATTAATTTCCCACCAGAAAAATTTTCCTCTACCGGTTTAAATACTCCTCATAGGAGCTGGCCGGAGTGGCCGAGCGGTTCTAGGCGCTTCAGTCTGGAGTATGAGGTATGAGTCGTCCACATGTCCCCCGGAGCTCCGTTCATCAGTGCACATGATGATTTTGTCATGTGTGATCTCTGAAATACTTTGCAAGTTGGACACTTACGAACTGGCAGTACACCCTTGGACTGTTTGATCGTGTGAATATCAGCCTAATAGTTAAAGATAGAAACATTCAGTTTCTGCACAAGATCTTGAATTTGATACTTCCAAGAATGCATTCTGGCTACGCAAACTTCTGAGTATTTAAGGCGATTGACTTAAGTGAGTGTTTGGCCATCTTTTGACAGTAAAACTTTACTTTCACAAGAGTTCTGTGTCAGAAAATGTGTGCATTTTGTCTTTTTACAGTTAAATCTACTCTCAGAAGCTCTTTTACTGATTTACTGACTACCTTATTATGATTATCATTTATATGAAGTTCCCCTTGTTTCACAATAATACTTGTCATCAGCAGAGGTGATAAAGAAATTTAGTCATGTATCATGTTTAGTAGCTTATCACTGATAATACATGAAGAAGCACAATAGACCCAGAACAGAACCCTTTGGCACAACTCATTTGAAATAATACCTGTCAAATTCAAACCTTATCTCTGTTTACTAACAGTTGACTACAATCTTCTGCTTTCTGTTTTCCATACATGAAATGACCTATGTTGGGCTTTTTCTTTGATGACACAATGTTCTAACTTGCACAAAAGTATTGCTTGGTCCACACAATCAGATTATTTCTTTAAATCAAAGATAATACCTACTGCCCTCAGTTTACTGTTTAGTCATGCTGATGCCTCAAGCATAAAAGAATAAATTCTGTTTTCTGTGGAGACTCCTTTCCGTAAGACAAATTACAAACCTGGACAGCAAATTATGTGTACTGAGAAGCCATAACTCTCATACACATTGCATTCCCAAAAACTTTTGAAAACACTATTAGCAAACAAATTTACATGTAATTGTCTTTCTCTCTTCACCCTTTTTATAAGTGATTTCACACCAAAGCATATTTTGATCTGTCAGGATGACTGCACATGGCAGACACATTGCACAGGTGATTGAGCACATAACTAACGTATGGTGCACTGATCCTCATAATCCAAGCAGAAATTTCATCGTACTCTTGTGAGACTTTACTCTCTAATAATTTCATCTTCATTTTTTACTATAGCTGCATGTGACGTACTTATCTCAGAACACTAGCTTTTAGAAGTTGTGCATATTTACGTGTACCAATAAAATTACAATTTGACTCTCTGATTATTGACAAGAAGTGTTATTAAATATTTTGCACAACTCTGGTGGATCACAAACCATTTCATTCTCACACAAGAAAGGTGTAGTATCTTCAGCACCCATATTATGCCCTGGTACCTCTCTCACAATTGACCACTTGGTTTGTTTTCCTCTGAACTATTCTGTTCTATTGGTGTAATGCACTCTCTTTTTCCCATCTGATAATGTTCTTTGGCACTTTGCAGTATTGTCTGTACTAAAATTCACTTACGGGCTCTGACCATCTTCCAAATTATAATACAGCTAGAGTGGAACTTTGATTTTACATTCTCTGATTTTACATTTTTCGCGATTCTGCACCATAAATTTGTAGCACCTGTGAAAAACTCGTCAAATTAATGCTAAAATTCCTTGTTTTTACATTTCTTCCTAGTAATATTTACTCGATTATACATTCTTACTTGACATCTTGCTTGACTTTGTCCCGATGGGTCAAGTACGTTTCACACTATTTTTTGCAGGAACTGGCATAATGATAACGTGGTGGTGCTGTATAGGTGACTAGGAACGATTTGTCCATTGCTATAGTGTCAAGTTGATGTTTATAGATGTGTTAGTGATTAGGAGAATCTCAGTTGTAGCAAGAACTCTTTAGGGAAATATGTTGTGGTTGCGCAATGTGTTAAATATTTTGGGCAAGGAAGAATATGAATGTTATTGCTCATCATTTCACTTGAAGTAATTTAAGCTTTCCTCTTAGGTTTCTGCCTAACCACATACTCGGAAATTGCCACATATTTGGAAATGAACAGCAAAGTATTTGCTGTTGCTAGTTTCCCTCGCAGGAATGTAAGCTATCTTCTCAGGTTTTATGTCTAACCTCACACTCGAGAATCGCCACACATTCAGGAATAAACAGGCAAATATTTATTTCATCCTTGATTCTCTAACCAGGCAGAAATGTTTAACATCGAGTATTGCAGGATATATTGTATTACGATCATAACAAAAGTGATAACAATGCTAAGTTGAAATAAAAATACTGGCATGCAGTAGTTTGTTAATCTATAACCTCGGAGTCAACTAACCATGACATTATCCATTATGCTACAGGTTTCTCAGTTGAATAATTTTGTATTGTGCATTCTCTCTTGAAGCCATGCGTCATTGATGCTTTATTAATTGACATTTGATAAGCATGACGTATTTGTGATGTACTTTCAATGCACTGTTGCTCTGAAATGACATACTGCACACATACATCACGCTTTATGAAGGCACTTGTTCGCCCACTGCTTGAATACTGCTCACCAGTGTGGGATCCGTACCAGATAGGGTTGATAGAAGAGATAGAGAAGATCCAACGGAGAACAGTGCGCTTCATTACAGGATCATTTAGTAATTGCGAAAGCGTTACGGAGATGATAGATAAACTGCAGTGGAAGACTCTGCAAGAGACACTCAGTAGCTCGGTACGGGCTTTTGTTGAAGTTTCGAGAACATACCTTCACTGAGGAGTCAAGCAGTATATGCTCCCTCCTACATATATCTCACAAAGAGACGATGAGGATAAAATCAGAGAGATTAGAGCCCACATAGAGGCATACCGACAATCTTTCTTTCCACGAACAATACGAAACTGGAATAGACGTGAGAACCGATAGAGGTACTCAAGGTACACTCCGCCACACACCACCAGGTGGCTTGCGGAGTAGGGATGTAGATGTAGAGATGTAGAAATGAATAATCAAAATGCACACAGTTCACACAGTGGTTGTACACAAGTGCTAGCAAAAGCCTGTGTTTCCAACTTTGTTTCTTGTCTCTCTTTCTGTCCACACTGGCAGTAAACATTTATCAGTGTATTTGCATCATGTGCAACACTATTTGTCGCATTGTTTTTGTATTGTCTGCCACATCGTGTCTAGAGATGAGGAAACTATAATCTGTGTTGCTGCATTATTAATACTCTAAGGTTCTTGCAAACACAATGAAAGGCATCAGTCAGTCAGTCATTCATTCTTTTTGTATTTATTTATTTATTTATTGTTACCTGGGAGCTGAAGGCCATAAGCATCTCTCAGTGTTTCGTAGTTTTACAGAATAAGGTTGCCTTAATCAAAGAATTTCGGAATAGGTTTTAAAACTACAATATTTTGGTGGAGAGTTTGTATGATAGTTGGTAAGGGCTGATGAAATAGTATTAATTGTTGTAAGAAATCAAAATCAGTTTGTTGGTTTGCATACAGTTGTCATCTATGGTGAGATAAAACATTCTGTAGAACAACTAGTGGGAAAAACTTGCCTACATATGGGAACTGAGTATGGAAGGCAGCTCAGGTTTCCGTAATTTCACTTGTATATCATCTAACGATTTTGAATTTCTAGCAAATATGGTGTCGCCGTTTCTTAGATAGAAATTTCAAGAAAGCCACCAGATATGCTGCTAGTCTTAGTCTTTTGTCTATGGGAAATTCATTCCAAAGCCCTGAGTATTTTTTTCACGTTTAAAAGCAAGCTATGACAACCAACCTTATTTTGTCTTCTACACAGTCTTTCTCAGTATTCTACCAAATTTAGAACAGTGTCTGCAGAGTGTCTTGTTTCATTGCTGTTCTTGTACTACTTGCCTCATATATTCCACAAGCAGCCATTAGCCTGGTGCAGTGATAATAAATCGACAGCCTGCTGCCTCTTCCATTGCAATAATTATTATTACTTCTTTCCTTTCCCAGACGTTATGTCTGGTTAAAAATAGAAAGTGACGTGGACCTTGATCAAGCGTGACTTCCTTTTAACTGTATGGTATATGTTACATTGCATTGAGGAACTTTCGGATAATTGAACATGTATCAATAATTACAGATTTCTGTAGTTGTATATGTACGTTTGGATGTAACTGTATTGTGTATATGTACTGGTGGATATTGTGTGGTATGACTCCTGTAGTTGATAGTATAATTGGTATAATGTCAACTTTATCCTGATGCCACATGTCCTTGACTTCCTCAGCCAGTTGGATGTATTTTTCAATTTTTTCTCCTGTTTTCTTCTGTATATTTGTTGTATTGGGTATGGATATTTCGATTACTTGTGTTAATTTCTTCTTTTTATTTGTGAGTATGATGTCAGGTTTGTTATGTGGTGTTGTTTTATCTGTTATAATGGTTCTGTTCCATTATTATTATTATTATTATTATTTCCACCCAGCCCCTGGAAACAGTAGGAGGAAACAAAACACCTAACAACTCGATACAACGGATTACACAGTGTGAACTGTGACATAAAAACACTTGCACCGTGAGCAGTGGCGTGTGGTAGCTGAACTGAAACATTGTTTCCTTTGATCTTTACCGACACTGCTACAAATAGGTGTGTTCTTGTTTCAAAAGGTGTTTCTAAACAGTGTCCACATCAAGTAGCCGGAAACATGTTTCAAGCTTAGTGTGTATGTGGCTTGAAGTCCACTCGACCCAGTTAAATGCCGTTGGCTACAGAAGGAAAACACCACATGTTAGATTGTGTTGCCTTTCAATGTACTTCACAGTTTTTGGTTTAATTTACCATTTTCATCAATTTTTGCTTTTTTGTGGGTGAACACAAAGGAAAGATATATCAAAAATGTGTGTTTTGATAATTTGTGGTTGTAGCATGTCAGAAAATAGCTCGATTGCCTTGTATTCAGATACCAATTTCAATTTTTTTGCAAGCTTTTACCTACTGTTACAAATCTCTGATTTTTTTAAGAACTGATGAAATTTATGACCACAAATGACAATGACAATACAATATAAATATTGTATTTTACATTTAATTCCTCCACTTACACAGATTTTATGCAGTTGGTGAGGATTAAGATTTTTAGTCATATATGTCAATTACATATGTTTTTCCTGGTATTTTGGGTGTTTTAACATTTTCCTTGATTCTGCATTTTCCTCAGTTTTACGGTTTTTAAGTCTGGACCCCATAAAAACATAAAATATGGATTTCATTGTAATTTCTTCCTACATGATAGTGTCATTAGTTATCCAGATGGATTGCTTATTAATACTGCATATCAGGCTGAAATTTTTTAAGGGAAGACACTATCAAAGAAAATGATGAAAGTTTGAAGATATGTACTGCATTTGTCATTCAGGTTGTTTGTATTGCAGATTTCTTGCCAAGTTTGCCCTTTGAGATTGGCTTCAAATGCCTGTATCGCAAGAACTATTTTCTTATATCTTCTTTTCACAATCTAACCCCAATATTATGGAAAGGATAAATCAAACAATGCAAAATCCAGGATGGAGTAGTGACAGTATTATGAAAAGGACAGATTGCTACTCACCATATAGTGGAGATGCTGAGTCCCAGACAGGCATAATAAAAAGACTTCTGAACAAGCAAGTTTTCAGCCAAAAGGCCCTCTTCTGAATTATACACCCATTTATGCAAGCACAACTCTCACGCACACATGCCCACTGTTTCTTACTGCCGAGGCCAAGACTATGAGCAGCAGTGCATGATGGGAGAAGCAATCTGAGTGACGGTGGTGGTGGTGGTGGTGGTGGTGGTGCGGAGGAAGCGACTTTTGTGGGGAGGGGAGGGATAGCAGGATAGGAGAGAAGTTAAAAGGCTGTGGGAACACTGGTGGAATAGAAGGCTGTGTAGTGCTGGATTGGAACAGGGAAGGGGATAGGTCATGTCAAAAGTATTAACAAGTTTAGACCAATTTAAAATAAGCTAATTTGTATACATATGTATTTACAGACTTCTAGTTAGAGACAATGATTAGATTTACTTCTGGTATACAATACTTAGGTGTTAGTATTGTGCTATGCATAGCTTGGGGGTAAGTATTTCCAGAAAGGAAAAAAATATAAAGTGAAGGCGTTATGTGGAATGTTGGATGTTTTATAATAATAATAATAATAATAATAAAATAATATGTTGTTGTTGTTGTGGTCTTCAGTCCTGAGACTGGTTTGATGCAGCTCTCCATGCTACTCTATCCTGTACAAGCTTCTTCATTTCCCAGTACCTACTGCAACCTACATCCTTCTGAATCTGCTTAGTGTATTCATCTCTTGGTCTCCCTCTACGATTTTTACCCTCCACGCTGCCCTCCAATGCTAAATTTGTGATCCCTTGGATCCTCAAAACATGTCCTACCAACCGATCCCTTCTTCTAGTCAAGTTGTGCCACAAACTTCTCTTCTCCCCAATCCTATTCAATACCTCCTCATTAGTTATGCGATCTACCCACCTTATCTTCAGCATTCTTCTGTAGCACCACATTTCAAAAGCTTCTATTCTCTTCTTGTCCATACTAGTTATCGTCCATGTTTCACTTCCATACATGGCTACACTCCATACAAATACTTTCAGAAACGACTTCCTGACACTTAAATCTATACTCGATGTTAACAAATTTCTCTTCTTCAGAAACAATTTCCTTGCCATTGCCAGTCTACATTTTATATCCTCTCTACTACGACCATCATCAGTTATTTTACTCCCTAAATAGCAAAACTCCTTTACTACTTTAAGTGTCTCATTTCCTAATCTAATTCCCTCAGCATCACCCGATTTAATTTGACTACATTCCATTATCCTCGTTTTGCTTTTGTTGATGTTCATCTTATATCCTCCTTTCAAGACACTGTCCATTCCGTTCAACTGCTCTTCCAAGTCCTTTGCTGTCTCTGACAGAATTACAATGTCATTGGCGAACCTCAAAGTTTTTACTTCTTCTCCATGAATTTTAATACCTACTCCGAACTTTTCTTTTGTTTCCTTTACTGCTTGCTCAATATACAGATTGAATAACATCGGGGAGAGGCTACAACCCTGTCTCACTCCCTTCCCAACCACTGCTTCCCTTTCATGCCCCTCGACTCTTATAACTGCCATCTGGTTTCTGTACAAATTGTAAATAGCCTTTCGCTCCCTGTATTTTACCCCTGCCACCTTTAGAATGTGAAATAGTGTATTCCAGTCAACATTGTCAAAAGGTTTCTCTAAGCCTACAAATGCTAGAAACGTAGGTTTGCCTTTTCTTAATCTTTCTTCTGAGATAAGTCGTAAGGTTAGTATTGCCTCACGTGTTCCAACATTTTTACGGAATCCAAACTGATCATCCCCGAGGTCCGCTTCTACCAGTTTTTCCATTTGTCTGTAAAGAATTCACGTTAGTATTTTGCTGCTGTGACTTATTAAACTGACAGTTCGGTAATTTTCACATCTGTCAGCACCTGCTTTCTTTTTGATCGGAATGATTATATTCTTCTTGAAGTCTGAGGGTATTTCATCTGTCTAATACAGCTTGCTCACCAGATGGTAGAGTTTTGTCAGGACTGGCTCTCCCAAGGCCGTCAGTAGTTCTAATGGAATGTTGTCTACTCCCGGGGCCTTGTTTTGACTCAGGTCTTTCAGTGCTCTGTCAAACTCTTCACGCAGTATCGTATCTCCCATTTCGTCTTCATCTACATCCTCTTCCATTTCCATAATATTGTCCTCAAGTACATCACCCTTGTATAAACCCTCTATATACTCCTTCCATCTTTCTGCCTTCCCTTCTTTGCTTAGAACTGGGTTGCCATCTGAGCTCTTGATATTCGTACAAGTGGTTCTCTTCTCTCCAAAGGTCTCTTTAATTTTCCTGTAGGCAGTATCTATCTTACCCCTAGTGAGACAAGCCTCTGCATCCTTACATTTGCCCTCTAGCCATCCCTGCTTAGCCATTTTGCACTTCCTGTCGATCTGATTTTTGAGATGTTTGTATTCCTTTTTGCCTGCTTCATTTACTGCATTTTTATATTTTCTCCTTTCATCAAATAAATTCAATATTTCTTCTGTTACCCAAGGATTTCTACTAACCATCGTCGTTTTACTTACCTGATCCTCTGCTGCCTTCACTACTTCATCCGTCAGAGCTACCCATTCTTCTTCTACTGTATTTCTTTCCCCCATTCCTGTCAATTGTTCCCTTATGCTCTCCCTGAAACTCTGTACAACCTCTGGTTTAGCCAGGTTATCCAAGTCCCATCTCCTTAAATTCCCACCTTTTTGCAGTTTCTTCAGTTTCAATCTGCGGTTCATAACCAAGAGATTGTGGTCAGAATCCATATCTGCCCCTGGAAATGTCTTACAATTTAAAACCTGGTTCCTAAATCTCTGTCTTACCATTATATAATCTATCTGATACCTTTTAGTATCTCCAGGATTCTTCCAGGTATACAACCTTCTTTTATGATTCTTGAACCGAGTGTTAGCTATGATTAAGTTATGCTCTAATTATTATTATATATATATATAGAGGGAAACATTCCACGTGGGAAAAATATATCTAAAAAGAAAGATGATGAAACTTACCAAACAAAAGCGCTGGCAGGTCGATAGACACACAAACAAAGGATTACGGTAAAAAAGGAGCAGGTGAATAGAAAGTGAAACTACTGGCAAAAACAGGAGGAGGAAATAAGACGACAGAAAAGACTTCGAAATGTAACAGTGACAATAACAATAACGATAACAATAACAAACGTGATTGTTGGCTTCAAATTAATGATATGAATATAATAGAGGGAAACATTTTGTTTGGTAAGTTTCATCATCTTTCTTTTTAGATATATATATATATATAATAATAAGGCCCGGGAAAGAATAGGCCTCCGGTATGTTCTGCCAGTCGTAAAAGGCGACGAAAAGAACAAACCACTAATAGGGCTAACCCCCCCTTTTAGTGTGATTAGTTGGTTCAGGACAGAACTAAAGAAGCCTCGGACAAGCGCCGTCATGGTCGGGGACGACGCTTGAACCCTATGCCCGCCCACAATGGTAACGACACTGCTAGCCAACTGGAAAATGATTCAAATCCAAATAGAGGTGTTTTGCAGGATATGCTTCCTGCAACCACCCTAGAAGGAAAACAAAGACAGAGGATGAGATGGTCAGATGAAGTTAATCGACACCTCATGTTCTGTTATTACCAAGCAACAAACCTAGGAACCAACACAACTGGATACAGATCACAAGTATACACAACATTTATTACCAGATACCCAGAATTAAAATTTTTGACAGAACAACGACTAGCTGATCAGATCCGTGTAATAATCAGAAATAACGGGATACCCCAGTCGGAATTAGAAAACATCAAACAACAAGTACAACAAATACTGGAACAAAATAATGTGCAATCAGAAGAAGAAGAAAATACAGTAATGGACTCAAACATCCCAGAGCAAACAAACAAAGAACAACACGCATCAATTAAACAGTCAGAGGAAAACGAAATCTTAAGACAGCCACCAGAACAAGCACAAATAGAACACGAAGTGACACACATGTTAGATATAGAAGAAAAATTTCAGCTGACATATATAGAATACAAAGACACAAATACAGACATTAGACCATTCTTGCATAGACTGCCAAATAACCCACAAGTCGAAACAACAATAAAAACTATCAACACAATCTTACACAACAAAATAAATGAAAACACAGCTATGGAAGAATTACAACTACTGGTTTATATAGGAGCACTCACTACACTAAATATACACATTAGGCAGAGATCAGAACCAACCAACACACAGAAGAAACCCACAAAACCAGCATGGCAACACAGGCTACAGATCAGAATAGAAAAACTGAGAAAAGACATCGGACAGCTAACACAATTTATAAGAAATGAAATGTCAGAAAAAAACGAAAAAGGTTAGGTAAAATCTCACAACAAGAAGTGATAGAGCAATTGGATGAAAAGAAGCAGAAATTACAAGCATTGGCCAAACGACTTAGAAGATACAAAAAAAGTGAAAATAGAAGGAAACAAGACCAAACATTCAACACAAACCAAAAGAAATTTTACCAGACAATAGATAACACACACATTAAAACAGACAATCCACCAAACATAACCGACATGGAACACTTCTGGAGCAACATATGGTCAAACCCGGTACAACATAACAGGCATGCACGGTGGATACAAGCATAAACAGATACATACAAGATGATACCACAAATGCCTGAAGTGATAATTTTGCAACATGAAGTCACCCAAGCAATTAATTCTACTCACAATTGGAAAGCCCCTGGAGAAGATAAAATAGCAAATTTCTGGCTAAAGAAATTCACCTCAACACATTCACATCTAACTAAATTATTTAACAATATAATAGAGGGAAACATTCCACGCGGGTCTTTAAATATGTCTGCTTGTGTCTCTGTGTGTGTGTGTGTGTGTGTGTGTGTGTGTGTGTGTGTGTGTGTGCGCGCGAGCGCGAGTGCGAGTGTATACCCGTCCTTTTTTCCCCCTAAGGTAAGTCTTTCCGCTCCCGGGATTGGAATGACTCCTTACCCTCTCCCTTAAAACCCACATCCTTTCGTCTTTCTCTCTCCTTCCCTCTTTCCTGATGAGGCAACAGTTTGTTGCGAAAGCTTGAATTTTGTGTGTATGTATGTGTCTGTTTGTGTTTCTATCGACCTGCCAGCGCTTTCGTATGGTAAATTATTTAACAGTTACATTGCAGACCCATACACATCCCCTGATACACTTACACATGGAATAACTTATCTGAAATCTAAAAATCAAGCAGACACAGCAAACCCAGCTAAATATCGCCCCGTAACATGCCTACCAACAATATACAAAATATTAACTTCAGTCATTACACAGAAATTAATGACACACACAACACAGAACAAAATTATAAATGAAGAACAAAAAGGCTGTTGCAAAGGAGCACAAGGATGTAAAGAGCAACTGATAATAGATTCAGAGGTGACATATCAAGCTAAAACTAAACAAAGGTCGCTACACTATGCATACATTGATTACCAAAAAGCTTTTGATAGTGTACCCCACTCATGGTTACTACAGATATTGGAAATATACAAAGTAGATCCTAAATTGATACAGTTTCTAAACATAGTAATGAAAAATTGGAAAACCACACTTAATATCCAAACAAATTCAAATATCACATCACAGCCAATACAGATTAAGCGTGGAATATACCAAGGAGACTCATTAAGTCCTTTCTGGTTCTGCCTTGCTCTGAACCCACTATCCAACATGCTAAATAATACAAATTATGGATACAATATTACTGGAACATACCCACACAAAATCACACATCTGCTATACATGGATGATCTAAAACTACTGGCAGCAACAAATCAACAACTCAACCAATTACTAAAGATAACAGAAGTATTCAGCAATGATATAAATATGGCTTTCAGAACAGACAAATGTAAAAAAAAAAATTAGCATAGTCAAGGGAAAACAGACTAAGCAAGAAGATTACTTACTGGATAACCACAGCGACTGCATAGAAGCGATGGAAAAAACAGATGCCTATAAATATCTAGGATACAGACAAAAAATAGGAATAGATAATACAAATATTAAAAGAGAACTAAAAGAAAAATATAGACAAAGACTAACAAAAATACTGAAAACAGAATTGACAGCAAGAAACAAGACAAAAGCTATAAATACTTATGCTATACCAATATTGACCTACTCATTTGGAGTAGTGAAATGGAGTAACACAGACCTAGAAGCACTCAATACACTTACACGATCACAATGCCACAAGTATAGAATACATCACATACATTCAGCAACTGAAAGACTCACATTAAGCAGAAAGGCAGGAGGAAGGGGATTTATCGACATAAAAAACCTACATTATGGACAGGTAGACAATTTAAGAAAATTCTTTATAGAACGAGCAGAAACTAGCAAAATACACAAAGCAATCACTCATATAAATACATCGGCTACACCACTGCAATTTCATAACCACTTCTACAACCCTTTAGATCACATAACATCGATACGAAGAAAGTAAATTGGAAAAAGAAAACACTACATGGCAAGCACCCGTATCATCTAACACAGCCACACATCGATCAAGACGCATCCAACACATGGCTAAGAAAAGGCAATATATACAGTGAGACGGAAGGATTCATGATTGCAATACAGGATCAAACAATAAACACCAGATATTACAGCAAGCATATTATTAAAGATCCCAATACCACAACAGATAAATGCAGACTTTGCAAACAACAAATAGAAACAGTAGATCACATCACAAGCGGATGTACAATACTAGCAAATACAGAATACCCCAGAAGACATGACAATGTAGCAAAAATAATACATCAACAGCTTGCCTTACAACATAAACTTATAAAACAACATGTTCCCACATACAAGTATGCACCACAAAATGTACTAGAGAACGATGAATACAAATTATACTGGAACAGAACCATTATAACAGATAAAACAACACCACATAACAAACCTGACATCATACTCACCAATAAAAAGAAGAAATTAACACAAATAATCGAAATATCCATACCCAATACAACAAATATACAAAAGAAAACAGGATAAAAAATTGAAAAATACATCCAACTGGCTGAGGAAGTAAAAGACATGTGGTATCAGGATAAAGTTGACATCATACCAATTATACTATCAACTACAGGAGTCATACCACACAATATCCACCAGTACATCAATGCAATACAGCTACATCCAAACTTATATATACAACTACAGAAATCTGTAATTATTGACACTTGTTCAATTACCCGAAAGTTCCTAAATGCAATGTAACATATACCATACAGTTAAAAGGAAGTCACGCTTGATCAAGGTCCGCATCGCCTTCCATTTTTAACCAGACATAACGTCTGAGACAAGAAAGAAATAATAATAATAATAATAATTATTATTATTATTATTATTATTATTATTATTATTATAACGTCTGAGACAAGATTAACACTTGATGACAGAGCTAACAAGAAAATATTTGAAGATCAGGGTGCATTGGAGAAAGTACGTTTAGCATGTAGTAATAAGTTAGGTCCATTTAGTTTAAGACCTGATAAATCTGCCGGTGTTCCTTGGCGGAAGTATAGTAGACGTAATCGATTTAAGTTTGTTATGTACTGTAAGCCAGAGACAAGTGCCGATATAAGTAAAGTGAAGGGATGGCCTGATTTAGAAAACCTTTGTAAATGTAAGAACAAATTGTTTCAAGACGTTATAATAATAATAATTATTATAATAATAATAATTATTATTATTATTATTATTATTATTATTATTATTATTATTTCTTTACTTTCTCAGACGTTAAGTCTGGTTAAAAATGGAAAGTGACGTGGACCTTGATCAAGCGTCACTTCCTTTTAACTGTATGGTATGTGTTATATTGCATTTAGGAACTTTCGGGTAATTGAACATGTATCAATAATTACAGATTTCTGTAGTTGTATATGTACGTTTGGATGTAGCTGTATTGCATTGATGTACTGGTGGATATTGTGTGGTATGACTCCTGTAGTTGATAGTATAATTGGTATAATGTCAACTTTATCCTGATGCCACATGTCCTTGACTTCCTCAGCCAGTTGGATGTATTTTTCAATTTTTTCTCCTGTTTTCTTTTGTATATTTGTTGTATTGGGTATGGATATTTCGATTAGTTGTGTTAATTTCTTCTTTTTATTGGTGAGTATGATGTCAGGTTTGTTATGTGGTGTTGTTTTATCTGTTATAGTGGTTCTGTTCCAGTATAATTTGAATTCATCATTCTCCAGTACACTTTGTGGTGCATACTTGTATGTGGGAACATGTTGTTTTATAAGTTTATGTTGTAAGGCAAGCTGTTGATGTATTATTTTTGCTACATTGTCATGTCTTCTGGGGTATTCTGTATTTGTTAGTATTGTACATCTGCTTGTGATGTGATCTACTGTTTCTATTTGTTGTTTGCAAAGTCTGCATTTATCTGTTTATTATTATTATTTGTATAACATTTTTTATCAAGCCTACTCTGTTTTATCTAAGTAATCCTTCAATGTATAAAATGTATTGCATAACAGGTACTTTTTAGCTGCCATTTTAAATAGGTGTAATTTTGCAATTTCTTTAATCTCTTTTGGTAATTTACTGTTCAGTTTTATTCCTTGGTAGAAAATGCTGTTTTGAGTTTTATGTTTATTTTTTCTTAGTAAATGTAAGTTGAGTCTATCTCTTGTTGCATGGTCATGGACATAGCTGTTTATGCAGTAATTACGAATGTTATTTTTTGTGTGTCCAACTGACTGGTAAATGTATTCACATGGAGCAGTTAAAATTCCCAGTGTTTCGAACAGATCTTTACAATGAGCTCGACTATTATTTTTGGTTATTATTCTTATGGCTCTTTTCTGGAGTTTGAAAATTGTGTTCATATTTTGTGTGTTTGTTCCCCAAAAAAGAATGCCATAGCTAAGAACTGAGTGTACATATGAATAATATGTAACTAAAAGACACTGCATGTCGCATGTTTTTCTCGCAAAGTATTAACAGTTCATCCACTTTACCTTTTATTCCCCTAACATTTTGATGAAATGAGCTTACTGCACCTTCTGATCTGCACCACCAAAATATGTGGCTTGTCAGCAGTCATCAGTGCGCTTTAAAGTCCCATATGAACTCTCCTCCCAACATTATCAAGGCGGGCTTGATCGTAATGCTGGAAAAGTTGTAAAAAGTGAACATTAAGTGGTTTGTGTTTGAGTAACTATTCTGTCCAAGGCACGGCCTATAGTATAAGCTCAGTCCCTACCAACAATATTGTTCCCAGTTTCTCCCACTGTTGTTACCTAATCCTCTTCTGTAATATCTTTAAATAAAGTCACCAAGTATTCTGTTAATAACTTATGCTTGTTAATGGTGTTGGGTGTCTGCTGAATCTCACCAGCTTTTGCCACTACTGGATTCCCCTATCCACAAGAATTTGACAGGTGGCTAAACCTACTCTCAGCATTCAAAATCAGTGTTGTAGGGCATCCTCTTACTAATGACCATTCTGCTGCCTGCCAGTTCCCACTTTTCCACTCTTGCCCTCTGTAGCCACCCCAGTTCCTGTCTAGCTTCCCTCAACTGTGCCTGAAGAGCACAAATTTTCACTCCTTGCTCCACCGTTAGTCTATTCCTACTATGTCTCCTATCTCGTGCAGCTCCAGCTCCAGTAGAGGGTCTCACTAGATGCCCCTTTACTTTCCCATTACATTCACTCCAGTGAAACCACTTACTACACAACTCACAATGTTACCCCACAACTCAGTGAGTCATATGCTTCTCCCTCCCTGGTAGAAAACCTCTGAAATATTTCAAACTGGATATGCTGTGTTCTTTCAAAATCTAGTGAATTGGGTAAGAGGCCTTTATTACTGTCGGTGAAAATCTCATTAACCGATCTTTCTAAATATATACTTGATTTTCTGTTTATTGCAATCTTTGTATCATCTGCCAACGAAACGAACTTGACATGTGGTTGTGTTAGTGAAGAAATGTCAATATACACAAGAGAAATTGTAACTAAATTGCAAAAAAATGCTTGTTGTAGGAGGTTCAACGTGGGGTATAAACGGTGACACTGGCGAGCTGGCTGACATGCATACCCTGGGAATATGGGAACCTCTAAGTGTGAAACTTCAGGTCTACAAAACAGCAGTTGAGGTATGTTAACTATACATCCTTCCTCCCCCTTTTCCTTGCTGCTGTTCACTATTATTATTTTGTTGTCTTGTATTTACAGACGGCGATATTGCTGCTCAGAATTGATGATATTGTCTCAGGGTCAAAGAAGAAGGATCGTGATAGTGAAGTCAAGAAGACTGCTGAACCAACAGAAGAATCGATGAAAGAATGAAGACTCGTTTTTGCACAGTTTGGAATGCTAGATTTCCTGCCAGAAGGTTCTAATTCCTGGTACTGCTTTCTTAGCAGTCTCGTACAGTATGAAGGAGGACTAATTCAACTTAATTTTATTGAATTTGCTTAATAACTGATTTTGATTTCTAAGAAGTTGCAGATTAGTGTTGTTCGAAATTGCTTGGATGTAATTTAATGAAAGATGGGAACAGACTTTTAAAAACCACTTTAACCCTGCTTAACATCAGCGAGTTGAGTTATTGAAATGTAAGTTGAATTTACATGGCAACATACTACAATAATAAAATTTTCTCACATAAAAGGATGTGCTTCATTGTGACAACCTGGTGTTTGTGTTGTGTATACATAAAAAGATAAACTTCTGTGTGTCCTATAGGTGAAAACAAAATTAATATTGCAAGAACAAAATTTTAAAACTGGGCTTTTATCTATGGTTTCATCCATGGAAGCAGACAACATACCTCCTTCTCACCCTTGTCTGTACTGGCTCTATGACCACTCCCACATACAGCCCTTGGAACACATTTCAACACGACCTAAAGAATCAACTTCTCGTATATAAAATAGCTTCAAACATCTGGTTACAAATAAGTTAATGTGTTACATATATGACAATAACCATGTAAGTGAGGAAAGGTTTGAAATTATGCTTAAAGTTAGTTGGAAGTTGATAAGTGCTCTCATTATGAAAGACCAGGTGAATACAGTCTGTGTAATTTGAGCACCATTTTAATCAGAAGCTAGTTTTTCATTCATCTAAACATGTATGATGACATGTCTCCTGAACTGTGTGTCGTACGATGACATAATTTTTTGGGTACATTCAGTAGTATATGTGGATACTATCTGCATACTGTTGTGAATAGTTGGTAATAAAAAAAGTAATAAATTAAAACATTATGTCTAATGCTGAACTTTTACTTCAGGAACAACAAAAATGTAAGCAATAATTTTTTTCTTTCATCATTTTGTGTGTGCACCATCAGTTAGGCTGCCTCAAGACAAATGTAAAGTTTCTAGCTGTAATACTTATTGTGTCAAACTTGAAACTTAAAAGAGTATATCTCTTAATGAGTAGATTATGGCAGCATTTTAAATTCAGTCAATAATAGTCAAAATATTGAAAATTTGTTGCCCATGGAAGCTCTCAGATAAGAAACTTGTAACTAGTTGTAACCGGGATGATGTTAGCCTGATAATATAGATATGATGTTTTTTGGAGAGGTTGTGCTGTAATGAATCATTTTACCTCTTCTGCAATTTTCCTGTCATTATTTGTGGGCAAGATGGTAGATAATAGAAACACATGTAACACCTTTTATAGTTCGCTAGTTTTCATAGCCAGTGGCTCCTCCTTTTGTCAGAGGGGACTAAGGGGAAGAAGGGGGTGAATCAAAAGAACTGGTGAGGTTTAGGAAAAGTAGTAAAGTCACCCAGAACCCCAGGTAAGGGGAGACTTATTACTGGATGGAATGAAAAGAGAAGATTGATTGATGGAGGCTGCACCAGATGAGATCTGAAAACTGGGGAGCTTAAAGAGGTACACTGGTTAAAACAATTGTGGGATCAGTTGAGATATCTAGGTTCTGAAGTACTTTCATCCGCAGAATGAACTAAAATGGTTCGACGTTTTTCTGCCGTTCTACGGAGTGCAGAAAACATTATGGTCACCGAGATAGTGTTAATAACAGAAAGTTTCTGCAGTGTGTGTTGCTATTGATTTGTGTTTACTCTACCAAACTACCCAAATTACCCAAGCAGTTGGGTTCAGATAGTGTAGTGAGCAGTTAGTGCAATGTGCATGACATACCCAAAGCTATGGCATCGAGAGCCATAGGATGATTGGAAGCGGGACAGGCACAGAGGGAGGCGGCTACAGCTACTGGAGTGCCCCAAAGTGTAATTTCCAGGACCTGGACACGATTTCAGACAACAGGGACCATTAAAAGAAGGCAAGGCCAAGGTTTTTCATGGGCAACATCAGCAAGAGGTGACTGTTATCTCCAGTTAACAGCCCGCCAAAAGAGAGAGGAGGCTGAATGCAACTCATCTGCAATGCACCCTCCAGGCAGCAACAGAACACTCAATATCAAAACAAACAGTCCAAAATTGCCTTCAGAAATGTGGCCTCCACGCAGAGGCCTATGGTGTGTCCCATTAAAATCATGACACCATTTAGCCCGCGGAAACTGGGCAGAGGAGCATCAGGACTGGAGTCGTAACAAAGGGTGCCGGGTGCCGTTCACAGATTAGTTAAGATTTTAACTTCAGCCAGACAATTGTCGTTCTCCCATCTGGAGAGAACATGGAACTTGGAACAATCCTGCTTATGCGCAGCAAACATCACCATATCATGATGGTGGATGAATTGTGTGGGCAGGAGTCAGTATTGGTGGACGTAGGGGCCTCTATGCCATTCAGAATGGCACTTTGACTGCTCAGAGGTATAGAGACGAGATCCTTCGACCTTTTGTTGTGCCCTACGCTGGAGCAATAGGAGATGGGTTTCTTTTGGTGGACGATAACGCTCGTCCCCACAGAGCTGCACTGGTGGACAACATGCTTGAAGCTGAGGGAATTGAATGAATGGCGTGGCCAGCTTGTTCACTGGACTTAAACCCAATTGAGTACGTCTGGGCTGCACTTAGCAGATGCATTACAGCCAGACCAGCACCTCCCACAACGGTTGCAGAGCTTAATATTGCACTTGTGGAAGAACGGCCAAATATCCCTCGAGAGCTGATTGATAACCTCATACTGTCCATGCCACCCAAGTGTGCAACTGTACTGGCCATCCCAGGTGATCACACACCATATTCGAGGTCAATGAGAATGACAGTTTCACTATTATGGCAGCCCCATGTTGCCTCACTCTACGTAAACGCCATGTAAACCTCAAGTAAGGAATTGTGACGGCAAAATATCGTACTGTATCACACACAAATTAAAATTGTAACTGATATTTCCAGGGGCAGATGTGGACTCTGACCACAATCTATTGGTTATGAGCTGTAGATTAAAACTGAAGAAACTGCAAAAAGGTGGGAATTTAAGGAGATGGGACCTGGATAAACTGACTAAACCAGAGGTTGTACAGAGTTTCAGGAAGAGCCTAAGGGAATAATAGCAGAGGATCAAGCAGGTAAAAAGACGAGGGCTAGTAGAAATCCTTGGGTGACAGAAGAAATACTGAATTTAATTGATGAAAGGAGAAAATATAAAAATGCAGTAAATGAAGCAGGCAAAAAGGAATACAAACGTCTCAAAAATGAGATCGACAGGAAGTGCAAAATGGCTAAGCAGGCATGGCTAGAGGACAAATGTAAGGATATAGAGGCTTATATCACTAGGGGTAAGATAGATACTGTCTACAGGAAAATTAAAGAGACCTTTGGAGAAAAGAGAACCACTTACATGAATATCAAGAGCTCAGATGGAAACCCAGTTCTAAGCAAAGAAGGGAAAGCAGAAAGGTGGAAGGAGTATACAGAGGGACTATACAAGGGCGATGTACTTGCGGGCAATATTATAGAAAGGGAAGAGGATGTAGATGAAGATGAAATGGGAGATAGATACTGCGTGAAGAGTTTGACAGAGCACTGAAAGACCTAAGTCGAAACAAGGCCCCAGGAGTAGACAACATTCCATTAAAACTACTGACAGCCTTGGGAGAGCCAGTCCTGACAAAACTCTACCATCTGGTGAGCAAAATGTATGAGACAGGCAAAATACCCTCAGTGTAGCAATTTGTTAACATCGAGTATAGATTTAAGTGTCAGGAAGTCGTTTCTGAAATTATTTGTATGGAGTGTAGCCATGTATGGAAGTGAAACATGGACGATAAATAGTTTGGACAAGAAGAGAATAGAAGCTTTTGAAATGTGGTGCTACAGAAGAATGCTGAATATTAAATGGGTAGATCACATAACTAATGAGGAGGTATTGAATAGAATTGGGGAGAAGAGTAGTTTGTGGCACAACTTGACAAGAAGAAGGGATCGGTTGGTAGGACATGTTCTGAGACATCAAGGGATCACCAATTTAGTGGGTAAAAATCGTAGAGGGAGACCAAGAGATGAATACACTAAACAGATTCGGAAGGATGTAGGCTGCAGTACATATTGGGAGATGAAGAAGCTTGCACAGGATAGAGTAGCATGGAGAGCTGCATTAAACCAGTCTCAGGACTGAAGAAGACAACAACAACAACAACAACAACAACTGAAAAAAAATACGTTACCATAGGTCTGTTGTGTATGATACCTCACCTGATCCCCTAATTGTTTTGTGCAGTGTATATACAACACAGATATTATTGCTAAAACATCATGCATGAGTTAATAAGAGTGAAAAGCTAAGAGCATTGTATGTGATGGAGGTGGGAAGAGGACATCAAAAAATAGCCAGGTCAGAAAATGAAAGATGTAGAAAACTAGGTGTGAAGAAAGGAATAGTTGCTGTGAAGGAACACTGAAACCAAAGAAATTAATGTAAACTGAGGCTAGGTGGGTGGCAAAAACCAGGGACATGTTGTAGTTCCAGTTACCACCTGCAGAATTCTGAGAAACTGGTGGGGGGGGGGGGGGGCACATTGGGTAAAACAGGCACCAAGGTCACGACTGCCCTGTTATAAAGCATGCTTTGCAATAGGATATTGTATGTTGCCAGTATACACCCTCTGGTTATGCCAATTCATCCAAACTGATAACATGGTGGTAGTCAAGCCAATGTAAAAGGCTGAACAGTGTTTGCAATAACCGGTATATGACGTGTCGTATCACGGCTGGCTCTTCCTTTGTTAGTATACGTTTTGCCAGTTGCAGGTTCGGTATAGGTGATGGCAGGAGGATGCATAGGGCAAGTCTTGCAGCAGAGGTGGTGAAAGAGGTTAGAGCCATAAAGTAGGGAGGTGGTGCAGCAGCAGCTTAGGGCCTGACAAAGATATTGCAAAGTTTGGGAGGGCAACAAAAAGCTGTTCTGTGTGTGGTGAGCAAAATATTGGACAGAATAGACCTCACTTCAGGGCATAATTTTAACAAGGCATAGCTGATAAATACATTAAAGACCAGGATAGTATTGAGTGAAAAGAGGTGTATTCCTAAGTCGTTTTTGGGAGAGGTCCACAGTAACAAGACTGGATATGATGGTCCAACAAATCTGCTTTTGAACTAGGCTGGTGGTGTAATTTGTCCAGTGGGGGATAAGATGAGAATGGTTGTGTATTGCTATAAAGAGTCTGCATCTGAACAACATGTTTGCCTCAACTGACAAGGCTGTACGAAAGGGAAGGTTTGACATGGAAAGGATGGCAACTGTCAAAATGTAAGCACTATAGCTAGTAGATTTAATGTGGACAGAAGTGACATCAGGATGAGATCAACATCAAGGAAAGCTGCATGGGGTTCAGAATATGACCATGTGAAATTTAATTGGGAGGATGTATTTAGAGATTCCAGGAATTTTAACAGATCACACTCACTATGAGCCCATATGGCAATGTCATCAGTGTATCTAAACCAAACCAGGAGCTGAAGGCATATGACTACCAGGAAAGACCTCTCCAAGTGACCCATGAAAAGGTTGCAAAAGAAAGACCCATCCTGAATTCATTACATAGAAATCACATACGATGTGCTCCTCCAAAGGAACCCTTCATACTTCGGTACATAAATGATGTGTAATAGGATTAAAGTGTTAAAATATATACTGCCAGCAGAAAAAAATGTAACACACTTGAGGACTTGATCTGTTTGTATTGACAAGTGAGGTGATAGATAGTTTATTAATGTGGAAGTATATGATAACAAATTAAGACCAAATTAAACACATCCCAGTATGGGGTGCCCAAACAATTGCATCTATACACAGTGTCACCCCCTCCCTCACCACCACCACCACCACCACCACCACCACCACCACCACATCTGGTGCCAATGCAAGCATGTATTCTCGAATACAAATGATCATAAAGATGCTAAACGGCATCCTGCAATAGTGTCCCAAACATATTTCACATTTTGTTGCAAATTGGCAATGAGCAGGCCCCAGACAATTAGTAAGCTCAGATTTCATCATATCCCATATGTGTTCAACTGGCGAGAGATCTGGTGGGCTCGGTGGGCAAGGCAGCTGTCGTACGCCACGAAGAGCATGTTGTGCCATAGCAGTCGTTGTGGACATTCATTGTCCTGCTGAAAAAGCAAATGAACTTTCTGTCAAAGAAATGGCAGTAGCACAGGGTAAAAAACCTGTGCAATGTAGTGGATGCTGGTTACTTTACCCTGCAGAAACACAAAATTTGACTGAGTTGTAACTGATGGCTCCCACACCATGAAGCTTGGGGAGAGACCTGCGTGGCATGGGTGAATGCACTCTGGAATACGCCGTTCACCAACTCTATGCCCTACATGCCTGTGCCCATCAGTTGCACACAGACAGAACCTACTCTTACCACTGAAGACAAAAGAGTACCATTCCACTCTCCATTTGACTCTTTCGTGACACCAGAGAGCCATGCTTGTTGTGGTTTCAGTGGTGGCCAGGCAAGAGGCACACACAGGCAGCTAAAGGCTTATGTATCCCAGTAAAGCCCTCTCCAAGCAACCCATGAAAAGGTTGGCATGGGTGTACCCATGATCTGTTTGTGTGTCAGCCCCTGAAAGGCGAAGTAGTTGGGAAGTATAAAATTGATTAAGTTCAGCAGCAAGTATGCCACAGGTTTGGAATCAGGTGGGTGCTGACAGAGGAAATTTTCTGCAGCAGATACATATTTTATGACATTACAAATACATTTTACAAAATCAATAATGGAAATAGTGACAAAACAAAAATTACTATGAAACTCAACTAAAATTTCCACCCCAGGGGGTCCACAACTCTTTTGTGGATATGTGCGTAGCAAGCACGGGACCCCTAGCTAGTGTGGCCCTCCTTCCTTTCCGGGCTGCATACCTTCCTTTTTCCACATCCTTCCCCATCCGCCATCTTCCCTCCCTCCAACCCCCCCCCCCCCCCTCCCCCGTCACCACCACCTCTTGCCTTCCCTTTCTCCTCCTCTGGGAGTATGTTTAGTGCCTACGTCCGGAGACGGATGCTCGAAACTGTAAAACAGTCTCTCTTCTTCGCTTTCTCTGCTGGCAAGTCTTCGTCCTTCCTTTGTCCTTCTCTTTCCCTTATCTCTTCTCTTTACCATTTTCTCCACTGCGGCGTTTGAGACCTCTCTTCTTTCCTTGCCTTTCCTTTTCTATTCTTTGTTCCTCCCTTTCTCTTTTTCGTCCCTGTGTGTGTCTGAAGGCCGACCCATGCATTCCCACGTGTAGCTGGTGATGGGGTAACGCGTAATTCCTGGCCCCGGGTAGACAGGTAGGACACGTACGTACTCCCTGGTAATGGCCAGGCCCAGGGAGGGGTGATTACCCGAGCTGATACCTTCCGAAAGTGCCGATTGGTCCCTCCGTCTGTTTCTCGGGAGGTGTGAACAATCACGTAAGGCGGGAGTGCTCTCAGAGAGAGCCTCCACAAGGAAGGAGCACGCCATAGGAGACACCGGTAATACGGGGGATACTTCCGCAATGGTTTCGAGTCTCAGCCACGGACAATGCTTCAATCATTGCCACAGTTCCTTGTTGTTTCTTGGTGGGGCGAAGGTCAAGATTTCTCCACAGTCAACCCTTTCGTTATTCAGAAAGGTCTCGACGCAATTGCAGGTCCCGTAAAGTCTTCACGATTACGAAATGGCACCTTGTTGTTAGAAACAGTCAGTGCCCTCCAGGCACAAAAATTGCTGCGTACTTCACTGCTACATACCTTCCCTGTTCGGGTGGAAGCGCACTACACTTTAAATTCATCACGTGGGGTTGTTTATACACACTCTCTCGACGGATTGTCCGACAAGGAAATTCAAAACTACCTGTCTGACCAGGGTGTAACAGCTGTTCATTAAGTCATGAAAAGGGTTGACAAGAACATCGTTCCAACCCGTACTGTCTTCTTGACATTTGACAAAGTTCAGCTTCCATCGAACATAAAAGTGGGCTATGAGATAATTTCCATTCGCCCTTACATCCCAAACCCTACACGTTGCTATCGGTGTCAGCAGTTGAATCATACCAGCCAGTCATGATCCAATCTGGCCAAATGCGTTACGTGTGGCAAGGATGCCCATGAGGGTGCTTATCCACCTCCATCCCCTCGTTGCATCAACTGTATGGGTGACCACGCTGCTTCCTCTAGAGATTGCCCCATTTTTAAAGATGAGCAGCTCATTCAGGAAATCAGAGTGAAAAAAAAGGTGTCGACCTTTGCTGCTTGAAAGTTATTTGCCAATCAAAAGCCCACTGTGCCTCACGCAGCACTGTCCTTGTCTATCCTTGGCCAACAAAGGAGGCAGCCACGCAGACTTGTGATCTCACCTTTAGTGCCACAGTCATCAGAGCGGCCAGCGCAAAGATCGCCCATTCAACCTCCCCACTCTCCCCTGCTCACTCTATGGCTCACCCTTCATCGCGTTCTGCTAAATCCTGAGCCCCAAAATCAGACACCCAGACTTCCAAAAAAGAGCCTACTCATTAGGATTTTTTACGTACCCCGACTTCACAACCGTCGATTCCTCCTCCATCTCAACGTCCTGTTTCCAAGAAGCCTAATAAGAAACACAGTTCCTCTCCTTTTCCGCCACGGCGTGTCTCGTATACAGCACCACCTGGCGATAACCGCCCTCGGCCGTCCTCTGTGTCGCTGAGGCGCACTGCTGGTGGCAGATCGCTGGTGGCAGGAGCTGCTCCCGAACAACCTATGGATCAGGATCTTCTGCCTTCGGCTGAATGCCGTTCCACGCTGTCGGTTGCCGGCTCTGAGCAGTCATTGAGTTGAGGGCAACCTTGGTCACATTCTTCCCTTTTCTGTCCACCCTATGTCCATTATCCATTGGAATATCTGCGGAATTTGAGCCAATTGGGATGAATTGTCGATCCTCTTACGATCCTACTCGCCGATCATCTTTTGTCATCAGGAAACAAAGCTGCGTCCCCACGATCACTTTGTTTTCCCCCATTTTCAGTCAGTCCGATTTGATCTCCCCTCTGTTGAAGGCACTCCAGCACATGGAGGACTCATGGTTCTTCTCCATGATACTCTCCATTATCACCCAATCCCCTTAAACACTTCCTTCCAAGCTGTTGCCATCCGTCTTTCCCTTTCTGGATACACCTTCTCTCTTTGTACTGTATACATTCCATCGTCCACACCTATGGCAAGAGCTGATCTCCTTCATCTTCTTGGTCAGCTTCCGTCCCCCTATTTGCTGGTTGGGGACTTCAATGCCCACCACCCGCTTTGGGGATCTCCACGTCCTTGTCCGCGTGGCTCACTATTGACAGACATCTTCCACCAAGCGGATCTTGTTTGCCTCAACACTGGGGACCCTACATTTTGTCTGCCTCCACGACAAATTTCTCTCATTTGGACCTTTCGGTCGGTACTGTTCCACTAGCTCGGCGCTTCGAATGGTTTGCTCTTGCTGATACACACTCGAGTGACCACTTTCCATGTGGCCTTAGATTGCAGCCACGACTGCCATATGTGCGCCCGAGACGCTGGAAGTTTTCCCAAGTCGACTAGATAATTTTTTTGTCTCTAGCGACATTCGATGACCGTCACTTTCCTAGCGTCGATGATGAGGTCACTCATATTACAGGAGTTATTCTTACAGCTGCAGAACATTCAATACCTCGCACCTCCGAATTGCCCCGGCGCCCCCCAGCTCCTTGGTGGAACAAGGCATGCCGTGACGCAATACGTGAGCGGCGATGTGCTCTTCGCGTTTTCCGCCACCATCCTACTTTGGCCAACTGTATCCGCTATAAGCAGTTCCGTGCGCGATGCCGTCGCGTCATCCGCGATAGCAAGAAGGCAAGCTGGAAATTCTTTATTAGCTCATTTAACACCTTCACTCCCTCATCGGAAGTTTGGAGTTGGATTCGACGGTTCTCAGGCGCACCTAGTTTCTCCCCGGTCCCCGGTCTCTGGGCTCACTGTCGCGCATGATACATTAGTGGACCCCGTCGCAATTTCTAACTCATTGGGTCATCACTTTGCTGAGATTTCGAGCTCTTCAAATTATCCGCCAGCATTTCCCTCGAAGAAACGTGCAGCGGAAGTACGACCTCTTGCTTTCTCCTCTCAAAATTGCGAAAGCTACAATACTGTTTTCTCCATGCGGGAACTCCAACATGCACTCTCTTCTTCTCGCTCCTCCGCCCCAGGACCGGATGGTATCTACGTCCAAATGTTGCTGCATTTATCAGCCCATAGTCTGCGTTACCTCCTTCACCTTTATAATCGAATTTGGACCGACAGTACTTTTCCCAGACGATGGCGGGAAGCTATCGTCGTTCCTGTTCCGAAACCTGGAAAGGACAAACATCTTCCCTCTACATATCACCCCATTTCTCTCACGAGTAGTGTATGTAAGGTTTTGGAGCGTATGGTGAATTGCTGTTTAACTTGGTGGCTTGAGTCCCGCAGTCTTTTAACACCTGCCCAATGCGGATTCCGAAAGCATCGTTCTTCTGTTGACCATCTTGTTGCTCTCTCCACTTATGTCATGGACAATTTTCTCCGGAAACGCCAAACAGTAGCAAAATTTTTTGATCTGGGGAGAGCATACGATACCTGTTGGAGGACAGGCATCCTCCGCACACTGTTCTCTTGGGGCTTTCGAGGTCAGCTGCCCCTTTTTCTTCGTGAATTTATGGCAGAGCGCACATTTAAAGTTCGGGTGAACACTGCTTTCTCCCGTACCTTTTCCCAAGAAAATGGGGTACCCCAGGGCTGTACTCTTTGCCATTGCCATAAATCCAATTATGGATTGTCTCCTTCCTGATGTCTCGGGCTCCCTCTTTGTGGACGATTTTGCAATCTACTACAGCTCTCAACTGACCAGCCTTCTTGAACGGCGTCTTCAAGGATGTCTCGATTGCCTCCAACTTGGAGCATCGAAACCGGCTTCTGCTTTTCTCCCAGTAAGACCGTTTGTGTTAATTTTTGGTGTCGTGCGGAGTTTATCCCGCCTTCCTTACATCTAGGCCCTGTCAACCTTTCGTTCATAGACATCGCTAAATTCTTGGGTCTTATGTTTGACAGAAAACTGTGCTCGTCCTCTCACGTTTCCTATTTTTCTCGGCTCGTTGTCTGCAATCCCTCAACACCCTCCATGTCCTGAATGGTACCGCCTGGGGAGCGGACCAAGTGGTCCTTCTCCACCTCTATCGCACCTTAGTGCACTCGAAATTGGACTATGGAAGCATAGTTTACTCCTCTGCTCGGCCGTCTATTCTTCAGCGTCTTGACTCTGTCCACCACCATGGATTACATTTAGCGTTTGGAGCTTTTTACACCAGCCCTGCGGAAAGCCTTTATGCTGAGACTGCTGAACCTCTGCTGTCCAATTGGCGAGCTGTCCTTCTGAGTCGTTATGCTAACCATCTGTCTTCCATGCCTGCTAATCTGGCCCATGACATTTTTTTCGGCGGCTTCTTGGATTTAGGGTATGCAGGCCGCCCTTCCTGCCTACTACCACCGGGAGTCCGCTTCCGTCAACTGCTCCATTCTCTTTCCTTCCGCTTTCCAAAAACCTTCTTGACAACTTGGGGTACAGCACCGCCTTGGCTCCGGCCCCGGACCTGCGTGCTCTGTGACCTTTGTCAGTTTCCCAAGGATGGTACCCCTTCTCTTGTTTATCGTTGGGCATTTGCTGCTCTATGTGCACAAATGAGGGATGCCACATTTATTTACACTGATGGCTCAAAAACATTGTTTGCTGTTGGGAGTTCCTATATTGTTGGCAAAACCCCAAATCTATTTCGGCTTCCCGACCAGTGTTTGGTTTTTACTGCGGAGCTTTTCGCTGTTCTCCAGGCTGTCTAATACATCCATCGCCATCAGCGGGTGCAGTACGTTATCTGCTCAGATTCACTCAGCTCTCTCCTCAGTCTCCAAGCTCTCTACCCTGCCCACCCTCTGGTCCACCGGATTCTGGACTGCCTCCACTCTCTCCACTTGGGGGGCGTCTCTGTGGCGTTCCTCTGGATCCCAGGACATGTTGGTATCTGTGGAAATGAGGCGGCCGATATAGCGGCCAAGGCGGCAGTCTCTCTTCGTCAGCCTGCTATTCGCACGATTCCCTTCGCCGATCTACGGAGTGTTTTATGTCGTCGTGTTGCTCTTTTATGGCACGCACATTGGTCGACACTTCCCAATAATAAATTGCGGGACATGAAAGCTCTTCCCTGTGCTTGGACTTCTTCCTCATGAACTCGTTGTTGGGAGGAGGTAATTTTAACTAGACTCCCGATAGGGCACTGTTTTTTTAGCCATCGACATCTTTTAAGTGGTGATCCTCCCCCACTCTGTCCCCACTGCTTTCAACTGTGGACGGTGAGACACCTATTACTTGAGTGCCCTTATTTTACTCCGTTACGTGCCCGTCTACAGCTGTCGCCTGATATATCTTCCATTTTGCCAGATGATACACGCTCAGCCGATCGCATTCTCGAGTTTATTAGTGCCAGTGAGATGACATCAGTCATTTTAAGCTCTTTCTGGCGACAAACGACCGCCCTTTTATAGTGTTTTTTTAAGCGTTTCTTCTGTTTTTAGTTTCCCCACTTTTTTGAGTTTCGCTCCCATTGCTGCTGGTTTCCAGTTTCGTTTTTTTACCTTTTCCTAAGTCACAGACCGGGCGCTAATGACCATAGCAGTTTTGCACCCTAAAACCATAACAAAAAAAGATCACCTAAAATTTCAAGTAGGGCATGTTGAAGTTAGTGACCATGATAATTGTGCAAAAAGGTTTTTCAAATTGCTATTGCAATTCACAGTAACACTGGATGACCAAAAAATGAGGTGTCTGCTTGAGTGAATTTTATTTGTGTGCATGTGGAAGCAAATGAAGAAGAATGGCAGTCCACATTCATTAACATTTTCTGAACAAAATGGATACTTCCAAAGATCAAGACAATACAAAAACAGCTGTTCTAAAAGTTCTCTGAAGATTTGTCATTCCTTGGAAAAATGAATCAGCGCAAGACAATATGCTTTTGAAACATAGGCTATTCAATCTTATCTGACATGTAGTACTATAGGAATGCATCTGAATTGTTGAAACTGCTACTGTAATCATGGAGGACCTTAGAACACAAGTTCATGAACTGGAGCATCACAAATTTTCTTGGATAAAATTGACATCCAGTCACTGGAAGAACATCTTAGAACGACAGTTTATCCAAGAGAGAGAGAGAGAGAGAGAGAGAGAGAAGACTGTTCAAAGCTAAAGACAACAATCATCTGGCTTTCACATTCTGTTATACGTAAGGTATCTAACAGTAAGCGTATCAGTTTGCAAGGAAACAGGGTGAAAAGGGTAAGTGGCATGAATACTGCTTCCCTCAAACTTAGTTGAAACAAAAAGAGATGTGTTTTGTGTTGTAATGAACACTGTACCAGAAGGTTCATCAATCGCACAGACAGGGCACATCCAGAATAGACTGGTTGTGAAAGAGTACTGGATTTTGAATAAAAGAATAATTTTTGTCAGAAATGAACAGTTGAACAAACAGCAAGAAGCACTGAATATGAATAAAGGAGTTCCAAATCAAATAACGGTAGGGTATCTGATACCTCATATGTATATCACATGAGGATCATTAAAGAAGGAGGTATAAAAGCAGCCTTTTTTTTCTCCCACATAGTGTTACTGTCCATGAGTGGAGCTGCTGGGGAGCGAGTGATACTGATGCTGATGCTGATGCTAAGTATGATGCCTTACATACTATTTTGTGGCTCATGGAGTACAAAGATACAAAAAGGAGAAAAAAATAAAAACACAGAGCTTATAATATTGCATGCACTGGCTCTTCCTCTATCCTGCATAACATTCCTTTAAATAAATATTTAAAAAAATACCATAACAACAATAATAATTTCTGAGTTTCCTGGAAGCAGTTTACTACTGACAGTAGTTCTAAGCTGCTGCTGTGTGAATGAATGTCTTCTCACTGCACCCAGCCTCAGCAACTGACACACTCAGGGTAGCCCTCATGCAAGGACAGTGCTTTGTGGACCACTCCCTTGGCTATGCCGATATTGGAGACTATTGGACTTGAGTATGAAAGCTCTGCAGAGAAACATTCTTCATTATTAAATATACCTGATCTTGTGCATAATAGGAATATGTGTCTCTCATACTTTTCAAATGTTAAAATTCCTCAGTTATTAAACTGAAAATGTC
Source organism: Schistocerca piceifrons (assembly GCF_021461385.2). Taxonomy (NCBI): domain Eukaryota; kingdom Metazoa; phylum Arthropoda; class Insecta; order Orthoptera; family Acrididae; genus Schistocerca; species Schistocerca piceifrons. The sequence continues at coordinate 581,824,173 of NC_060144.1, forward strand.
CCTTTGAAACAATAACACAAATTAGTATCACTTCATTTTATTGTCGATTTTGCATATAAAACAGTCCCTAACAATGCCTAAACTTGTCCACTCGCATGTTAACAATTAAGCTCATTACACACTTGTACTGAAGAAACAATTGCTGTAATTGCATTTACATACAAATTTAACAGGTAATCATTTATCATGGAAGCCCTTTTCAATTATGTACTAATTGCTATATGTTCCTCCACACTTTATAGCAAATTCTTCCAATCATTATGCATGACAAGTCTGGGCACGACTGCTCAGTACGTAATCCTAACTATGACACTTTTCACTCTCATACTGTGCCTGTCCATTTGCACTTGGGCATTGCTGTCATTAAAAACAAGACAATGCCCCCACCAGAGAGAAGTACGCTCAGCTTCGAAAATTCTACAAGTCAGCATTAATTAAAGGGGAAAAGATAACTACGTCATAACACAAAAGATAATGGTCCCCTTTACATACTGCAGTAGCATTTTTTCAAAGAATGCCAGAATTTTTTTTTTTTTAACCCCATGTTCTGAGGCATCAAGGGATCACAAATTTAGCATTGGAGGGCAGTGTGGAGGGTAAAAATCATAGAGGGAGACCAAGAGATGAATACACTAAGCAGATTCAGAATAATGTAGGTTGCAGTAAGTACTGGGAGATGAAGCAGCTTGCACAGGATAGAGTAGCATGGAGAGCTGCATCAAACCAGTCTCAGGACTGAAGACCACAACAACAACAAGAAGAAACTTGAAATACCAGAGAAAATTTTGAACCAGCAACAAGATCTCCAGAGAAACAAATAAATGCATACTAATGAGCAACTCAGCAACGACTTCCCCAAGTCATCATACTGTAATACAACAAAATACCAGCCGTTCTTCAGATTTTCACTTCCCTGCACCAAGAATTACAATCTCTGTACATATCTGTTTATACATTACAGTTGGGCACAGAATGTACATTGAAAGTAAATCGGTTAAATAACTATATTAAACACCAATAAAAATATCAAAATTTCTTTGTACACTTGTCCATGAAAATAGTGCCGAAAAGGTTAATAATGCAGTCCGTTTGAATCTCTACACGAAACAGCTCATCCCTATCATTAACTTTTCCTATGAGGAAAAAAAACATATTTTAAGATTTAACACGTCTTCGTATAAATCTACTGAAGCTGTGTTCACAGAAAAAGTGCCATTACCAAATCATCACTTTTCAAGCAACTCAAAGCATTGTCTGCTTTTCTTTCTATCATGAAAATACTTTGATATTGTAATGATGTATGTCTTTTACCTTCATCCAACATATTTCCACAAACTCAGAAATTATAATGTTCTCCATAAGTAAACATTGATCAGGCTGACTTTTATCTCAGCTATACAGGGTTATTACAAATGATTGAAGCGATTTCACAGCTCTACAATAACTTTATTATCTGAGATATTTTCACAATGCTTTGCACACACATACAGAAACTCAAAAAGTTTTTTTAGGCATTCACAAATGTTCAATATGTGCCCCTTTAGTGATTCAGCAGACATCAAGCCGATAATCAAGTTCCTCCCACACTCGGCGTAGTATGTCCCATCAATGAGTTCGAAAGCATCGTTGATGCGAGCTCGCAGTTCTGGCACGTTTCTTGGTAGAGGAGGTTTAAACACTGAATCTTTCACATAACCCCACAGAAAGAAATCGCATGGGGTTAAGTCAGGAGAGCGTGGAGGCCATGACATGAATTGCTGATCATGATCTCCACCACGACCGATCCATCGGTTTTCCAATCTCCTGTTTAAGAAATGCTGAACATCATGATGGAAGTGCGGTGGAGCACCATCCTGTTGAAAGATGAAGTCGGCGCTGTCGGTCTCCAGTTGTGGCATGAGCCAATTTTTGCGGGCTACGCGTGAAACTTGCCCGCACGCGTTCAACCGTTTCTTCGCTCACTGCAGGCCGACCCGTTGATTTCCCCTTACAGAGGCATCCAGAAGCTTTAAACTGCACATACCATCGCCGAATGGAGTTAGCAGTTGGTGGATCTTTGTTGAACTTCGTCCTGAAGTGTCGTTGCACTGTTATGACTGACTGATGTGAGTGCATTTCAAGCACGACATACGCTTTCTCGGCTTCTGTTGCCATTTTGTCTCACTGCGCTCTCGAGCGCTCTGGCGGCAGAAACCTGAAGTGCGGCTTCAGCCGAACAAAACTTTATGAGTTTTTCTATGTATCTGCAGTGTGTCGTGACCATATGTCAATGAATGGAGCTACAGTGAATTTATGAAATCGCTTCAATCATTTGTAATAGCCCTGTACATATAACTGTAGCTTAGTACATAGAAGTGATCAAAGAAAATGTAAGTATTTATGAAAATGGAAACTAATTAGTTACCACCCATTCAGCTAATATGGTAAAACATGTTAAACCTGTACATCAAATAGAATGTCATTACTCAAGTGGCAATGAAATTAATTTACTTAAATGTTGTCAGTGGGATTATTGGGGAAAAACAACACAGGAATCTTTACTATTCACTTCAATACTTCTAATCAGAGAGAAGACTTTGCCACACCTATATGTCAAGAGTAAACAGTATGACACAAGTAAATATAGTGTGAATTATATTACTTAGCATAAGATAAAGAAATAAATAACAGTTTGTATTCTTCGTTTAAGTAACATATGACAGACAGAAAGTGTAGAATATATGGTTGAAAAAAATCAAGAAATACAGTTGTCTTTCCTTCTCATCCCATCTGGTAAGTTTCCCCTGACCTGCGGTTCTGGATGCCTTTCCCGAAATCTACCCCTTTTCCTAGACATCTTCCTTTCCTTCCCCTTCAACCCTTCTGCCTCAAAAAGGAGCCACTGGCTCCGAAAGCTTGCCTAATTATAACTTTCTTTGGGGTGTGTGTGTGTGTGTGTGTGTGTGTGTTTTCTGCCACCACTTAGTGAGTAGATTCCTTTATCTATCCAATTAAATTATTTTGTCAAATATTGATTTTTTTGTTGTTATAAGAAATACGATTAATATGAATGGAAATCACTTTCCTAGAAAAAACACACGTGTGACTGGGGTTTCACTTTCCCACACAACGCTTTAAGAAATACTCGTGCTCACTGACAGGTGGTCGTAGCAGCTGACATAGAATTTCCATACTGTTGAGAACACCATGTGAGCCCTTTAGGTGTTGACTGTTGCAAGCAGGCACCAATTTTTACTGGCTAGCTAGGCAGGCTGAGGTCAGCGGCCTCCTGTGCTAGGGCGAAGAGTAAACAGACTGAGCACTTTGCTTGTCATGCACAAGCATCTCTGTGGAGGCACGCCACCCGGTGCACCAAAGTGCAACTGTGGTGCCAGCCTTCCCCTTGTAGTGAATGTGGCCTAGTGGAAGGGGAAACTGCATTACATCATAGCCCCATTCCACTGTTGTCTTGGCAGCTTGTCAGACACGTAAATAACAAAGTGGATCACCATCCATACATGCGACGACAAATCAAAACGTGTAGCACATAATACTACTACTTTTCAGTTCCTACATTTGTAAGTACTGCAATTGCAAGATGCCAAAAGAAAGAAAATTTCAGTTTTCAGTAAAATGACAGTCTATCTTGTGTCTAGCATCACACATACATGGTATTAACGCAAATACTAGACACATCAGTTCATAAATATTTGACAGTCCCGTTTATTTTGTGGGTATCACTTGGTATTTTCTTTCCATCTACATCATGCTGAAAAACATCAACAACTTCCTTGTCTTCTTCCGATTCATCTTCTATTGTTTAATATTTATGTCTTTATAAGTGTTCAAAAAATGGAAAGTCCAGGTTGGAATATCAGTAATATTATGAAAAGGATAGATTAGAACTCGTCATACTTAAGACACAATGAGTTGCAGACAGGAACAATGTAAAGACTGTTACACATTTGACCTTTCAGCAAAAGACTTTTTCTGAAAGGAAAACGTGTTCACACAACTGCTGTCTCCAGCTAGAATGCAACAGTGTTACATCAGATGGAAGCAGCAGTCAGGAGTGGGCAGGAAAGGGGGAGAAATAGCAAATTACAGCTGGAAGAAAACAAGTCAGCTCTCCCTGATGGAGTGTGCAGGGACTTGATGGTGGCAGGACAAAGTTGCCATATGCAGCATCAGGAGGATGTGGGAGAGGGGGAAACGGAGCAGAGAAGGGGGAACGACAGGTGGGAGTGCTGGCAGAGAGTGGTGCACAATAAGGGGGAGGAGACAGAAACTGTTGGCCGGAGGGTTTGAAGACGGTAGGTTACTACAGGTTGAGGACAGGATGATTTGGGAGTGGGGAATGTGTTGTAAGGATAACACTCATATGTGTAGTTCAGAAAAGCTGGTGGTGGAGGGGAGGATCCAGGTGGCCTGGGTTGTGATGCAGCCATTGAAATCGAGCTTGTTATGCTCAGTTGCATGTTGTGCCACAGGGTGGGCACTTCGCTTTTAACACACACACACACACACACACACACACACACACACACACACACACACACACACACACACAGGGTGGTCCATTGATCGTGACCAGGCCAAATATCTCATCAAATAAGTGTCAAACAAAAAAACTACAAAGAACGAAACTTGTCTAGCTTGAAGGGGGAAACCAGATGGCACTGCCATAGGTCAAACGGATATCAACTGCGTTTTTTAAAAATAGGAACCCCCATTTTTTTATTACATATTCGTGTAGTACGTAAAGAAATTTGAATGTTTTAGTTGGATCACTTTCTTCGCTTTGTGATAGATGGCGCTGTAATAGTCACAAACATATGGCTCACAATTTTAGACAAACAGTTGGTAACAGGTAGGTTTTTTTAAATTAAAATACAGAACACAGGTATATTTGAACATTTTATTTTGGTTGTTCCAATGTGATTCATGTACCTTTGTGAACTTATCATTTCTGAGAATGCAAGCTGGTACAGCGTGATTACCTGTAAATACCACATTAATGCAATAAATGCTCAAAATGATGTCCGTCAACCTCAATGCATTTGGCAATGCGTGTAACGACAACAGGGAGTAGTTCGTCTTCTGCAATGTTTGCACATGCATTGACAATGCACTGGCACATGTTGTGGCAGACTACCTATCCCACATCTGCATGCTAACCGCATCATTGAACTTGGAAGAGCATATCCAACTTCAGGCTGAAGACGGTGATATACAGCGATACATTTTGGACAGTGTATCATCACGCTCTGTCTAACCCCACATCCTACACAAGTTGACGACCCCCGGTCCTCCGCGACATCTCTACGGGCACTCCCTGCCCCCTGGTCCCTACCGCTCTCTCACACGGTGTCTTTACTGCTTTGCACGGCTTGGCCCACCTGGGAACACGGACCATGACGAGGCTGGTTACTGAGCACTTTGTCTGGCCCAGCATGAAGCACGACTGCGATGCTCGGACCCGTGTGCGTGTACCTCGTCAGCGTAGCAACCTCCATTAGGCGAGTTTGACATTCCAAGAGGATGCCTTTGGCACATCCACATTGACATCATTGGCCCTCCTCCCCTTTCGATGGGTACAGATATATCTTATCAATCGTGTAACCCGCTGGGTCGAGGCAGTCCCTCTTGTTGACATCACAGCCAAGACCATTGCTTGTTCTTTCGTATCCACCCCGGTCGTGTGATTCGGTTGTCATCTTTTCCTCACAATTGACCAGGGATGACAGTTCAAGTCCATCCTCTTTGCACGGCTGTGCAAACTCTGCTGTGTTGCTAAATTCCACACCGAGGCCTGCCACCCGCAGGTGAACGGCACGGCCTGGTCGAACAGTGGCACCACACCCCCGAGGCCGCGCTTATGTGCCACGGCGGCTTACAGTCTGAGGCGATCCCTTGGGTCCTGCTGGGCATCCGCTCGGCACATAAGGAAGACTTCAACGCATCACTCACTGAGATTCTGTACGGCAAGCTCCTCCTCGTCCTTCCAGCAGAGTTCGTGGAGGACTCACCATCGGCCAATACTGTGGACCTTCTGGCTCTGGTTGAGTGGGTTCGTGTGCACATCACATGCCTCCGCACCCCCCCTGCCTCACCCTCATTCCACACCACCTGTGTTCGTCCACAAGGACCTTGCATCTTGTTAATTTGTGATGCTGCACGATGACTCCGTGCGAGCCTTGCAGCCACCACATTTTGGGGCCTCACCATGTGTTAAGTCAAGGTGTGAACACGTTTGTAATTCGTCTACATGGACGACCACAGACTGTGTCTGTTAGTCACCTTAAACCGGCATGGTCACAGTCTGACCTGCCTTCCGACACTTTCGATCTGCATTCCAACACTGCTGCCCCGCCTACGGATGCTGCTGACCTGCCCTCGATCGATGCCTCTCTGCATAAGCACCAGTTGGCTGCAAGAACTCTTGCAGTGCAGTTTCCAACGCACCTACTTCTTGCGCCGGCTGTCGCTTACAACCACTGCGCTGGAACAAGGATTACAATTTTGAGCGACGAAGCTTCCCTCTGCCGTACTCCACACTGCCGGGGAGGAGGGGGGGGGGGGGGGTTGTCTCTGTGGCGTCTCTAGTGCCGAGCACCTTATCTTTGACTCTGAACTCTTTGAACTTCTTTGTTCTTTGTCTCACTCGGTGCACGGCTTGTGTACTGCCATGCTTTGTTGTTCTTTATTCGTGTCTAATAAACACATTTATGATATTTAAAGTGTGTTATTACCGACCAGCATAATGTGATAACCACAAGGGTAAAGCCCTCAGTGGAAGATTGCAGGAGGAATTTTGATGACAATACTCAGTCAGGTGAACAGAATAAACAGGACTAATTACAATAGACATTCAAGGAATGGTTGGGTGGAGGATAGCCAGAATGGGCACGGAAACAGTAGGTGAAATTCAAGTAAGAGAAATGGAGGAGATGACTTTAATTCTGGATCAAACCATTTAAACTAGATAATGCTCCAGTTTTGGCTCGCAGTTGAGCAGGTAGTGATGAAGAGCCACTTATATATAAATGTGCTGTAATCACAGGTAAGAGCAATGTAAATGATAGTAAAAAGACAAGTGTGATTTCTAATTCTAGTGAGATGTTGGATGATGGAGCATGTAGCAGTGGTTATCGTGTAAAAAGAGAGGAGGAAGTCACTGAAATAAAGATTAATGATGAAACAGTGTGTGTTGCTGTTGCTCAGGATGTCCTAAGTGTCAAAATGGATGTTAAATTTTTAAGAGAACATAAGGAATTCAGGTGTTTTTCTTTGTGGTCTAATACTGGAAACAAGGATCAACTAATTAGCCAAATATTTGAGAACAGTGAAATTGACAGTGGGTCTGATTCTGACCAGAGTGGAGTTGATGATAGTAGTGATGAATTGATAATGATGGCCATGTGGTAAGTAAAGAAAGAATAAAGGAGGATAATATTAGGCCTAATGAAGAGTTAGAGTTTGAGAGTGGTAATGAGGAAGGGGACCATGCTGTCATTTGACTGTGTCTGAAAATAATTTTGGTAAGCAGGTTGATAGTTTTTCCAGGGAAAGGATTAATGAGGATTTGTTGTATGAAGAAGATCACATGGTAAGTAAGAAGGAAGTGTGGCTCCCTGTAATAACAGGACGTGCACAAGGTATACAGATTAAGTGTGTACTGGACAGTGGTAGTGATTTTAATGTTGTTTCACAGGCATTATTTGAATCTCTTAAGAACGCAGAGAGTATAGTAGTGATGCATGTTTCTGTAATAAAAATTATTGGTGGTACTGGTAAGCTATCAAAGAGTGTGAAACAAGAGGTACTATTAACTGTGGAATTGGCAGGACAGCTTTGGGAGTGCAGTTTCTTGGTAATTCAAAATCTTAGCATTGAGGTAATATTTAGGACTAATTTCTTGTGCAAATGGTGTGTAAATATTGATTTTGCTAGTGGTAAGTTTTGTTTTGAGTGCAATGGAAGTAGGTTCAAAGTATCATTTTTGGGAGGTATGGACAAGTGTGTGAAAACTGAATTAGATTTGCCATTAAGAGTTTTGACCACTGAGCAGGTTACTGAGGCAGAAGAGGAGGCGAGAGTAAGGTTGGAAATAATAAACAGAGTTGAGGATATTGAAGGTATTACAAATCAAAGGGAGGAATTAAAAGGTATTCTCCTGAACAATTGTAAGGCATTTTCAGACACGTCAGGTCTGGGGGAGAGTAAGGTTGGAAATAATAAAGACAGTTGAGGATATTAAAGGTATTACAAATCAAAGGGAGGAATTAAAAGGTATTCTCCTGAGCAACTGTAAGGCATTTTCAGACAGGTCAGGTCTGGTGAAAGAGTCTGAGTACAAATTAAAGTTTAAGGAACATGAACCATTTTTCAAGAAACCTTATATTATTCCATTTTCAAAAAAGGAAGCAGTGAGGGAAGAAATTCAAAAGATGGTCTCATGGGGGATTATTGAAAGGTCAACCAGCAGATATAATAAACCGCTTGTGGTTGTAAAGGAGAACAACAGTGGTGTCAGATCGGTTCTGGATGCCAGGAAGTTAAATTGTAATAGGGGAGAGTGACAGACCAGATAACACGTATGAAATTTTGCAAAAGTTCCATGGATGTAAATTTCTGACTTCTTTTGATGTGACTTGTGGATATTGGAATATTAGTTTGGCCAAGTAGTCTAGGCCAAGTACAGCATTTTTACATGAAGGTAAGTGTTACCAATACTGTGTGGTGCCATTTGGTCTGAACTTATCTGTGTGTGTGTGTGTGTGTGTGTGTGTGTGTGTGTGTGTGTGTGTGTGTTTATCAGAGCTATTGACAAGGTCCTAGGTAAGATATTAACCAATGAAATAACGGTCTATGTAGATGATATCCTAGTAGCAAGTGCAGAATGTTTCAAGCACTGTAAGATTCTAAATAAAGTACTGAGAGGTATGTATAGAGGAGATGTGAAACTAAAATTAAGTAAATCTGTATTTGTAATGAAGGAAATTTCATTTTTGGGTCACAGGATTAATGAGGAAGGTATACAGCCTGATCCAGAAAAGCTTGTTGCTATTGCGGATTTCCCACCCCCAAAGAACAAGAAGGATCTTAAAGCTATGTTTGGCTTTTACCGAAAGTTTGTATCAGACCAGTCATTTAACAGTCCTTGCCTTGATAATTTGTTGAAAAAGAATGTTGAGTGGAATTGGACAGAGGAGTGTGAAAAGGCATTTCAGAGTTTGAAAAAAGAATTAGTAAATAGTAAGAAGTTAGCACATCCAAATTTTTCACTGCCTTTCTGTATGAGTACTGACACAAGTTTTTGTGGTTTGGGGGTAGAAATTTTCCAATTAGTACCTACTGAGATGGAGGTTAAAACACAAAAGTATTGCTTTTGCTAGTTGAACATTACAGCCACATGAAAAGAACTATTACATTTCAGAATTAGAGGCTTTGGCAATTATTTTTGGATTTCAAAAGTTTGAATACTATTCGCTTGGACATAAGACCATAGTGTATACACATCATAAGGCTTTGAGTTACCTTAAGAAGTGCAGGCTGAAACACACCAGGTTAACTGGGTGGGCTTTGTATTTGCAACAATTTGATTTGGAGGTAAGATATGTAAAAGGAAAGGACAATATTGTGGCTGATGCATTATCTAGGATGCCAGCAGGGAAGAAGGATATTGATAGTCGTGAGAACTGTGAAGAATAAGTAAGGTTGTTTTATTTGCAGGGAGTGAAGGATGAGAAGCTTATTTGGAAAATCTGCAAGCAAATGAGAAGGGAGCAGAATGAGGATCCAAATTTAAGGGTGGTCAAGCAGTATTACAATTATGACAACATGCCAAAGGTGAAACAGTACTATACTATACATAAAGGGTTGTTGTTTAAGAGGAAAAATTTGAATGATCAGGACTGGAAGTTATGGTTTCCTGATCAACATGTTGATAAATTGACTACTTGCATGAGAGTTATGGACATTATGGGACCAGGAAAATAGTAGCTAAGATACAGGAGACAGTAATATTTAACAACCTGTGAAGAAAGGTTAAGCAGAGACAACAGTGGTGCCATCAAAAGGCTTAATGCATTCTGACAATGGTCCACAATTTGTTTCAGAGAGGTTTGAACACTGTATGACAATACATAAGATTAAACACACAAAGATTTCTACCTATTTTCCACAAGGTAACATGAGTGAAATGATTATGAAGGAGATTAATAGGCTGTGCAGGACTTATTGCTGTAAGAAACACACTGTTAGGGCACGTCATATTCGGCATTTTGAAAACGTTATTAACAACTTGTGGAATGAATCAACAGAATATGCCCCCTGTGAGCTTATGTTCAATGAGAGGCCCAGTAACATCATCAGAGAAGAAGTGAATTTCCCTCAGGTAAGTGAAGTAGCACAGGACGAAAGGATCTCATCCCATTGGCTAAAGAGATGATGAAAAGCAAAGAAGCAGAAAGGAAGAGAAGGTATGACAAAGGAGTGATTTGACTAGTTTCAGAGTAGGTGACCTTGTCCTCATCAAATCCAAAGAAAAATATAACAAAGTAAATGACGAGATTAAGAAATTTTTGCATGTGTATCATGGTCCTTTGAGAGTGGTACACATGGCCATGACAACTCTTACGAATTGGCCGACACAAAGAGTAACAGGACTTTTGGGTTAAAGAATATTATTGACCTGAAACCCTATGTATCACCAATTAGATGTTTGAGTATTGATCCACAACAGTTTGAAACGTTTCTGAGGTTGGGTACTATTGATTTAGTTAGGAGAATGGAGTGTGCATTGAACCAGAAGTAAGACCTAACAGCAAGTAGGGGGTTGAACATTCTGTGTTAGATTCATTATGTGGCAATAATGCTTACCCCAGCTGTCTGTCTCATTTTTTGTGTTTCTTGAGGCAGTCAAACTAGTTTGTAAGTCAATCAGAAACATTCTTCTATCTTTGACTTTCATGTAATTTTGTACAATAGGATTATTTTAGAAAAGATTTCTTTGTATATATTGGTACAATGGTTAAAGAATTTCTGCCAAAGAGGTATGTTAAACAGAGAACGAAAGGTGTCAGCATATATGGAGGATAATTAGCATCTGAAGTAATCAGCTCATGGGTGCAGCAGCAGAGGCAATATGCAGTAAAAACCATCTTGAATACTAGATCTTAATATTACTTGTGATATAACAGAAGTGCTTGTGTCCAGTGCAATCAGTATATGGAGATAACTGTCTACCTATAGAAGTGTGTCATGGTACAGCCTTTTCTAACATTAAGGAATTCCAACTTTAAATGTAGTTGCCTGGTGTAATGTATGCAGAAAGAATAAGCAAGGTTTTTATGTATATCGCCCTTCAGGCTAGAATCTCAAGCAAATTGATAGAATACAGTGAAATAATAGTTTTTCTGAGTGATAATTTTGTCTTACCAGTAATGAGCGTTAAGTTTGCCTTCGCATAAGGATCTGATACAGTGGAGTGTTTTTCAGTAGTCAATTTTGCATTAAATAAGCAGAGCAGGTGTTTATTTATTAGATAATGAAACAATTAAATAATGAATAATGTTGGGGTCTTAATGGTTAGGGAGCTTGTCTCTGCAGCAGGGATATTTTTGGAGAATGCACTCCACTAGTTAACTAGGTAAAAATGTCGTGTGACTAGGGCCTCTCGTTGGGTAGACCATTCGCCGGGTGCAAGTCTTCCGATTTGATACCGTTTTGGCGACTTGCGTGTTTATGGGGATGAAATAATGATGATTAGGAAAACACAACACCCAGTCCCAAAGCATAGAAAATCTCTGACCCAGCCGGGAAACGAACCCGAGCCCTTAGGATTGACATCCTGTCGCGCTGACCACTCAGCTACCGGGGGCGGACAGTTAACTAGGTAAGATATGTAAGTAAAATAATGGAGCTGGCGGACATGACTGAGTAATGAAAAGGATAAATGTATACAAATGAACGTGGTGTAAATGTATTGAAGATCTAAATTTGTGAACTAGGCAACAGCGGGTACTGTATGTATTGCACAATTCATGACACTGCAGCTGGGAATGAGAGCTCAACAGAAAGAGCAATATTTTTGTGAGGTACAAGTCATGTAATGCTACATTACTGGACCTATAAGTTATCTGAAAAACATCAATTTGTGTTCTGAGGAGTTATGAGATTGAAGTGTTAATACTGAGATGAAGAACATTAAGTTTGCTGATTAACTGATAACTGTGGTGCTAGACTGATGTGAATATTTGGACAGGTCAACTATTTGGTAACATTTTGTGATTTTTTGAGGATTTAATTTTCTGTTTGAATGAGAGCAGTGCTCAGAGTTGAGTGGAGAAATAGGGCAAAGATTTGGTACAACTTTCATCCCCTTAATTTTGATTTGAATAGTAATTAAGTTATGTGATGGTGACTCTATTCTTTTTTTTTCATAACGTAATGATTAGTAAATTTATGCTACTGCACATCTTGATTTTTTGCTATTTTGCAAATGGAAAAAAGAGATCCAAATTTTTCAAGTTTAACTAGTTTCAGACAGTTATGACTTAGAGTAATGTATTGTGGTGTAATGTGCACTTGATTTTAAAATTTTACTAGTCCACACCTTTCATAGTATAGTCAATTTTAGTGCTAATTATTGTAATGTTATGAGAACTATGCAATGTATTTATTTATGATGTAATGACTATCATTTGCCATTAGTGTTAAAACATTTTTTTTCTTAGACTTAAGTTAGAAGTATAAGCGTATCAAAGTAGGGTACTGGAGGAGAACCACCTCCAAGGGAACTGACAGCAGTGCATTTCCTTGCTATCTGCCACTTGGACCTGTTGAAGGCGTGGACAGTTTGGTGAGAAAGTGTGTAAAAGCTCATTAAAAGTGTGAAAGTGCTAGTGAAAAGTACCAAACACTGAGTAAGTGAAATTTTCTGTCAAAAAAAAACAGAACTGCACTGCGCAGTGTAATTTAACTTTTTGCAACCTACGAGGATTTATTTTGTTTAGAAAGACAGGACTTTACAAAGTGGCATGTGTTTTAAACTGTAATCTTTGTTTACCCAAAATGGTCATCACTTATGATGAAGATGCATAATTTCTGTTAAAAGTATAACTTGTGGATATTCTGTGCAAATGTACAATATGCTGTATAGGGATTTTCATATGGCTAGTGTATATAAGTTAAAATTTGAAAACACATATGTACTGTAGTTTTTGATAAGATTTCTTATGTGATTTTTTTTTTTTTTTTTTTTTTTTTTGCATAGATTTTAAACCCAATTACTGGCGTCACTTGTGGTCATTGAATTGTCTAGTTAGCTATTTGCAATATCTATCTGGTCAGTCTAATGAGGGGGGTGATGTGATGAAGCAAGCTGGGATATTTTTACTTCCCCTCTTGTTTTGCCATCTGCCTCCTTAAAATACATTTTTTTCATTTTTGAATTAAGTGCCATTAACATACATTAATATAATCTGCAAATTCATAAAAGAGAAAGGCTGGCCCTCAGTTTTAAAGAATATTAACACCAGATCTAATTTTGTGCTTAGTTTTATGTATGTAATTGATTTTCTAATTTATTTTGACTATTCCTAGTTAGTATCTTTCATTATAGGCTGAAATCAGTGCTTGTTTTGTAACTTAAATTCTATTGTTGACTTATAAACAAATATAACTTCTGTACTAAGTATAAACATTAAGGAGACGAAACAACAGCATTCTTGTAGGATCTATTTGGCTCTATTTGAAAACAGGTTAGTGAAACCAGCCCTTAATTAATTCCAAGGTAATTAACAGTTTTGTCAGGAGCATTGTTTGTGTAATGATATTTGCTAATTTCATCATTTAAACAAAGAATTCAGTTTAACCCTTGTAGGAGAAGACACTGTTAAAATGAACGAATTTTTTGATGTATTCAGTTAATTTAATGAGTTAAGTTTTAATTTTAATTTCTGTAAGTTAAACTTCGAACAGTGTGTAGTTTTACCACCTATTATTGTGAAGATATAAGAGGGTCATCCACAAAGTAAGTTCCATTTCTATTTCTGTCTGTGGCAGCACTACGATCGCAGTTCCGAGCATGCACAGCAGTTACTCTGACTCAAGGAGAAGACATGTACACCATTTTCAGATCGCTGCTGCAAATGTGTGCTTTGTAGTGCTTCTTTAAAATGTCAGCCGTAACTGAAAATGCCACTGCGTGTGAAATCAGACCCGTGATTCATTTTCTAAATGCCAAGAAAGTTAAAGCAAAGGAAATTTATCAGCAAATCTGCAAGGTTTACGGACAAAATGCTATGAGTGATTCAATGGTGGAAGATGGCTCAGACTGTTCAATGAAGGACATGATCAAGTGCACGATGAAGAACAAACTGGACGTCTTTCTGTGGTTACTGATGAACTGGTTCAAACAATTGAAGAGAAGATTAAGCACAACTGCTCCTAGTGACTTTCATCTCTTCTTACAACTAAAATCTGTCCTTGGCAGTCAACACTTCAGCATTGCTGATGAACTGAAAGAACATGTTACCACATGGTTGAATACACAGGCGGCAACCTTCCACGAAGAAGGCATACAAAAACTTGTACCACACTGTGACAAGTGCCTACAAATTTTCGGAAGCTATGTAGAAAAGTACAGCGTGTTTATAAATTAATATCAGGGTTTTAATGTTTTATAACATTTATTACATTAAACTTACAGTTATAAATGATATGTCAAATTAAAGAGCAACTCAAACAGTTGTGTTTGGCACCAGTGCGCATGCGCAACGCACAATGTTTCCGCCGCAATCCTTTAAACAGTGGTAGTAGTGAAGATGGCAACTAGTGAACAGAAAGCATTTTGTGTTTTGCAGTTTGCAAAGACCATATCTGCAGTTACTGCGCAACGTGTGTTCCGGCTGGAGCTCAGTTGTGATCCTTCACGTGATGATAACATCCACAGATGGTATCATCAGTTTGAAGATACCAGCTGCCTTTGTAAAGGGAACAGCACAGGACGACCAAGAGTTAGTGAAGAGACTGTTGAGAAAGTGAGAGAGTTGTTCACTCGTAGCCCAAAGAAATCAGTCCGGGAGGCTAGTCATGCATTACAAGTTCCTGTGTTGACTTTTTGGAAAGTTTTAAGAAAATGCGTACAACCGCGTCCTTACCATTTACAGTTATTACAGGCTCTAAAGTCAGCAACCATGGATTACGTGCCAAATTTGCAAATGAAATGTTGTTTCATGATGATGAAGTTTTTCTGGATCACGTTGTCTTCAGTGATCAATCAACCTTTCACCTTAGTGAACATGTTAACACTCACAATGTGCACATCTGGGGCTCAGAAAATCCTCATGAGGTGGTACAAATGCAACGAGATTCCCCTAAAGTAACTGTTTTTTGTGCCGTATCCCAGCGGAAAGTTTATGGGCCTTTCTTTTTTTGTGAACCTACTGTAACTGGCTCTTCTTACCTTGATACACTAGAGCAATGGCTCTTCCCTCAGTTGGAAGAAGATGAGCCAGAGAACTTCATTTACCAGCAAGATGGTGCGCCACCTCACTGGCATAGCGAAGTACACTGTTGGTTGAACTTCACTGTACCCAAGAGTTGGATAGGCCACAAGGGGACCAGTGACAGGGCTTGCTTAGCATGACCTCTGCGTTCACCCGATCTAATGCCATGTGATTTTTTCCTTTGGGGCTTCATCAAGGATCGTGTGTACCTGCCTCTGCTACCAGCAGACCTCCCTGAATTCAGAAACCGGATTGATGTAGCTGTTGCTATAATCACTGAAGACACACTTATCAATGTTTGGGAAGAACTCAGCTATAGACTTTATGTGTACCATGTGACAAATGGTGCTCACATTGAACGTTTATAAGGTTCTTGGTAAAACTGTTTGAGTTGCACTTTCATTTGACATATCATTTATAACTGTAAGTTTAATACAATAAATATTATAAAGCGTTAAAACCGTGATATTCATTTATAAATACCCTGTAGTTTAACAGTTGTAGATTTTTGTACAACAAATATTTTTTCTGTATCTGTACATGTTTGTTTAGTATAACCAAACGGAACTTACTTTGTGGACGATCCTCGTATAAGGGCTTGATTTTTGGTCCCGAGACTGTCAGTCCACAGCTAAGTTTCAGACAAGAAACCTGTGTTGATTAGAACAGCAACAATGCTTCTACTTAACTGTGAAATAAGTGTTACACAATTAGGTCATGTGTTGAAACAATGACAGTGTCTACTCCATATGTACCTTTCTATTCCTCAAGAACAGTGAACTTTGTGGTTAGGTTTTTACTGCTCGTAGATGTTCAATAGTGAACTATTGTAGCAGTATGTGGAGGTTTGCCTGCAAACTATTAATGAGGCTTATGGAAAGTTTAAATAATAGTGCACTGGCCATATATACAGGGCGTTTCAAAAAGAAAGAGCAGATTTCAAACATTTATTTCTCAAAAACTACAAATGATAGAAACACAATTCAAACGTTTCTTGTCAGAGAAAGGTTCAAAGTTTTTCAATGGTCCGCGCAGAAGTTCCATGCAAATCCGCAGTGGCGCTGGCGTTTGTTTGTAGGAAAATGGCGACGACACCACAGGAACGATCATTTTGTGTGCTGCAATTTGCAAAGTTAGAGTCCATTGTTGGTGTGCAACGTGCATTCCGCCGTCAATTCAACAAACAGCCGCCTCGTCATAAGCAAATTTATGAGTGGCATCACAGATTCGTAGAAGATGGTTGCATCTGCAAGCGAAAAAGCACGGGTCGTCCACGCACATCGGATGAAAATGTCGAGCGTGTCCGTGCAGCTTACGAAAGGAGCCCTAGAAAATCCACGACACGGGCAAGTCACGAACTAAACATGTCTAAAACAACGGTATGGCGCGTTCTGAGTAACCGTCTGCACATGAAGCCGTACAAACTGCAGTTATTGCAAGCATTGCGTCCTGACGACCACAACAAAAGGTTCGAATTTTCAACTGCAATTCTACAGGACATGGAAGAGGACAATTTTGCCGAACGATTAATTTTTTCAGATGAATCAACGTTTCACATTTCTGGTAAAGAGGTACGACATCGAATTGTTGCGGCCGTGAATTCGGTAACTAAAGACCAGTTGCGTCGTGTGTGGCAAGAAATGAGATACCGGTTTGATATTTGTCGTGTAACAAATGGTGCTCATATTGAGGTACAGTTTTGATATTTGTTGTGTAACATTTGGTACTCATATTGAGTGAAGGACCGTTGGAATTGTGTTTCTATCATTTGTAGTTTTTGAGAAATAAATGTTTGAAATCTGCTCTTTCTTTTTGAAACACCCTGTATATAACTGTGTGTTATGGGAGGAGGGGGGAGTGTGAACAGTGAAAGTAAAAGACTGTGAAATGCAACTGTGCATCTGTTGGCTACATCATTTACAGTAGACAGTAGTTGCTCTTCCACAACCCATTTTTCAGCCAGTATAGCAACGCAGTATGTCGATCCTGAGGACAATCAACAAAGAAATAAAAGAAGGCAAAACTGCACATAATGAACAGGGATCGAAAACAGTTTCAAGAACTTACACCACTTACTGCCCGTTTCTGAGCCAAAAATACCCTTTGAGAATGGGAAGGGTTACCCCAAAATAAAATACTGTACATCATAAGCAAGTGAAAATAAGCAAAGTAGACTTCAGATACCATTCAAATAGCAGAAATGGCAGCAGCATTAAGTCTTTGAATTAGATCCTGAACGTGAACATTCCATGACAGTTTAATATCTATCTGAACACCTAGAAATTTGAACTGTTCAGTTTTACTAATCATATGCCCATTATGTGAAATTAAATCATTGGGTTTTGTTGAATTGTATGTTAGAAGCTGTAAAAACTGAGTCTTACTATGATTTAGCATTAGTTTATTTTCTACAAGCCATGAACTTATGTCTCAAACTGCATTACTTGAAATAGTGGCAACATTGTACAGAATGTCCTTTAATACCAAGTTAGTGTCGTCAGCAAACAGAAACTAAAGGGCATATCATTTATATAAATAAGGAACAGGAGCACCCACCATTTAACCGTGCCCCACTCAGACCCCCCATCGTAGCCATTCTCAACAATGTGGAGAATAATCTTCTGCTGTCTATTATTAAAGTAAGAGGTGAACCAATTGTGAGCTACTCCCCACATTTCATAATGGTCCAACTTCTGGAGCAGTATTTTGTGATCAACACAATCAAACACCTGATTTCTATTAAAAATGAAGCCTATCATTTTAAACCTTGTGCTTAATCTACCTATTACTTCACAGAGAAAAGAGAATATAGCATTTTCAGTTGTTAAACCATTTCTAAAACTGAACTGTACTACATACCTCACATCTTCCCCTGTCTGCTGCAAATGTGGCCAAATGAATACCTTTATTTCCCAATCTCACATCCCTTGGGACTAATTTCTTCCTTTTGTTGCTTTCTGTGAAACTGGCCCAGTATCTCTGGGACAGGACTGATGTGCTTTGCACCCGTATTTCCCATCAGTCTCTGAGCAACATTTCTCCAAAGTTTCAGAACTGGAATCTTTCCATACAACTCACAGTATAGATCATAAACATTCACAAATACTTTTTGGATCTTCTTCCCAACCCATAAGCAGTTCTAAGTCTGTCAGCATGGTTTACACATCTCCTATTACAATATTAGTCCTTGATCACAGAAGAGCACTGAATGTTGATTTCAGTGCCATGCCTTTGCTTCTTGGACACAAACATTGCTTCTGTTCCGTGATAATTGGAAACCAGACAAAGTTTTCTTGTCTTTCCACAAAAACACCCCAATTTCAGACATAGTATAATCAACGTCAGCTCTTTCTGCTGCCCCCCCCCCCCCCCCTACAAGGTGAAAGGCCTGATGGGAAACCTTTCCTATTTTTGTCCTCATTAGGCCACAAGCTATAGTTTTCTCTATTTTTAGCCTTGACACAGGGTAGCTGTAAGTAAAAAGCTTGACAGAGTCCAGTCTCCTGTTTTTGCCTCTAAACTTCTTAGATATACCTAAAACCATCCTTTCTCCCAAAGCATAGTTTTCAAATTCCCTCTCCAGAGATTCATTTATCCCTTGATAAATGTCACAGGCAAGACTATAGCCTTTTTTGTCTTTGTAACCACACTTTACAGATTTCGATGGGTTGTATTGTTTCACTGAAGTTCTCCCTCTGAAAAGTGATTGAGTCATCTCCATTGCCCCCACCTTCTGTCAATTTAGATCTACAGCACCTTTCTACTTTTGTGAGGGTTTCCAAGCAATCAAGCATTTAACTTTTGTTTTTTTCTGTTTCTCTATAGTTGCGTGTAAACTGATTTCTAGTTCCATTGGCACATTCTATCAAATCTCTTTCACAAATTGCATCAAAATCTGAAGCTTTTCAAAATTTGCATTAAACTCTACAACTGTAGCATTACTACAATCACTTGCTTCAGTATAAACATCTTAATCATCCTGTACTTCTGTAACATCATTTGTTCTGGCAAATCTTCAAGAATGGCTGCAACAATTTTGTCATCTGTTAGTAGTCGACACAAAAAAAGTGGTACTTTTCTGTAAAACAACATTCACAACAATGAGACTCATGCTAATTCTAAAAGGAGCCTGGCCTTTGTGTAACTAGATCAACAAAACTAGCAAAATGCAACAAAAAGCACAAAAAAAAAAATCAACAAACTACTGTTGTGTAGCCTCTTTGTAGCAGTAATCAAAAAGTGCACCCACAGCCGTATGGAACTCTACAGTACCACAGAGTTTTGTTTATTTTGTAAAGAAACACAACAAGTTTAACAAAAGAGGCACACAAGATGAAAATAGGAGCTAATCTTCATGATACCTAGACCAGTAAACACACAAATTGCAAACAGTTGTGAAACAATATACACAACAAATATGGTCTCTCCGAAGCAGATCTTCAACTGGTACCAAAGATTATACAAACATAATTTTTGAACAGTAAACAAGGTCTAGAAGGTGATGAAATGTTTCTAGCTTAAGATAAACATTTACTTAAACATGTCATCAGCCCAGGATTTGATAAACATGTGAAATCAGAATAAACAAAAACCAAAAGTAGTGGTACTCAGAAGTACAATAGACAACAAAGGGTTAACAAACCTAATTCAGAAATTTCAACACTTAAAATTTAAATGAAATGTTCTTGAAAATTGAGAGCTGCTTCTCTTCAAATGGACTGTCACTGAACACGTGTAAAACATGACGTGTAATTTGTAATTCAGTACCGCAAAAGGTCTGACCACACTATTATAAATAATTCATGAGGGTATATCAATAAGTTCCCAGGTCTTTATACTGATAAAACCCGAACTGAAAGTCACATGTTACAGATCAGCTTAAATGTCCAATATCAGAGTTTGAAAATGTCAAGGAGTTGATTAACTTTTCCTATTTTCACCCATAAATGTCTTTTGGCATCACATTACAGAGCCAGTCATCACTGAGGAAAAAAGTGTGTGTTGCACAGAAGTTTGAAATAAAGATAATACGTTGTATCCATTCTAAAAATTCTTGTCGACAGCTCTTTGTAAAGTTGGAAATATTGAGAATCTCACACTACAGTTCTTTCCTTATGGAGTTTGCTGTCAATAATCAATCACAGTTCAAAAACAACAGTAACATTCATAAATATAATACTTGGGGGAGGGGGGGGGGGGAGATAAATACTTTACCCATCACTCAGCCTTAATATGCAGATATATACAAAGTGTCACCTACAAACTTCGTAAGCATGATAAATTAATGGTAAAACAGAAAAAAATTGTTGATTCTGCCTACACCAACGACATTGTGCATAGGCCTCAACTACTGAACAGCAACTCACGTACCATGCAATGGTCTTTGCAATGGAACCCCTGCCATTACTATTGTCCACTGTTCTTTTCCACTCACGCAACAAAATTTATTCTGCGTGCATTCTACACTGTGAATGCTGAACCTTCAAAGCTGAGTACCTTTACTGAGAAACCAGTAATGAGATTAACGCAAACAATAGCAACTATGCAGCAACACATGGTGTTACTACCGAGTAGACACTGGGTTGTCTGGGGGCACAGACAGACTATCATGCACAGTACTTTTGGACATGTTTTCTGAACTTGAGCAGCTACTTTGACAGCCCACACACAATGGAAATATCTTAAACCTTGTAGCAACAAATATGCTAGATCTTATGGACAGCATTAGGATAGAAATGGGGTTAGTGATCATGATGCCACTATAGCAACTATGGTTACGAAAGTTAATAAATTACTCAAGAAGGCTAGGATGGTATTTCTGCTAGAAAGAGCAGATAAGCAGTTGTTAGCATCTCATTTTGACAGTGAACTGACATCATTTAGTTTCTGTAAGACGGACCTAGAGGAATTATGGGCAGAGTTTAAGCAGACTGTAAATCACAGTCTAGAGAATTATGTGCCTAGTGAGTGGATTAAGGATGGAAAAGACAAGTTATGGTTTAATAATGAGATTCAGAAACTGCTGAGGAACCAGAGGCTGTTGCACTCTCAATTCAAAAGGGAATGCACAAATGATAAGCAAAGGCTAGTACAGATTCATGTGTTCGTGGAAAGATCTATGCATAAAGCATACAGCTATTAACATCATTATACAATAGCAAAAGATCTGGTAGAGAACCTGAGAAAATTCTGGTCCTATATAAAATCGCTAAGTGGGTCTAAGGCTACCATCCAGTCAATTGTTGACCAGTCTGGTGTGGCAATTTAAGGTAGCACAATGATAAAGTTTTAAACTTCATGTTCAAGAAATTGTTCACACAGGAGAATCATGCAACCATACTGTTGTTTGAGCATCAAACAGATCATTTGACCAATGAACAGCATAGTAATAAGCATCCCTGGTGTAGAGAAGCAACTGAAAGAGTTGGAAACAAATAAGTCACCAGGCCTGGATGGAATCCCAATTCGGTTTTTCAAAGAGTACTCTATGTCATTGGCCCCTTACTTAGCTTGAATTTATCATGAATCTCTTGTTCAGTGCAAAGCCCCAACTGACTGCAAAAAAAAGTGCAGCTGACTTGTGTGTTTAAGAAGGGCAAAAGAACAGACCCGCAAAATTACAGACCAATATCTCTAATATCAATTTGCTGCAGAATCCTTGCATATATTCTCCATTCGAATACAATAAATTTTCTTGAGACCAAGAAGCTTATGTATACAAATCAGGATGGTTTTAGAAAGCATTGTACATGCGAAAATCAGCCTGCCCTTTTCTCACATGATATACTGCGAACTATGGATGAAGGGCGACATGCAGATTCCATATTTCTAGATTTCCGGAAAGCATTTGACACAGTGCCCCATTCCAGGTTGTTAAAGAAGATATGAGAATATGTAATAGGTTCACAGATATGTGAGTGACTCGAAGACTTCTTAAGTTATAGAACCCACTGTTCACCAGAGGCATTGGTATTGTCAGGAGTGTCCCAGGGATGTACGATAGGACCACTGTTATTCTCGACATACATACATGAAGTGGTGGACAGGGTGGACAGCAATCTGCGGTTGTTTGCTGCTGATGCTGTGGTGTATGGCAAAATGTCGTCATTGAGTGAATGTAGAAGGATATAGGATGACTTGGACAATATTTCTAATTGGTGTGATGAATGGCGGCTAACTTTAAATGTGGAAAAATAAATTAATACGAATGGGTAGGTAAACCAAACCTGTAATGTTCAGATACAGTATTAGTAGTGTCCTGCTTGACACAGTCACATCATTCAAATACCTGGGTGTAATGTTGCAAAATGATATGAAATGGAAGGAGCACGTGAGAACTCTAGTAGGAAAAGTAAATGAATGACTTCTGTTTATTGGGAGAACTCTGAAAGAATGGGTCATCTGTAAAGGAGACTGCCTATAGGACACTATCGTGACCTGTTCCCAAGTGCTGGTTAAGTGTTTGGGATCTGTGCCAGCTTGTATTGAGGGACAACATTGATCCAATTCAGAGGCGGGCTGCCAGCTCATATTGAGGGATGACATTGATCCAATTCAGAGGTGGGCTGCTAGATTTGTTACTGGTGCATTCAGACAGCATGAAAGTGTCACAGAGATGCTTCAGGAACACAAATGGGAATCCCTGGAGAGAAGGTGACATTCTTTTCAAGGGACACTATTGAAAAAATTTAGAGAACTGGCATTTGAAGCTGACTGCAGAATGATCCCGTTGCCTCCAACATACATTGTGCACAAGATATGAGAAATTAGGGCTCATACAGAGGCATACACACAGTTGTTTTTCCCTCATTCTATTTACAAGTGTAAAAAGAAAGGAAATGGAAAGGGTACCCTCTGCCATGCACCATGAAATGGATTGCCGAGTATCGATGTAGATGTAATATATTAGTGTAGAAAGTAAAACTTCCACAACAAAGCAGTGTACAAAAGCAAATACTTGTTTGCAACCCACCCTTCACCAGCATTGCCTTGAATGTGACTCTTGTAATAATGACCTGACTGATTTACTTATTTGTTTCTTGTGTATCTCCTTTTTCACATGCTTACAAAGGAACCTTTTAAACAAAATATTATTAATTCAGATAGACTCAGCATAAATTTTTTATGGTTCTGGTTTATCTGCCAAGCTGCAAAATATAGCAAAAAATAGGTCATCATATCTATGACATAAAGAATAATAAGAGTATTGCGGGACATTAACTTCATTTATTTTTACTAGTCTTTATACAGAAAGAATGAGGGTACAATATACAATATTATCTTGTTTGCTACAAGATCATAAAAATATTAACACATAGACATTCAATCGAAGAATGTAAGAAACATCTTTATTCAATAAATTGTCATCTTTTGCTTTTCTTCTTGTGTTTTGTTTGTACTTCTAAATTTTTGTGATGGTTGTGAGATTTTTCGTCACTCTCTTCATGCTTATGAGATGATAAATTACTTGAGACTGATGATGGGTGGTTACAGAGACTGGTACTGTCACGTGAACATTCTTCTCTAGACCCTGATCTCTTTCTCTTTCTTGAATGAGAGCTCAGTGAATTGTTAGGATCTCCACTTTCCTCGGCAGATTTAGGTCTAGCTTTGGATGATTTCTTGAAGTGTCTGCAATAGCCATCGTTGATGTCACCACAATGTGAAGTCTGTGTGTGGTGACTAAAATGCCTACCATGAAACTCTGGATTCCAATGTGGTGAAAAGAAATCATGGGTAGTATAACCACCTGGTACACATTGGAATGTAGGACTGTGATAGAAGTAGTTGTTGCAGCCAGTATAAATGTAATTGTCCACACGTTTGAAATAAGGCCGATGCTCCATTTGCCTGTGGAATCTGCGGTGCTTTGTCTTCGACTTGTGTTTATGTCGCTTATGCTTCTTCTTATCTACAACAAAAAGGCAGTTTTGCACAATAAAATATGCAGAACTTTTCTAATCACTATATGTAAACTCTTTATGATCGTAACTGCAGTCTGAAAATATTTATAATGCACATGTAAAAATTTGACCAACAAAAAGCAATAAGACTGACAGGAAGCCAGTATGACTTCTCTATGGAGGAACCTATCAAATATCAGGGCTCCTCATCAAGCACAAGCATACACAAGACATGCTGCTTAGAAGTATGTCTGTTATCAACATCACCAGCACTATTATGGCTTTTGGAGGGGGTTTGAATGTCAGTAGTTTAACACTTATTCAGTTGACGGTAAGCTGAGACATTGATTATGGAAGTAATTAACACAGTTCTGCAACAGGTAGATGTATTAACAAAATTAACAAATGTCAATACGAATTGCCCATAGTCTATGTGGGAGCAAACAATGCACTATTGGTTGTAACACGTGAACCACCAATATCAGAGGCCCCCCTCTGCCAATTTTCCATTGAAAACATGTCAAATCCAGTAATTCAAACTGATTGCTTCAAATTTGCATGCAACTGGACACTTCTGAATTATGAGGACTCTTAGCCCATAATACAGACGAACTCTGATATCAGGGAATTTCCAAGAATATTATGGTGTTATCATGACTCACTTTCTTTTAAAATACTGTACAAGGGTCAGATATGAAAGGAACATAAATCAAAAGCTGGAAAATGAATTAAACTTATTCAGATCCAAGTATAATGTAACCAACTGAAAAGCAGTTCTGTTGGAGCACAAAAATAGTGAGTATACTTCTCCAAAAAAAGACTGACAGGAAAGGGGGAACCAGGTGCCTTATTCCACATCCTGCCTTCCTCACCAAAAATTGTAACATATTCATGCTCTTTTACCACAGAACATTCTAAATCCTTTTTTCTAGTCTCTCTTTGCAGTGAAGCCTTCATACTCAGCATCTACCTCTCACTACCACTGTCTTCATATGGGCAATTCCATGTCCGTTCAATGTAGCACTCAACTTAACCCACTCAGATTTCTTTCAAATTTGGTGCATTAAATGATACAGATGGGTGATGGAAAACAATCAATTTGTAGAGGTACAGGACAATTGTGAAGAAAGATACAGGTCTGCCACACCAGACACTTGTATTATCAAAAGTTATGACATTCTCACAAAAGTGGATCCAGTGAAGCCAACTGCATCTGCATCAGATCTGGTAAATATTAACAATTCAATTGGAGACTTGTGAAATGAGATGTAACCATTTTTATTGCCTTTTCATTGAAGCTACACTGTAAATGGTTCATAATACCACGACAATAATAATTTTTGTTCAAAATTACTTATGAATTGTATATTTTAATAAATTGTGTTTCATACTTATATGCTACCTTCAGCATTCTGATAGTGTGCTGCTGGCCGCTGTGTCCGAGTGATTCTAGGTGCTTCAGTCCGGAATTGTGCTGCTGCTACGGTAGCAGGTTCGAATCCTGCCTCGGGCTTGGATGTGTGTGATGTCCTTAGGTTAGTTAGGTTTAAGTAGTTCTAAGTCTAGGGAATTGATGACCTCAGATGTTAAGCTTCATAGTGCTTAGAGTCATTTGAACCATTTGATAGTGTGCTGATGCTGCGACAATAAATTTTTGGTACAAAGTCTTCAGTGTGCCATCTTGATATCTACCATGTTTATAGTAGCATAATGGAAATACACAAAATATTTTTAAAAAAAATCTAGGGTGGGGTGTTCCGAGATATTTACGGTCAAAGCTTAAGCTCAATGACCTTGAATGTGAAAATTTTTGAAAACCCACTATCTCCCACGTCAATGTAAAGCTCTACTCATTAGCTTTTCAATTATATCAGTTTCATAGTTGTATCTGGATTGGAACCAGAATTATAGTCAATTATGTTGAGACAGACCCATGTAAATTTCACACTATTTCCAATTCTGCAGACTTTTAACTTTCTTCGCAACTATCACATATCTCTGCAAACTGGTAGTTTTCTATCTCCTATCTGAATCATTTAAAGAAATCTGAGATGGTGACGCTGAAAATGTTAGTTTTCTGCACTGATTTTACCCGTATGTCTCTCTCCCACTGTCTCTTTTTTCTCCCACTTGCACTTTCTCCTATTTGTCCCTCCCACTGGCACTGTCTTAATCCCTTTCTCTCATTGCTCCCTATCACTGACCCCACCTCTGCCACATTCACTGGCTGTCTGCCCCAATGTTATTGTCTTTGTCCCATTCTTTTCCTCTCCCGTTCCCACTATCTCTTTCTCTGTTGTTTACCGCCTGAGGTCTTTCTATTCAACCACCACTGCCTTCTCTCCACACGTATCCTTGGGAATGGATTGCTCAGGGTTTTGACCCCTAGACTGGAAAACAGTAACATGTGTATATAGTTGATGGTGGAAATTGGGCAAATTTATTTGTGTTAAAGTTCACTGGTTTGGAGGGGCCCAGACTATCCAAGCCTATGTATCGACTCCATTCACCTCTATGTAGACTTTCTTGGCATGTTAACAGATCTATCTCTTGTTGGGTCTTCAGCCGGATAAAAACTCATCTGCTCACAATTTTTCTTTGGTCCGTATGGCCCCCATAATCAGGTGAGAAAAGCTAAGACAGTCTCGCTGATAACGGATTCAAACTGTGAATGGTGGAACCTCTGCAAGCAGCGAAAACATGAAAGCTTAGGTAATGTGCAAGTGCTTAAACATTGCTGAAGCCCCCTGGCGCAAGAAGAGTTGCAGCGCCTCCGGTGGTGAATACTGTTGAAACACAATATATTGTTAGAAATCAATACTCATAGCTGGCCAATACAGATGCCGTTGTTTCTTCACATCTGATAAAACAAGATTCCAAGTTTTACTTAGCAGGTATCCATTATCATAGTTAATGATATTATCTGTTAGTCTGATTTTGACAGATTCTTTTAAAACACAATCCCCGTAATGTGAGGTGTTTGCAGCCACTTGTGTCTCATTGTACAGCATCTTATGTCCCTCTGTAAGCCACTGCCCAGCCATCGCACATTTGTCAAGTTGTAATAATTGTGTATGGCTACGATGTTCAACACATCTGTCATTGACGGTATGAATATTTTGTTCACTGTATATTTTACCGGATTCACATGGTATTTTGTAAACACCAGGCTTCCTCAAACCTAAATTGTCCTTCACAGAGCCAAGAAGTGCTATACTCTTAGCTGGCAGATGGAATAAACATCTGATTTCATGTTTCATCAAAACCCTACCTATCTTGGCAGACATGTTCCCAGCATATGGAAGGAAAGCCACAATACTAAAAGTGTCTTCAGCTCATTTAGGTAATGGTCCAAACTCAGATGCACATCATATCTGTCTGTTTATATAGCCCTTATGATTAAACACACCCTTAAGATGTTGCAACTCTTGTGGTAAATTCTCAGCATCTAAGATAGCATACGCTCTTTTGACCAAGGTCCTTATGACCCCTGTACATTGAAACAGTGGATGACCAGTGGTAGCATGTAAATACCTATCAGTATATGTCGGTTTCCTATAAACTCTGTGTCCAAGAACACCGTCATCTTTTTTTATAACCGAAAAGGGTAACTCTCCCTTCTTTTCAATCTCCATTGTGAATCTGATTTTAGAATGAAGACAAACTGGTGCAATAACAAGTATGAAAAATCTATTGCATCTGGCCAAACAAGAAACATATCGTCAGCATACCTCAAAAAACAAGTGGGCTTCAATTTTTAACGATATATTGGTTTTCAGTAGTATTCACTACTGGAGGCACTGCAACTCTTCTTGCATCAGGGGGCAGCATAAATGCGCGAGTGCTTGCATGTTACCTCAGCGCATGCGCTTTCGTATTTTCACTGCATATAAAGGTTTCGTTGTTCACAGTTTGAATCAGTTATCGGCAAGAGCAGCTTAGCTTTTCTCACCTGATGATGGTGGCCAGCTGGACCATAGAAATATTGTGTGCAGATGACAGTATGATCCAGCTGAACACCCGACAATCTCTACTGCCACTGTGTCTCACCAATTACCACCACCTATTCTCTCTTTGGCTCTCAC
Organism: Schistocerca piceifrons; assembly: GCF_021461385.2. Taxonomy (NCBI): domain Eukaryota; kingdom Metazoa; phylum Arthropoda; class Insecta; order Orthoptera; family Acrididae; genus Schistocerca; species Schistocerca piceifrons. The sequence goes on from NC_060144.1 coordinate 581,852,655, forward strand.
AGCTATTCTCTTAATTCATCTTTCCATTTCTCTGCCACTATCTCCCTCACACCATAACTGTCTCCCCTTGCTTTCCCTCCCACTGGCACTGTCTCTTCTGTCTTTCACAGTCAATGACTCTTTGCTGGTCTCTTTCAGCACAAAAAGCATGAATACGTTCACATGCCAAAATTTTTGGTAAGGAAGATAGATCAGGATTCAGGCAGCTGGTTTCCCACTTTTCTGTTGACGTCTTTTAAAGAGGAACATATTCGGTTTTTTTGTGCTCTGAAAGGAGCTTTTTTCAGCTGTTTCCCTTCTTTTCCCTGTTAGGGTAGGATGTGCTGCTTATATAAAATTAATTCTGTACAGCAATAACGTTTTGACAGTTTGCTTATACTTCGACACATTTACATACAAACAACATAAAAACAATAAATAAGTACCTCTAATATAATATTAAAACAAATCATCTCCCATTCAATGAAAGCTCACTTTACTGGGCAACATTTTAGACTACAATGACAGTATACCAAAAAAATGTTGTGTTCAGTTTCCAAGAACAATGGATTGTGTGTGACAAAATAATTTTTATGCTACCAGGTGGCACCATTAATTGTTTCCTGGTTAAGACAGCCTGTATACAGGTGTAGAGCCCCTTATAAAGAGTCAGCACACTATAAATTTTTATTGGTGGAAAAATGGCAATTAAAACATAGTTTGAAAATGCTGGAGTTACAATAGACACAATAGAAAACAGAACACATTTCAGAAAGGCAGTTCAAAAGGCAGAATTTCAGGAGAGAAAGAAAATAACTAGACGAAAGTGGACTCAAGAAGAAAGGGAACAACACTCTAAAAGGATGAAGGAAATTTGGAAACTGAAGAAATCTAATACAATGAAGAGTAGCCAAAGTTGATTCATCATACCCTTCAAATGGGTTATTCGAAAGAAAGAAAGAAAAAAAAAACAAAACAAAACAAAACAAAACAAAACAAAACAAAAAAAACAAAAAAAAAACAGTTTGGTGACCTCAGAACCCTTGCAATGGCTTCAGAACCCTTGCCATGTGTCCACTATGTCAGTTAAAACTACATTTATGCCTCATACCTGGTATTACTACATAGTTTATGTACAAAAGTATGGTAACTTTGAACCTATTTTGACGATTTGGCATGAACAGAAGTTACAGAAGTGGTCACCCCCACAACTGGTACTTTTGTATCCAAAAATCATGGTTTTTTGAGCAAATCTTGATAATGGATAAAGAATTTTACAAATGGAAAAATGTTTCTAGAGAAATGTCTAGAGAATGTACAGTTAAAATCTGAGTAATTTTCTATGCTTAGTTATATATCTAAAAACTCTTTGTTTTAGATATATTTTTCCCATGTGGAATGTTTCCCTCTATTAATTAATTTCTATGCTTAGTTATTTAGATAATTGAAACCCATGGTGCAAAAATGACTAAAAACTGGTTTTTGCTATTTTGTGCGTAAGTATGGTATCTTTGAACAAACAGACAATGATACTGAAAAAAAGTTTCAAAGTTTTCTGAGAACTTCATCTTAAGAACATGTGAAGGTATGGTACCATCACAAAGAAATATATTTAACATCAGTTATTAGTTTACATGGCAAAGTTATGGATCCGCCACACAATAATAAGTGTGTATTACAGCTACCTCTGGTTTGGCTGAGGTCAGAGGTATGAAACAGTCTGTGATAGCTAACAATGTTTTTCAGGGGACAGTAATTGCTGTCACTTGACACAAGCACAGTACAGTAGTTGCAGGATAACAGTTTGAGAGTGGAGTTGAGGCAGTGCGCTAGCCAGCACTGTTAGGCTGTTTTGCTAATGATTTCTTCAAATGCTTACTCGTACAGTGGTTGGTTACTGTAAGTTTCTGTGTGAGTGCAATTGGTAACATATGGTGGCATGTTGAATGTGACTTAGCCGTGTGTATTTAAAAGTGTTCATAATTCTAGAGAATCTGTAATAAAACATAGAGTTCATGATCTCTTCCCAATCATTGTTCTCAATCGATTCGTTCATCAGTAGTTCCCCTAAAGGATCAGCTCTTCCAGTCAGATAATTATTAAATTCACAGAGAAATCTGTACAAGAAATCATCATAATATAACAGTCCAGACATGTTATATATGGAAATCAGTGACAAGGGTGTTGAATCTGAACAATCTTCGAATCCAGAGTATGATGTCTAGTGTCAACATACTGTGAGTGAAGTTGGTATTTTCAACAGTGCCTTGATTTTTCAAGCAACATTGGATAGGGAAAGGAATATAAACAATGAATAATTAAGCTGATAATAATGTGCATGCACAGTATAGATATAAATAACAATATATAAAAACAAAGATGAGGTGACTTACCGAACGAAAGCGCTGGCAGGTCGATAGACACACAAACAAACACAAACATACACACAAAATTCAAGCTTTCGCAACAAACTGTTGCCTCATCAGGAAAGAGGGAAGGAGAGGGGAAGACGAAAGGAAGTGGGTTTTAAGGGAGAGGGTAAGGAGTCATTCCAATCCCGGGAGCGGAAAGACTTACCTTAGGGGGAAAAAAGGACAGGTATTCACTCGCACATAGACATATGTCTGCTTGTGTCTGTATGTGTGGATGGATATGTGCGTGTGTGCGAGTGAATACCTGTCCTTTTTTCCCCCTAAGGTAAGTCTTTCCGCTCCCGGGATTGGAATGACTCCTTACCCTCTCCCTTAAAACCCACTTCCTTTCGTCTTCCCCTCTCCTTCCCTCTTTCCTGATGAGGCAACAGTTTGTTGCGAAAGCTTGAATTTTGTGTGTATGTTTGTGTTTGTTTGTGTGTCTATCGACCTGCCAGCGCTTTCGTTCGGTAAGTCACCTCATCTTTGTTTCTATATATATTTTTTCCCACGTGGAATGTTTCCTTCTATTATATTGATATAAATAACAATAGCTAGTCAAACTGAAAATAGTGACACAATTAACAGAGAGGACAGTATTGATCAGGATGGTGTTGCCACAGACATCGTTAATGAATAAGAAACCAGTAACAGAATTCAAAGTACAAATGTAGTAGCAGAAAATGAAAGTTCAAATCTGGATGTAAATGCTGAATCAAGTGAGACTGCAATAGACAACAATCGGACTGGTGCTGTAGGAAGGGAGGATGCATTAATGCAGCTCTTACAAATGAAATTCACTGATTTAAATAAAAGATCTGATGATCAGGAGCAAAATTTAAATAAAAATCTTGACAACCAGGAGTAATATTTAAATAAAAAGCCTTATGAGAATAACAATAAGTTAGACGATATTAAGAGGGATATAAGTGCAGAGAATCAAATATTGAGAGAGGATTTGAACAAATAACTTAATTAACATACTCAAAAATTGGATGTAATGTTGGATGAAAAGGTGGTAGATATTTGTATGACTTGCAAGATTTATTGACAGATTTGAAACACAAGATTACATGAATGAAGAAAATCAAATATACCGATGACATTCAGGACAGTGAGCAATAAGACGAAGATAAAGAATCTGAAGTGGTTGAAGTTCAATCTCAACTAATCTTACACCAACAAGAAATTTATCAGTCTACTGAAATGAGTGCAGTAATTCATTATCCTATTGTTGGCATGCAAAGGTCATGTGATGATAGTAGTATGGAAGACAAGGTGATTTTTGATTTATGACGACATTCTACACAGTTTAAAAGTAACGCTAATGAGCAGTATCTATTTATCAAGGCCAATGTGACAATGGTTGGAAGTTCACATGTGAAGATATTTATTGGTTGAGCAAGGGAGTTACTATGGGAAATGTTATTTCAACATGATGAAAAATGGTTTTGCTATTAACGGATAGCTTAAAGTTTTACACTTGTGAAATCTGAGTAACACAGATATAACTGACTTTTGTGCACAGCAAATGTACATTGGGGACTACATAGCATGAAAGTTAGGCATGGAAGATATTCTGGCATCAGTACAGTTCAGAATAGCATGCTCAAGTCACTATTTGTCCAAGGATTGACATAGCTATATACATAACTTATTAAACCACAGCCAGCATGCAAAGACTTGTGATCAGAACTTTACTACAGATCAGAAGAAGAATTTAAAGTGGAACAGTAGATCAAAAAAATAGAGCAAGAAGGAGAAAATAAGAGATTTGTATGCTCACATTGTGAAGAAGAAAAAGAGACAAAAAAAGATCAGAAAGGGAAGAGTGCAAAATTTCAAATTTACTTTCGAATGATAACAAATGGAGATGACTTTCAAAACTCTGACTTTTGTGGGATTTTGTTAATGTTTTTACAGATAAGTGTGTGTGTATAGATAAGTGTGTGTGTATTTAAAGTTACTTTCTTGAAATTTTTTAACCAATTTTTGCATGCAACTTTACTTAATGATGCAGCGGCACATTTTGGAGTGATTCTGCCACATGTTTTCTTTCTGTGCTCACGAGGTACTGGCCAGCCATGCTACATCATCATCATGTCAGGCTGTGCAATCAAGTGACTTATGGAAGGTGACCAATGTTACAGCATGTGATGTCACCAGTTCACAAGCTTTCCAAGGAGTGACACACCGAGACATGCAGCCCATGACCACGATCACCGCTGCGTGCAGCTAGCTGTCGGTTCCCTTATAAGTTTCAGTGTGAATGTGATCAGTAACATATGGTGGCACATGAAATGTAGCTTAGCTGCATGCAATTAAAAGTGTTAATAATTCTTGCGTATCAGTAATAAAACACACAGTTTGTGATCTCATAACAATCGTTGTTCTCAATCAATTATATCATCATCTGCTTCCCTAAATGATAAGCACTTGCAGTCAGTTAATTATTAAATTCATTGAGAAAGCTGAACAAGAAATCATTTTAATATAACAGCCCAGACATGTTGTAAACATCTGGTAAAAATTTTGATGGTGTGTCACAAACAGAAATTATACAAGTGGCCAACCTGATAATTGGTACTTTTGGTAATCAAAAAGCATGGTATTTCGAGGTTTTCTCATGAACTGCCCATGAATAAATGGTGCTTTTATAAGCTGCCTACAGCCCATCCTAGATCACACATAATGCAAAAGAACCAACTAATTTCATCAATTTGCCTGGTCTGTGGGCTGGAGGAAGTTTGTAATGTTTATATTTTGGCCCTGAACTGTAGGACAGTTACAGTATGCCTGTTCTTCCGATAATTGTGCTGCAAAGTGACTCATTGCTCATCTTTGGACTGTGTAAAATGCTGCCGGTAAAAAGATATACTTCAAAGAATTATGGTTGTCAGAAAATTTATGTGAGACCAGATAATGATGACTGAGACCTGTAAATGAATGTTCAGCTACACAACATGGATACAATAGCAGATCAAATATTTGCAGGCATGAGAATAATATGGAGATGGTGTGTATGACAGGAGAGCATACCACTTCAATTTTACTGGACTGAATATTTAAAGGGGGGGGGGGGTGTAGATATGGAGGCAGTGGAAGTCAGTTCTCTTCACAGACAAGCCATGCCCTGTTATAAAACATTTTTGGTTTACTTGCTGTGGCAAATCTGGATAAAATCTCAACCTTTCAATGAAGACAATGGAGGATTTTTGTTGAAAGCTGGAGATTTTAGCCAGATTTGACATGAAAAGTGATGAGTATGTTTTATATAAGAATGTTGTTGCGAGGAATTTCGATCACATATCAATCATATCCTGTTTTCAGGATCCAATGATCTAAGAGAGATTGGAGTGTATACAATTTGCAAAAATACTCTAAAGACATAACCTAGAAACATAAATATTTGTGTATGAAATAATAGTGGCCAATAAAGGCAACGATCCATATTACTGTGCTATGGACAGAGTAGGAGCCCATACGTGGCAAGCCCATAAGAACTGAATTTAATATGCTCAAAGAGTCTCCTATTGTTTTAAGCACTGTACTGTAATAAGTCAAATAAGAGCATGCAATCAACTAAAAAAAAAGGTGGGAATTTAAGGAGATGGGACCTGGATAAACTGACTAAACTAGAGGTTGTACAGAGGTTCAGGGACAGCATAAGGGAACAATTGACAGGAATGGGGGAAAGAAATACGGTAGAAGAAGAATGGGTAGCTCTGAGGGATGAAGTAGTGAAGGCAGCAGAGGATCAGGTACGTAAAAAGACTAGGGCTAGTACAAATCCTTGGGTAACAGAAGAAATATTGAATTTAATTGATGAAAGGAGAAAATATAAAAATGCAGTAAATGACTCAGGCAAAAAGGAATACAAACATCTCAAAAATCAGATCGACAGGAAGTGCAAAATGGCTAAGCAGGGATGGCTAGAGGACAAATGTAACAATGTAGAGGCTTATCTCACTAGGGGTAGGATAGATACTGCCTACAGGAAAATTAAAGAGACCTTTGGAGTAAAGAGAACCACTTGTATGAATATCAAGAGCTCAAATGGAAACCCAGTTCTAAGCAAAGAAGGGAAAGCAGAAAGGTGGAAGGAGTATATAAAGGGTCTATACAGGGGCGATGTACTTGAGCAGAGTATTATGGAAATGGAAGAGGATGTAGATGAAGATGAAATGGGAGATACAATACTGTGTGAAGAGTTTGACAGAACACTGAAAGACCTGAGTTGAAAGAAGGCCCCGGGAGTAGACAACATTCCATTAGAACTACTGATGGCCTTGGGAGAGCCAGTCCTGACAAAACTCTACCATCTGGTGAGCAAGACGTGTGAGACAGGCGAAATGCCCTCAGACTTCAAGAAGAATATAATAATTCCAATCCCAAAGAAAGCAGGTGCTGACAGATGTGAAAATTACCGAACTGTCAGTTTAATAAGTCACAGCTGCAAAATACTAGCGCAAATTCTTTACAGACGAATGGAAAAACTGGTAGAAGCTGACCTCGGGGAAGATCAGTTTGGATTCCGTAGAAATATTGGAACACGTGAGGCAATACTGACCCTACGACTTATCTTAGAAAATAGATTAAGGAAAGGCAAACATATGTTTGTAGCATTTGTAGACTTAGAGAAAGCTTTTGGCAATGTTGACTGGAATACTCTATTTCACATTCTAAGGGTGGCGGGGGTAAAATACAGGGAGCGAAAGGCTATTTACAATTTGTACGGAAACCAGATGGCAGTTATAAGAGTCGAGGGGCATGAAAGGGAAGCAGTGGTTGGGAAGGGAGTGAGACAGGGTTGTAGTCTCTCCCCGATGTTATTCAATCTGTATATTGAGCAAGCAGTGAAGGAAACAAAAGAAAACTTCGGAATAGGTATTAAAATCTATGGAGAAGAAATAAAAAACTTGAGGTTCGCCGATGACATTGTAATTCTGTCAGAGACAGCAAAGGACTTGGAAGAGCAGTTGAACGGAATGGACAGTGTCTTGAAAGGAGGATATAAGATGAACATCAACAAAAGCAAAACGAGGATAATGGAATGTAGTCGAATTAAATCGGGTGATGCTGAGGGAATTAGATTAGGAAATGAGACACTTAAAGTAGTAAAGGAGTTTTGCTATTTAGGGAGTAAAATAACTGATGATGGTCGAAGTAGAGAGGATATAAAATGTAGACTGGCAATGGCAAGAAAATCGTTTCTGAAGAAGAGAAACTTGTTAACGTCGAGTATAGATTTAAGTGTCAGGAAGTCATTTCTGAAAGTATTTGTATGGGGTGTAGCCTTGTATGGAAGTGAAACATGGGCAATAAATAGTTTGGAAAGGAAGAGAATAGAAGCTTTGGAAAAGTGGTGCTACAGAAGAATGCTAAAGATTAGATGGGTAGATCACATAACTAATGAGGAGGTATTGAATAGGATTGGGGAGAGGAGAAGTTTGTGGCACAACTTGACTAGGAGAAGGGATCAATTGGTAGGACATTTTCTGAGGCATCAAGGGATCACCAATTTAGCACTGGTGGGCAGCATGGAGGGTAAAAATCGTAGAGGGAGACAAAGAGATGAATACACCAAGCACATTCAGAAGGATGTAGGTTGCAGTAGGTACTGGGAGATGAAGAAGCTTGCACAGGATAGAGTAGCATGGAGAGCTGCATCAAACCAGTCTCAGGACTGAAGACGACAACAACAACACATCAACTAAATTTCTGTGAGGTCAAATTGTGGGTCAGTACGAAGCGGGGAGATCCTTGTGAATAGCTGCTGAAATGTGTTGCACATGACTTATTGGTTGGGTATTAATGATGGCACTGTGGACCATGGAATATATATATGCTGACTGCATGGTTTCCTAGTGGCAGCAGCCTACAGGAGCACTTCTGGACAGCCACACAAATTACAATCATCAGTGCCGAATCTAGAGTGACAACCAGGTGCATTAGGAATCATTTTCTGGAGGTTGAGCTAGTACTTTAAGCCACACTTGCTATCAAGCTTCATAACATTGCAACCTGTCTTTGACACTGTAACAAAACAGTTAACTGGAGAGACAAACTGCACAAAATTGTTTTCATGTATGAGAGCAGATTCTGTAGATTCATCAGTGAAGCTAATTCACAAGCACAGCTTAAATCAGGGAATTGGTAAATGCTAGAGTATATCAAACCCAACACTAAGAATCATGGTGTTGGAAGCCGTAGCCTAGAGTGAGTATCACCTCTGGTATTCACCGAGATGGCACCAAAGACTCCAGGCTACATCCAGATTGCCATCCATCTAATTCTGTTGCCACTCTCACAATGTTGTGGCAATGTGCTTCTCTATCAGTATAATGTCTGTACATACACTTCTAACATTTCTTTAAGGTGTTCAGCAATTCCACTGGTCAGAATGACCATCTGATTTGTTCTCTATTGAGCTTATGAAGGATAAATATGGGACACTGTGCAAAGGCATCTGCATCAGGATGAATTATTGGTAATATACCTTGACCAAATGAAATAACAGGTAGAAGCTACAAGGAACACTATCATCTAACATGACATTCAGCACCTGTATTCATGATTCAGGACTGCAAGGAATACATGTGAGATTATATGAGATACTGAAATTTTTAGCCAAAATTATCTACCTGTTAGTGTATGACTCTATGATTACAATCATATACACCATCTAACATGTGTAATACCTGAATGAACTTCAGGTGTAATAATTTAGCAGTATTATAGTGCAGATAGCTTTGCAGAAAAAAATAGTGTACTTAAATTCTGATGTTGCTTCATTAGTCATAAGTTTGCAATTCCTGCATGTATCTCTAGCTGATAGTAGATGCAAGGCCAAAACTATCAGTGCAGCATTAAAATGTTCATTACTAAGATTTTTTAAATATTCAATAATATAAAATTAATATTTTTTTAATATTCAGTCATATAAAGTAACAAAGCAAGGTGAATGTTAATGTTAATCATTTATTCTGTTATGCATGACTATTTATAACTATTTTGTATAAGTATAGCTCTTATATAGACTTGGGTAAATGTCATTCATTTCTAACAAATCTTCTATGAAGTTGCAATTTTCACAAACAGTTGTGTAGATCTTAGGCTCCTGTATTCTGTGTGTACATATATAGGTACAGAACTACATCAAATTCAACTGTTATCATAAAATCACAAGAACCAAATAAACATATGGTGAAATTTAACTGAAATTAAACAGAACCAAATAAACACAACTTACGTTTTTTCTTGTGACAGAGAGGAGAACCAGAGTTACTGCTCTGTGGTGACCTTTCTGGAGTCTGTTTACTACTAGAGGGGATACTGCAATGGGATTGATTTTGTTCATCACATGCTGGTGTTGTACATTCAGTCTCTTCTGCCTTCACGTGTAGTTTTTGTAGTCGCTTGTACTTCTTTATTAACCTTTCACGCAGTTCTCTTTCTATCTTTTCTGCTCTCTCTTCTTGGGTCTGATGGGAATAAGATTGAATTACTCAAGGAAGAGAACACCTAAATAATTTTTAATTTATTTGTCATCATTTTTAAACAGCACACATGTATGACTATGAAAACTTTCCCAGATGATGATACCACAAAGGGAAGTATTTGTACTGACTAAATGTTTTTACTACATTTGTATTTGCTGAAGATCACTCTCTATTCGTGATGTGATATCAGGTACAATTCTGCACTGTATAAGACAAAAGAAGATTATCACAAAATATCTGAGTGTTCACAAAAGAAGGTGAAGTTTAAGCTGAACCAATCTTGACATTTTCCATTTCGTGCATGTACAAAAGATACTGTTTGTCCTGAATGTAAAACACTGATGATGCGGGCATGTACAAAATTTTTGCTGTCTTCTTGACGTTCATTCACTAACTTGTTGCGTGTATAGTAACACATTTTGATTCTAACTAGATGACTCTGGAAGGAAGGTTAATGTACTCTCAACATTGAGGTCATCAGAGAGAGTGCTGGCTCAACTGATGGCTGTGACCATGTCAAAGGACCATTTTGGAAAATGCCTAAAATGGTTTAGAGAACCCATAGAAAACCTAAATATGCAGGGATGAACAGAGGTTTGAACTCTGCTGCTCCTATGTGTAAGTTCAGCATCAGCTGCTTGCTACGTCATCTAACTTGACTAGATGCTACTACTTCTACAGTGACAAAAGAATGGGATGCATGAGACAATGCAATATTATTGTTTTACAATTTGGAAGTGCATTATATGGCACAGTAGCAAAGTCTACGGCACCCTCCATAATTCTATTTGCTGATCATACAATGAAGATTTTCACAAGATGTTGTCTTAGTTGTTGGTGAATCTTCCACGACAATGAAGTTCCGTAGACTATAACCATACAATCCAAAAGACCATTTTCTGAGTATTAATACTAAGGAAGACATTCACAGGATGAAAAATTTTGAATTGTGTGAATTGTGATTTATTAGTCTCATAACATACACTTAGCAAATCATGTGATTATGGTACAGGAGACATGTCAAAAATTATTGTTGTTGTTGTTGTCTTCAGTCCTGAAACTGGTTTGATGCAACTCTCCATGCTAATCTATCATGTGCAAGCTTCTTCATCTCCCAGTACCTACTGCAACCTACATCCTTCTGAATCTGCTTAGTGTATTCATCTCTTGGTCTCCCTCTACAATTTTTACCCTCCACACTGCTCTCCAATGCTAAATTTGTGATCCCTTGATGCCTCAGGACATGTTCTACCAACCGGCCCCTTCTTCTTATCAAGTTGTGCCACAAACTCCTCTTCTCCCCAATTCTATTCAATACCTCCTCAATAGTTACGTGATCTACCCATCTAATCTTCAGCATTCTTCTGTAGCACCACTTTTCCAAAGCTTCTATTCTCTTCTTGTCCAAACTATTTATCATCCATGTTTCACTTTCATACATGGCTACACTCCATACGAATACTTTCAGAAATGACTTCCTGACACTTAAATCTATACTCAACGTTAACAAATTCCTCTTCTTCAGAAACGCTTTCCTTGCCATTGCCAGTCTACATTTTATATCCTCTCTACTTCGACCATCATCAGTTATTTTGCTCCCCAAATAGCAAAACTCCTTTACTACTTTAAGTGTCTCATTTCCTAATCTAATTCCCTCAGCATCGCCCGACTTAATTCGGCTACATTTTGCTTTTGTTGATGTTCATCTTATATCCTCCTTTCAAGACACTGTCCATTCTGTTCAACTGCTCTTCCAGGTCCTTTGCTGTCTCTGACAGAATTACAATGTCATCGGCAAACCTCAAAGTTTTTATTTCTTCTCCGTGGATTTTAATACCTACTCCAAATTTTTCTTTAGTTTCCTTTACTGCTTGCTCAATATACAGATTGAATAACATTGGGGGGAGGCTACAACCCTGTCTCACTCCCTTCCCAACCACTGCTTCCCTTTCATGCCCCTCCACTCTTATAACTGCTATCTGGTTTCTGTACAAATTGTAAATAGACTTTTGCTCCCTGTATTTTACCCCTGCTACCCTTAGAATTTGAAATAGAGTATTCCAGTCAACATTGCCAAAAGCTTTCTCTAAGTCTACAAATGCTAGAAATATATGTTTGCCTTTCCTTAATCTATTTTCTAAGATAAGTCGTAGCGTCAGTATTGCCTCACGTGTTCCAATATTTCTACGGAATCCAAACTGATCTTCCCCAAGGTCAGCTTCTACCAGTTTTTCCATTCATCTGTAAATAATTCGCATTAGTATTTTGCAGCTGTGACTTATTAAACTGACAGTTCGGTAATTTTCACAACTGTCAGCACCTGCTTTCTTTGGGTTTGGAATTATTATATTCTTCTTGAAGTCTGAGGGCATTTCGCCTGTCTCACACGTCTTGCTCACCAGATGGTAGAGTTTTGTCAGGACTGGCTCTCCCAAGGTCATCAGTAGTTCTAATGGAATGTTGTCTACTCCCGGGGCCTTCTTTCAACTCAGGTCTTTCAGTGCTCTGTCAAACTCTTCACACAGTATCATATCTCCCATTTCATCTTCATCTACATCCTCTTCCATTCCATAATATTGTCCTTAAGTACATTGCCCTTGTATAGACCCTCTATATACTCCCTCCACCTTTCTGCAAAAATGGTTCAAATGGCTCTGAGCACTATGGGACTTAACTACTGAGGTCATCAGTCCCCTAGAACTTAGAACTACTTAAACCTAACTAACCTAAGGACACCACACACATCCATGCCCGAGGCAGGATTCGAACCTGCGACCGTAGCGGTCATGCGGTTCCAAACTGACGCGCTTAGAACCGCACGGCCACACCGGCCGGCCACCTTTCTGCTTTCCCTTCTTTGCTTAGAACTGGGTTTCCATCTGAGCTCTTGATATTCATACAAGTGGTTCTCTTTTCTCCAAAGGTCTCTTTAATTTTCCTGTAGGCAGTATCTATCCTACCCCTAGTGAGATAAGCCTCTACATTGTTACATTTGTCCTCTAGCCATCCCTGCTTAGCCATTTTGCACTTCCTGTCGATCTCATTTTTGAGATGTTTGTATTCCTTTCTGCCTGAGTCATTTACTGCATTTTTATATTTTCTCCTTTCATCAATTAAATTCAATATTTCTTCTGTTACCCAAGGATTTCTACTAGCCCTCATCTTTTTACCTACCTGATCCTCTGCTGCCTTCACTACTTCATCCCTCAGAGCTACCCATTCTTCTTCTACCATATTTCTATCCCTCATTCCTGTCAATTGTTCCCTTATGCTGTCCCTGAAATTCTGTACAACCTCTAGTTTAGTCAGTTTATCCAGGTCCCATCTCCTTAAATTCCCACCTTTTTGCTGTTTTAATCTACAGTTCATAACCAATAGATTGTGGTCAGAGTCCATATCTGCTCCTGGAAATGTCTTACAATTTAAAACCTGGTTCCTAAATCTCTGTCTTACCATTATATAAACTATCTGAAACCTTTTAGTATCTCCAGGGTTCTTCCATGTATACAACCTTGTTTCATGTTTCTTGAACCTAGTGTTAGCTATGATTAATTTATGCTCTGTGCAAAATTCCACCAGACGGCTTCGTCTTTCATTTCTTACCCCCAATCCATATTGACCTACTATGTTTCCTTCTCTCCCTTTTCCTACTCTCGAATTCCAGTCACCCATGACTATTAAATTTTCATCTCCCTTCACTACCTGAATAATTTCTGTTATCTCATCATACATTTCATCAACTTCTTCATCATCTGCAGTGCTAGTTGGCATATAAACTTGTACTACTGTAGTGAGTGTGGGCTTCGTGTCTATCTTGGCCACAATAATGCGTTCACTATGCTGTTTGTAGTAGCTTACCCGCACTCCTATTTTTTAAATTTTCTAACCTACCTGCGTGATTAAGGGATCTGACATTCCACACTCCGATCCGTAGAACGCCAGTTTTCTTTCTCCTGATAACGATGTCCTCTTGAGTAGCCTCCACCCAGAGATCCGAATGGGGGACTATTTTACCTCCGGAATATTTTACCCAAGAGGACGCCATTATCATTTAACCATACAGTAAAGCTGCATGCCCTCGAGAAAAATTATGGCTGTAGTTTCCCCTTGCTTTCAGTCGTTCGCAATACCAGCACAGCAAGGCCGTTTTGGTTAGTGTTATAAGGCCAGATCAGTCAATCATCCAGACTGTTGCCCCTGCAACTACTGAAAAGGCTGCTGCCACTCTTCAGGAACCATCCGTTTGTCTGGCCTCTCAACAAATACACCTCCGTTGTGGTTGCACCTATGATATGGCTATCTATATCACTGAGGCACGCAAGCCTAATATTAATTTTTAAAACTATATATAGTCTATGTAGCAGTATCTATATTTTCTTATTTTCCATCATAGGTAAATATCTTTCTTGATAATGGACAATTTTTTTTCCCACAATATAATGCTAATTTGCGGTTGGATTCTGCTCAAATTATCAGTTCATCTTCCATGAACTCTTCTAATGAGTAATAACATTTGTGTATAAGAATTTCATGTAACTTCTTTTTTAGTATCCCTAGTTATATGTTTAGAATGTTTTTGCCTCTAAGTTTGTTGTAGACTTTCATGCTCATATATTGTGGGGTCTGAGCATATAATTTCAATCTATGGGCAGGAAGCATAAAATTATCTTTATTCCTTGTACTGTGCGGATGATCAAATTGGTTTTTAATGAACAATTCCAGTTTGTTGTGTAAAAATGTCATTAGCTTGTATATGTACAGGGAGGGGACAGTCAAAACTTTTAGTTTCTGTAATAATGGACGACATGATTCTCTTTGCTGTGCAGTGCACATATTTCTGATAATTTTCTTCTGGAGCTTCAGTACACGAGATATATTATTGGTGCTCCCCCTGAAAATAATGCCATATCTTATCACTGATTCAAAGTAACTTAGATACGCTACTTCGCGGGTGGACATGTTAGTAGCACTTGATAATATGTGCATGGCATATGCAAAGCTACCCAGTTTGCTGCACAGGTACTCAATATGTGTGTTCCAGTTTAATTTCGTATCGAGGTGTAGACCTAGAAATTTGGCAGAATGCACTTCTGTTAATTCTTCACTTTTATGATTTATACTAATTTCCTGGTCTTTTGACTGTTTAGTTCTGAATTGAATCAAGTTTGTTTTTGATATGTTAAGCTTCAGATCATTTAACTGGAACCATGACTCTAGCCTGTCTAATGTACCAGTGACTCTATCAGGAATTATTTCTGTTTCTTCACTTTCTATCAAGACAGACATGTCATCAGCAAACAGAATGGATGGTGAATTTATGTTTAATGGTAAGTCGTTGACATACAATAGAAAGAGAATTGGACCGAGGATTGAACCTTGTGGGACACCCTGTGTTATTGTTTTCCAGTCTGAATGGTAGCTTACACCATTTGAAGAGATGATTGTTCTTTGTTTTCTATTAGATAAGTAAGAAGTAAGCCATTAAAGCACTGCACTCTTAATCCCATATTTTTCTAGTTTGTGGATTAGCAAGGAAGGATTTATGGAATCAAAAGCCTTTGTCAGGTCGCAGAAAATTCCGATTACTTTACTGCTTTTGTCTAGAGCTGTGCTAATTTTTTTATGAAATTATTTATGGCATCTGTTGTATTTTTCCCTTGCTGGAAGGCAAAGTGATTGCACAAAATAATCCCCTGTGATACAATAAAGTTTTGGATTTGGATAGTAGCTACTTTCTCGAAAATTTTTGACAGCACTGGAAGGAGGGAGATGATAACTCCCCATATCTTCTCTTCACCCTTTCTTAAAAAGTGGTTTCATGTCCACATATCTTAATGATTCTGGAAAACAACCTTCTTCAAATTATTTGTTGATTAATTCAGCTAGTGGAGGACTTAATATTTTGTACACTGATTTAATTACTTTCACAGGTATCCCATCCCAAAACAACAAATTTTTATTTTTTAGTGATAATATAATGTCTTCTATTTCTTTCATTGTAATATTTCTAAATTTCATGGAAGATATATTTTTTCGATCAAGCCCATATGGACATACATTTTTATTGTAATTTGTAACATTGCCGTTTGATTTTGTCACATTGATAAAGAATTCATTGAAGAGTTCTGATATTTGAGCAGGATTTACAATGGTGGTGTTTTCATGCTTTATTTTACAAATTTCATGGCTGCTGCCTTTAACGCCCAATTCAGATTTAACAACAGACCTCACTGCTTTTGATTTATTCTTATGATTTGAGATTAGTTCGCTGAAGCAACTGGCACTCAGAACAGCACGTTAACTACTGAAGAAAATAGAAGAACATCACACAACACAATTCAGGCTAAGAATCAAGAGAGAAAAATTTTAACTAGCATAAACTTTACACATATCAAAATACAGTGTATGAACCAAGAGATTTTTGAAGGCTGTACCAAAGATAAACATGATTCTGCAGTTTTTCCCTATGAATATTATGAAGGAGATATTATTGAGCAAAGGATCAGATCTTCATGTCAGACATGCGCAATATGTCAACAGCAGAATGATTTATTATCAGGCACACTGATGGATCAACATCAGGACCCAAGAGCAGCTACTTATCCTTGCTTTTTCAATCTCATACTCAGCTCTAGGTTCCTGCTGTTCCTTTAGCAGATTGAGAGTAGGATCCAAGATTTAACTGAGGTAGTATTCTGAGTCACTTTTAATAAGATTTTCTATGAATTTACTTCCAAAGAATTCTGTAGGGATGGAGTCCTAAAGTGCACATCATTTATGTTGGCGGCCGAGTTTAGGTTCGTTCTGCGCATCTGACATCACAAAATACAGTCAGCCAATGAACTATGAACGACGTTGCCAGATCTCGACTGCAGAGCAGAGCATGGACGAGTGTCTTCAGTTTTAGAAACGTTCAGTCATAAATAAAGTAATAGAACAAAAGCAATGTCTTGATAGCAGACTTTGTTTTATAGAAAGTTTGGAAAAATCCATTCTTTATACCAATTGCTTCATATTCTATTAATTAATTAAACCAAACAAGCAATAAGACGCCTAATTCAGGCGATAGCAAGGAAAGGTGTTTGTATCAATTTCACGAACCACTTTTTCTCAATAAAGAACAGCGGTAATTGTTTATTTCCTACTGCACTTCGACGAATTGCGAGTAATTCATAGGCTTTAAAATAAAGCCAAACGTGCCCGGTGTAAATAAAACTTTTGTTACAGTCGCGAAAGACGGAATATTTCTCAATATTACATACGATACCTATGTGGTACTTAAATTAAATGAGATATTGTTATACAGTAAATTTTATATGAAATTTAGGTATCTTGTCCACATTTCATTCTCAACATTGTGGCAACTAAAATCGACCATATGGAAAGTATACTCTATGGACTTTTACCTCTGCAAACTCTTCAAAACTTTGTGCAATGAATTACTATATTTAATGCTCCATAATAACTGCATTGAACATCGAAACAAAATTAAGTCATTTATGGGGGGAAGGTATCAGTCAAGAAGATGTGTAAAAATCTAATTTTTGGGCCAAATAGTTTTTGTGAAATCGAATGATAAGAGTGTCAAACCAGTCGGAACACCATGTGTCAGCACAGGTGAGCAGTGCAGTGGCAAAATCGCGCACAGCATGGAATGCGGGGAGCACGTCTCTGTAGCAGCGAAAGGGTTAATGCGGCCGTGGTGGCTTTACTTCATGAACTGCGCGCTCCCCCCTAAACGTAAGCTTGCGAACTATGCTATACTATGGCGCTGCTTCTATTGGCGCGTGCGTCGTGTGCAACTGGCAGCGCAGCAATCTCCCGCGTCTGGGCGGGCATGAGCGAGCCGCCAAGATAAAAGAATTGAACTATAGAAGATGAAAGTCTATGTCAGTATCCCCATCTGGTTGAAATCCATGAGTCCCATTTCGAAGCAAAGATCTACAATTCATGCAAATGGTCCTATATCTGCATGCTAACAGTCACCATCATTCAGTACAGAGAAGTGGTTTCCTCAAGACTTTGGTTCATGTCTAGTCAGTTGCAGAAAATTTAGCAGCCGATATACAACAACTGGAAATAATATTCAATAGCAATGGTTACACCAAACAGCAAATGTGTAGCTCTCTCTGACTTGCACCAGTAGGTTGTGGGGGACACAACACAGGTGAAGGAGGAGAAGCCATGAGCTATTGCCTTCTTGCCGTACACTGGTGTTCTGTCAAACAGAATAGGTCATATCATGGAAAAACCTGAGGTGTGGTGCATATTCTGTCAGCCCGTCAAGATTATATCACTACTGCACAGTGCAATTCCGTAGTATGGGAGTTAAGCAGCTCCCTCATCAAATGGTTCAAATGGCTCTGAGCACCATGGGACTTAACATCTGAGGTCATCAGTCCCCTAGACTCAGAACTACTTAAACCTAACTAACATAAGGACAGCACACATATCCATGCCTGAGGCAGGATTCGAACCTGCGACCGTAACAGCAGCGCGGTTCCGGATTGAAGCACCTAGAACCGCTCGGCCATAACGGCTGGTGATTCCTCATCAATGTTGTTTATTGACCATAAGCCAAAGTGTCAGAACCTTGAAAGAACACTGCACTGAACACTAATTGCACACAAGGTTAGGACAACTGGGTAAGGCAGTGGCTCTGGCACACTATTTGGAAATGGGACACATCACAAATTTCAACCAAACAAAGGTACTGACATAGGCCTACAACTTCTGGGATTCCATAATAACAAAATCCATTGAAGTTAAAAAAAAAAAAAAAAATCTTATTAAGTGTGACTCAGTGTGCCACCTTGGTAAAACCTAGGAGATTGTGCTAGACGTACTAAAGAAACAGCACAAACCTAGAGCAGAGTATGTGAATGGAAAAGGGACAAATGAGATAGAGTAATGCTGGGGATCCCAGAGGTAACAACTGTACACCAAATGCATCATTTGGATGAGGCAGAGTACCCAAGTGACTTACCCATTCACAGCATCTGCAGGTATAAATAATAGCTGCTCCATTGTACAGACATCCATGTATCAGGGTGTCTGAAGATGGAAAAGTTGTTCAGTTGTTGAAATATTGTGCATCTTTAATATGACACTCTGACCATTGGCCTGTGAAGTTTTCCTTCAAAGATGTACATATTACATGAAACATAAATATACAATTCAAAAACAGAAGGCTACTGGGTAAACAAAACATCTACGCTATTGTATACTCGAACTATAGTAAGTCTACAAAACATAAAAAAAGTTAAAAACCTCCTTAAGTTTGTGAACAAAAAGTTCATTTGACAGTATATGAAAGAAAAATTTAAGAGAGCTAAAAGATAATAAGGAAGAAGAGGGAATAGAAACCAGAAGGGAATGTGTGCTATTGTACTTTATTTCTACACTAGTGAATGCTGAATAAGAGAGAGCTGCTATGTTTGGATAACAGTGAGGGCACCACAGTGAATGAAATTGTTTGTGTGTTGCATGACTGAGATGTCATCAGAACCTTATAGTGGCCTTTGTCTCTTACAATTAAGTGTACAATGGGCAAGATAGTACACACCTGACACATTATTACAAAGTAATGTAGGGCATACCACAGTGTCAAGGGTATAAGGAAAGGTTGGATGGCATCAGACACACAAACTTTATCAACATTATAAAGTTTTATGATGGTTGTATTGGAACATTATTCATGCTAAACAATAGTATGATATGTTACTTAATAGAATTATAAATCTCAATGCCATAAGAATGCGCATTAATTGATTTTTTAAATAATTTTTCCAATGTATGCATTTTGATTTTTTTAAATTTTTGGTGAGAAGCATCAGACATGAAATTGTAATAAGTAAAAAAGTCACTTTTGTTAAAAAAAAAGCTTTTAATTGGTCTGTAAATAGTTATAAACATGAATATCAAGTAAGTACAAGTTATACTATTGACTAAGTTTCCACATTAGAAGAAAGTTAACTCAAATAAGCTGTAAGAATGTCATTACCTATGACCAATAGTGAGCAAGGATGGCGATATCTGTGAGTTGACCAAAACATTCAAAGCTGTGTCTGTGCTTCTTGTGTTGTGCTTGTCAATAAACTGTGTTTCTATATCACCGTTCCTATCTCATTGCTGGTATACCCCTAAGAACTCCATCAAACTGATGACTGCAGGTACAACCACAACACACAATATGCAAATTTTCATCATTAAATGGCCTACAATGTACTAACAATGCAACCATATTTTGTTGGATTGTCAGCATCACCAGAATCATGTACTGCCACAGATGGATTAACCTTGTGTAAAGTGCACTGACAGTGTAATTACTGTGCTCAAAACCACCCAGTGATAAAATGTGGGTGTACCACGATGGTAAATGACACAACAACAGCCAAATCAACAACCACCATGCCGTGCCAATGGCTGACACAGACAACCTATTTCTAGACTTTGAACAAGATTACCCAGCGAATTCACATTCTCCAATGCAGTAAATCAACATGTCGCAACTGTGTCTAATAATGAATAATTTTGCAAAACTACCACACTGACCATGAAACACGGGCGTGCCACATCGTTAAACGATACAGCGACTGTCGAATCAACAACCAGCACATCATGACAATAGCCAACACAGACAACCTACTGCTAGACTTTGAACAAGATTAGCCAGTGAATTCACACCCCAGTGCAGTGAATCAACATGTGGCAACTGTGTCTAACAGTGAACAATTTTGCAAAACTACCATGCTGACCGAAATGTGTGTTTTTCTCAAAAATTCACACGTTCCGCATCAGTTACTTACTATCCACATCAGTATATACCGATTCATCAAGTGGAACTCACCACTAACTGTGATCCGTTACACAAATTGTCTGCATCTCCTGCACCATATAATGTGTCTGAACTCCCACCAGCCTCACGCTTGCCAACACAAACTGTTGGGTGCGACAATACATCATATTCCGCATTTGTTAGCTCAACCTCCCATGTTTTCAACACTGAAGATGCCGAATGAGACCACACAGCCCTTCATACATTTGTAACCACACAAACTTGTGACTCAACTGAGACTACCACCACTCAGAACAGAACAACCTGCGCTATGGTTTGCCACTGCTGAGTGTGTGTTCAGTGTGCTAAATATCATCGACAATGACAACAAATATGTCACGCTTATCAGTAATCTTGTGTAACATGTCGACTGACTTCATCTTGTTACTACTGGCCACCCAGTACAGTCTTGACCTCAACTGTGCCAAATACTTCCTCATAGACATTGGTTCAGATGTCAGCTCCATACTATGGAATGGCATGTCAATAGCCAACAGCATGCAGGCACTCCAACTGCATGCAGCCAACAACTTCACAATCAGAGCGTATGGAACCACAACAAGCAACATACACATCTCAAATCAACACCAACTCACATGGACATTCTACATCAACAATGTCACTGAACATGTGTTGAGCATCAGTTTTCTTCACCATTTTCTATTTTTGCCTTACATCACACTCAATTTGGTAATGGAAATGCCATGTGGCTAGGGCCTCCCATCGGGTAGACCATTCGCTTGGGGCAAGTCTTTTTGAGTTGACGCCACTTTGGCAACTTGCGTGTCGATGGGGATGAAATGATGATGATAAGGACAACACAACTCCCAGTTCCAGAGTGTAGAAAATCTCCGACCCAGCCAGGAATCGAACCCGGACCATTAGGTATGACATTCCGTTGTGCTGACCACTCTGCTACCAGGGTGGACAATCACTTTGGTCATACAACACAATACTGGAGAATGCATCCCAGGGCTTTTTTCCCTGACTGCAAATCCACTCTTCAATCCAGTGCACTGCTCTACCTAGCAACTTAGCGACAGCTCTATGCACGTCAACATACTCCGCAAGTGTCACACAGCACAGGAACTTCTTACAGCTCATCAGCATTATGACAACTGCTGCGCCAATAACAACACACACTGTGGGGAAAACGCTTCCTTACTGAAACATATCAATGACACTTTAACCATCCTCGCATTCACAAGCAAACAGCTGTGGCGCACTTCGCTAAAGTGTGGTGTCCACCCTTGATCATCGTGCACACACACCTGTGCACATGCACATGGCCGTGCCATCCAATTGCATCTCACTGCATAGCACGTAGGTTAGTACCACACTATCTGCTTTGTCTCACACACTGCCTCTACTTCATTCTCCAGAACCCACTTAATCAAGGCTAGTGCATGCACAATCCACAATGGTACTTCTTACCAACCAACAGTTCATCCATATGGCATAAAGCATGCTGTCTAACACTGGCTAACTTTTGTGGTGTTAAAGAAGCTGTGGAGTTGATAGTTCGTATCGACCACGAAACTTAATATCTGTGAACTCTAAGTGCTCTGTCAAGCCTCCATCTTAACTTTACTTTAGTCAGTTCTTTGTTATACTTCATTCTGTATGGACGCAGTGTCAAGTGTAAATATATATGAGCTATGACACATATGGGAATTTAGTTTTCTATATCCCGATTACCGATCCCTTTCCCATAAAGCTGTTGAT
Source organism: Schistocerca piceifrons (assembly GCF_021461385.2). Classification (NCBI taxonomy): domain Eukaryota; kingdom Metazoa; phylum Arthropoda; class Insecta; order Orthoptera; family Acrididae; genus Schistocerca; species Schistocerca piceifrons. The sequence continues at coordinate 581,875,109 of NC_060144.1, forward strand.
AAGATGCTGCAAGATAGCATTGATCGTCCCTCTTATAGCCCACGGGTGTTGGTTTTGTGAAATTAGTACCACAGAAAGATGGCATTTTTCGCCTCTGCAGCAATTACAGAGCCCTCAATACCTGTACAGTGCATGGCAGTTAGCCAGTACCAAATATACAAGACTTTACTCATGCACGGACATGTGCATCCACCTTTAGTGTATTTGACTGTAAAAAAAAAAGCCTATTTACAAATCCCTATGCACACCACCGATATCATGAAAATGCCAATTATCACACTCTTCGGCCTGTACAAATACATTTTCATGCATTACAGATTGAAAAACACTGCACAAACTTGGCAAACTATTTACTGGCAAGATCGCCTTCCCCGTTGATCATTGCTATGCAGACCTTGAAAAGACTCTTTATTTTTTTCCACCACACCTGAAGAACATGAGGTACACATCGAACAGGTTCTCAGAACCTTAAAAGACCATGGTTTGTTGATCTATCGTGACAAGTCTCAACTACTTCACACCAGAGTCACTTTCCTTGGACACTTAGTTGGTGCCACAGGCATCAAACCAACACAAGCCCCATACGACAGCTCCCACTACCATTAACTTGCTGCAAACTCTGACATTTTCTTGAAATTTTAAATGTCTACTGATACCACGTGCCGCGAGCAGCTACATTACAAGCGCCACTCACGGAAGCATTATCAGGTCACAACAAAAATGGAAAAAAGAAGGTCAATGGACCAGAGATGGGTTAAACACTTTTGATCGAACAAAAGAATGTACACTAATGCAATCACACTAACATGGATGGTCAATTGACCGTTATCACTGCTGCACTTACACTGCACAGACAACATCATCATTGTTGATTAGCTATCAGGGCTTAATACCATTTCCCTCCACTTCAACTACAAACAGCTAGCTGCTTCCCAACTAACTGACACGAGCATTGCTGAACTACTAGCAGCAACAACGCCAGCCTCAAAACTGAAAGACACGTGATGCCAGGCAGTGGAACACTGATCCTGTGGGATCTCTCTCTCAAGAAAATTCAGCTGCTTGTGGCACTAACAAACACAATATAAAACCTTTAATCAACTGCACAATCTTTCACATTCCAGCATTCGTCCTACAGTCCGTCTAATCACTGATTGTTTTTTGTGGTCCAACATTAAGAGAAACTGCCACATCTGGGCACAGTCAAGAAAACACACCCAACTGCATCTTGGCCAATCTGAGATACCCACAGCTTGTTTCTGCCACCTCCACATTGATCTCGTGGGTCCCCCTCCCGAGTCGGAAGGTTATAAGTTCCTTCTCTCCATTACATACAGGGCTTCATGGTGAGTTGAAGCAACACCCATTAAAGACATTATACCTGAAATGACAGCTCACACTTTTGTTGGCACTTGGATATCATACTTCAGCACAGCAAAAACCAACACCAATGATTGCCAATTTGAATCGGCACACTTCATGACCCTTTGCAGTCTTTGTCGTATTAAACGTACCCACACCGACACCTACCTCCTGAAGACACCGACACCTACCTCCTGAAGAGCAATGGCCTCATCGAGAGGTGGCACAGGACCCTTAAGGTTGCTATCATGTGTCACAGCAGATCTTGGATGGAGCCTCTGCCCTGAGTCCTTCTTGGAGTGCCTACAAAGACAACCTGCAAGTATAGTTGGCCAAAATCTTACATGGTGAATTTCCGGTCCTTCCAGCAGACTTTGTACTACCAGCACAAAACAACAAATATCCAACCCCACTAGCACTCATGCTACATGTTAAAGAGCACATCTGATACTCCCATGTACTGCCACCCAACCTTCACATTGCACCGCAAGTATTTGTACACAAAGCCCTTTCAGACTGCAAATATATTATATTGCGTGATGATACAGTGTGGCCTGCACTCCAACCACCTTATTCAGACCCATAAAAAATAATCAACTTTTGACATTGACATTAATGATAAAGACATTACTGTCACTGTCAATCAGCTGAAACCGGTGTGGGTACTTTAAGAGGACAACACCCCAGACGATTCCAATAGCACCCGGTACCACCTACATCTAACTACCACACAGACAGCCACATCCAAAGCAACACAATGTCCTGCCATCCAGTAAGTGCCCTTATCAATGACCCATCTTCGAACGACGCTGCACATATCCAACAAGTGGAACACACTTATTCTCCTCCAGATGTCATTGATTTTGCTGCCATATCTTGTGAAGTGTCGATGGATATCTAGATACAGGCACAACTGATGATGCCCTCAACATCTGCAACCAACCATCTGTCTGCCATAAGCACCGCACATGACTCCACAACAACTATCACCAAGAAATGGTCTGACTTGTGCCTTGCGCCTGCACTGGTCACAGAATGGTCAGTCACGCATACCTGCACCACCAAACCCCATACTGCAGCCACCTCCACATGAACTGTGTTCATGTCATTGCCCCCACCCCCCACCCCATCCAGCACTAAATGTCCTCCCTTTGGTGCTCCACATTACGAGCATGGGGATGGGGGTGGGGGAGACTGTGGGGATATCAACACTTGCAACTGCAGCTAGCGAGTGAGGACTGCAATATCTGTGATGTGATCAAAGACTGCAGTGTGTTCTAAGCTTTGTCTGTGAATCGAGGTGCTTCCCGTATTGTGCTCATCAATAAATTTTATTTTTTTTATCATTGTTCCCACTTGGTTACTGGTATATTCCTATCACTTTGTAGTAAATTCCAGCAAAAAGTTAAAACAAAGTCACTGTGTTAAAATTTTGAATAAAATGGGCTTAAACTGAATATTAATCTTACCTTTAGTAAAATATCTATTACACATGAAATAAAGACTGTTCAGTCCCAAATGGGCAAACTTTTCATGTGCCCAACCTTCACAAACATGTCATTTAACCCAACCTTTTCTGCAGGATTCATTGCAAATCATGCACCTCGTCAGTTGTTCCTCTTCCTGCCTTTCTTCAAGAAATTTTATTTTTCTTTTAATTTTTTCTTTTTGGAGTTTTTCTGTCAGTTTTGTCTCTGGATTGTACTTTAGTTTTCTATGGTTAAATTCCTCTCTCTCCTTTTCTAAATGATCTTCTCATCTTAGTTTTAATTCACAAAAACCTTTTCTCCTTCTTTTCTGGTTTTTCCTGCTCAAGCTGGACTTTCAGTGGCATTGAAGAGAGTATTGCAATTGGTCCTCTACGATTTTATCTGGCTATAAATTCTGTGCTGGTACAGCTATGAAGAGGTGAAGTTGTCACTACAATCTGTTTTGCTGCAGCTGCCCCTTACAAGTCAGTCACAGAGCAGTTTGTTTCTTCAACACTGGAGTATCTACACTTACTCTCTGACCAGAAACAGCAATTGCATGCAGACTTGCATCCCAAGGGTGGCCTAGCCTCAGGTGACATCTGCTTCCTGCACATGTGTCTGCAAGCCAGCTACAAACACAAAAGTTTGGGGGTAGCAAGCTAGCATAATAATAACAACAACACAGTTTGTTATCGCATTGAGCTTGAGACGCTGCCACTGCAGGTACTATTCTCGCCGTCTGGCAGTGTTCCAGTCAGCAACAGGAGGTGCAGCCAGTGCAGGAGTATTTCCCTCCACAAGTCACATGAAGAAAAATAGTTTGCACTGTATACCTCAGCCTTAGAAATACTTAGGCCAGCACAAAGACTCTGAGGGGCCAGTCACTGTCAGGAGTTATGTCGGGCAATAGTGCCAACTGCTCTGCAGTTCCTCATTCAAAATGACTCCTGCCCAGAGTCAACTGCTGCCGATCTGACAAACTCTTCTCTCAGCAGATAATGACCCATAGTCCTAGGCCTTGCACTACACCTCACTGCTAGGGCTCCATCACACACCTCAATGCAATAACCAGCATGGTGATCTCCTCTAGTAATTCCCTAGGTAGTTACACACTAAGTCGCCTGTAGCTACATAGATGGTACACTTGCTTGATTTCTTCCTGTAGCTGTATCCTGAATAAATATGTTACTATTTCCAGTCTACTTTATTGTTGTTTTACCTGTATGTACCAAACCTTGGTACACAACAAGTACCACCTCCTAATACTTCTACCATTTGTTTATTTGCTCCTGGTTCTGAAGACACATCCCATGGTAATGAAGTAGAGGGACCAGGGTACATTACCATAGGTGGCTGATGAAGGGTCAGCCCATCTCGATAATATGTAGGCCTAGCCATACTTGTCCAAATCACTGGAAACACTTTTGTCTAGTGGAATAACTTTTCTCCACTTGAAGCTTAACTGTGCCAATTCCATTCAACATATTTTGAAACAGGCAATATCTGCAAATCCAGTTATTTAACTTAGGGAAAATTTCATGTTTGGATACTTTCACATCCACAATGAGCACTCTTTATGATATGCATTTCTGAAGTGCTTCATAACTGTCTCATCAAAAGTGGCTGCAACTTGTATCAAGATGAAAGGTGGGGGAGGGGAGCATACTTAATATGATTATGTGATTGCTTCTGGCATAAGTTATCACTCCAGGATCTTTGTTCTTTCATGAGAGACCATCCAGATTAATTAGGGAAGTATCTTTCTCAGTTGGGTTCCCCATCATTTCACCCACTTCAGAAAATCTTCAGCAGTTATCCAACCATGTAAATGAGGATCAAACTCTTTCCTATTGGTGCATCCTTTTTCATATTATCATTTCTTAGTCTGGTGTAGGTAAACACAAAAAGTGGTGTTATAAACAAGTACTCAGAAGCGCTGACAGAGATCAAAAGGATGATGCTTCAAGGTCTCTTGGTCAAAGTTAGCTTCTCTACTCACTTTCTCTCTTTCACAGTCATGGATTTAACTTATGCAAAAATCTTTGCAGGACTCAGTCTGAACTTATCCACCAACTCACCTAGTTTGTCAAAGAAGCTGTTAACTTGTTCCTTCCCAAAACCTGCTGCTCACTGCAAACTTGTGGATTCAGCTGTCCTTGGCCATAAATATTTAGATCATTTCATAGAATAGTAGTGAAACTCTTTACCCAATTTCATTTTTGCTTTATTGGAATGATGCTTTTTTTCAGTTGCTCTGAATATTTGTACAGCAGGTTTAAGGCTTCATCTTCAGTTAAAGTCATAAGCTGGTTATTTACATTTTTAACATGATCACATGATATCATTTCCTGTTCATCACAGTTCTCAGAAAAAAAATATATTTCTAAAAGAAGTTGATAATCACCTCTGTTTTCTCGTAAAGCTTTTAAGTCTGTCATGTAATGCCCTTTTTGGAACTGAATATTTCTCAATCGCTTCCCTGACTGTCATTTCAAGAAGTCCAACTATTTCTATGGCCTCTTTCATTTAATTTTTGTTCCATTCAAGTTATGATTTCTCATTTCTTGCTCATTAAAAGAAAAAATATAAAAATGTAAGTTCTTTTGCTACCAGTTTTTGCCAGTACAGCCCAAAACTGCTTTGTATGACACAACTTGAACAACCTGCTGTGATAGTTCAACATTTCCACTGTTATTACTTGGTTAGACAATGTGACAGCCTACAATATAGAAATTAATCAATTTTCTCTAAAGACACAATAAAAATGTAATATTACTTACTTGCAAACAAAATATAATGTTCCAAAGTTAAACAAACAATTAACTTGTTTCCTCTCCAATATGCATTGTTGTTTAATTCAAAATTGAGAGAGTGGTTGAGTCTGCCTGTAGTTCACATTGGAGTGGCTAGACAGATGCTGCCACTAATGCAGTTTAGAAGTAGCTTTCATCAGATATGATCTGCTCTCATATACTGCCCTACCATGCCCCAATGAAATTTCCTGAATTTAGTAAAAACTGTCACACCACAATCATTTTCATGACTTCTCTGGTAATAACACTGCCCACAAGAGGCAAAAGTCTCTGTTCATGTCCCAGAGTGACATACAACTTTGATTTCTCGTGAAATGGTAAGCAGGGGCACTTCAGAGAAATATGGAAAGTATGGGAGTGATAAAAGCAAAACAGAGGCCTTGAAGGCTGTAAGTAAAGCATGGACAGCTTATATGGTAAGAGGAGTCGGTACATATGAAAAGCAAGGGCCCATCAGTTAGAGTGTCCCAGTTCCACATGCAGCTCTGAACTTTCAGGATCCTTCTCATTAACCCAAAATTGATACCATATGGCAGGAAAGGGGAAAGTGGAAAAGCAAGGTACAAATAGTCATATGTAACAATAGTTCAAAGCTGTCAATGGATGAGGAGGAATAATAAGAGACTCTTAATACATGCATTATATTGCCTCATATTTAGACCCATCTATTTTTATGGATTTGTCTTCTCTCATTATTCCATATGAAAGGTAACTTGGTTCTTAATGTTATGTCCAGTCTTACATTCAACAAGAGGCCACAAGTTTTGAATAATTATCAACCAAACATGAAAATAATGCTCATAGTATTACCATGTGTTTCTTCTTTATTTTATCCTTTTTCTTTTTTTGTCCTTTTTCTTCTTTTATATTCTTTAGTTGCAATAGCTTTTGTTGTTGCTCTTCTTCGTGCTTTCTTCTCACCTTTTAAAAACAGGTAAATGCATATTAATTAGCCTAAAAGTGTAATTAGAGCAGTTCAGATAAATAATGATAAGTTTGCAGCTGTTCTTTTTTATTTTAAAGTTAAACCTTAATTCTGAGTAGACAATTGGTATTTTAAACTGTAAAAAATGTTGGTTGCCACATGCTTTGGCAACAATAAAAAGTTTCAAAATATTTTTTGTTAATTATATTCTATAGGAGAATTGCAGAAATGACATAGTTTAACACCATCATCTCCTGTTTCATTTATTCTTTAATGCACAACCAGTTTTGGCTAAAGACCATTCTTCAGCATTTATTGTACACAACGGATTCAGAAAATCTTCAAATGAAAATGTTTCAAAATTGTAGTAAAATTACACACTAAACTAAGCTTGTTAGTCTTGCAAGTCTTGCAGAAGAACTTCTGTGCAGTTTGGAAGGTAAGAGATGAGGTTCTGGTGGAAGTAAAACTGTGAGGAAGGTTTGTGCATCAGGTAGGGTAGTTCAGTTGTAGAACACTTGCCCATGAAAGTCAAAGGTCCCAGCTTTGTTTACTACCTTTCAAGATCTTGCACTTTCCCTGGTAGACATGCACATATACTCACATACACAACCACACTGGCATTTGGTTGTATGTGGGGTTATGCGCATGAGTGTGTGTACGTCTACTACAAGAAGAGCCAGAGCTTGAAAGCTTGGAAAATACTGTTTCTGTTGTGTGTTTCTAAGTGCCACACAACAGTCAGCTACAGGTGAGTGGTTGCCCTTTCCTTTCCTTTCCTTTCCTTTCCTTTCCTTTCTTTTACTTTAGAAAATATTTATAATTGATGTTTTGTTATGCAGAGATAGATGCAACGAAAGCAAATTATACATGACCATCCCAGAAACACACAAAATAAAATGGCAAAGAACTGTGAACAACTGTTTGTGTAAAACATCAATACACTGTAACTGCAAAATAAAACAATGGAAATTCCAGGTTGAAATATCAACAATATTATGTAAAGGATACTTACTCACCATAAAGATGATACACTGAGTTGTAGACAGGCACAACAAAAAGACTGTTACACACTGAGCTTTCAGCTAAAGCCTTTTTCACAAAGAAAAAGAAAAACACTTATACACATGTACAAACACAATTGCTCTTCATACACAAATGACTGCTACTTCCAGCCAGACTGCAACTGTGTCACACCAAGCAGAACCAGCAGTGCAGAGGGGGAATGGAAGGGGGAGTGGGGAGGGAGAGGAGGAGTCAGCACTGCCTGGTGGAGTGTGCAGGACTAGGTGGCAAGACAAGGCTACCAGTTTCAGCGATGGAAGGCTGTGGGGAAGGACAGAGGGGAATGGAGAGCAGGAAAGGAGAAGAGCCAGAAGGGGAAAAGAATGGTGTGTGTATTGGCAGAGAGTGACACACAATGAGGGTGAGGGAACATGAAATGAGAGGAGCTGATAGGACGCAGGGGTTGGAAACTGTTAGGTGGAGGGTGTGGGGACAGTAGGTAACCACAGGTTGAGACTGGGTTGATTTTGGGAGCACAGAATGTGTTGTAAAGATAACTCCCATTTGCACAGCTCACAAAATCTGGTGGGAGAAGGGAGGATCCACATGGCCAAGGGTGTGAAGTAGCCATTGAAATTAAGCACGTTAAGTTCAGCTACATATGAGGTCTGTTCAAAAAATTTCAGAACATTCGTAATGTTGTGCGAATGGTGTGTTGGAGCTAAAATATAGTTGGCATCCCTGCACAGACCTGTGTTTAATGTGTAACTGCCGGAAGTTTCACTCTTGTATGTTTGTTAGTTATTGTTCAGTTCTGTATTGAGTAGAACATTATGACACACAGTTTACGAATTTCGGGATGGTAGGGTTACAGGAGCAATGTGTCTTCATTGAATTTTGCATGAAACACAAGAAAACCTTTACAGAGATGCACCAAATGACACAGGGGGCCCATGATGATGAGTGCTTAAGCTGTACAAGTTACAAATGGTTCACATGGTTTAAACACAGCTAGACAGAAGTTAAAGATGACCATCATTCAGGACACCCATTGACATCAATTGACAAGCTCACAACAAGACCGACAACAAAATTGTGTATGCCAATCAAAGACTGACTGTCCAAGAGGTTGCAGAAGAATTTAACATTTCAGTTGGATCACGTCATCAAATCCTGTCGTAGCATCTAGGAATGCATTGTGTTGCCACCAAGTTCATCCCACTGCTCATGGATCAAGACCACAGAAACCTTTGTCTCATGATCTGTGATGAGAATTTGGATCATACAAATGAGAACGAGATGTTCCTTAAGAGAATCATAACTGGTGATGAGATGTGGGTCTACAATTATGATGTTGAGACCAATGTTTAGTCTTCACAATGGATTAGGAAAGGTTCTCCAAGACCAGAAAGATCTCATCAGGTAAAATGTCAAAGTCATGCTGATAGTTTTCTCTGACTTTGAAGGATCAGTTCATCATGAATTTGTGCCACACAGATAAGGTGTTGATCAATGGTATTAACAGAACACCTACAAGAAAGGAAATGGCCTGAAATGTGGCGAGACAATGCATCACGTTAACGCACCTGCACATTCATCCCTGTTGGTGCATGACTACTGCATAAAAAACGAAATCACTGTGCTACCTCATCCTCTGTACTCTCCAGACCTGACCCCTGTGGACATTTTCTTATTACCACAGTTGAAAACCCTATTGAAAGACGAAGTTCTGCAATGATAGATGAGATAAAAGAAAATTCGCAAACAGCACTTCACGCTTTCTAACAAGAAGCATACTAAGACTGATTCTGGAAGTGGATAAGGCATTGGGAGCAGTGTGCCAATTGTGGAGGAGAGTATTTCAAAGGACAAAGTTCTGGAATTTTTTGAACAGACCTCTTATTGCGCCACAGGTTGGTCCATTTTGCTCTTGGCCACAGCCAGCAGTTGCAGTTGAAATTATCGTGTGTCAGAAGATCAGTGTCTGCTTGCTGTATTTACTGCTGCAAGATGCGACAGACTCAACGCTCTCACAGATATTAATAGAACAACCAACCCCACCATTTCTCCTAATGGGAGACTTCACTATCCATCATGTATTAAGGAGCTCAACCTCTAGTGCCCTCAGGGTTGGTTTTCGGAGAACCTCATAGTGCTTCATGAGCTATGCATCCTCAACACTGGCACTCCCACACATTTCTATGCTGCTACTGGATCATCCTCAGCCATCAGCCTCTCTTTCTGTTATCCAGCCCTCATGGACTCTGTTCAGTTGGAAGTCGCTGATGGCATCCATTCCAGTGACCAGTTGCCACTCTGGATTCACCTACTGAATGGAGCTCTCCCTAAAAGGACGAAGCCACAATGGATCATCAGTAGAGTTAACTGGATGCTTTTCAGTCAGCTGGTTGTGTTTTAATGCCAAGACAGCATCCAGGACTGGGTGAAATATATTGTACAAGAGTGATCCACCATGCTACTACTTCTACACCCCTAAGACCTTCGGTCATCTTCCTTCAGTCATCTTCCAAGGCGACCTGTATCTTGGTGGACTGATGAGTGCCATTCAGTAGTCCGGGTTAGGCATGCAGCTCTGCAAAGAATTAAGTGCTGCCCAACAGTGAAAACCTAGCAGCCTTTTGATTGGCAAGGGCCGAGGTTTGATTCATCGTCAAGGAGTGCAAGAAAAGGGCACGGAAAATGTCCTTGGACTGTATCAACCATTCCACTTGTTCTACAACAGCATAGAAAGTCACCAGGAGCATTTCTGGTAAGAGTACTAGGTTACCTATAGCGGCATTGTTGGAACAGAAGTGTCTCCTAACAACCTGGTGCCCGGTCACAATCAAATCTGGAATGCTGCAGCAGCTGCAGGCAGTGTCAAAGGAAATCCTCTTATGATGTTTTAATTCAATATGGCTGACAGGCCAGTTTTACGACTCATGGTGACAGGCAACTGACAGACCTTTCCTCAAACCAGGAAAGGACTGAACATGTTCCAGTACTTGTTGGAGCTTTGCCAAACAAGCGGTGTAGGAAAGACTCTAGAGCACATGGTCAACCTTTGTCTGGTCTGGATATTAAGACACCAGGCAGCTCCTTAGCTGCTCTCATTGTGGATCAAGGAAATGTCAATCAACTGTCGACAAACTGATCCTGTTAGAGGTGGAAATTCGTGATGCTTTCCTATGTAACAAGTGTTGTCTACGGGGATTTTTTTTTAATTCAGTAAGGCGCATGACACTACTTGGAGGCAGAGTACTTTCAGTCAGCCAAACCAATGGGGCTTTCGTGGCCACCACCCCATCTTCCTTTGGTCCTTCCTCTTAAGACACCTTTCTAAATACAGAGTTGGTGTCATCAAATAGTGTTTGCAGGAGAACAGTGTTTCCCAGAGCAGTGTTTTAAGTGTCACTCTCCTTGTCACAGCCATTAGCAAAATAATGTCCACAATAAGGAGTCCTGTCCCATGCTCCTTATTTGTGAACAGTTTTACGGTCTGCTGCTCTTCCTCCAACACCGCAGCAGCAACTTGACAGTTGTGACTTACAGTGATGAGTTTGGAAGTGGGGTCACAAAGATTGGTTTTACATTTTCTGCATGCTAGCACCCAGAAGGCACTGAACACCTTGAAGTGTCTTTGCCACAGGTCACGAAAATCAGACAGTGCAAGTCTACACTAGTTTTACACAGCCTTTGTGCAATCGCAGCTGGACTGTGGGTGCACAGTGCATGAATCAGTGACACTTTCTTACCTGAAGATCATTTATGCTTTTTTCTGTGCTACGGCTGGTGAACCATCACTTACCATCTGGCAAAAACTCCTCATGGTGTGTCAGGCGTATATGTTTCTTGCTACTCCCACTTCCGCAGCATACCATACTGTTGTTTTTACAGCTACGGAATACCTCTTTACCAATTTTTCATGGGCAACGAGGCCCTTTGGGATCTTCACAAAGTGTGTGATCGAGTGCCTTGATGTGAGGCTTGTACAGGCAGAAATGCGGGATTTAACTGACTGCCACACTAGTTACTGCAGAGGCCCATAGTAATTTTAGATGTAGTGCAGTACAGGAGAGATTGTGCTCCTGTTATGTTTTTAATGTGATATTTTTCAACATTTTAAATGAGCACCACAACTATGTGTAGTTGCATTCACAGATCGGTCTAAGTAGAGACATTCCATTGACTTCTTTGTTGTTTTCCCTGATTGTGGCATTAGGATTCAGTTGCCTACAGGCTTCAATGTCTTCAATGTTGAATCATCTGTGATCTTGAAGACACTGGAGCAGATGGTATGTGCCGTACCTGCTAAATTCCTCATCTGTTCCGACTCCCTGAATACTCTCCTCGAATACTCCATAGACCAAATGTTTTTTCCATACTCTTCAGTGTCTGCAACGCGTGTATCTGACCTATACAACAGTCCAGGCTATCCAGGATGCCATTCTCCACTTATAAAGACTGGGGAAGGAAGTGTTTTTCTGCTTGGTGCCATGGCACATGGGTACTGCATTGAACAAAACAGCAGATGTAGCAGCCAAGGAGGCAGGTCACAATCCTCAGATAGTTCAGCCTGGCATCCCCCTCACCTTGTCACCTCAATGTCGAGTTAAAGAGTCGTACAGTGATGGGAAGAAGAGCGCCTGGCAGTGACATACAATAAGCTACAGACAATAAAGCCCACAACGTGGTTGTGTAGTACCTCCATTGAGCCATGCAGGCAGGATAATGTCCTCCTTATTCATCTTTGCACAGGCCACAGCTCTATGATGCATAGCTTTTTTCTCCAGCAAGAGTATCCTCCAATGTGTGGAGTCTGTAGTGTACACATCACTGTGTGTCATATTTTAATTGACTACATTCTATTTTTAGACCAGAGGGCAGTAGCAGATTGCCAGACAGATCGGTCCTCTATTTTAAGCAACATTCAAACAAATATGGTTACTGTTCTAAGGTTTTGTGATATGTCCAACTTGTTTACGAGGAGACATTCTTCATTTGTTAACGGGGTGACAAGCTCACCCTTGTTTCTTGTAAGTGGCCAGTGAATCACTTTTTCCTGTGCTGTCAATATATTTTCCCCCAAGCTGTAAAACTTATCAATCCTTTGAATGGTAAAGGTTTTATGCACCAGCGTAGAACTTCTCAGCAGTTCTAAGTAACGAAACACAGCAAAAAGCAACACTTTTTGGAAATAGCTTTGATGTGTGGCAACATGTTCACTGCATATTCTTGTATTTCAAAATTATAAATACAAATTCCACGAAATACATAATGGTGGCTTCCAAAGCATTGAAATCGAGATTGCGATGCACTTTTGTCAGCCAATCATAGCTCATGTCACACATTCTCACCAGCGAATGACAGAAGAAGTTCAGAGGATAGGACACAAGATGTAGTCAGCCAATAGCATCATTACTGTTAAGTAGCATGAACACACAAATAGGAAAAGTCAATGATTGAAACTAATATACACACAGTATAGCCACAAGAAAAGCTAAGCTTTCAAGTATAATATTGGTCTCTTTTAGCATGTGTTAGCTTTAAGACACATCGAACACAAATGGGCCAGTAAAATATTAAATAAGTGCTAAGTTTTGAATGAATCAAACACTTCGTGATTTAAGAAATTCATTGTACATTTTCCTGTGACCTGTTAGAAATGTAAACAGTTGTGACATCACACTCATTGAAAGCAGTTTGTTGTTACAAAGTATTGCACAGTCTTCGTCCTGACGCCTTTGACACATTTTGCTGTTGGTAAATGCTTGTTTGTGCTCTGTATTTTGTTGTTCTACGTGGCACATTTTCTTTGCAACTAAGTTTTATTTTGGTGTTACTCCCTCATTTATATTTATTGCTGCAGTATTGTTTTGCAGTTGTGGGCTAAAGTAAAATTCTTTGTCAGAGTATTAGTTATTACCAGTCACAATTACAAAAATTTAACTCAAAAACAATGAAAAATTCCCAAAATTCCAAATAATTCCTGCATTTTCCCAGATTTTCCATTTGTCCTGGGGCATATGCACCCTGTGATAGCTCCTCTGTTGTTTTACTTATATTTTAATACCAGGCTAGCACCTTTCACCACTTATTTGTATGGGTCAACGCAAGAGAGGTGGGAGTGAGTGAGTGTCATTTTGTAGGTTTAAATCTTGCTGCTCAGTGCTCATAAACGCCTCCAAACAAATACTAACTCACAAACACAATTTGGTGGTGGACTTTCAGACAGGTGAACAAATGGTTGGTACTTATACACATATAAATAGCTGTGCAATGATTGCAGCAGAGCTAGTATATGACATGGCTGCTTTCACAAGCAGTCCAGCCTCTGATGGTGCAGGATAAGCCTGTGACAGGACTGGAAGTATGTGGTCAGATCTTGTACTGGGTCTTCAATAATGATGTGAGCACTGTGCCAAAGGGTTGGGATTCAGAGTGGCGTAAAGATGGACTATTTTGTTGAGAAGATTAGATGGGCAACAGAACACCACTTTAGGAGGTAGGGGATGGATCTTGAGTAGGACAACTCTTATTTCAGGGCATGATGATACATAATCAAAGCCATAATGAAGGACGTATTTCAGCTGTTCCAGTCCATGCTGGTATTGTGTGACAAAGGAGGTACACCTTTGTAGCTGGTTCTTGGTGTTGTTGGCAGGATTGGGCGAGTCTATGGGAATGGCATGGGAAATCTGTTTGTGGACTAGGTCTGTCTGTGAAGGCTATTATGAGACCTACAGCATATTGGACAAGGGAGTTCTTGTCACCATAGAAAAGCCGTTAGGTGTGAGAAGGATGGCAGTTATCGAAATGCAGACACTGTTGGAGGCTGATGGATGTGATGTGGACAAGAATGTAGGTGGAGCCATCAGAGAATAGAAAGCCAGTGTTCAGAAGGTGGCGTGCTGGACTGATGAGGACCAGGTGAAGCAGCAGGAGAGAATGTGTTGATGTTGTGAAAGAATGAGGAAAGGGTGTCTTGGCCCTGAAACCAGGTCATGAAGAAATCATCAATGAATCTGAACCAGGGCAGGGGTTTGGACTTTTGGAAGGCTAGGAAGGTTTTCCAAAGATGGTCCATAAAAAGTTTGGCATAAGCGGGAGACATGAGGGTGCTCATGGCTGTGCAGCGAATTTCTTTCTATACCTTCCCTTCAAAGGAAAAGCAGCTGTGTGTTAGGATAAAGTTAGTAAGATGTATGAAGAATGAAGCAGTGAGTTTGGAGGCTGCAAGAGCTAACATTCCATAGTAGCAAGACCATGCACATGAGGTTGGTTGTCATACAGGGAAGTGGCATCAACTGTGATGAGTGCAGATTCAGGAGGTACAGTGATGGGGGTGGTAGAGAGTCAGTGAAGGAATTGATTGGTATCTTTGATTTGGGAAGCTAGACGTCATGCAATTGATTGGTGTTGGTGAATGAGAGCTGAAATTCTTTCAGTGGAGGCACAATAACCAGCTACAATGGGGTGTCCAGGATTTATGGGTTTGTGGAGTTTGGGGGACAGGTAGAAGGTTGGTGTGCAGGGTGTCATAGAGGTGAGGGGAGAAATGGATTCAAGGGAGAGATTCTGGGAAGGCTTTAAGCAGTGGCTGGAGTTTAATTTGGACTTCCAGGGTGGGAGTACTTTGGGAGAGTTTACAGATGGAGGCATCATACAATTGGTAGAGGCCTTCAGTCAGGTAGTCACTGTGATTCATAATCACAATGGTGGAACCAACCACCGACAGTATCTGCATTTCGGCAGCTTCCATCTCTTCCACACCAAAAAAATCCCTCCCATACAGTCTGGCCACCTGTAAATGGTGTATCTGCAGGGACTAGAACTCAAATGCTGAGGATCTCACAAAGGCCTTCATGGATGGGCACTATCTCCAAGATCTAGTCCACAAACAGATTTCCTGTGCCATATCCCCACATACTCCCAATCCTCCCACCACCCCCAAGAACCAGCTACAAAGAAGCATCCTCTTAAACACCCAGTACTAACCCGGGCTGAAACAACTGAACCACATCCTTTTCCAGGACTATGATTATCTATCGTGCCCTGAAATAAGGAACATCCTACACAAGATCCTTCCCACCCCTCCTAAAGTGGTGTCCCAGCCTCCACAAAAACCCAGTCCATCCCTTTATAGCAACGAAAATAATCAATATTTAACAATATGATGTAACTGGATAAATAAGAAATCTACTCACCAAGCACAGTAGAACACATGCATAAAAGAAGGTAATACTTATTCAAGTTTTCCGAGCCAGTGGCTACTTATTCCTGCAGAAGGGTTGAAGGGGAATGAAGAGGGGTGGAGGGAAAGGATTGGAGAGATTTACGAAAAGGGATGGTCTTCAGAAAAGTCACCCAGAACTGCAGGTCAAAGTACTTGCCACACAGCATGCGAAGGAAGGACTGTATCCATCATATCCCTGTGGGAGGTCGAGTGCAAGGCCCATCCAACACACCCACCCAACACATTACTCGAGTCTTACCACAGGCTTATCCTACATCATGACAGGCAGGACCACTTGTGAAAGTAGCCATGTCATGTACCAGCACCGCTGTAATCATTGCACAGCTTTTTATATTGGTATGAGTACCAACCAGCTGCCCACCTGGATGAACCGCCATGAACGGCCACTGTCAAACTGGCGAAGAGCAAAGTGGAGCACCCTGTAGCACAACATGCAGCTGAACATAACATGCTTGATTTCAATGGCTGCTTCACAGCCTGGGCCAACTGCATCCTCCCATTCACCAGCAGCATTTCTGAACAGAATAGATGGGAGTTATCCTTACAACACATTCTTCATTCCCAAAATCATCATGCCCTCAATCTGTGGTAACCTACTGTCCCCACACCCTCCACCTAGTAGTTTCCACCCCTTCTGTCTTATAACCTCCTCCCATTTCAGATGCTCTCACCCTCATTGTAGGTCACTCTCTGCTAACTCACCCAGCAGTCTCTTCCCTTTCTCTGCTCCTCTCATTTTCCAGTCCCTGTTTCCCCATCCCCGTGTCTCCCCCCACAGTCTCTCAATGCTGTGCCTGGCACCTTTACGATGAGAATCAATCTATCCTTTTCATAATATTGTTGATAAACTGCAGATGCCACACACTTTACTTGAATCAACTGACACTCGTGACAAACATTATATTTGTAACAGAATGTCCCAAAATGTTTCGATATATCTTTTGTTTTTCAATTCTATCTGTCCGTTAAAAATGTAATTTGGTCCATTAGTACAACGTGAAAATATTCTACGAGATCTCTGCCTTATGTAAAATAATAATACTATTTTCAACTTTATCCACTGCATGCTTTCTTTACTCAAGTGAACAGAAAATGTTGACAGTTTGCTGTCGTAGGTATTACAATGTTCTTTGTACCGTGTACATACTTTTCTACTGCTTTGTTCAATTTCACACACTCTAAGGAACAAGAAAACAGCATGAGGAAATTATTCGAATGGGACAGAAATCAGCAGATGTTATGTACATGTACAGACATATAAATAATTACAATTTTGGCAAAATGTATGATCTATTCAAGGGAAAGAGCTTCACAAATTGAGCAAGTCAATTATATTTGGTTCAACTCTGGCCCTTATCCAAGCAGTTATTAGGTTTGACACTGATTGACAGAGTAGTTGGATGTCCTCCTGAAGGATACCATGCCAAATTCTGTCCAACTGGCATGTTAGATCATCAAAATTGAGCTGGGTGGAGAACCTGCCCATAAACCTCCAAACATTCTCAACTAGGGAAAGATCCAGTGACCTAGTTAGCCAAGGTATGGTTTGGAAAGCACAAAAACAAGAAATAGAAACTCTCACTGTGTTGAGTGGGCATTATCCTGCTGAAATATAAGCCCAGGATGGCTTGCCACAAAGGGTAACAAAATGGGGTGTATAATATCATTGACAGATCACTGTTCCGGAGGGATGATGTAAATGACAGTCAAAGGAGCCCTGCTATGAAAAGAAATGGCATCTCAGATCATCATTCCTGATTGTTGGGCCTTATAATGGGTGACGGTCACTGTTGCCTGGAGCATCTCCAGATCCATCTTTGGCCTAGAATCTCACTGACTAGAGAATTGTCTTCTGTGATGAGTCCTACTTTGAACTGAGCCCTGATGACCAGCAAAAACGAGTCTGGAAATGCCCTGGACAGTGATGGGGTACCAATCTGACTATCACGCGCCATATGGCCTGACAACCAAGAGTTATAGTCTGGGGTGCCATTTCATTTCATAGTAGGAGCCCTTTGGTTGTCATCCATGGGACCCTTACAGCATCGGTAAGTCAACGATATTCAGCACCCGTTTTGTTGCCCTTCATTGCAAGCCATCCTGGGCATATGTTTCAGCAAGATAATGCCTGTCCGCACACAGCAAAAGTTTCTACTGTTAGTCTTCGTACTTGCTAAACCCTACGTTGGCCAGCAAGGTCACAGAATTTCTCCCCGATTGTGAACATTTGGAGCATTGTGGGAAGGGCACACCAGTCAGCTAGGGACTTTGACAATCTTATGTGCCACTGGACAGAATTTGGCACAATATATCCCAGGATTGGTTGGTAGGTTGGTTTGTGGGGGTTGAAGGGACCAGACTACAAAGGCATTGTTCCACGACCATGAAAACCCACAAGGAAAAAAGACAAGCAACGGAGGTAACAAAGGACGACACAGAACAAGAAAGACACAGACAAAGATCAGAAAACAAGGAATTAAAAGTACATACAGTTGTACAGTGGTTGGCCAACCATGGAAACAAAAAAGAAAAGACCAACCACCATGAGACACACTAAAAACCTCAATCTAAAACTGTAGGCCAAAGGCCAGACTCAACACACAAAAGAGACAAACCCTCAAATTGAGCGATAAAAGCCCCTTCTCGAATAAAACTCGAAACTAAGCCTGCCATGGCAGTGTCATCCGTTATAAGAGCAGGGAGCGTATCAGGCAGTGCAAACGTATCCTGAGCACAGTTGAAAGCAGACAGTCCAACAAAATGTGGACCACTGCCAATGCGGATTCGCAGCAACATAGAGGCACGGTCTTGCGGCGCAATAAATGACCGTGGGTCAGCCAGATGTGGTCAATGTGTAGCCGGCAGAGTACAATGGAGTTCTTGCAAGAGGCTCGTAAGGAGGAGCGCCACACACCAGTAGTCTCCTTGACAACCCGAAGTTTGCTAGGTGAGGGCAGGGTGCGCCATTCATCAGTCAAGGTACCAAGTACCTTCTGCCACAAAACTGACTGGAGGTCACACTCCAAAAGGCCAATCTCCAGGGCTGGTGCACTGACAGCCTGTTTGGCCAGCATGTCAACCCGTTCATTACCTGGGATGCCGTCATGACCCACATTGGCCGCAACGGGCAAGAGTATGGAGGGACTCATGGATAGCTATCACCAGACAAGAGCTCGTAAACTGCTCAGGGAGTCACTACAGATAATGAAGGACTCACCTGAGCAGGAGCAGATATACTCTAGGGCGCGAGAGATGGCTACCAGATCTGCAGTGAAAACACTACAGCCAGCTGGCAATGAGCATTGTTCAGAATGATCCCCAAGAGCAATAGCATAACCACATCGAACCGTCAGTATAGACCACGTCAGAGCCGTGAAATGTGGCAAGGATGGAAAGAAAGTGGTGGGGGAGGGCCTCGGGAGGGACCGAGTCCTTCGGGTCCTATGCCAAATCCAGCCAAAGACATGGGCGGGGCACACACCACGGGGGTATACGTAAATGGGCCTGGAAAAGAGGTGGGAGACAGACCAGGGCCACCATTCTGGAATACAGACAACCAAGTTGGGGAACAGGAGATGGTAATTTGGATGCCCGGGCAAGCTACAAACATGTGCAGCATAAGCGGCCAGTAGTTGTCGGCGCTGGTCTGCAATGGAGGGACACCAGCCTCCACAAGTATGCTGTTGATAGGGCTTGTGCGGAAAGTTCCAGTTGTGAGTTGGACCCCACAGTGACGTATGGGGTCAAGCAACTGCAACACAGAAGGCGATGCCGAACCATAAGCCAGGCTCCCATAATCAAGACAGGACTGGATCAAGGCCTGATACAGCCGTAGAAGGGTAGACCAATTGGCACCCCCAGCTGGTGTGACTTGAGCAACGAAGAGCGTTAAGATGGCACCAGCACATTTGTTTAAGCTGCCAAATATGAGGGAGCCAAGTCAACCAGGCATCAAAAAGCAATCCCAAAAAACGATGCGTCTCCACCACAGCAAGAGGTTCACCGTCAAGATAAAGCCATGGCTCAGGGTGAACAGTGCGACGCCGGCAGAAATGCATGACGAAAGTCTTGGTGGCCGAAAACTGGAAGCCACACGATATGGCCCAAGACTGCACCTTGCAGTTAGCACCCTGCAGCTGCCATTCAGCAACCGCAATGCCAGTGGAGCTATAGTACTGGCAAAAGCCATCGACATACAAAGAAGCTGATAAGGACATTCCCACAGCTGCAGCTAGCCCATTGATAGCAACTAAAAAGAGGTAGACACTCAAGACAGAGCCTTGCGGGACTCCATACTGCTGGACTCGGTAGGAACAAACTTGCATGCGGAAGAAACGAAGCGACAGAAAATTTTGAATAAAAATCGGGAGCAGGCCCCTCAGACACCATCCATGAGGCGTGGTGAGGATTTGGTGTCACCATGTGGTATCATATGCCTTCCGCATGTCGAGAAAGACAGCAACCAGATGCTGACGGTGGGCAAAGGTCGTACGGATGACAGACTCCAGGCAGACCAAATTATTGGTGGCAGAGTGGCCCTTATGGAACCCATCCTGAGATGAAGCCAGAAGGCCCTTAGACTTAAGTAACCAACTCAACCTCCGGCTCACCGTGTGTTCGAGCAACTTGCACAGAACATTGGTGAGGCTAATGGGGCAGTAGCTGTCCACCTCCAGTGGGTTCTTGCCAGGCTTCAACACTGGTATGATAATGCTTTCTCGCCACTGAGACGGGAACTTACCCTCAACCCAGATACGGTTGAAAAGGTATAGGAGGCGTCGCTGGCAGGCCACCGAGAGGTGTTTGAGCATCTGATCAGGAGCCATATCAGGGCAAGCAACGAGGGCACTTTGGAATTCCCACTCACTGAATGGAGCATTGTACAATTCAGGGTGGCCCATACAGAATGAAAGGCTCTGACATTCCAAACGCTCCTTCAGGGAGCGGAAGACCAGCGGGCAATTCTTAGAAGCAGAACTCTGAGCACAATCATGTTGGAGTCAGTACAGACTGCTCCATTCAGGGAAAGCCCTGGTATGCAGACAGGGGTGCGATAGCCATAGAGTCACCTAATCTTGGCCCAAACCTGCAATGGATGCCAATGGTGGAGTCATACCTTTCCCAGCACTCCTGCTTCCGATGGCGAATAAAGCATCGGGCTTGCACACGGAGCCGCTTAAAGGCAATGAGGTCTTCCAGTGCTGGTGCCGCTTATGACACTGGAGGGCCCACCTGCAATCTCTAATCGACTCAGCGATCTCTGGTGACCACCAAGGCACAGTGCTCCGCCGAGGGGACCCGGAAGAACAGGTAATTGCATATTCCACTGCAGAAAAGATGCTGGTGGTTATCGTGTGAACAACCGCATCAATGGCATCATGAGAAAGAGGCTCAATAGTGGCAATGGAGGTGAACAAGTCCCAGTCATCCTTATTCAAAGCCCATCTGGGGAGGCGCCCAGGAGAGTGACGCTGTGGCAGTGACAGAAAGATCGGAAAGTGGTCTTTAACACACAAGTCGTCATGCACACTCCATTGGACAAACAGTAGAAGGCCAGGGCTGCAGACCGAAAGGTCAATGACTGAGTACGTGCCATGCGCCACACTGAAATTTGTGGAGGCACCATCATTTAAAAGAGAAAGGTCAAGCTGTGCCAACACTTGCTCAACAACAATGCCTTGGCCTGTTACCACCAATCCACACAACAAACGGTTATGGGTGTTAAAGTCGCCCAGTAGCAGAAAAGGGGGTGGCAACTGGGCTATCAGCACAGCTAATACATGCTGCAGGACATCACCATCCAGTGGAAGATAGAGACTGCAGACAGCAACAGCCTGAGGCGTCCACACCCGTACAGCGACAGCCTCTACAGGTGTTTGAAGAGGGACACAATCACTTTAAAGAGAGTTAAGGATGCAGACACAGACTCCACCAGATACCCTCTCATAAGCTGCCAGATTTTTATAATAACCCCAATAGCCACAGAGGGCAGTGGTTCGCAACACCAGAAATTCAAGTTTCCTGGAGAGCAACGCAGAAGAAAGGGTGAAGGCTGATACATTGTTGCAGCTCAGCAAGGTGGTGGAAAAAAACGCTGCAATTCCACTGAAGAATGACATTGTCCTCGGCCAAAAAAGACGTGAAGGGACCGAGGAGGTAGATTACGCCACTGGATCATCTACAGCCACTGAAGGGGAGCCTGAAATGAGAACCATTGCGTCCGAGACAGAGGCAAATTTAGGTCGTCGGGGGATGCCAAAATCTGCAAATCATCCTCAGACGCAAAGCTGGTAGTAACAGGTGGCACAGAGGCTACCTGAACCTCTTTCTTCATGTCCAGCTTCTTCTCCCCCTCCTCCTCCTCCTCCTCCTCCTCCCCCTACTGTGCCTTACGAGCAATGTGGGAGGGAGTCTCGGGGACAGATGAAGAGCGGGACGTTCTGCAATCTCCCGCTTGTGGCTCCTTGAGCCACTGACTGATGTCAACTGTCACGCTGGAGGATGCCTTAGAAGGTAGACTTCCAAGGGACCATTTCCACGCGAGAGAAGCCAGAGGAGGCTGATGTAACTCCGGCGGAGGAGTGTGGTCCGACATCCCTGTCAATTTGGGGGCTTTGTTTCCCAATAGAGGTACATTGGGAGCACCAGAAAATGCAGTGTCCCCCATCACGGACAAGGGGGGGAGAGTCACGGCGGCCCTGAGGGCCCACTGGAGGATTAACAAACGCAGGGACAGCACTCATCAACGGGAGCAACAAAGTCGCAGTCGCAGATATGAGGTAGTCATTGGATTAGGATCAAGTCGTTTGTATTTCTTCTTTGCATCTTGATAGGTTAGCCTGTCCAGGGTTTTTATTTCCATAATTCGTCACTCCTTATGGAGAACAGGGCAGTTAGGTGAACAGGGGAAGTGGTGCTTCCCACAGTTGACACAAGTGGGAGGAGGCACACTTGGAAGCACCAGGGTGCAAAGGACAACCACAATCCCTGCATGTGGTGCTGGAAGTACAATGAGATGACATGTGACCAAACTTCCAACACTTGAAGCACCACACAGGGGTAGGGACGTACAGTTTCACGTCAAATGGTAAAACATCACCTTGACCCTTTCAGGCAACAAGTCACCCTCAAAGGCCAAGATGAAGGCACCGGTAGCAACCCTGTTGTCTTTGGGTCCCCTATGCATGCGCCAGACAAAGTGGACACCCCATTGCTCTAAGTTGGCACGTAGCTCCTCATCTGACTGCAAAAGAAGGTCACAATGGAAAACTGACCCTGGACCAAGTTAAAGCTTTTATGGAGAGTAATCGACATGGGGATATCACCCAGCTCGTCACAGGGGATCAATGCCCACGACTAGTCTGGGGGGCCGCTTGGATCAAAACTGCCCTATTGCTTATTTTAGACAAAGCCGCCACTTCCCCATACCTATCTTCAAGGTGGTCTATGAAAAACTGGGGCTTCATTGCCTGAAAGGTCTCTGCATCAGTACGGCAGCAAACTAGGTACTGAGGCGAATACGGCTCACGAGACCTCACGAGCAAGAACAAGGAACAAGGTAGACGTTTACTATCCGATTTCTTACTGAACTAAGCCATGGACCTTTCACACAATGAGTTATCCAGATATATTCTTTGTTTAGCTTTGAGTCCAGATACATGACACAATTTGGTTTTAAATTTCTGTAATTATTTTTTATTTAAGACAGTAACAAGAATTGTCTGAGATTTGTGCATTTTTGCTGTGCACTACTCACTTTAAAACTATATATCTTGAAACACATTCATCCCATGTTAATGAAATTTTAATATGTTGTAGACACATACATTGATGGTGTAAGTCCCAGGTTACAGGAATTACTAATAAAAAAGTTCTCATCATTTTTCTAAACCAACTGTTTTTCAGCCCATAATAAAAACATAACTGATAGTGTTGGTTAGTTTCAAAGCTCTATTTCGTGGTTATCAGAAACTATAACCACTGTGACCATACAGCATATACTGTTTTTAGGAATAACATTACTGAACAGTGGTTCTGTGTGCGCCGGAACATGCGGGAAGCCTGCAGTAGCCGTAGCCTACAGCGTCCACACGTCTGAGTCTGCTGCCCGCCGGCCAGGCGCACACTGTGTTTCCTCCCGTCAGCAGGTAGGGAGCCAGGACATGCGGCTCCTGTAGCCGCAAAAGGGTTAAAAACTGGCAGACATCCAATTTTAAATATACAAAATTTGGAACTGAGTCTGTCACATTACATACACCCTTCTGTCAGCTTCGTGTAAGGTAGCCTTGAAACATACTGCTGTATGATCATTAATTATTTTAAATGTTTTCTGTGATACCATTTACCTAAAATCAGGTAAGTTGTTTAGTATGGCTGGTTGTGCATCATGGTCAGAAAAGACATACACTACTGAATAAACAGTTGCAACTGATTAGGTGTTCACATAAAAATGTGTTATCTGTTGGTGAAGAGCTTTCCTGTGTACTTCTGGTGGGAAACCAACAACATAATTTAGGGTACAAGCATTGAGTAAATTTACCAAATCATATTTTTTACCTGAACCTTTCAGAAAATTAACACTAAAATCTACACCGACTATCATTTACTTTCTTTTGTCTGCTATATTGCTTGGATAATCCCTCTTTCAATTCCATGTTTCGCACTACATTAAAGGTTGAATAAAATAACTTTGTGACTGACAAATTGCAGCAGCTGGAAAGGGGTGACAGGGGAGGGGGAGGAATAATGACAATTACAGAGCTGCCAATGAGCAGCTAGCAATGATTGAAGATGCTCTGCACACAGCAAAAAATGTGGTGCTCAAGAAAGGACCTTAAGCAGCAGGCAGCTGGCACCTGCCACCTCACCGCCTACAATGGTTATCACGAAAGATGAGACATTGAGTTGTAGACAGGCACAACAAAAAGACTGCCTCAGCAGCCAGAAACAGTGCTAATGGATATGTGAGCTGTACTTGTGTGAACGTATGTGTGCTTTCTACTTTAGAAGAAGGCATTGTGGCCAAAAGCTCAGATGTATAGCAGTCTTGTTGTGCCTGTCTGCAATTAAACATCTCCTCTATATGATCAGTAGCAATCTATCCCACCACAGTATTGCTTATTCCACCCTGGATTTTCCAGTTATCACAAAGGTATTTTAATCAGAATATAATGAAATCTAATAGAAACTGTAGCACTGATGCATATGTTCCTTAGTATACTAACATAGCTTGAGTCGGTTCGGTTCGGTTGTTTGGGGAAGGAGACCAGACAGCGAGGTCATCGGTCTTATCGGATTAGGGAAGGATGTGGAAGGAAGTCGGGCGTGCCCTTTCAAAGGAACCATCCCGGTATTTGCCTGGAGCGATTTAGGGAAATCACGGAAAACCTAAATCAGGATGGCCGGACGCGGGATTCAACCGTCATCCTCCCAAATGCGAGTCCAGTGTCTAACCATTGCGCCACCTCGCTCGGTTAGCTTGAATCATTTCCTTCTTTTTAAAGGGGTGTTGCCAGAGATTTTATAGAATCTGCACCATAGACAAAGCAATAATTTGTAATTGCTGCTGAATCTTAAAATTCTGTTTGTCATTTACAAATAGTCTACTGTGCTGAATCCTATTTGTCCTTTGCCTGATTGAACTCCAATGTTATTTCTCTGTGGTTGGTGAGCTAATTTTGGTCTACAATACGAAGAGGAGACTGATGAGCCTGTACTTTTTTGTCTCCTTTATTGTACAACAGAACAATGAAAGCTCTGTTGTCGTCCACCACAGACCTTCCGTAAACTAATTTTAAGTTCCTTTTATAATGCTTTTCTTCCAGATTTAAACATTTTTATTGCAACTCCATCATCTTCAGTTGCCTTTCCTTCCTTCATAGAAAGGATGACTTAATACATCTCATACAGTACTACCTTCATATTGTCTGTGCTTACTTTATTCAGAATCCGTGTTTCTGATTCTCCTCTCAAATTGTATGAACTTTTAAAGAAATTTTTCCCTCTGCCATCTTAACTGATGATTTACAATGCCTGCCTATGCACATTTTCACATTCTGATAAGGAGGAAAAAGGAAATTCGTGCATAACATCCTGTCATTAGTGTCAGAGATCAAGTTTAAATTGGGGGAAAACTGAAAATGCAGTCACCTGCTTTCTCTTCAAAGGAACTACCTTAGAATTTGTCCTAAATTATCTAGTACAAACCATGGAAAACATAAATCTGGATAGGCAGGCAGATATTTGAATTTCCGTCCTCCTGAATGTGAATCCTAAGGCTGATCAGGATGCCACCTTATTCCACTGAATTAGGCAGTAAATGATCTTTATTGACAGTTGCAGGAATCGATAAATGTCTGTGAAAATTATTTACAAGGTGATGCAGGGATTTTAAGCAGAAGTGTGACAAAAAGCAAAGAATTGTTCTTCGATCAGGAAACTATCAACAGTGTTGGTTTCCCTATCTTATCTTTACACAGACCCGCTCCGTCTTTTGTAAGACTGAAGAACTCTTGGGTTTGAAAGCTATAGAACTGTTATCTTTTATATCATTTTGGTGCCATGTGGCATTTCCTATATGTGGTTTGATATAGTATTATTTTAGACTACTTTTTTCTGCAAAATAATCTTTTAAGACACCTTCACTACCTTCATTGTATTTACATGACTTTTTTAAAAAAGTATTAGCCAAATATTCATACCTTTATTCTTTCAAAAAGAGCACTCAAAAGCTGAAGACTTTCTACTTCTTGCTGCACTATTAAATGTTTTTGTTTCTCAGCTTCATCAATTTTTTGTTTCATGTCATCAGCTTTCACTTTCTGCAAGTCTGTTACTGCTCTCTCATATCTTCTTTCTTCGTCATGTTTCCAATTCTTCTTCTGTCTGGAGAAAGAAGTCAGGCGATTAAAGCATCAATAAGTCTATCAAAACTAGACATGATTGTCTTAATGGGAATTCCGTGATCGTTCATTAAATAAAAATATGGCGTTTCAGTCTTTGATTGCTATTCTTTATTTTCAGTGACGAGTTTCGGGCTAGCTGCCCATCTTCAGATCTGTTTGTCTAACAGATCAGAAGATGGGCAGCTGGCCCTAAACCGGTCACTTAAAATAAAGAATAGCGATCAAGGACTGAAACGCCATATTTTCATCAATAAGTCATTTAATAAAAAGATGTAGTATCTACTGTTTCAGTGTATGTAGTATCAACGGCAAATAACTCAAAGTAAATGGGCTCATAATTAAGAAAATAATGTGATTAAGAAATATTTTTTACATTAAGTCAATAACCAGCTGTAACTCAGAGTCTTGTTGATCACCCAGAAATTTTTACACTCCTGGGCACAAAATTTACTATTTTAGGAAACTTAGTCTCATCGTTACATTAATGTTTGATTAAATGATGTACATATATGATAAGACATTCATACATTTTCCACAAAGAATGTGTCCTTCTCTGTCTTGCATAATGAAATTCTGAAATCTATTTAAAATGTTTGTATTAATAACAGACAGGACTCCTCAGTGATTTTAAACTAAATTCAGTGTTCAATTTCATTAGATATATCATAATGATGTCAAATGAGTTGTATAAGAAGCATTTACCACTGAACTCTGATTACCATTTAGATTCTGAAGTAATCTAACTTAAAAGTATGAAGTGGATAACAATCAATCATTTGATAAAATATCTACTCACCAAGCAACAGCAGGAGAACACACAAACAAAAAGGTTTAACTTTCACAGGCTTTGAGAGAAAGTGGCTCCTTCTTCTGGCAGAAGAGTTGAAGGGGAAGGAAGAGGAGTGAAAGAAATGGATTGGAGAGATTTATCAGAGTTCAGTGGTAAATGCTTAGTGTAGAACTTATTCAACATTGTTGAATGAAACTGAACAGTGAATTTAGTTTAGAATCACTGGGGAATCCTGCCTCTTACTAATACATTATATTGCCATTAACTGATTATTTTCTTTGTCGTATCAATCATATGATATACAGTAAATATTCTACTTTCATTCTTAGTGCAGGACACATTTCCACACTCATCAAATTAGCAATAACAACATTAAGGAGGAGGAAACATAGAAAGTGTAGGCAAAAGAATGCTGATACTTTCATATTCCTGTGAGGTTGGTGAAACATCCAAATATGTGGATTCTTCCATATGCAAAATAGGGGTCCATTTTTGTAAGAATCATTGAGTCTGTTTTTGGTTTCTCTCTCTTTTTCTTTCATGTGGCTTTTTGTTTACTTAATCTCTGTTCTGTGACCCACTGTCTGTGACTTTTTCATTTACTGGCTTGTGTGAGGCCATGTGTCTGCTTTGTGTAGGGAGGAAGGTGCCTAGGTACCTTGGATGGTGTCCTCACCTCCATTGGTGCCAGACACACTCAAAGTGCTTCTAGCTGCAGCAGTGTGGAGGCATCTGCTAGTGCTATAGATCCGGGGGCAGAAATAGTTAGTGGCCTCTCGGTTCCACAGTGTAGCAGAATGATAAGAGGTTAAATGATAAGAGGCACTGAAAATATCTCATTGTTGGAGGAACTTAAGGTTTAACATAACATCTGTAAAACATAACTTTAACTTTCTTAGGTAATGTATTCCTTTCAAAACCGAGGATAAAAGTATTTGTGTCTATTCTGTTGTTCTTCAGATCTTTCTGGATTCGGTGAATGAAACGGATTCCTTTGTCTTGCTAGGATGACTCACAATTCATCAGCAGTCTGAATTATCAGATCTCGGTGGAATATAAAACTCTGAGTCATACTGAGATTTTTATGTGGACTGACAGCAACGGGAATGTCACCCACTTTGCCACATATCAGGATTGTTTGTGTTTGTGTAGCCACAGATGTTTTCACACAAGCAGAGATCCATTCTCATTTTTTTCCAATGTAACTACCTCACAAAACGTATCCTCAATATGTTCAACATTGTATAATGATTTTTTTACTGCAAAGAACTCCCCATCAGTCCAAGAGCATATTAAATATTGAAGGAATTTCTAAGGTCCATTTTTCTGTGCTTGTCACTTCATCCCTTGGAGAGGCTAGAGATGGAAACTCACTAAAGGTTTTCTCTCTGTTTATTGTTATGGGTTAATTGATTTGTTTCATCTGCAAAACATCTACCCTGATACCACCTATTCTGACAAAGAGCTCCCCTCAGACATGTCACCCAGTTGCAGCAAAGGCAGGACTGTCATTGCGGAAGTTCTGGCACCCTGAGAAGATGAGTAACTACTCCTTGGCAAACATGGAGAGGTAACAGCTCTACTATCAAAAGTACTATTCCTGTGTTTTCAGGGGGCTCTAACAAGAGTGAACATGATAACCTAACCATGATAGACTGGCTACAGCATTGGCTTATAAGTGCAATTTTGTGCTTACTTAGTTATTGGCATAGAGGACCTTCTGCATCATAGGTAAGCTAGAGCTATCTAAGGTATCCTTCCCCAACTGGTCCACACAGAAATACAGAAAAATGGAGGTCAAACCCAAAAACGAATCAAAACTTATTTCATCTGAAAAGTTTGATGAAAAGTAAAGAAGATAGATATAAATAAAAGGAAGAACAACCGAGGAAGGAGTCAGACCAACAGCTAGGACTGTGACCACTGGTTCAATCATATGAGAGATAAGGATAGTCTGAGATAGCTCACCAGACACATACTCACGAAACAGCTGCTAGCCCACTGAGAGGATCAAAACAATTGACACATGCATGTAGAACAATACATTGGGTACATGATTTGTGAGCTGGTATACCATGTCTGCCACATACACCCTTATCTTTACAAAGTATGGGGGGTTTGCCAACATCACTGACACTTCAACCAATGCATGGAATTGGGCATGTGTTGATAAACTTTCATGAGCATGAAGTCAGCTGCAATGTATTCTAGCAACTTTGGTACATGAACGGTAATGATCAAAAGCAGCTGTCTTTACTAGTTCTCGATTGCCATGGAACACTTTAAGTATGCAGGTTTGTCAGCTGATTATTGGACTGGAAAATGTTAACCACACAGAACATGCATCATTACTGTCAACATGACATTGAAAAGCTGGTGTTAGATGCAGTGCACAGATAGTCCTGCAAAGGTATGTTGATGCTGCCTGTAGCTCCTGTGGGACACTGCTTGGACCTCATTTTCATAATTTTATGGAGATCACATACATTTGAAATGATCATTTATTCAACTAGTGGGAAACACCTGTTCACTGGACACGAAATGGCCAAAGACTTTTTGGAAAAAAATTTTGATGGTTTTCAGTTAGTGAATACAAACAGACAGGTTTGGTAAGTCAAGGATGAAGACATGGAAAAAGAGGAAGAAAAATTGATAATGTCCTAGGTCGCTTGCAGAGAAATTTCTTGCACTGGGTATGTAGATATGAGAGATAAAGTGTGGACTGTATGACTAGAATTCTGAAGCAAAATTTCCTTATCTCCCATAAATGAATTAGCTGCTTAGGGCCAGTGTGCAGTGGGATTTGAAAACCAGCACTTTTTGGAGACTCATGTGTGAGCATCCAGGGCTCCACATAGTGATGTGGTAAAACTCAATAAGGGTCTGTATGCAGTCAAACATATATTGGTAACAACTATCATGAGCAGTCATGGGAAGCTATGACAATGCACCAACTGATTTTTATTTCCAATGACATAGTGACATTTCCATTTTGATCATGGGAGACATGTTATGAATTTAATGTAATCAAACAATGGAAAATACACACACACACACACACACACACACACACACACACACACACACACACACACACACGACTGCAGTCTCAGGCAACTGAAACCACACTACGAGCAGCAGCACCAGTGCATGGGGAGTGGCGTCCGGGAGAGGGGGGGCGGGGGTAAGGAGGAGGCTGGGATGGGTTGGGGAGGGGGAGGGATGTATGGTGGAGGTGGAGGTGGAGGTGGCGGACAGTGAAGTGCTGCAGGTTAGACGGAGGACGGGGGAGAGGTGGGGAGGGGGAGTAGTGGAAAAGGAGAGAAATAAAAAGACTGGGTATGATGGTGGAATGATGCTTGTGTAGTGCTGGAATGGGAACACAGAAGGGGCTGGGTGGATGAGGACAGTGACTACTGAAGGTTGAGGCCATTTAATGAAACATCAATGTTAACATACTATGTGCTTAAGTGTGATCAAATTACGGAGAACAACATTTCATTTACAGTGACACATATACATGAACACCTAATAAATGCCTTGTAAACACTGACTTGTCATTTTCTGCTTCTGTTGCATCTTAATGTTTCTGTTATTGGTTTATACACTGCAGGATTCAGGTCATAAGTAAATATAAGTTAATGGAAAATGAAACTATCAGCTTCCCAGCTAACATAGCCATCTGACAACACTACAGATAAATTTGCCACTACAGATCGGTCTGTCACCACAACCTAGATTAAACATTCACATTTGTTGGCTTTGCAACGCTCAAACAAATTGATACATTCCAACCTCTGGCTACGCTACAGATTAGTCTGTCATCACAACATAGATTCCACCTTTGACACAAAATAATTAATAATATTTCAATGTACTCAGCGCAAAGGTGCCATATATATCAATTAAAAACTTGAAATGAAGAAAGGGACATCCAACAATGTAACTCATTTCATTTCATTGCCCGAACCAAGATTTCAGATGGAATCATTAAAACATAAAGGATGAAAAGTGTTATGTCTAAAAGAGAATGAGAAGGAAGGGCCATCCACAAAATACAATAAATCTTTATGTTAGTAGCATGAAAATACGTCTAGTTCTCTCAGTCATTTTCTTGTTGTTTGCCATTGGCTGTCACATTCTATCGTCCCATTGGCTAGCTCAAACTGACACAGACATTCTTGGCCCACAGCTGCTCTCTATCATGAACAAGAGAAAGCACTTGGACAGTCCTTCCAAAAATTTAGTGTGGCACTGTTCATCAAGCTGAAAGAAGTACCCATTTCTGATACCAGTACCATACCGAACAAGCTTAGCTCACAGATTCTCTGCAATAAGGCTACGAGTTGCTGACTTCTATGGCTGAAGTGAGGGGACTCTTACCAACCAGTCTATCAATACAACACAAAGTTGCTTTCAGGCAAGTGCCCTTTCTGAAGAGCATCTCTATTCACATCTTCTCTTACATACGTCATATGATTAACAATAATTTCCATGAAAGAGATTCCATGTGTGCCTCCTAAGGTTGTTACCATAAGCTTTTAGGACAGGCGTTAAGAGAAGTGGTGTGTGGGTTAAGGCACTGAACTTTCACTTGAGGTTCTATCTCCAGCAATCCCCCTTATTACAAATTTCATTTTCCGAAGTTGCAAACAGACCATGGCTAATTTTTTAAGAGAGTGTCAGAAGCAGGGATTGAATTTCCACGAAGAACATATCTCAGAATCGCTAGTGATTAAAAGAGAGCAGTGTAGTCAGTACTTTCAGAATAAGACAAGAGAAGTGATGGAGAGCAAACTAGCCACATAATGATGTACTAACTGTATGTCTAAACATATAACTATCATGTTACTCTGCTAAAGTGTCAGTCACAATGAATGGACACTGAAGTGTATGCAGGACTTGACCTCTGCTACTCCTGCCTGGCACAACTTTTATGCCCTGTGGATTGTTGCTCCTCACACCTGCAAGTGCTCCTCCTTCAGAGACAAACAGCTGTGTCTCACCAGTACTTCCTGTGTTTGTATTTGGTGCTTATTATTTACAGGCTCAACACTAACAAGCACCACCAGGGAATGCTACCACTGTACACAGGCAGCGAGCACAGAAACAACGGTGGCACTGCTATTACAGACTATATTACGTCCTTGGATCATGGGCTATCTTACATTCTCAAAAGCTTACAGATATTCCTCTGTTGTGGTGTACTTAAGCCATGGTAAACACCCCAGTGGCAGGTGCAGATGCAGTTACAACTTTGCTCCAGGCCACTCGTGCTGCTTGCCTACAGCACCCCGTATGTTGGGGCACAGCTGACTCCGCACCATGCTGCGTCACTCCGCTATACCACCCAGAAGCCATCAGCACTCTCCCTGGGACCCAGTCCCGTGGTGTAGTTGTGCAGCAGTGATTACATCACGAACCACATCACTACCCAGATCACGACTATCCTTGGTGTTGTTATGTTCATATTAATCAAGGCTGAGCAATTCTGTTATTATATTAGATTAGATTCAGTTTTCATTCCACAGACCCAAAAAATGAGATGATTGTCGTGGGTGTGGATCATGTCAGAAAGTATGACATAAAAACATAAAACATTTGAATACAATACTTACTACTCTGATCATTTGTCAGGAGATAGTCGAAAATAAGTTAATACACACTGTTATCCACTATTAATAAATTTATCATACGCAAAATACCTAATCTTGACTGTTGTGACCAAGTGTTGTCAAAACTGAAATCTAACAGATATTTTTACTTAAGCTGACTTAACAGTCTCTATTAAGATATTCATCTATGGTGTAGAAGGAGTTGCCTATCAAAAAGTCTTACAAACTCTGTTTAAACTGTGCTTTATCTTAAACCAAGTTTTTAATGGTTGTTGGCAGTTTATTAAAAAGGTGTGTTCCTGAATATTGGACCCCTTTTTGGACCAAGGTAAGTGATTTTAGGCCTTTACGTAGATTCTTCTTATTACTAGTATTGGTACTGTGTACCGAGCTATTGGTTGGAAATAGAGATGTATTAGTTGCAACAAATTTGATTAAGGAATAAATATACTGAGAAGCAATGATTAGAATACAAAGTTCCTTGAACAGGTTTCTACAAGATGTTCTTGAATTTACACCACAAATGATTCTTATCACATGCTTTTGCACCCTAAAAACTTTTGCTCAGTTTGACGAGTTGCCCCAGAATATGATCCCATATGCCATAATAGAATGAAAGTAAGCAAAGTATGCAAGTTTTTTTATATTTATATCTCCTACATCTGACATCGTTCTCATGGCAAATATAGACTTGTTTAGGTGCTTAAGCAATTCTGTGGTATGCCCTTCCCAACTGAATTTATTATCGAGTTGTGATCCCAAGAATTTAACACTGTCAACCTCTTCGAACCGCATGTCGTCTTACGTTATACTCATGCTGGAAGGAAATCTCTGACAGGTTCTGAACTGCATATAGTGGGTCTTCTCAAAGTTTAATGACAAAGAATTAGCTTTAAACCACTTATTGATGTCAGTGAAAATTTCATTAGCAGCTATTTCTAAATCTGTACTTGACTTGCTACTTATTGCAATGTTTGTATCATCTGCAAACAAAACAAACTTAGCATCTGGCAATGTAATAGATGAGAGGTCATTAATATACACAAGAAAAAGCAACGGACCCAAAATGGAACTTTGAGGAACATCACACGTAATTAATTTCCAGTCAGATGAAGACTGACTGCTTACTGCACAGTTATTTTGCAACGACACCCTTTGTTTCCTGTTAGATAAGACTCAAATCATTTCGCAGCATTGCCGGTGACACCATAATACTCTAATTTACTTAGGAGAATGCTGTGGTTCACACAGTCAAAGGCTTTGGACAGGTCACAGAAAATGCCAGTAGCCTGTAATTTATTATCTAATGAATTAAGTACATTCTCACTGTAAGTGTAAATACCTTTCTCTTTATCAGAACCCTTCAGAAATCCAAACTGTGAGTTGGACAATATATCATTTGCAGTCAGATGCTTAAGGAGACACTTGAAGACAACCTTTTCAAATATTTTTGAGAAAGCCGGCAAAAGTGAAATTGGTCGATAGTTTGATAGTATCTCTTTATCCCCCTTCTTGTAAAGAGTCTTAACTTCAGCAGCATATTTTAGCCAGTCTGGAAATGTTCCACTGATAAGAGATTGAT
Source organism: Schistocerca piceifrons (assembly GCF_021461385.2). Taxonomy (NCBI): domain Eukaryota; kingdom Metazoa; phylum Arthropoda; class Insecta; order Orthoptera; family Acrididae; genus Schistocerca; species Schistocerca piceifrons. The sequence continues at coordinate 581,909,834 of NC_060144.1, forward strand.
TACACAAATAACTTAAGATAGAACTTAACTCGCATGAGCACTCTTTGATTAACTTTGTTGATATGTTTTCATACCCACTGGAATTCTTATAATTTTAAGGATTTTATGATGGATGCTACTTCTTCGGGAGATGTGAGTGTAATTTTCATTTTACTGAAGTTATTTTTAAAGACTGGTCTCAGATACTCCATTGCACCTGGTAATCCCAAGCTGTCAGTAACAGAATGTGGAACTTTACTTTTTGGTGGTGAGATGGCAAAAAAATATTAACTGTCAAACTAGCTATGGAATCATCAGTCACTGCATGCAATGCAACCTACAGACCAACAGTTACTAAAGGTCTCTACTAGATAAACACGAATCCCAGTTATTGCACATGTCGCATAACAATTCAGAACGTGGAGAATAGCATTGTTATAATCACCAGGATGGCTTCCTCTGACACTGGTTAACCAAAACATTATAGAAAGGAGCCTTCCATTTCTTTCCAAATATTCTACATTGCCTGTTCTCTAGACTTCACACTAACTCTCTAGCCTTCTGCCTCCACACTTAACTTTTCTAATCACAAGCTGTCAATTATTCAATTATGCTGACCCACCAAGCACATTCACTCCGCTTTGAAACAGTGTGTGTGGTCCCCATTATAGTACCACAATCCTCATACAGGCCTTGCTGGAAGGAGCACACAGTTATTTTCAGTTTTGTTCTTTCTGCATGATGTGTCATTATGGTCCTCACATCAGGTGACTACAGCAGTTCTTATTATCTTCTACAATATTTCCCTGTCTCCCCAGCATTATCTCACTCAACCATTTAGCATCAATTTTCTTTTGAAAACTAGAAGTTTGAAAAGTAAAAAAGAAAGCAAGGGGATTAAAAATGAGTGAATAGAATTAAATTATTACCTCTCCAAGTTATTTGCTTGTTGTCTATGTTGTGAAAGTATCCTCTCCCTTTCAATAAGTCGCTCTGTAATCAGTCTCTCCCTCTCTGCACGTCTCCGCTGAATGGATTCATCAGACAGATGTTTAGTTCTGTCAAAGTCAACCTGTGAACAACCTAAAACCATTTACTGTTACATTTAGAAACAACGCATTTAGCCATGTATAATGTAAATACACAAAGTCACCTTCAGGGAGAGTAAATAACAAACTTGTTCACCAGTTTAGAAATTCAGATGTTAACAGTTTAAAATACAGACCATTATTGCATACTGTTGTTTATATTATTTCTGTGACTATTTTTGTGGAATTAACTTGATTAGATTAGAGACTAAATTAAATTTACTTTCATTCCAATTGATCCGTAGTGAGGAGGTCCTCCAGAATGTAGAACATGTCGGAAAAACAACAATACATGACACATATTTACAACTCAAACAAATAAGCTAATGTACCATTCCACAGGTCCCAAGTGGAATGATCATCATTTTTTAATGAACACTATACGAAAGAATCATTTCACAAATACTAATGCACTGAATTTAAAATAAAAAAAGTTTTTTTTATTTATTTGTAAGGCAATAAACATGTAATACAACTACTATAATACTTATTTAGGCTTCTCTTAAACTGAATTTCATTGGTTGCTAAGCTTTTTATGGCTGCTGGCAAGTTATTGAAAATGTGTGTTCCTGAATAATGCACACCTTTTCGTACAAGACTAAGTGACTTTAAATCCTTGTGAAGATTATTCTTATTTCTAGTATTGATTCCATGAATTGAGCTGTTAGTTTGAAAAAGTGATATATTTTTAATGACAAATTTCATTAAAGGATAAATATATTGGGAAGCAGTAGTTAGTATCCCTAGTTCCCTAAACAGGCTTCTGCAGGATGTTCTTGAGTTCACACCACATTAAACTCTTACTGCACGTTTTTGTGCCCAGAAAACTTTAGCTTGGCTTGATGAATTACCCCAAAAAATAATCCCATATGACGTTATGGAATGAAAGTAAGCATAGTATCCCAGCTTTTTCATTTTTATATCCCCTATGTCTAACACAATTCGCATTGCAAATAGAGATTTGTTAAGACACTTCAGCAGTTCTGTGGTGTGCTTTTCCCGGTTGAATTTATTATGAAGCTGTAATCCCAAGAATTTAACACTGTCCACTTCTTCTATCTGCTTGTCATCATATGTTAGGCATATACTCGTGGGACACCCCTTACAAGTTCTGAATTACATGTAGTGTGTTTTTTCAAAGTTTAGTGACAAGGAATTGGCTAGGAACCAGCGATTAATGTCCACAAATATTTTATTAGCTGATCTTTCTAAGACTACACTTGATTTGCTATTTATTGCCATGTTTGTATCATCGGCAAGCAAAACGAACTTGGCATCTGGTAATGTTACTGATGAAAGGTCATTGATATACACAAGATAAAGTAAGAGCCCTAAAATGGAACCTTGTGGGACCCCACATGTAATTAGTTCTCAGTTGGATGATGCCTGATAGCTCGATACATATCTCTTTCCTAATAACACCCTTTGTTTCCTGCCAGATATATAAGATTTGAACCATTTTGCAGCATTTCCTGTTACACTATAATATTGTAATTTATTTAAAAGGATATTGTAATTTACACAGTCAAATGCCTTTGACATATCACAAAATATACCAGTTGCCTGCAATTTTTTATCTAATGAATTAAGCACATTTTCACTGTAAGTGTAGATAGCCTTATCAATATCAGAACCCTTTAGAAATCCGAACTGTGACTTCGACAGTATGTTATTTGAGATAAGATGGTTATAAAGCCGATTGCACATTACTTTTTCTAAACTTTTTGAGAATTCTGGCAAAAGTGAAATTGGACAGAAATTTGATGCTATTTCTTTATCTCCCTTCTTAAACAGTGGCTTAACTTCAGCATATTTTAACCATTCAGGAAATATTCTGCTGATAAATGACTGGTTACACAGATAGCTTAATATGTTACTTAACTCAGAATCACATTCTTCAATTAGCTTTGTTGATATTTTATCATACCCACTAGATGTTTTTGATTTTAAAGATTTTATAATGGACATTATTTCTGCTGGGGTAGCGAGGGTCAAATTCATATTATGGAGGTTACTTGAAATGTCTGGTCTGAGGAATTCCATCTCAGCATCTACAGAGCCTGACAACTCCATCTTTTCAGTAACAGTTATGAAATGTTTGTTAAAAAGTTCTGCAACACTATACACATCTGTCGCCAATGTACCATTTACTCTTAATGCTAGTTGTCCCTCTTCATGTCTGGTTCTACTGGTCTCCTCAATCACTATATCCCATATTGTCTTTATTTTGTTATCTGATATGACTATCTTTCCCTTGTAATATATTTGCTTTGATGTCCGTATTACAGTCTTTAATATTTTGCAGTATTTCTTGTAATGTGCTTTAGCATCAACATTGGAACTGTTTCAGATTGACAGATACAGTTTTCTTTTTGTTTTACAAGATACCCCTATTCCTTGAATAATCCATGGCTTCTTTGTAGACTTTGCTCTGACCTTGGTAAGTTTTTGGCGAAAACAGTGTTCGAATAAGGTAAGCACTTTATTAGCAAAAGTGTTATATTTTTCATTCATGCCATGAGCACTGTAAACATCAGTCCAGTGAATGTCTCTGAGGAGTGTCCTAAAATAATCAATTTTTGGCTTATTGATTACCCTCTTGAGCTCAGATTTAACAGATTTTATATCCTGTTCAGTGTTAACATTTAACAGAAGGAACTGCACATTCAGTGCACAGAAAAACTCACAAGTACAAAATACTCCCATATAATGGCTAAACTAATACACCTTCAGCAAATTCCTGGGCACTAATAAGAATAAAAACAATAAAAAACAACAACAGCTACACTTTTTTTAGTAAAAATATTAAGCAACGAAGACTGAAGCAAAGTAAAACAGGAAAACTGTAACAATGACAATTTAACCATGAAGACACAACCCCCAGAACAGAAATACGGTCTGTTTACAATACTATGAGCACGCACTGTCATGCCGGCAACCAGAGTGCCAAGCAAGTGTCAGGGCCACATGGAGCCACAGTGAGAAAAAACTCAAGGTGGAGTGGTAAAAGTTAACTAACTGATGGCTAAGGCTTCGATAAAATAATAAGTAATATGGGTTGCAATTATCATTCAAAGATAAACACCATAACATCAAAAAGTGTTTGATGTTTAGAATTGACTTGTTCATTTATTACATTCAGAAATTTGAAGATATTTCAAACTGCTCCAGTAAGTTCAGTTTTTAGCCTTTGTTGGCCGCATGAAGGATTTTAAGGTCTTCTGAGTCTGGGGGCTGATGGCCAGAAGATTTCAGGTCTGGGCAAACGTGGAAAATTTTTTCACCTGTTAAGTTTAGTGACCATCTACTGACAAAAAAAGGTCAGGTGAAAAAGTTTTCCCTCCTATTACTTATTATTTTATTTGAGCCTTAGCCATCAGTTAGTTAAGTGTTAACACTCCACCTTGTGAGTCTTTTCTCACATTGGTTCTGGGGAGGCCTGACACTTGCTTGGCAGTCTGGTTGCCAGCATGACAGTGCGTGCTCACAGTATTGCAAACAGAGCATATTTCTGTTCAGGGGGCTGTTTCTTCACGGGTAAATTATCAGTGTTACAGTTTGCCAGTTTAACATTTCTTCTGGCTTCAGTGCTTCATATTTTTACTAAAAAAAGTTTTAGCTTTTTTCTTTTTTTAGTGCGCAGGCATTTTCTGAAGGTGTATTACCCTAGCCATTATATGGGTGTATTTTGTACTCTTGAGTTTTTTCTGGTCACTGAATATGCCTATTTGCTTAAGTTAGTTACCCCTAGCATGCTTTAGTAGCATTCTTTTGACTGCTGTCATTACCTTTTTTCGTGCTGCTTCTAGGTGATGAAATAAAGCATCGACAGTGGCTATCAGGCTGTTACCGCCCAGTTCTATGGGACTCTTAATGATGTTTGATGCCTTGGTTACAGATAACAGAAGTTTTTATCAGTAAGCTCAGTTATAGTGCAATCTTTTATGAGTTGAAACTTTATACCCTTCACCTTCCCCTGAAACACAAATGTGCTCCACAGTACAATCAGTGTATGTCTTCCTCTTGTTTTTTTAATTTATTCATTTATTATTGCCTTTAAGAGCCATTTATACTTACACCAGTTTGTAATTTCTCCAGATTGTCTGATGATGCCTATAACAGGCAAATCACATCATATGTGAGGATTAAATAACCCTATCTTGTGCAACCAAGACTTTTTTCTGTTCTGAGGATCTATTATGGTTGCTGCACCAGTACCACTGTGGTAACCATGGAATTGAGCGATTCTAAGTTAATAGCAGTAGGTAATTTAGCTGTTCCCACACAAGACAACACTATGAAAGCAGTTCTCATATTTCAGCGTGTGTCATTTTTCACCAAACGATTATAAAGAGCAAGGAAAAAGAATGCTCAATCTTTTACAGCAACCAACTTGAAAATTAACAAACATAGTGAACTAATGTCAGTAAACTACTACAAGTCAAGTGCGGAATGGCACAGAACAGGCAAATCTGCAGCTGTCGAAGCCACAAACCGTATCCCTGCATAGAAGCTTATTTTTAAAGGAATTCTTCTCATTAATTATCTCCACATATGTCATACTGTGAATGCTGCATACTACTGCTAACTTTTGGACCAAACAAAATGTGTGTAGTGTCAGAATAGGTGTGCATTTCCAATCTGGGATGTGATTGTGTTTTACGATAACAGTTGATCCGATACAGCTGCCTGAACTCAATAAAAATTTCAGGACCTGTTGTGGACCAAACTAGAACACCCTCCCTACAGTCCAGACTTATCGCCCAGTGATTTTCATTTGTCTGGACCTCTAAAGGAAGCAGTCAGAGGATACAGATTTGACAACATTGGCACTAGAAATATTCGTGTGCAACTGGGTGCTGTCACAGCCATGTTCGTTTTAGGACAACGAGATCAAGAAACAGCCTACCAACTGGGAAAAATGCATTTCACATTCAGAAGACTATACAGAAACATAAGTTCATGTGTACAAATTTTTCTGAAACTTAGATACATTTACAAAAATAATTCTGTTTATATAGGATTCATTCTCGTATTTTTAATTTCATTACTTGTCCTACAGTATGGTGGCAGCTTGAAAAGTCACTCATAATTGTGAGTGTACCTGATAAAATAGGACCACCTCACATCTCTGTCTTATTTTTCAATAAAATCTGAGTTAATTGCAATTACTGGCAATTATTGATATGCTGCTTTTCCACTGTCACCATTTCTTTAGTTTATATCATCGACTTCAGCAATGAAAAGCTTGCAGCAGATGAAGAAGATCCTCTCCCCAGTCTGGAGACAGGAGATTATGAGTTGAATGTGACTTTCTGGATGATAAGGAAACAGTGATAAGCAGTTCATTCGCCAGTTCTACCAACTGTCACTAGAGGAAAGATGACAGACAAGATACCATACATTCTCTGGTCACTACGGACTTGGCATCTGTGCCACAGTTTGAAGAGATTTCGTAATTGTCAAATCCGCTAGGTGGTCCTGACAGCACGGTTTCCATAGTACCTATGGGAAGTTCACCCCAGTTCACTGCTGACTGCACTTGGCTGAGCCATAGGTGGTGATAAAAGTGCTACTCTTTTTCTGCTAATCTCACCCTGTAGGTGATGACCAAACTTTCTAAAATTATAGAGAAAATTCTTTACCTTTCATTACTTACTGCCACCTTCTATCCATGATGGAACAAGGTAACATTTACAGAGCAGAGCAAATGCCCTGCGAGGTGAGCTGTCTCATTCCCACAGCCTTCACAGAAGCCAGTGCTTTTATAGAGGCCAGCAACACTATCTGCAGAAGGTCAATGGGTCACACTGAGGTGTGAATGTATACTCCGTCTCTCGACAGCTAACAGTGCGCATCTTTCCAAGGCTATGGCTGGCACTCATACACTGCCCAGTCAAGAATCGATGGCCTACACTGCCGATGCAAACACTGCCACCAAGACAACCTCTGGTGCCAACAACATCGGAGCCACCATACTGCAGCATGCTGATGGTGAGGAAATCTTCACACAACCCACACTGCCACTTGTAGTCACCAGTCATCAAAAGGAAAGTACCATTACACGGCTAGCTGTTGTCACTGACAAGATGCAGGCTATGTTGGGTTGCTAGCCCCAATTCCAGCACAGAATGCAGAAATAAATATGGAATGATGGGCATCTTTAGAAGCTGAGAGAACTGATTTACACAACTCATTAAGCATGGAATTTGGAAGCATGAAGTTTAATATTGATTTTGAATTAGCCACATAGTTTAATCAACAATTGTGAGCATTGGAAGCAGTTAAAAAGTTCTTTTCAGATGACCTTCAGGTACATCGTGATGAGTTTTTCAGGTCTCTAGATGCTCAGGCTCTAGACTTGCAAAAACAGGAAAGTCATCTGTTGCGACTGAAGCAATTGATAAGGATTCAATAGTTCAGAGCGGCGACTGCTGGATAACACTGGACACCTCTCAGGTCCCCAGGGAAGGAGTGAACATCCCTGTGGAAATGATGACTGACAGCAACTTTCCACTGGAAGTACAAAAATTTTCCAGGAAAATAGTGAATTATGTTCTACCGATATCAATGCATTTGTTTGGGTCCCTTTTGGGACAGACTGTTTTACTAAATTACTTAGTCTCATAAACCAAGTTACTTAGTCTCACTTGTTTTTATATATAAAAAACCCAGTAAATTGGTTTTCATGGCTTTTTGTCTTAAAGAAAGTTCATTTTGTAAATATCTTATTTAATGTGTTAGAACTTGGTCCCACTTTTGTAATTAGTTAAAAATTTTGGTAAGTGTCTTATGTATCGAGGTATTTCTTGTCATCAGGAGCTCCAATATTAGGCAGTTCTGAAGCCCCTTACCGACATAGTGTTCAGGGCCAAAAAGAAAGCCAATGTGCATTCGATATATCTGCCAGGGATCCACATCCAAGATGTGGAGGAAATCCTGCTTGCAGCTATAAAGCGAACATGATGCAGTCATCTGCAAGTTGTGGATCACGTCGTCACCAACGACGCTTGTCGCTTGGTTTCTGATCCCATCTTCAGGTCATACAGGCCACAGGGATGTTCATTGCAGTTGACAAAAACATTGTCTCCATAAAGTTGAAATTTGAATGTGGCAGTTAAGTTATCTGGCCATGTACAACAGGTATAGGTGTTTTTATCAACCACCGAATTCTACCGTGTCAGTTTTAAAGTCATTCAAACAAAGTCTACTGTTAGGATCACAGATATGCCAAGATTGTGCAACATTGGTTGGAAGCGACATTAACCTACCGAATATAGACTGAGACATCTATGGATTCATTGCAAGGGATACAGAAGACAGTCTTGCGAAGTACTTTTGGACACTTTTCTGAAAACTATCTTGAATGAATGAATTGAAAAGGTTATAGGGACTGAACTACAACATCATCGGCATCTCAATCCTTTGTGTGTCAAGCTGGAAATAGTCCCAGAGAAGGAGGACACAAAAGACAAATCCCAATGAACCAGACTATCCGATAATCAAGAAAACCAAGAGATAGTAGGAAGTAGAAGTGAGAGAGGGGTGAAAGGTTGAAGGTGGGAGAGTTGTTCTGTCTAGAAAGCAGCTGGAGCTCCCACACTGTTGTGGCAGTAGAAAATAGCAAAAGGAAATCAGGAGTTTCAAATTTCACACTTGAGAAATTATTCATTGTTTGACCATTACACAGACTCCCATATGGAGAATATAGCAATAGGCATCTGTGACGCAGAGAAGCAACAAGAGAGTTGAAAACTCCCAATTCAGTTTTACAATAAGGATTCTATGGCATTAGCCCCTTACTTAGCTCACATTAATGCAAATGTCTCGCACAGTGCAAAGTCCCAAGTTAATGGAAAAAAGGGCATGTGAATCCTGCATATAAAATGGGTAAAACAATGGACCTGCAAAGTTAAGACCAATATCCTTAAATAAACACCTGTTTACTGCAGAATTCTTCAATATATTATCACTCTGAATATTATAAATTTCCTTGAGACCAAAAAGCTTGTGTCCATGAATCAGCATGATTTTAGAAACCATCACTTGTGCAAAACTCAGCTTGCCCTTTTCTCAGATATTCCAAAAACTATGAATGAAGGGAAACAGGCAGATTCCATACTCCTATATTTCCAAAAAACATTTGAGACGGCGATCTGCTGCTGACTGTTAACAAAGCTACAAGCATTAAGGAACATGTTCCCAGTCATGTGGGTGACTCGAAGACTTCTTAAGTAACAGAGCCCAGTAGGGCGTCCTCGTTTGCAAGTGTTCATCAAAGACAAGGGTATTGTCAGGAGTGCCCCAGCAAAGTGTGACAGGGCCCAAGAAGTTTGAAGTGTTTTTGTTTTGCAAGTTGGTATTCCGGTTGCTATGGGTTCATTTATCAATTTTTATTTTTTATTTTTTAGTTCCCTGTTGCTATTTGAGTTTATGTATTGTCATTTTGTCATTTGGAGATGGTGACTGGAGCTGTGGACACTAGAAAATTGAGTGCCAATAGGAGAAATCGGAACATTTCTGACATATTTTTCTGTTTGAATTCAACAGAGGGGTGACAGAAATGCAGGTAGCCAGAAACATTTACACCATGTATAGAAATAATGTCATTGGATTGAGTACAACAAGACACTGGTTTCTTGTTTTGAGGAGAATTGTTTTGACATTGTGACTCTCCATGTTACTGGAAAAAAGGGCAGGTGAATCCTGCATATAAAATGGGTAAAACAATGGACCTGCAAAGTTAAGATTGATGAAGTTTTTTAAACACATTAATCCACAATGATCCACATTAGTATACTTTAGAACTAGCAAATGTGGTTAACTGTGATTACTCCATCATCATGTAACATTTGCATTCAATGGGGAATGTTCAAAAATAAGACGGATGAGTGCAGCATGCTCCAAGTCAAAATGACAAAAATGTGTGGGTGGCCACATGTGCGTCTCTGCTTTCTCATCACCAAATGATCTGCCAACAACACCGACCTTCCCTATACTCTATCAGTACTGGTGATGAGAAATTGTGTCTTTATGGTAACATAAGGAAAAAGAACGAATGGCTGAGCCCAAAAACAGCAGCAACTCCCCATATAAAGACCTGTGCACATCCACAGAAGATGTTATGCATCTGGTGGAACAGTGATGTGCTACAAACTGCTTCCCCAAGCTGTAACCATCACTGCTGACAGTTATTGTTAACAACTGAGATGTCTTGCATATATAATCGAACAATGACCAGGAAGACTGCATCAAGTGATGCTACTCTGTGATATGCCTGCCTCCGTTCTGTTAGACTGACAAAAAACACTATACAGGAGTTGGGTTGGGAAGCGATTTCACAGCCACCTTATTCACCTGATCTTGTGCTCTCTGATTTTCACCTTTTCTGTTCTCTATTGAACAGTCTTCAAGGAACTTCCTTTCTGGATGAAAATGTGCTCCGAACATGGCTTGACAAGTTATTTGCCTCAAAACCACGTGATTTCTACAGTCGTGGAATTGAAAAGTCCTCAATGTTAGCAAACTGTTGTAAATAGTGAAGGAAAACATAGTATTTATGACTAAAGCCTCTGTTATGGGAATCTGTTGGGTTTATTACACTTATGGAAAAATGCTATGAACTTGAGCACCAACCCAATACATTAATGATCTGGCGGACAGGTTGAGCGGTAGTTTGTGGCTGGTTGATGACGACGCTGTGGTGTATGGGAAGGTATCATCGTTGAGTGACTATAGGATGATACAAGATCACTTAGACAAAATTTCTAGATGATGTGACAAATGGCAGCTAGCTCTAAATGTAGAAAAATGCAGGTTAATGCAGATGAGTAAAAGAAACAAACCATAATGTTCGAATACAGCATTAGTAATGAGCTGCTTACACATGTCATATTGTCTAAATATCTGGCCTAATGTTGAAAGCAATACAAAATGGAATGAGCATGTAGGATGGAAGGTGGTTGGTCAACTTTGGTTTATTGGAAGAATTTTGGGAAAGTGTGGTTCATCTGTAAAGGTGACCCCGTATAGGACACTAGTGTGAGCATTCTTGAATACTGTTTGAGTCATTGGAATCTGCATGGGTACTGATGACCTCAGATGTTAGGTCCGATAGTGATTAGAGCCATTTGAATCTGCACCAGGTCGGATTAAAGGAAGACATTGAAGCATTTCAGAGATGGTCTGCTAGATTTGTTACCAGTAGGTTAGAACAACATTCAAGTATTACTGGATGCTTTGGGATCTCAAATAGGAATCCCTGGAGGGAAGGCAACATTTTTTTCAAGGAACACTATTAAGAAACTACAGAGAATTGGCATTTGGAACTAACTGCAGAATGATTATGCTTCCACCAATGTACATTTTGCATAAGGACCACGATGACAATGTAAGATAAATTAGGGCTTGTAGGGAGGTATATAAACAGTCTTTTTCCCTTGCTCTATTTGCAAGTGGAACAGTATATGATATGACTAACAGTGGCACACAGTACCCTTTGCCACGTAGCGTACATTAACTTGTGGAGTATTTATGTAGATGTAGAACAGAAATTAATTATTGATTGTGTAAATATTTTTTATCTTTAATGATATGAATATAATAGAGGGAAACATTCCACGTGGGAAAAATATATCTAAAAACAAAGGTGATGTGACTTACCAAACGAAAGCGCTGGCACGTCGATAGACACACAAACAAACACAAATATACACACAAAATTCTAGCTTTCGCAACCAACGGTTGCTTCGTCAGGAAAGAGGGAAGGAGAGGGAAAGACGAAAGGATGTGGGTTTTAAAGGAGAGGGTAAGGAGTCATTCCCATCCCGGGAGCGGAAAGACTTACCTTAGGGGGAAAAAAGGACGGGTATACACTCGCACACACACACATATCCATCCACAGATATACAGACACAAGCAAAGCCTTTTAATATGTCTGCTTGTGTCTATATGTGTGGATGGATATGTGTGTGTGTGCGAGTGTATACCCGTCCTTTTTCCCCCCTAAGGTGAGTCTTTCCGCTCCCGGGATGGGAATGACTCCTTACCCTCTCCTTTAAAACCCACATCCTTTCGTCTTTCCCTCTTTCCTGATGAAGCAACCGTTGGTTGCGAAAGCTAGAATTTTGTGTGTATATTTGTGTTTGTTTGTGTGTCTATCGACGTGCCAGCGCTTTCGTTTGGTAAGTCACATCATCTTTGTTTTTAGATATATTTTTTATCTTTGTTAGTTTTGTATCATTTGTGTCTATATTTTTGTGTTTGTGTGTGATGGTTTGAGAGGGATGCTGTTTCTTTCGAGACAGCTCTTTACACAATTGGGTCTCAGAGGTAGAAACTGTAATATGAAGGCTAGTAGTGCAGAAGTTGCCACCATTTTGATACACCTGCACTATCTTCCAGTACCTTGGTAGCAGTCTCGCGTGAAAGCAGTCTCATTTGATATGCGTGTTTCACAACAGGATGTTTGCAGCAACTGTGTTGGTTGCCAAGGTGCAATTCCAGTCTTTGTGATCATATTTCGGAACTTGTGGCAAACATTTGCCCTTTTCTTGATTCATCTCACTTAATCAATTCTCACTCTCTTTAGGGGCTGGACACATTTTTGTTTAATTTCCAAAGTATGCTAAAGTAGTTTCGATTTCATTGTACTTCTCCTACAGCACGGTGGCAGCTTGCCAAGCCACTCAGAATCATGAGTGGACTTGGTGAAACATTGTGACAGGACTGGCTCACACCTGTATCTTGTTTTTCAGTGTAGTCATAGTTAACTTCAATTACTGGCTGTTACTGATTTGTAGCCTTCCCACTGACCACTTTTCTTTAATTTATATCATCAATTTTGGCAATAACACATTTGCAGCAGGTGAAGAAGATTGATGTCTCCATGGCCCAGAAACAGGAGATTAACAGATGGATGCTAGTTCCACACTGACAGCGAAACACTGGTACACAGATCACTCCCCATTTTCTATTAACTGCCACTACATACATGGTGACAGATGAGGTACCATTATCTTTGACGTACAAGGTACCATTACCTTTCATTCCCGTTTTTCTCATTTTTGTACACTAGAGCTGCTCTGAATTCATATTCTAAATGATCTTGGCAGACTCAATTTACTTCACAGTTTCGATGCATTCAGCAATATGGTCACCTTCAGCTACAATTTTTCAAAATGTTTTTGTGTGTGTTGAATATTTCTCCTAACAATGGTCAATTAAGTTTTACATTAACGAATTACTTGAATCTCTCATGACCCAGTTCCTGCAGTTTTACACGAAATTAATATAGAAACAGCATAAAAACTTCTTATCGACACCTTATATCCCTAGTTCTTGACCAGTAGACGTTGGTAATTACTTTGTGTAAACATAATACAGTAGAGCATCGATTATCCGAACATCTGTCAACTGAACGACCGCTTAACCAAACTGTGTACTCGCTCGCACCTGTTACTCTCCCACCCTCCCGTCCATCATCCCCCTCACTCCCAAACCAAGTTTCCCACAGTAGTGGCCACACTGGGCCACCGCTGGCGGAACATTGCTTCTAATGGGTCCTTCACAAGGCGCTGCTGACCTGCCAAGCCGCCAGTCGCTGTGTTTCAACAATCAGCACACTTCTGTCAGCTTGGCACTGGCAGTAGAAGTAGCGGCAGTATCAAAGCTGTTCACAGCAACAGCTGCGCCAGCTTAGAGTTGAGGCGTGCCGCTCCGCGCAGTTTGAAGTATTGCGCGCCCCCAAGAAGAGCTTCTCACTGTGCCAACAGTCACCTTCTGTTCTCTGTTACGACCACTTGTGTGCTGCTGCGTGAAGAAGTGAACTTGACGATACAAAATGCTTAAACGTAAATGTGTTGTTCTTTCTATGAGGGACAAGTACGAGATTATTACTATATATTCCTACTGAAGTTGCCTTTGTATGTTACTTTGTAATACTAAAAGAGATGCCAGTTTTTATGAATAAATTTACTGTACAGTACTTCTTTTTGGCAAATAAACATGTATAGTTCAATTATCTGAACAAACCAGTTTTCTCAGTTTTCTGAACACCCATGTCTCCCAATTACTTCAGATAATCGACGCTCTACTGTATCTGTTTTACCAAGTGCCAACCTTTGCAGATCTACGTGTGAACATCAACAGCAGCACTGCACAACATTTTTATTTCCTATTTTCAATTTTTTAAACAACGAACAATATATATTATGTTGGACTCTATATGACTGTGCACAACTACTTTGATTTGAAGAAACTATTACTGTGATTACACAAAACTTTTAAGCATTTGTTACATCTACGTGTCTAGTGTCTAATAACACTACACGAGGGATACTGATCACTCAATAGCCCTCTAAAAACAACCGAGAAAGAGCAGGCATATACACATTGCATCTACCTGATGATCTGCCACATTCATCTTTAGAAACTGCAACAACAAACATTTCATAGGAGAAACTTCCTGACAGATTAAAACTGTGTGCTCAACCTGGACTTGTTTTGCGAGAGAGCCCTCTACCAATTGAGCTATCCAAGCATGACACATGAGAAGAGGTACTGGGAGAAGTGAAGCTCGGAAAGTGGGTTGTAAATCGTGCTTGGACAGCTGTCAGCAGAGCACTTACCTGTGAAAGGCAAAGGTCCCAGGCTCAACCCCTTATCCAGCGTACAGTATTTAGACAACAAGAAGTTTCAAATCAGTTCAAACTCTGTTGCAGAGAGAAAATAAGTTCTGTAAACAATCTTCTAGGATGTGGCTAAGCCATTTCCCCACAAAATCTTTCTTCCCTGAGTGCTAGTCCCTCAAGATACGCAGAACTGTGTAGTTTGGATGGTATGAGAAGCGGTCCTGGCAGAAGTAACGATGTGAGGGCGAGTCACGAGTTGTGTTTGGATAGCTCAGTCAGAGAGCACTTGCCTGTGAAAGACAAAGGTCCTCGGTTCAAGCCACTGAACACACCGTTGCAGAGAAAAGATTCATTCTGGATTTTGTACGAGAGTTTACTAATCTTACTTCTCAAAGAATTTCTTTTTTCCTATAGCAGTTACACAGGATAGAAGAAGTCCCTTGGATTTTTCATTAATAATTTTGAATGAGTTAAAGACTGGAAAGTGGATATACAACTAATACACTCATACTACATTTTATGTCCAACACAAGACTGAAGTGATTAATTGTTCATTATTATTTGAACAAACAATGTAAATGTACTTTGAGATTCTTTCAAATTAAACACCAAATAAACAAACACTTCTTCCATAATTCTTAGATGGCATAAAAGGCTATTCTTGCTACTGCCAAGAATGAAGTCACTTGCTACAATATATAGTGGAAAAAAAAATTTAAGTCCTGAAATGCTAATAGTCCACTCGTCTAGGAAGCAAAGTTCTTTTATGAGTACGAATGATGTCAAGTTCAATTTCCTCACAACAATTCCCAAAATGATGTCATAGTCCAGACCTGCCTAGATGGTAGGGTCCAGTCCCTGATAGCGCAACACCTCGGTCAGAAGAGTGTCAGCGAACAGTGGACTGGATGATGACAGGTGTGCTGGCAGCAGCTTTGGTGATGATCATCAGTTCCGGGCAGGTGTGTCACTGCTTTCTGCTTCTTCAGTGAGAGCTTAAATCCTCACTTTGTGGAGGATTACTTCAGTTTGATTGGCTGCACAGGTGTGCCGCGGATGCAGTCATAGTGCCGATCTGTGCACGCCGATTCTAGCTGCGCGTGACGAGTGCAGTGTCTGTGCAACTGCCGGAGTCACCCTCTGCTGGCCTCCCTATTGGCTTCCTCACCCTGCTGCAGCACAAGCGGAGCTGTGGTTGTTTGAATTTTGCAGCCAGCCGACATTCAGCCACTGGCACTCTGTGGTAGGTGTGCCACAGCACCACAATAACAGATATTAGGTCTTTAATAATATGCTTCCCAGTGTTCTGATGAAATGTTTCTATTCACTGCTATTCATAAGTTGTCACTATTTTGTTTTATAAACTTCATATCAAAAGGGTGTTACAATCATTTTAAGTGCATCCAACAGCTTCTACCAAATATTACTACGTCCTAACTATGAAGTAAACAAAATGCTTCTAATTTAAGGTCCTTCATAAAAGGATTGTGAAAAACATATATACACATGAAGTTACATATGATGACTCTCAGGAAGAGGCAAAACCTTCTGGAATGTGGAATGAATTGTGAAAACCAATTTCTACATCTACACGAATACTTTGCAATTCACACTTAAGTGCTTGTCAGAGGTTCGTCGAACCACTTTCAGACTATTTCTCCGCCATATCACTCTTGAATAGCATAATAGAAGAATGAACACTTAAAGCTCTGATTTCTATAATTTTATTACGATGGGTATCTCTCCCTATATACATGCGACACCACAAAATATTTTTACAAGTGGAGGAGAAAATTGGTGACTGAAATTTCATGAAAATACCTTGCCGCAACAAGAAATATCTTTGTTTTAATGAATGCCATGTCAATTTGCATATCATATCCGTAATATGCTCTCCCCTATTTCACAATAATAAAAAACGAGCTGCCCTCCTTTGAACTTTTCTGATGGTTCAAATGGCTGTGAGCACTATGGGACTTAACATCTGAGGTCATCAGTCCCCTTAACTAACCTAAGGACATCACACACATCCATGCCCGAGGCAGGATTCGAACCTGCGACCGTAGCAGTCACGCGGTTCCAGACTGAAGCGTTTAGAACCGCTTGGCCACACCGGCCGGCGAACTTTTCTGATGTCCTACATCAATCCTATCTGGTAAGGACCCCATACTGCACAGCAAACTCTAGCGGAGGATGGACAAGCATAATGTAGGCTGTCTCTCTAGTAGATCTGTTGCAACTTCAAAGTGTTCTGCCAATAAAACGCTGTCTTTGGTTTGCCTCTCCCAAAACATTTTTTTATGTGGCCATCCCAATTTAAGTTGTTTGTAATTATAATCCTTAGGTATTGAGTCTTTAAAATTCGTGTAATCTACTGGGAAATGAAACTTACTGATTGCTTTTAGTACTCATCTGGACGACCTCACAGGTCAGTTACAACTTTTCACACCATACATCTACAAACAACCTAGGAGGGCTGCTCAGAGAGTCTGCTAAATTATTTATACAAGGCCTTTTCAAAAAGTATCTGACCTTATTTGTTATTTTTGAAGCCTATAATGGTATTGGGATGCGCGTGCTCTCTATGTTTGTAGGAATATGTAGTGAGCATGCCCGATTTTTTTTTTCCATAACTGTGGTGTGTCACTGGTTTCTGCTTCTTCAGTGAGAGCTTAAATCCTCACTTTGTGGACGATTACTTCACTTTGATTGGCTGCACAGGTGTGCCACGGATGCAGAACATAGTGCCGATCTGTGCACGTCAATTCTAGCTGCGAGTGACGAGTGCAGTGTCGGCCTAACTGTTGGAGTCACCCTCTGCTGGCCTCCCTGTTGGCTTCCTCGCCCTGCTGCAGCACAAGCAGAGCCGTGGTTGTTTGAATTTTGCAGCCAGCCATATTAACATGCTTCCCAGTGTTCTGCTGAAATGTTTCTACTCACTGCTATTCTTATTTCTCACTATTTTGTTTTATAAACTTTATATCAAAAGAGCGTTACAGTCATGGATGGAACAACATTATTGGATCAAATTTTGTTTTAAGCTCGGCAATTCTCTAGTTGAAACAATCTGCAAGATTCGACAAGTGTTTGGGGATGAACCAATGGGCACCACACAGATAAAGGAGTGGTACAACAGCTTCAAAGATAGCTACTCATCAGTGACGAGTGAAACACATTTGAGTAGGCTTTGAACATCTGCAAATGAGGTGGTTATTAACCACGTAAAGACCCAGGTAATGCAGGATAGATGAATCATGTCCAGAGAACTTGCAGATGATGTTAAAATCAATATTGGATCTATTAGTACCATTTTAATGGAATATGTGGATCTCAGCAAAATTTGTGCCAAAGTTGTTAACAACTGAGCAGAAGCAACTACGTTTTGGAGATCACATACGACATGCTGGATACTGTGAACGGTGATCCCAACTTTCTTACAATGGTGATCACTGGTGATGAGTCCTAGGTTTATGGGTAGGACCCAGAAAGAAAATTCCAGTCACTGTAATGGAAGCATCCATGAACACCCAACAAAGTGAGGCAGGTCTGCAGCAATGTGAAAGTCATGCTGAGCGTCTTTTTGATTCCAATGGCATGATCACGAATATGTCCCAGAATGTTCTCGTGTCAATAAGGAGTACTACCAAGAGATGAAGCACAAACAGCTGGACTTGGGAGCAGTGGGCACCTTCACAATGATAATGCACCTGCTCATTGATCTCCATTAATTCAGAATTTTTTGGCCAAACACAACACAGTTGCAGTATGATAGCCTCCCTATTACCCTCACCTAGCTGTGAGTGACTTCTCACTTTTCCATAGCTTGAAAAAAAGACTCTGAAAGGGACCAGAGTTCAGAACGGGGAAGATATTATGCAGAATTTGATGGAGCAGCTGCGCACCATGGCAAAGGACGCTTTCCAGTGATGCTTCCAACAGTGGCAGCAGTTCTGGGAGGTGTGTGTAGAAGGTGGACTACTTTGAAGGTGACTAGTGTCAAACAATTGAATAAAGATTGATTTTATAACTAAAAGTTGGATACTTTTTGAACAGCCCTCGTACATGTAATTGAGTCGGTGGTGATGACGCCATTAAATGCCAGGATGCCATTAAATGCCAGGATGTTCGTTGCTGCCCCAGGATGGCGTGTGCAGGATGGAGCGTTAAATTCTACAAGTACCACTGTGAATGAGGAATCAGAAGAGGTCAATTAGTACTAAAATTGTTTATTCTGCAAGTCATCTGTACAGAGGTTGACAATTGCATCTGGGCAGTGTGTGTGTACACCCAAGGCAGCTGTGACGTGACACACACAGCAGTGTGCTCAGCTTATGGCAGTGCGATAATTCCATGCAGGAGTGCTGCCTTGACAGGATACCACCATCTGGTGCAGTCTTGCAGACGTTAGGCCAGTGTCAGACATCCGGCAAGCGGCAGTGTACACTGGATGGGGATCTCTTGGAGGTGCCCACAGAGCTGGATGGAGACACCCTAGAGGGGGTGGAGGTCTTCTCTTGGTGGCACTAGCTCAAGCCCCGGAACTGTCAGGTCTAGAAGCAGCCTGTAGACTAGTGGCTGGCTAATGATGCAGCTAGATGTAGTTGAAGCTATTAGGCCCACATGGGACCAACAGTTGGCGTAGAGAATGACACAGCATCAGCAATGGTCAAAGATGAGGTGCTGCACTAGAGGCTGGGGGAAGAGCATTTATAGACACTCTGCAAATACCGTATTGTGACAGGTCCCTGCCTCCAGCAGTTACATAGGTGACCACAACAGCGTAGCTGTTGTGCCTCAACATGTGGAAATTTGGCCCCCTAGTGTGGCAGACTGGGGGGTCTTACAATCTGCTGCACCAGCAAGATTCTAGCACTCACAGCAGGATTTCATAGGCGGCTTGCCTGCTCATCTCTCAATGGATCGTGAGGTGTAGACAGAACATCTAGATTAGCAACAGCAGAGGGCCTATAGCAATCCCTTGACGAACACCAGATATCACTTCTGTTTTACTCAATGATTTTTCATCAGTTATTACGAACTGTTACTTATCTCACAGGAAATCATGAATCCAGTTGCATGAGTATGATGTACTTCATAGGCACGTATTTTGATGAGGACCTGCTTGTGAGGAACAGTGCCAAAGACTTCAGAAACTCTAGAAATATGAAAACAATTTGAGATCACCTGTCAATAGCATTCTCTACTTTGTGCAAATAAAGAGCCAGTTGTGATTTGCAAGAATGATATTTCCTGAATCCATGCTAGATGTCAACAGAGCATTTTCCTCAAGATAATTCATAACTACTGAAGTTACAACATACTGAAGGAGGATAGAATCAGCAACTTGGTTTATTAAAATCTTTATTTTTCTTCAATATGTCACAGTTGCGATAATAGTCATTTCTTTGTAGTGACCTGTTTCAGGCAGGCACATCCGTTTTTACATCATGGGCTACAAAAGAGTTTATGGTGTTATCAAAGGCAAAATTACAATGTACTTCAATGATTGTACATACAAGTTGAAAGTTACCTAAAGTATTACAAAAATTTTACATCTGCACAATACATGTTTTACACAGATTAAATTAGATTAGATTCAATTTTCGTCCCACAAATCCAAAACTGAGATGATTCTCGTGGGTGTGGAACAAGTCAGAAAGTAAAATATAAAAAACCTATAACATTTGAATATAATACTTACTTCCCTGATCATTTGTCAGGAGATTGTCAAGATATGTGAATACATTGCAATAAACTGCAACTGCAAATATTTACAGAATTAATACACTATTAGAATGAAACACAGTTATGCACTTTTAATGATTTTATCAAACACAAAATACATAATGTGACCAAGTTCTGTCAAAACTAAAATTTTACACTTTTATGTCAGCTGGTCTAACAGTCCATGTTAAGATATTCATCTATAGAGCAGTAGGAGTTGCCTACCAAAAGTCTTTCAAACTTTGTTTAAATTGTGCTTTATCTGTAACTCTGGACTTAATGATTGCTGGCACTTTATTGAAAATGTGTGTTCCTGAGTATTTGACCCCTTTTTGGACCAAGGTAAGTGATTTTAGGTCTTTATGTAAATTGGTCTTATTCCTAGTATTGATACTGTGTATTGAACTATTGATTGGAAATAGACACATTATTTGCAACAAATTTCATTAAGGAATAAATATACTGACAAGCAATGGTTGAATACCCAGTTCCTTGAACTAGTTTCTGCATGATGTTATTTTACATGAATTTAGACAGCAAATGAGTCTTATTACAGGCTTTTGCACTCTAAAAACTCAAGCTCAGTTTGATGAGTTACCCCAGAATACGATACTATACGATGTAATAGAATGAAAGTATGCAAATTATGTACGATTTTTTGTATTTATATCTCCTACACCTGACATCATTCGCATTGCAAATACAGACTTGTTTAGGCACGTCAGCATTTCTGTGGTATGCCCTTCCAAATTCAGTTTATTATCAAGTTGTAATATCAGAAATTTAACATTTTAAACCTCTTCTATCTGCATGTCTTCATGTGTTACACTCATGCTGGAAGGAAACCTCTTGTAAGTTCTGAACTTCATATATTGTGTGTTTTCAAAGTTTAATGACAGTGAATTAGCTTTAAACCATTTAATAATGTCAGTGAAAATTTGTTCAGCAGCCATTTCTAGCATTTGGCAATGTAACAGACAAGACATCTTTAATGCACACAAGAAAAAGCAGAGGACCAAAGATGGAACGTTGAAGAACACCACATGTAATTAATTCCTAATCAGGGCATACTCCACAGGTATTTCACAACGACACCCTTTGTTTCTTGTGTTACGTAAGACTCGAAGCATTTTTGCAGCACTGCCAGTGACACAATAATACTCTAATTTACTTAAGAGAATATTGTGATTCACACAGTCAAAGGCTTTTGACAGCTCACAAAAAATGTCAGTGGCCTCTAATTTGTTATCTAATGGATTAAATACATTCTCACTATATGCATAAATAGCCTTCTCTATATCAGAACCTTTAAGGAACCCAAACTCTGACTTGGACAATATATTATTTGCAGTTAGATTCTTAAGTAGATCCCTGAACACAACCTTTCCATATATTTTTGAAATATCTTAGACGTAAATGCAATCATACAGTTCCCACTAATGAACATATGAGTAACCACACATGCATTATTCTTCACCATTAACCTTTCCATAAGTACAACATAATAAACCTTGTATGAGAACAGTGTGAGAATTCTTTCCAATCAAATGTAGTAAAATGAAGCACTGTACTATCTTAATCCCCTCATAACCTCGGTAGAGGTTTCTAGCATTGATATTCAACAGCCTCACATGCAATTGGAACATCACATGCACTTTTAGTCAAGGATAACAAACCAGCACTGACCTTAATTATTGTTGTTACAATTAATTACAATAATTTACATACACAATTGTGATGCATCACACATTACAATAAGAGTAAACTAGTGCCACAATATGGCATGCCCAAAACTAAATATCTGTCAGTTGTGACCGACATAACCGGCTTCAATTAAAAAAATTCTTTATAAATTTTATTTTATTAATTATCAAACACAAATTGATAAAACAAACACACTTCTATAATATTTTACCTGTGGCACATTATTTCCATATATTAAATGGCTCAGAGACCACTGGTTATGTTTATACATACAGGGGATAGGCAAAATAACATGAACAGTAGTAGTAGTAGTAGTAGTAGTAGTAGTAGTAACGGGATGATTGTGTTTGATGGTCAACAACACAGGTAAGGCATGTGTCGTAGAGGACTGTGCATTTTCAGTGCGGACTAGGCATCAGTGTAGGTTGTTTACAAGTAGTGCACACTTCATACTTGCATTCAGAGGCCGAGGTCAATGTGCAATGAAAGACCTAACAGAGTTCCAAAGAGGGCAGACTGCGGGTGCCCAATTAGATGGAGCATCAGTGACTAAGACAGCCAACTTATTGAATGTTTCAAGAACAACTATTTCAACAGTCATGACAGATTACACAAAACATGGAAAGACATCATTGTGTAAACGTAATAGTGGGCACAAATCAGCCAACACAAAGCAGCGTAAAACATGGTTTCAGGAGCATAAATCCTGGCCAGCTGGAAACATGTCATATGGTCCAACGAGTCAATGTTTTCCAACATCAAGCTGGGCTTATGTCTGGAGACTGCCAAATGAAGCCTACAATCCTGATTGATTGATTCCAATGGAGGTGGAAGAGGGATGGAGTGGGCACCATATCATGATATTCTGCTGCTCCAATCATTACCCTTAAACACCTGCGTTACAGTTAACAATTATGTGAACATTTTAGGTGATAAGGTTGATCCCATCATGATTCAGATGTTGTTCCCCAACAATGATGCCATTTTTCAGGACGATAATGCACCCATTCGCACAGCCAGGACAGTGCAATCGTGGCATGAGGAGCATGCAACTGAACTACAGCGTCTTTCCTGGCCGGCACAGTCCCCGGACTTGAAGATTATCGAACCCTTGTGGGCGGTATTGGACTGCAGACTCCAGAGCAAATTTCTGCCTCCCTCATTACTACAGGGGTTAGAAGAGGTTCTGATCGAAGAGTGGCACGACATTCCACTGGAGACTATACAATCATTATATGCGAGTATTCCAAGAAGAATTGTAGCCATATTACAAGGAAAATGGGGGCCCAACCTCTTATTAACAAACCAGCCATATTACAAGGAAAATGGGGGTACAATCTCTTATTAACAAATGAATTTTCCAAGTAAGTACAAGAGTTCACATTATTTTACCTATCCCCTGTACATCACATGGCTATAATTAAGCTACAATGCTGTGTAATTTTGCATACATCAAGAAAATATTTACAATAACATTGCAATTAGCAATGATAGGCATTCTATTATGTGCTCTGTTCTCAATAGACATTATGTGACC
This sequence comes from Schistocerca piceifrons, assembly GCF_021461385.2. Taxonomy (NCBI): domain Eukaryota; kingdom Metazoa; phylum Arthropoda; class Insecta; order Orthoptera; family Acrididae; genus Schistocerca; species Schistocerca piceifrons. Next base: position 581,933,497 of record NC_060144.1, read on the forward strand.
TACAAGGTCAATTCACTTACTGTATAGTTACTGAATTACCTGACATTTCCAATATCTTACTTATGGCACATTTCATATGTCCGATAACCAGTTGGCTGACCAGTACTCCCTTCCTTATTTATACATTAGATTACTACCGCTTTCTTTATCGTGACTTGTAGTCCACACAGTATTTGTACATTAAATTATTACCTTTAAACCATATTGTGTGCTATATTCAGTTCACATAATGAAATATTAAAACTTTTAAAATATAGTCATAATCAGAATAGGTAATTTCCACATATTTACTGCGTAATTACTAAAACCACTGATGTTTAGAAATGTCCTGCCTACAACACTTTTCATGTATGCTGACCAGATCTGTAACAAGGTGTGGACCACTTGGCACCTATCTGGTCAGTACACATATGAAATGTGATGTAGGCATGATACAACACATGAATTGAGCTCGTAGGACACACGTGTCGAGAACAGGGCATGTAATAGAATGCTTAACATTACCAATTGCAGTTTGTAATGTTATTGTAAATAATTTCTTGATGCGGGCAAAGCTACACAGCATCACAACATTATTATAGCAACATGGTACATGTATAAACAGGAGCCAGTGGTCTTCAAAGCAGTTAATATGAGGAAATAATGTGCCATGGGCAAAATAAGTGTGTCAATTTTAATAATTTGCGCTTGATGATTATTTTAATAAAATTTAAAAAGATAAAAAACTTACTTTAATTACAATTTGTTAAGTCAATCATGACTGACAGGTATTTAGTTTCAGGCATGCCGAATTGTGACACTGCTTTAGTCTTATTATAATGTGTGACATGTCACAATTGTTTTTGTGAAAGAAATGAAAATGATAGTAATTAATTGTAACAATTGTAATTAAGGTTCATGCTGTAAAGAGTAGTTTGTCACTATTGTCCATAGTGCATGTGAAGTTTCAATTGCATATGAGGCTGTTGCACATCACTGTATGTGACTTACACAAAGATTATGAGACGACTAAGATATTGCAGTGCTTCCGTTTGCTGCATCTGATTGGAAAGAATTCACATTGTATACTCACATGTTTATTATGTTGTATTTATGTAAAGGTTAATGGTGAGGAGTAATGCATATTTGGTTACTCACATGTACACTGGTGGGACCTGTCTGATTACGCTTATGTCTAAGGTAGTAAAACACGTATTTCACAGATGTAAAATTTTTGCAATGCTTTAAGTAATATTCAGCTTGTGTGTACAATCATGGAGGTACATACGAATTTTGCCTTTGCTAACACCACAAAATCTTTTGTGGACCATGGTTTGGAAGTGGATGTGATTGTCCAATATTATTCACCACAAAGAAATGACTATTGTCATAACTGTTACATATATTGAAGGAAAATAAAGATAATTTATAATGTTCAAACACGATATATATTCCAAAACCGTATCGCACATCAACATCGATGATATGGTTCTCTGATCCAGTGGATTACTTCTATTTCTTTTCTTTTGTATTGGTGTGAACTGTGCAACTTTCCAGTCCTTCAGTATGGATCTTCTGTCAGGTGAGCGGTTGTACATAATTTCTAAGTCTGGAGCTATTGTATCAACACACTCCAAAAGCAAGCTAATTAGTATTAAGTATGAAGCAGGAGTGTTGCCTTTATTAAGTGATTTAAGTTGCTTCCCCACACAGAGTATCTACTTCGTACTTACTCAAGGTGACAGTTCTTCTTGATTTGAATACTGGAATATTTAATTCATCTTCCTTGGGAAAGAAACTTTGGAAAACTGTTTCGTAACTCAATTTAGTGGTACTGTCTCTGGTAACATTACCACCCCTATCACGCAGTGACGGTATTGATCGTGTCTTGCCACTGGCTTACTTTACATATGATCTGAACCTCTTTGGATTTTCTGCCAGATTTCGAGGCAGAGTTTTACTGTGGAAAATAATAGAAGCATCTCATGTGAAGCCGTGGCTGAATTCTGAGTTTCTGTAACACATCACCAATTGCTATCAATGCCATTTCTTCAAATTTAAGCCACACCTAATCTACATTCATATAGTTAGTTTGGAAGTAATGGAGGCCATCTCTTCAGAAAGCATGAAGAAAAGTTTATCTGCTTTTAAAAACATGTATTTTGTGATCATTTCTGGCAGATTTGAATGTTACAGTATTCAGTCGGGCTACAATGACCTAGCAGCCACTAATCCTGTATCCGACATGGTGTTCCCTGTTTGTTCATGGATATTTTGTTGCTAAGAGATCAAGTATGTTATCATAACCATTTACACTTCGAGTGACCTCCTGAACTAAATGCTCAAATAATTTTCGGAGAAAGCATTTAGTACAATGTCAGATGAAATGCCTATCAGCAACTATACAGGGTGTTACAAAAAGGTATGGCCAAACTTTCAGGAAACATTCCTCACACACAAAGAAAGAAAATATGTTATGTGGACATGTGTCCGGAAACGCTTACTTTCCATGTTAGAGCTCATTTTATTACTTCTCTTCAAATCACATTAATCATGGAATGGAAACACACAGCAACAGAACATACCAGCGTGACTTCAAACACTTTGTTACAGGAAATGTTCAAAATGTCCCCTGTTAGCAAGGATACATGCATCCACCCTCCGTTGCACGGAATCCCTGATGCACTGATGCAACCCTGGAGAATGGCGTATTGTATCACAGCCATCTACAATACGAGCACGAAGAGTCTCTACATTTCGTACCGGGGTTGTGTAGACAAGAGCTTTCAAATGCCCGCATAAATGAAAGTCAATAGGGTTGAGGTCAGGAGAGTATGGAGGCCGTGGAATTGGACCGCCTCTACCAATCCATCGGTCACCGAATCTGTTGTTGAGAAGCATACGAACACTTCGACTGAAATGTGCAGGAGCTCCATTGTGCATGAACCACATGTTGTGTCGTACTTGTAAAGGCACATGTTCTAGCAGCACAGGTAGAGTATCCCGTATGAAATCATGATAACGTGCTCTATTGAGCGTAGGTGGAAGAGCATGGGGCCCAATCAAGACATCACCAACAATGCCTGCCCAAACGTTCACAGAAAATCTGTGTTGATGACGTGATTGCACAATTGCGTGTGGATTCTCATCAGCCCAAACATGTTGATTGTGAAAATTTACAATTTGATCACGTTGGAATGAAGCCTCATCCATAAAGAGAACATCTGCACTGAAATGAGGATTGACACATTGTTGGATGAACCATTCGCAGAAGTGTACCCGTGGAGGCCAATCAGCTGCTGATAGTGCCTGCACACACTGTACATGGTACGGAAACAACTGGTTCTCCCATAGCACTCTCCATATAGTGACGTGGTCAACGTTACCTTGTACAGCAGCAACTTCTCTGACACTAACATTAGGGTTATCGTCAACTGCACGAAGAATTGCCTCGTCCATTGCAGGTGTCCTCGTCGTTCTAGGTCTTCCCCAGTCGCGAGTCATAGGCTGGAATGTTCCGTGCTCCCTAAGACGCCGATCAATTGTTTCGAACGTCTTCCTGTCAGGACACCTTCGTTCTGGAAATCTGTCTCGATACAAACGTACCGCGCCACGGCTATTGCCCCGTGCTAATCCAAACATCAAATGGGCATCTGCCAACTCCGCATTTGTAAACATTGCACTGACTGCAAAACCACGTTTGTGACGAACACTAACCTGTTGATGCTACGTACTGATGTGCTTGATGCTAGTACTGTAGAGCAATGAGTCGCATGTCAACACAAGCACCGAAGTCAACATTACCTTCCTTCAATTGGGCCAACTGGCAGGGAATCGAGGAAGTACAGTACATACTGACCAAACTAAAATGAGCTCTAACGTGGAAATTAAGCGTTTCCGGACACATGTCCACATAACATCTTTTCTTTATTTGTGTGTGAGGAATGTTTCCTGAAAGTTTGGCCGTACCTTTTTGTAACACCCTGTAATTGTACGAGTAGGGTACCTCTTCAAAATGAGAGTTTTGTTTGAGCTTTCCACTTCAGTTTCACTACAAGATACACTACTTCTGGCAGCAATAAACATACCACAACCAAATGAATTTAATAAATCCTTTCTGAATATCCTCAGTTCCTTGACAAAACATTCGGCTGAACTTATCTCCACCTTTAGCCAATTTCAGCTTCAACACTTTCTATTATCACCTGCAGCTCTGGTTCTTTTCCAACACAGCTAGGACAGTTTACGACTATAATACCGATGGTTCCTAGATCTACCCTCGTCCTACGTTTGACCTGCACCTCGAGACTGAAGCTCGGTTATACTTATCCGAGACCCTCTAACCTAAAAAAATACCCAATTCACTCCACACAGATCCTGCTGCCTGTGTAGCCATCTCCTGTGTATAATGGACCCCTGAACTATTAAGCGGACTCCAACATCTCTCCACCTTATGGTGCAAGTCAAGGACTCTGCAGGTTGCATGGTCAATGAACTGCCAACATCTGTTTAAGGACTTCCATACAGCTCATTACCAAAAGTTCACAGTCAGTCCTGTCAACAATGCTACAGGTGGAGAATAAGACTTCTTGTACATCATGACTTGGTAATAAATACAAAATCACATCAATTCAGCTGCGGATTACAAATTGTGCTACTAATCTTAAGCCTGTTGCAGAGAGCACCAAATCTTTATGTAAATACAGTATGGAAATGTCTACCACAATGTAAATAATTTAGGAGTAAAGGAGACTGCTCACTGAATAGCAGAGGTATTGACTTGTTGACACGCACACACAAAGGAGAAAGAAAACTTGCTAGTCTCGCCCCCCCCCCCCTCCCCCCTCACACACACACACACACACACACACACACACAGATATGACCCTATAATGAGCCAGCTGGACACACAATGCCAGAGCTGCATTTCAACAGGTGGACTGGGTGGGGCGGGGATTGTGTCGGGTAGGGTGGGGTGAAGGAAGAGAGGCGAGTGGCAGTAAGAGAGGTTGGTGATGTGTAGTTAGCAGGTTGGATAAGGCCAGCAGATTTGCTGGCTAGGAATGCGGGAGGGAGGGGGTAGCAGGATGGAACATGCACAGGTTGGACATATGATATACCGGCACTGGAGCCAGTGCGGTCTGGCACACGAAGGAAGCATACGTGGAAGCATGGAATGAGAGGGGGTAACAGGACAGGTTAGAAAATTTAAAAAGGGAAATGGATAGGTTAAAGTTGGATATAGTGGGAATTAGTGAAGTTCGGTGGCAGGACGAACAAGACTTTTGGTCAGGTGAATACAGAGTTATAAATATAAAATCAAATAGAGGTAATGCAGGAGTAGGTTTAATAATGAATTAAAAAAAATAGGAGTGCGGGTAAGCTACTACAAACAGCATAGTGAACGCATTATTCTGGCTAAGATAGACACGAAGCCCATGCCTACTATAGTAGTACAAGTTTATATGCCAACTAGCTCTGCAGAGGATGAAGAAATTGATTAAATGTATGATGAGATAAAAGAAATTATTCAGGCAGTGAAGGGAGACGAAAATTTAATAGTCATGGGTGATTGGAATTCGAGAGTAGAAAAAGGGAGAGAAGGAAACATAGTAGGCGAATATCGATTGGGGTTAAGAAATGAAAGAGAAAGCCACCTGGTAGAATTTTGCACAGAGCATAACTTAATAATAGCTAACAATTGGTTCAAGAATCATGAAAGAAGGTTGTATACCTGGAAGAATCCTAGAGATAATAGTAGGTATCAGATAGATTATATAATGGTAAGACAGAGATTTAGGAACCAGGTTTTAAATTTTAAGACATTTCCAGGGGCAGATGTGGACTCTGACCACAATCTATTGGTTATGAACTGTAGATTAAAACTGAAGAAACTGCAAAAAGGGGGAATTTAAGGAGATGGGACCTGGATAAACTGACCAAACCAGAGGGTGTACAGAGTTTCAAGGAGAGCATAAGGGAACAATTGACAGGAATGGGAGAAAGAAATACAGTAGAAGAAGAATGGGTAGCTCTGAGGGATGAAGTAGTGAAGGCAGCAG